>NC_139258.1:6280767-7480767 GCF_977018435.1 Lepisma saccharinum
AATGTCTTGAAGCTTATACATAATCTTTCAACACAACTGAATTAAAATACGAGGCCAGTTGGAAAGTGGTATTTTTTGTTAGAAATATTTTTCAGTTTCAGTATCAAGTAGCATTAGCGAAGAAATATCATTACTAAAATACAGAAGAATCTATACTGAATTCATTCTCTTGATCAGTTCCAAAACAAAAATGAATTATGAAATTATATACACAGTAATGGGCCTCGGATATATTGGGCCCGTTCCGAAAGTCGCACGAGTTTAACGCGTTAAACGAGTTATGGTAACTGGCTGTCCCATAAGTGCTTCCGTGAGTTTCATTATGCTGTCCCAAAAGTCGCATTCCGTGCAAGAACAACATTCACCAACCGCACGGGCCAGGAGGCTGGTTTGTTAGGTGAGAATCGCCTGCTGCTTGCTAGCCCAGTTATTTTCGTTGAATGAGTTCGTTTCGTTAAGACTTTCGGAACGCACCTATAGTTCTGTTTATTTCTATCTCCTTGCATTCAATACGTTTTCTGCTGGGAGTGTGAAATCTCACTTTAAACTGTAGGGTTAGTCATAACAGCTGTTCTGATAAAAAAGTGGCCCTGAAATTTTTTATTGTCGGGATACAAACTTAAATCAGGAATTTTTTGTCAACTATTGAAAGAATGATGTCTGATATTTTAATTTTTTTTGTACAAAGCTTATTTTGAAGTTAAATGACTAGTAAAACTGAAATGTGGTTCGTAAATTGTCGAGATATTCTTCCGCATCCCTTTAACAGACACAAAGACACACACGTGGGCAGCGGATGAGAGGAATCGGTGTGTTAGATGGTATGAAATCATCCTATATCAATACAGTTTCTAGAATCCGCCCCCGCAATGGACATTCCTTAAGTACAACAATATAATAAATATAAATTTAATTTAAATATAAATGTATGAGTCGCGGTAGCTCAGTCAACCTTCCTGGCAGAGTGGTTAGCACAACGCACCATATGGCAGGGCTCCCGGATTCTAGAACATGGATTTTGTGTTTGTCCCAATGAGAATACAGAAAGCAGAGAAAATGCGAATTTCGGGGTATACTACCGCATAGGGGTATCCCTTTAAAAAGAAGTTGTTAGGGTGACCCAGGTTCGATCCTCGATGGGGGAGAACCGGGATTTTTTCCACCTGTTGAAGCGTCTCTGGCGCCCACCCAGCGTCGTATAAAGTGGGTACCTGGAAGAAATTCTGGCCGTGGTGCTGATCACAACACCCCCCCCCCCACCTTCGGCCGTGATCAAGAAAGTGTGGGGCGCTTACTCCACACCCACAATACGCCTTCGTGGTGTAGCGCAATGCAGAAGAGAGCACTTTATTTTGTAATTAATACAAATATACGAAAACACATATTATGTACCAGTAACATAAGTAAAATACATGTTAGTCACCATAAAATATTTTATTACAATTAATGATCAATTTGTGTGATTTGGTTTGCAAGAAAATTTTCAGCAGAAAGTAACTTTTACCTTTTAAAGCAACTTTCCGAACACTGCTGACTGTATAAGTAATTCAGGAGAGACGAATTTGTTTCAACGCATGCTGCATATATTTCCCCCCCAAAGCCAATGGCGCATCCCCCCAAAACCATGTCATGCGTCCCCCACCAAAATCATAACATTCGCGCCCTCAAACCATATCGTAGTCAACACAAAGTATTTATTTACGACAGCGTGTCTACCGAAAGTAACTTCTTTCTTAGATTTACTGAACACTATACTTGATCTGCCCCTTCTCCCTAAATAGTGGTGCCCATCACTCAAGACCGCCCCTAAAATCGTTCATCAGAATCCCCCCCCCCAAATAGTCTGGATGAATACGTAATAATTGATGTCTCTTTGAATTAAATGCCTGTTAAACTGTCCATGTTTTTTAATTGTTCGATTTTCAAAAAAAACTTAAAGCTATCATATTAATTGGATAAATGTTGTTAATTAAATTATGTAAATAGTGTTTGAGAGTATGTTTATAAAACTCACAATCTGAGTATTTAACACAAAATGTTTCACAACTTGAGATAAAGGTAGAAAATTCAACCTTAGCAAACCAAAGAACATGCTGCACCCGTATGACCGATTCAATTATTGTTTCACCAGATATTACAGAACCCTAGCCAGAAATTCTTAAGCTCAGAGCGATAATATAATACATTTCTTCTTTAAAAGAAATTACCCCCCCCCCGTCGGTTTTTTTGGGGTAAATATAATTATTTTAGTAACCCATAACAATAATTACGTGGATTTTATCTTCAGTGCAAATTTAACTTGTTAAAGAATTTTTTTTCTGTGGCAAGAAGTTAGAAATGCGGATTCGATATATTTTTGTTCCCAATGATGCACCTGCTTTAAATTAAGCAGTATACCAACACTAAGCATTATATATTAAGAAGTGATGTTATTAATGAATATCGAGAATGTCGATTATGCCTTGTAATGAAGCTATAGTATAAAACTTTACATTCACCTCAGTAAAGTGCAAACAAGCATTATGGCAACATATTATTGAGAGCAAAAAAAAAAATTCTTTGCAGGCTTTCAAGAATATTAATTTAATGGCGTGTCAATACTTTCCTAGGATCTCGAGATATTAACTCTTTTCCAGCTTCTCTTTTGGCACGTTCAGGGCCGAAAACGTTTGGATACCATTCCGCTAAATACAGTCTCCAAAATTTAATGTTCGAACTCTCTTTTCACTACAGAAATCCTTTACAATCTAAGATTTAACACTTATCAAGAGCTTCCTATCTTCCCCTTTAAATTTTATACTCAATCCTACCATCAAAATATCCATGCCAATTTTAGAGTTACTGTTAATATTGAAGAGTGGATATTGTCTCCTCCAAAAAAATAATTCTCAGTCTCCACACCAGAATATCCGCAACTGTGCTAAGACAATAGTAATACATAAGAATTGGATACCTACCTCAATTTAATGCTCAATCCCCCTTTAACTAAAATACCCACCATAATCCAAGACCTAGAGTTGGATACTATCCCCCCAAACGTTTAATTCAGAAACCCTTCCCCGGACCCACGTGTCAATTAAGGCCAAATATGTAAGAGTTGGATACCCCCTCCCCCCTTCGATAATACCCTTAAACACTTTACTTTCTTCATCAAATGGATTAAATATTATGCATTTAAGGTGTAAAATTTTTACATATAATTTGGAAAAACAAATATTGAATTTTATATTATTTGAAGGGAAAAAATCCCCCCTGTGGGCACGCCTGTTTCCAACACTAACGAAACGTCTCTAGAAATCATAAGATTCCGTTTTTGTCTCACAATGACGATAGAACGTGCTTGTTCCTACAGTGAATACATATCAATTTCATAATGGCGCCGTTACTCTCTTAGCCATAGATAAAATAAATACAAGTAATATTTCGACCTTGAAAACTGAAGAAATATCGTTATAGAACTTAGTATTTGGAAAAAAAAACTTTTAATATTTTTTTCTAGAAAAAAAACATCAAGCAGCTATAAGAAGGCAAATTACAGGCTTTAGTTACAACCAGCTCGAGTATTGTACGTTTGTCGATTGAGACGTAACATATGTCCATTATTTCAGGCAGAAATACTTCAAACGACAAATTACTTTTCAGCTTAAGGGCGTGTGCTTTGTAATATTGTAATGTTCATCGTTTATGAAAATGGCGTCAAAGATCATAAAGATACAGAAATAACACTTGCCTCCCTGTAATATTCTATGGTGCACTTAACGTAATCTTGAACGTCTTTTGTTGATGGGAGTTTGAGCTTAAAGTAAGTCTATTTCAGAACTAACGCTATTAACTGGTTTGATGTCGCTGTGGTCGGTTTCCCTCTTTGAGGCTAGAGTTCGTTGTTGGACCACAACCGGAAGAAATTTGAGCTGTGATCACTGGTAGTATCTGAATCTAAACAACAAAAGTGAAACCTGCCAGCGAAAAAGTAGAGGTAAGTTCCATTCATAGCAGGGTTGGCAAAATTTGTGTTGTTTTTTTAAAGAAACAAAACAAACAGTTTATGTTTTAAACATGTTTCTAATGTTTTAAACAGTGTTTTAAACAAGATCCGAAAAAACAGGTTTTAAACAAATAAAAAGTTTAAAACATAATGCCAAGACGACTTATTTTCTAAGAATAATGATTAATTATGAATCTGTTTATCATCCAAGGATGGACTGTGTTCCTATTGTAAAGTGAACGCTTGACTAACTTCCTAAAATATATATTTATGTTTGTCTTAAATCTCGCTTGTAGGCTGTTCGAGAAGCTTCAATCCATAGTTGCCAGGCCCTACTCAATCCACGTGGTAGCTACTGTTTTTTTTAATACATTTTATCGTGAATACTGAATGCAACTACATATTAACAACAAAACACTTTCCTCCACATAATATTCAATTTTAAAAGTATTTTAAACACTTGTAAAAAAAACAGCCAGGTGTTTTAAACGTGGCCCAAGGGTATTCATCAGGATGTGTTTCTTTGTTAACCCTAGCAGGACCAAGGTTTGATCTGTTACATGCTGGACTAAGGGTGGCATTTTGTGCCACTTTACTATTCCGCTACATTTGTTAGTTATTTTGCACTACTAGTATGTTTTGATTAATATGTCATAGTTTGTATATTTTTAATGTTTGTTAAGTATTTTTTTTATTTTGAAAAATAAGTAAGTCATATTTTGTATATTTTTAATGTATGTTAAGTATTTTTTATTTGGAAATGTACATCTGCATATTTATTATTAACAATAATAGAATAAAACATTATAACACATCAGTTCTACATTGTCAGTAAATTACAGTTCCTCAGCATTACTCACTATTATTAGAAATTACACAGTTGTCACAGATGTGAACTTTCATGCAGTGTCTTCCACAGACGCATTTACCACAGTCATTGCATGAAATTGTAGTTCGTGAGAGTTTGTTTCTTCTTTCTCCATTGGAAATGCAAATGTAACACCTATTTCCTTTTCTCGAAGCAGTTGCATAAGTAGATATATCTATGGGATTGTCAACCTTTGACCTAATTTTCCTTTGAAGAACGTTTTCCATTGCCGTACCTGTATTTGCATTCAATCCCTCAATGTTCTTTGCTCTATCTGCTACAGGTGGCTCAATCAACTTCAGTTTAAAAATTAAAATGGATAAAATTTTTCTATTGAATTTTAGCAAATATGAAAATACACATCTGAATTGACAATAAACAGGATTTTTAATTCAATTGCTCAAGGCAGTTTTGATTACCAACACAAAAACTTCAAAAGTGTTACTTTATGCCACACCTTGGTCCTGCTAGGGTTAATTCAATGTACATTTTTAGCCACTGGACAGATATCTATGCACAGTAAACAAAATGACACGGATTGAATGAAAAGGCGTAGTTACAAAACACGCAAAGTATCAAAATGTGTTTTAAACAAGACTGAAAAAAATATGTTTGAAACACTTTGTTTTAAACGTTTTAAACATTTGTGAAAAAACAAAGCCGTGTGTTTTAAACGTTTAAAACAAGTTGTTTAAAGCACTTTTGTTTTAAACATGTCAACCCTGATTCATACGCATGTGGTTTTTTGTGTGTTTATGTGTAAATCACCGGTTGTGTGATATGAAAATCACTACAATAAGTAATATTCGGAATTTGTTGTCCTTTGTTCAAATGTGACGACTTGGGCACTAGAGATCGCTATCTTTTTATATTTTACTTCGGATAATTTAACACTTAACCAGGCGTCACCTTAAGGCTACGAGAGAGAGTTTCTCACCAGATGGACATTTGCTTCAATAACGTCGGAATGTGAACTGCTACTGAAAAAACAAAACTAGGGAGGGAAAAGAGAGTATGAATTTCCCCCCGTGTTGGAAGTGGAAGCAGTTGTTTAAACTGATTATTAAGCCAGATACGATCATTGAAAAATATGACAAATAAGTATTTACAGGATCCAACATATTCCTTATGAAGAGGCAACTTCAAATTACGTCTAATCAAATAAACATTTCAACTTTTCCAGCCGGAAATTAAATCTTCAGCCTGTTCTCTTTCCGTTCATCTGTTTCTCTACGTCATCCGAAGTTTGATATTCCCAAGAGATCTAGTAAAACAATACTCCCATAATCGTAATGTAAGCGTTTTCTCCCCCTCCTACAACCACAAAGCGCACTGACCCCTCTTTCTCCGGCTCGCCGGGGAGAAAGGTCGGTGGGGGAGGAGCAGGTTAGGGCAGGGTTGTTAAAGCTCCAGGAACCCTTACATTTTAATGGGTTCTATTGGGTTCCGCTGCAGGAATCGGTCCAAGTTGCGTATTGTTTCATTGGAAAAAAAAACAGTTCCTGGTCCGTATTTTAATTCAGCTAAGAAAAAAGTTCCTTGACCGTATTTAAATTCAGCTGTGGAAAAAGGTTCCTGGACTGTATTCTACAAGGGTTGGATAAAAAGTAATGGCAACACTGGTATAATTTTTACTTGACTGTATTGGCAGAGGAGCACGTGTTACATTCCTTCAAAGTAATCGCCCCTCATCTCTACGACCTTCTGTCACACGTATGGAAGGCGTCGTACACCGTCAGCGCGTCCATCTCTGTCGATGTCCCGCAGTGACCGCCCTATATCACGTACGATGGCTTCGCGCGTGTCGTAGTGCTTCCCGCCCAGTGGTTCCTTCATTTTGACAAAACGGTCGTAATCACACGGTCTCGTACCGGTGAATACGGCGGATGTTCCAGTACCTCCCACTACCAGTTATGCAGGAGCGCCGTCACATTGTTCGCAGTGTGACACCTTGCATTGTCAAGCAGGATGATGGGACACCGTGCCGTCGCTTCCTTCTTAATGCGAGACGAAGGTGGTGTTGCAAGAAGGTGCAGAAGTAGGCTGCGTTGACCGTCTGCCTGAGAGACGTTGTTCTTCTTGCCTAAACATATTGTTAGGGCGCTTGCACTCTCGTCCTCTGCTTCAGAGCACTGCTGTTTTTGACTGAATAACATACAATCGCTCCCACTCACTATACTTCCTCGTCTGACATTCCTTTATCAGCCACGAAACGCTTGTGGCGCTGTGACTCACCCCTTTCACGGGACAGCAGTGTTGCCATTACTTTCTATCCAACCCTTGTAATTCAGCCGAAAAAAAATGTTCCCGGACTGTATTCTAATTCAGCCGAAAAAAGGATTCCTAGATCGTATTTAAATTCGTGAAAAAAGGTCCCTGAACCGAATTGAAATATTTTACAGATAAAAAGGGCTATTTACGGTCCAGAACTCATTTTCGCTTGCTGATTTTCTCTCATGGACCGGAATTGAATTTATTTTAAATTCCTGGATTAGGGTTCTCGCGCCTGTCTAGACACAAACTGTTCCTCCTGCCCTCAAGTAGGCGCGCTTTGGGGGGGGGGGATTTAACCCCCCAGCAACTTCGCCTTGCTGCAGTTACTTACACACTGAAGGAAGCGACCTTGAGTCGTCTTCCTTTAAAAGGTGGGGTTAAGGCCGTACAGGGCCTTTTCTTTGACTCGAACAAAGTTTATACGTAAAATTATACATTAAACACTAAATTTTGTCACTCCTCCCATTAATTCAGTAATACGACACTTAAAATGGTAAATTTTTAAACCGAATACTTTTCTCATATTATCACGTCAATTCTGTTATGACGAAATTCTTGATTGATTGATTTTGTTTATTTTTCTTGGCTTTTCTGCCACGTTTGGATAATCGCGAAGATGAGGATGATTTGATTAAATTTGATCAAAATGATTTGTGTTCGTAGCGCGCTGTGCACTCCGGCACGGAGCCCGACACAGAACTTCTAATAGTTATTGCAACACTGACTAGATTCTTGTGCAAATCCATACTAAATTGATTGGTGTAGAAACAAAATTCGAAATTGTTCTTTTGCTCGCCCATGTCGCAAATACAAATATTTCACTAAGAGTTACTCAAATTTACACTCCCTACTTAAAAAAAGTTATTAAGCCCGGATCTTTATGTAATATCAAAGTACAAAATATGTAACAATAATTGATAAAATATATACCTAAATATGTCTTATCAAAATAATATGTAGCTAAATGAAATGTTAATAATAATAGAGTATCCAAGCAATTTCAAGAATTCTGCTACATATTTATTTTATTTGAACATATTGAACGTAATTTGAAAGACATAAGTTGTTAAAATTAAAATTTGTATCAGATTTATAAACTCAAAAAAGCACAGCAACGTGCACATATTTAAGAAACCAATTTTGTCAACTATTAATTACTTTTCACATCGCAAATTATTGTAGAATATGTAAATATGTAAGAGAGCTCTTCATAACTTTCGAAACAAATTGTAAAAAAAAGCGTCTACTGAAAGAACAATTGAATGAAAATACTTTTGTACTTTCTTGTACAAGGGAACATATTGTGCAACTCGCTACGTACAGGAAAGTAGCTTTCTTGTCCACCGATGCCAAGTTCTAGGTGCTTTGACTAAACCTAAAAGCGACATGAAAATATGTAACCAGAAAGGGAAGGGGGGGAGAAACTCCAGCATCTTTCGATAAATAACAGTTCAGTAATTCTCTTTTTTTGTCTTCAGCCTGTCTTTCGACTTGGCAGTCAATTTTAGGTGACTGTAAACACCATGCATCTCATTGATTAGAAAATATGACATCACATCAGATACAAATTTTCTTCATTTTTCAGAAATCGAAAATACAGGGGAAAGGATCAAGATCGGAAAAAATTGCCGAAATAAGTTGTTTTACGTAAAGTAAATTAGCAAATATGTAAAATATGTAATATCCTGGCAAATATGTAAAAATTAGTAACATAAAACTTATGCAAAATGATGCCAGTTACATAATTCGTTGACATTTTCTTGTTCAAGGTATATATCTAGAAAGGAATAGAATATGTAATTACATACAAATACTAGCTCAAGTTATTATACATGATTTGCTAAGGATGGTGTGAAATGCACAAAAACAAAATTAGGAAGATTGGTATTAACGCTTTGATTTTTCTATATCGCTCACTTTCAGAATTTCATCTCTCTCAAGTAAGTAGAGACATGATATTACTATTAAATGTAATTGCTTCTGCTTCCTCCTCTTCAAAGCAACCAGTAGGGAAACAGGGTATTGTCAAAATAACTATTCTGCGCTGTGAATGCACACCGGTTAATGCCGAGGCCCGACTCTAACGTAGCTACAAGATAAAATTAATTTGCGTGCATTCTTTGAAAATATGCAGTTCCTTCCACCTTACGACCTTCACCTCTACAATAAGCACGCGACAGCTGCCCAGTAGATAACGCGTCAAAGGTTGAGTCGCCGACGTCAAAAATCATATCTCATAAAATGGCTAAGTACTCCCTTAAACATATCTCTGCATGCTAAAAACAATGACGAACGTTCATATGAAATACAATCTTCGGTAAATTTCTCGTATCGGACAAACGGATTTCGTCAAATTTACAGGAGAAATTACTTACCGAATGCAGTTTCTTTATAGTTGTGGAAGTTCGGGGAAGTGTTTTCTCGCATCGTTCATTCAATTTTGCCGGTTAATCATCTTTTTTTCGATATAAATGTGTGACCGTTGCACGAGAGCTCTTGCATCCATTTACTTCCAGGTGGATGTAGCCTGTGTGTGATGACGTAATCCTGGCCAGTGTTTCCAAACATACGTTTATGTAACTGGTCACACGTTTAAATACGTATGATCAGTTGAACGTGATCAACGTTTTGAAAATGACGTGTGCAGGATGCGCGGATCCTAAATTGAACGAAAGGAGTGCTAATGGAACCGAACCTAACAGGCCTAACCTAACCTAGTAGGCATACCTCGTCCCCGTGATGATCCGTGGGGCTATCGTGAGTTTTTGGGCTAACGTCAATGGTTTTTGGGGCTACCCGTGCATGGTTTGTGGGAAATAAGGAACAACAGTAAGTACTCATTAATGTAGTTAACGTGCATTGCGGAACATTTCTTTAGGTGAAATAATGAATTTGTAACGAAAATAATGTATATTTCTTACATTAACGAGTACTTGCTGTTGTTCTTTATTTCCCTCAAACCATCCACGGGTAGCCCCAAAAACCATTGACGTTAGCCTAAAAATTCACGATAGCCCCACGGACCATCACGGGGACGAGGTATGCCTACTAGGTTAGGTTAGGCCTGTTAGGTTAGGTTCCATTAGCATTCCTTTCGTCCAATTTAGCATATACGGACAACGTCGGCTTCTAGCAGCAGCAATAGCGTGTATTGTGCTCCTGTGCAGAAAGCAAATGGCGGCAGCAGCAATAGCTCGTCGGAAATAGATTTTCGTAGAAAACCACATGCATTCGCATTAAAATGGATCAAAACTTCATTCCCGAACACGTTTCCGACATTCGGACAACATCGGCTTCTAGCAGCAGCAATAGCGTGTATTGTGCTCTCGTGCAGAAAGCAATAGCGGCAGCAGCAATAGCTCGTCTGAAATAGATTTTCGTAGAAAACCACATGCATTCGCATTAAAATGGATCAAAACTTCATTCCCGAACACGTTTCCGACATTCGGACAACATCGGCTTCTAGCAGCAGCAATAGCGTGTATTGTGCTCTCGTGCAGAAAGCAATAGCGGCAGCAGCAATAGCTCGTCTGAAATAGATTTTCGTAGAAAACCACATGCATTCGCATTAAAATGGATCAAAACTTCATTCCCGAACACGTTTCCGACATTCGGACAACATCGGCTTCTAGCAGCAGCAGCAATAGCGTGTATTGTGCTCTCGTGCAGAAAGCAAATAGCGGCAGCAGCAATAGCTCGTCGGAAATAGATTTTCGTAGAAAACCACATGCATTCGCATTAAAATGGATCAAAACTACATTCCCGAACACATTTCCGACATTCCTCCTCACCGGTAAATAATGAGCAATTGTGCCGATCGCGGATCACTCAATTTCGCTTAGCTTGCACTTTCTACACGTGGTGGGGTTGAAACATTGCATATGGACTACGGTGGTGAAACTGTGACGGCCATTTCCCGTGTTACGGAAGGGAAGAAGCAACCAAGAAAACTTACTCGATATGTCGCAAATATAGCTATTTTCGGTGAAATTAGCGAAATGTCACCTTCAGCAATGTTTGTCAATGCAGAATACGTAAGTACAAATATTGAAATGAAAAGAAGAAGGAAATTTCAGCTGTTTGTCCGATACGAGAAATTTACCCAATCTTTCAACCCACTCAAAATTTCAACTTTCTCGCGGGTGCATATTCGACGACTAACGCCATGACGTCATTTGATTTGGTGTTTTAAGTCCACAGTATGGCTAATGGGGACTGGACCTACAGTTTAAACCACTATATACCCCATCGGGAATCGAACCCGGCACCCCTTGATTGTCATGACGTCATAACTGATACCGCATAAAATCAATAATTTCTCTGTTATAACGCATTACCGTGAGCTAAAATCGAAGATAGACGTTCATACGAGACAATCTTCATAAACCATGCAAAATTTTCCACTTTTTCGAGAGTGTACGGAGGGTGTCCAGCACGGTGAATTGTAACAAATTCGCATAATCAAATATGTGTACGTATCTTACCACGAATCGCAAATAACACATTAAACTTGTCAAATTCTATCGTTGGGGTTTTCGAATAGAACATGTAAAGATAAATTATATTTACTAAATATATTTGGAGGCTCTAGTGCTACCTTTTACTGCAACAACCTCCATGAAATCGTGCAAGGATTGACTTAAAATCGGAATAAACTGTTCTTACCTTGAATCAAAGTCGTCCTGCTTCACCCCATTTGGTCTACAGTTGAGATGTCTATCACTGTGAATTTACTGTAACGTTCTTGCACGTATTGAACACTCGTTGCACTTTAACTGCAGCTTCTCATTAACCGTCTACGATTTAAAATCAGAACAACACATTTAGTTCACAATTATTGACTACAGCGCGTAAGTTAAAGCATTTGACACTCACTTCTCGAAGCAGGAATTCACGTTTGTGTTCGCAACTTGGCTCTGTTCTCAGTGTTGCCAGCAACTAAAGATCCAAGCCGTCACAAGCAGAGAGAATTTTCACCACGGAAGCAAGCATACGAAAAATATCAGTGAGACTTCATCAAGTACGTAGGTATATTTTACATAAACGATAATTCCAATTCTGTCCAAGTATAAGGATTTATCAGCAAAAAGTGAAAGTCTTTATAAATTCTGTTATCCTCGTATTTTTTTACTTGAACTTTGCAGTTTCGTTACATTACGAAATAAAGTAATGTACAGCGTGTCCATAAATATAGTGTCATACTTTAAAGTGGTATTACGTCGCTTTGGATAATCGTATTTAAATGAAATTGGTGACATTTGAAAGAAAAACTCAAATATTTTACAACTCATAGACATTGAATGTGGCCCCCACGAGTGGCCCTGCAGACATCAAGGCGATATTCCTATTCATGCCACACACGCTCCAACATATCCACAGGGATGGACTGGATTGCAGAAGTGATGCGAATTTGCAGTTCTTGAAGGTTTTGATGCAATGGGGGTACATAGATACAATCTTTTATGTAACCCAGTGGGCGCCATAACCACTTCAATCCGCACGCTGAACCTTCACCAAACTCTGCGTGGAATGATAAAACACACCAACACGTTCACCAAACTCTGCGTGTAATGATATTCTAAAACACACCAACTACGTTCTTAAATCTTCTGTAATAACAACACAATTTTAAAGGAAAACATTCACATGTAACCTGCCTGCCTGTTAAATATCCAACAATGAACCCGCATCGTCCATTGTTGTCAGGAGTGAATTTATTTCAGTTTCTATGTTTGATCTCGTTCATTGTTGTCCATTGCTGATATTGGTGTCCATTGTTGACATGCACAAAAATATTTGAGTTTTTCTTTCAAATGTCACCAATTTCATTTAAATACGATAATCCAAAGCGACGTAATGCCACTTTAAAGTATGACAGTATATTTATGGACACGGTGTATTACTTCATATGATATTGTTGAAGGCGATTGTGACCGAATATTTTATAAAGAGAAGCATCGTACTTCATGGATTATTAACTACACTCGTTTCTATGTATTTTTATGCTAAAAGACATGCTTTCCTTGGCCATATTTAAAAATTTGCGTTCAATTGTGAACAGGTACGCCTGGCTAAGATGTCGAACGCCATTTTTCGTTCTATTTCTATTTTCTATTTCAATTCGTACGCTCTATGTTGCTTCTAAGGAATGTCCTCTGCTTATGGACGTTTATATTTCAATTCATTTCCCCCGCATTGTGGAAAGCAGAGCGAATGAATATGGTGGTGAACAATTCGCCACCCAGTACTTTTATCGTCAATTGCCCTTGACTGTTCTTATTAATTTTTCTCTTGCACCCTACGTGAATGGATTTTTACTTAAGCTTGAGTCGTGGTTTCAGTAGCTTGTGTGGCATCTTCCATCAGTTCTTGAAGTTCATTGCGTAAACCAAATAGAATAAACTTGGCAATGCACAATTTGGTGGGTAATATTTATGCATCGCACTCTACAAGAACAAGTTATTAGTTCCACTAGTGTCTATAGTTTAGGATATTTGTATGTTAAAACTTAATACAGAGAAAAGTTAGCGTTTTCTATACGCTCTTTGATGTATTTACGTGCATATGAAGTCACTTAATAAACAACTTATGGTGTCGGAAGAAGTACATATTCCGTAAAGAAAGGAGAAAAACGTTTAACAATACAAACATTTGACCGAGATCCTGAAAGAAACGGCCTGGCTCCTAGAAATTAAATTTCACCTTTCAGCAGTTTGTGAGTACCAGAGCGGAGCGAGTATTTTGCATGAACACCTGTCTGCCTTTTATCTTTCTTCGTACACTTTGCTTCGCCTTTCCTCTGCGCGCTCCTGGCCTTTAGAAGGTCGAATGGATTCTCTTCAGTAGTTTCGCCAGTGTTACTCGAACCAATATTCCGGAATAACTCACTTCTCCCGCGGCGTGGACTGTAACGTCGGGCCGATATGCCGAAGTGCTTAGCCCGAACCAGAAGTTGAACCGAAATGAGTTTCAGTCGCGATCCCTGGTAGCAGGAAATGAGAGAGTGGTTCCATTCTCTCAACTTATAAAACCACAGGTGACACACCTGCTATTGAAATATATTGTCCCCAGAAGTAGTAGTAGAGTAGTAAAAGTGATAATGAAAATGTAATAATAATAATATATCGCTCTCTTCACGAAAATAGTCCAGTGAAGATCGAAGCTTCCCCTTGCCTCCTCCACACCCCTGGCCCTCCAAGTTTGCCACACTACTTCTACGCTTCACAGTTGACACATTGCGCGTTGTACGTATGCGGTTGATTGTGCCTTCCCTAGTGTATTGTATAAGGATTATTCCTTGCTTATTGGCAACACTGTAGGTGAGTGACGTAATCTTGTCTGGACTGTTTCCGTGGCGTTAGCTTTAGTAATAATCAGTTTTATAACAACAATAACGAACGATTTTCAAATGCAAATTCCACAAACAAAATTACTAATGTACTCGGAACCTATGATCGTTAGTTTTCTGTATACACTAGTATTATCCAAGCTCGGAGCGCTCCGGAGCGGAGTGGGCAAGTTTTTAGAATATCGCTCCTCGCTCCGGAGCGTGGGCAACAGCCAGAGCGTTGATCCGCTCCGCTCCGAAACCCTGATTTTAAGTTATGTGACCATCAAATAGCAACCAAATTTTCATTTCTATGCATCATTTTCAAAATGATCCACTAATTATTGTAATACTAATACTTGTACCATTAGTAAAAGTTACTTATCGATATGCTAAATGAATTATTATAATTTCCTGCACAATACATAACAATAGTTTTTACGTTATCCTCAGACAAAACCCCGCCTTTTATCTGTGAGGATCATCTTATATGCTGAAAATGATCTGTAAATAGATGCTTAGTCAGTGGTGCAAATTTGAATGCTAGAAATCACCAAAAGTAAGCAGATCAGAAGTTTGCACTTTGGACTGTGCAGGCAACAGTGGCACCAGACATTTTGTTTTGTTTAGAGCTTCAAAAAACATTATGCACTTAGAGGGAATGTTTCAAACAAGTTAGTCATTGATTTTTTTCATTACCAAACATAGCAAATGCCTCTGGGTGATTTTAAAAATCTTAAAAATATATATAATAACCTTAAAAAAGGTACGATTTAGGCACAAAAACATAAAATAGGTTCTAACAAGCAAAATAGGTTATAGGCACCATAAAACGCTGATGTATACCTTTTTATTTCTCATTTACCTGCAAATGAAAAATAGTAAAATTCCCAATAACCATTATCTTTGTATTGTTCACATTTATTCTCATCCTAAACTGTTCACAATGTACACTCAAATCATCTAACATACCGGTACTGTTCAGCATTCTTTCGTCTTCTGCTAAAATCAAGTTTGTTGAAGGTCCAGGAACCAATAAATTCTAATGGGTTCTATTGGGTTCCGCTGCAGGACCTACTCTACTACTGCTCCTTGGCTGCTACAGCCCGTATAGGACCTTGGCCTCTCTGACAATGATAGTCCATTCTCTTCTGTCTTCTGCTCGACGTCTCCACCGTCTTACTCCCATCCTCCTAAGGTCCTGCTCAACGTCTTCCAACCATCTATTCCTTGGCATTCCTCCTGGTGTCCCTTTACTTTATAGACCTTTTTAACCGCTCTGTCTTCAGGCATTCTTTCCACATGTCCTAGCCACCTCAGTCTCATGCTTCTTATAGCTCTAATTTCATCGTTTCTCCTTATTCGCCATTGTCCATTCTCATTTACTGGCCCGTATATTTTCCTCAGTATCCTTCTTTCCCATCTTCGCAAAAGTTCTTCATCTGCTTGCACCAAAGTCCACGTCTCTGCTCCATATGTCACCACTGGCTTTACGACTAGCTGATATACTTTGATTTTCAAATTTCTACTCAGGCTGCGAGATTTGAAAACTCTTAACAGTGAGAAATAGCTTCGATTACCAGCTGCAATTCTTGCTTTTATTTCCTCCTTAATATTATTATCCATGGTAACTAATGTTCCAAGATATTTAAAACTTTTGCATTTTTCATAGGTGCCTCCATTAAGTTGGCCTTCCCTGAATTCCATATTTCGCGCTGAGAACATGTATTTAGTCTTGGGTTGGTTTATTTGGAGTCCCATCTCACTAGCTGTGTTCTCCAATCTTTCCAGTCCTTCCTTCACTTCTTGCAATCTTCGTGCCATCATATCAATGTCATCAGCATATGCTAGATTTTGGTTCACTCTGTTGAAGAGAGTTCCTCCTGGGTTACATCCTTGACCCACTCTTCTCCTGATCTTTTCTAAAGCTATATTGAATAATATCGTAGATAGCACATCTCCTTGTCTCAAACCTTGGTTCACTGCAAATTCCCTTGTGAGCTCTCCTTCAATCTTCACCTTGCATTTAGTACCCCTAAGTACCGCTGCAGGACCGGAACCCTTTTTTCTCGCAGTTTAAATTCGGTCCAAGTTGCGTATTGTTTCATTAAAAAAAATTCCTGGACCGAATTTAAATTGATCCAGAAAAAAAAAGGTGCCTGAATCGTATTTAAAATCAGCTGGAAAGGGGTTCCTGGACCGAATTGAAATTCATTACAGATAAAAAGGTTCTTTACGGTCCAGAACGTATTTACACTTGCTGATTTTCTCTCCTGGACCGGAATTGAATTTATTTCAAATTCCTAAACCTTTAACAACCCTGGCTAAAATAGCTACGTTGTACACAAATCATGACCTCTGTGGCGAAGTGGTTAGCAAGCTACGACGCCAGGGGCTCGGTTTCGAAACCCGGCATGGATGTTCTTTGTGACTTTTACTTCATCAATTTGTTGTTCATCCTCATCGTTGGGATTACCCAAAAAGTGGCGGAAAAGCGACGCTAAGTAACAAGCGTTTAAAAAAATAGTCTGGATATCTTACGTATCGTACCCAAGGTATTGGGTAAGAAGTATAAAGTCTTAGCATAGCAGGTAGCAGAGAAAGGAATGCTGAATAAGTAATCAGGCAAAGATCAGGTGATTGACTTGGAAGGCGTATGTGGCATGAGTGTTGGAATTGTCAGGAGGTGTGATCAGTTGGCGAGAATACGAGAGAGAGTAAGGTCTGCGGATTGTGAGAGAGAAGCAAAATGGAGAACGATTATTGGACGATGGTGTGTGATTGGATCGATGTCTGACAGGGAGGTCAGACAAGTGACGTTTGAGAGGACAAGTGTAGGAACAATCTCCACGTATTTGTAAGGCAAGTAATATCCTTTTCTTAACCAATCCATATCGATTCAGTCATGGAGAGTATAAAACCCATATCTAATTTAAGTTAATTTCTATCGCTATTCCTTTAAAAGTAACCTCTTGCATTTATCACATTTAGGCCAAGCGAGTGATAACCATCTGAGAGATGAATGAGAAATAACTACATCACTCAATTCAATCTAGAGGTTCTTGGTTCGATCCCAAACGCAGCATGGGAGTTGCGTTACGCTTATATATTTTATTCTTCTTTCCTCAATCTTGGAATAGTCTGCATGTGTGGTGCGTATTAAATGTGCAGTAATACTACAAATACCATGCTTCGAAGCACGAAGAACAATACCTATCACAAATTATATGAGAATGATAAATAATAATATCAAAAATGTGCTTATTACTACTCAATAACATGTCATTTGAGTTTTGTCACTACCGGCATGAGAAGCTGAACAAGAGTTCAGTGTTTTTAACGCAAGCATATAAAGAAAAAAAATATAACGCTCCTGCCCCCTCTAAAATCCACCAATGGTTCTAGTGAAGACATAATTAATAAAACAAAAATATAGTTGAAAAATATATTTGCATAAAAATGAAACATCTAACATTGAGAATATATTTTAATAAAAAATAAATTATAAAATAAATAATCTCATAGTAAAGAGTTTTTCTTTAGTTATCAGATTCGGAAAAGAATCCTTATGCATTGCTGTAGGCTCCATAACGACCAAATATATAAATATCATTTACACTTCCCTTCCTATAATTTTAAAATCTAAGATTAACAAACTGCTCTGTTGTAGAAAAGCATACAAGTTTGTATTTACACAGTGTGTAGCAAGAATTCACTACAAATTGGCAAGATAAATGAAACATTCCCTGAATTATTCTATTCGTAAGCTTCTGTATGTGATAGAATACACAAAAACCAATATTTATAGCAGTAACGTAAAATACAAATTTAAAAAACTCATTTTGTTTGTTTCATAATTTTAGAAAACCACAAAGTTTATATATATAAAAGTGCCAGTAAATTTCTCGTAAGGGACAGACAGATTTCATCAAATTTACAGGAGAAATTACTTACCGAATGCAGTTTCTTTAGCCTTGTGGAAGTTCGGGGAAGTGTTTTCTCGCATTGTTCATTGAATTTTGCTGGTAAATCATCTATTTTTCGATATAAATGTGTGACCGATGCACGAAAGCTCTTGCATCCATTTACTTCCTGGTGGATGTAGCCTGTGTGTGATGACGTAATCCCGGTCAGTGTTTCCAAACATGTGTTTTTGTAACTGAAGAAGGTACGTTTCCGCAAATGGTTTGTGGGGCTATTGGTTCGTGGAGCTGTGTGTCAATGGTTCGTGGGACTATGTGTCAATGGTTCGTGGGGCTATGCGAGAATGGTGTGTGGGGCTATGTATATTTTTTCGAAACCAATTTTAACTATTGTAACCTATACGTGACCCTACATAACCTAACCTTTCCGGAAATGATTCGTGGGGCTATGCGTCAATGGTTTGTGGGGCTACGTAGGTATTTTTGGGTGCAGTGGGGTGGAAACACTGCATGCCAAGTACGTTAGTGAAACTGTGACCGCCATTTTGTGTGTCACCGAAGGCAAAAACAAACGAAGAAAACTTACTCAATATGTCGCAAATAGAGCTTATTTCCGTGAAATAAGCGAAATGCCACCTTCAGCAATGTTTCTCAATGCAGAATACGTAAGTACGAATATTCAAATTAAATGAACTAGCAAATTTCAGCTGTCTGTCCCTTACGAGAAATTTACCAAAGTGCCTTGTTTAGAATATTGAATGTGTTTTCTTTAGATTAGTTTTCGAACTAAATTACTAATCACCTCAATATAATTGAATAACACTTCGCCTATGACACACATCTGTGTTTAAGAATCCTTATACAACCCACTATCAAGTTTAAATGGTGTGTGAAATACCAACATGTTTCTCTACACTACTGCTAACTGGTGAACATGCACAGTGGGATCCATGAGTATTTTCATGCAAATTGTCCATCTCCATGTTCGTGCACTTTATTTGACCCAATAAGAGCTTCAAGAATTAAAAGAAAACTCAAAACAAGCTGTTGACAACTTCTGCACCAGCATACATAAAAATCCATCGCTTATAAACACAGAGGATGTAAGAGAAAAATTAATGAAAATAGTCATGGACAATTTGCACGGCAATACTTATGGATCCCACTGTACACTTGCATTATTTTTCGTCAACCACATGGCGCCTGGGACTAGATATGTAAATACACTGGACACTTTCAAAACCACATAAAACAGTGTTGCAAACCAAACTCCTAGGAACTACTATCAGGAACTCTCTAACAAACTGGCCTTTCATCTGTCCAAACTATTTCACTCCAGCATGTAGTCTAACCAACTCTTCAGTACGTCCATTAGAAATGGAACATTTATTAAAATCTCTTTGGGTAATTGATTTGTGAACCAAGATGGCCTCTAACCGCACAGTGTCTCCAACTACGAACCATAGAGTTTACTCCAGATGCTTACAGATAGTGATGCAAGCAAAGCAACTCGAGTAGAGCTAGAAGAGCAAGTTGCAGTTGAAATGGCAAAAGGTGAAACACTTCTTGTCCTCAGATAGAACGTACCTCGGGCTCTGAAACGAATAAAAATGAAAACTTATTTCTTAATCGTTGCATCAAGCATCTGCTTATACTGAGGTTGGTTGATTGAATTGGTTCACTTCGCCTCGCATTTCTGCCTCTTTTGGCTAATCCCGAAGATGAGGATGAGTGATGATATGATGAAATTGATGATGGGACCCTCACAAAGAATATCCATGCCCAGGCCGGGATTTGAACCCGGGACCCCAGGCGTTGTAGCCACAGAGGCCACTGAGGTAGATAACAGAAAAAAAGGGAGAATTTCAGATGCCAATAATACAGACAATAATTATTATTTTTGTTGTGTAACTTTTGAGTGCAATGAAGCTACATCAAAGAATAAGTCTTAAATCGTAAATAACGTACAATAAATTTCGTATTAACAATCTATTTATATTTAGAATACCCTTCCGAAGAAAAGATTTTAAAAAACCTTCATTCAGTAGTTTAAATATAAAGGTGACAAAAGAGTACAAATGGAATACAAAATTATAAAATTTAGTGTACTCTTTAGAAATGGCTCAAATCATTATAATGTTTAAGAATGCAGTTTATAAAATGTTGGTTAGTCGTTATTGAAACACTGTTTGTTCTTATAGGATATGGCCTAATTCTCTCAATGTTTCAAACAATAACTCGGGGACAAACTAATCATCAACTAAATTTTTTTTGCAACGATTTGTGATAATTTGTGTTACTTGTAAAATAAATAAGTTCAAGTTTTAGATTTGATCAATTAACAGTTTTCATTTCACACACTTACATACATACACACACACACACACACACAAACAATGGGGGACACGTGACCCTCCTAAAATGGTAAGTTTCATAATATATAAAATGTATATACCAGGTGGTTATAATTAAAGTGACGGTGTTCAGAGTGGTACAGCACGGGCTGTAATGAGAGTAGCAGTCTGAAACTTCATAGATATGCTAATGAAGCAATGCGCTTGCGAATTATGAAAAGGAAATATAATAGTTCCAATTCTCGCCACCAGGGTAAAAATGGCGCTGTAAGCAGTCAAAACTTGGTATAGTTACAGGAAAAACACTATAAATCGCAGAAAACAATACTCTTTGTAATAAAATATCGCTGCAATTTCACTATTCGAATTACATGAACATTACTAAAGGAAAAAGCAAGAAGCGTCACCAACAACAACCAGGGAGCTCACACAATGGTTAGGCAATGTCGCCGACTTTGACGTCATAGTTACGGCAAATTCCACGTTTTGACTGCTTACAGCGCCATTTTTCACCTGGTGGCGAGAATTGGAACTATTTTTTTATTATTATTATTTTTTTTGCATACTTCGCGAGCGCATTGCTTCATTAGCATATCTACGAAGTTTCAGACTGCTACTCTCATTACAGCCCGTGCTGTACCACTCTGAACACCGTCACTTTAATTATAATTATACAGGGTGGCTCAATAAGTCACTTAACACCCTCAGTACAAGACCACTGCGGCATGGAATTTGAAATTGGCGATGACCAATCGTTATCTGGCCAAGGGGGAACCACATTGACGCCACCCACACGGTCGGCGGCCATCTTGATGTCCGCCATCTTGAATTCAACTTCAGAATTTTAAATGGGAAGGGGGTCGTGCGACATATCAATATGGGCTAGAATTTCACGAGAAATGCAAAGGTGAAGGTTTTTTTGACGTATCTTTAACCAGTAAAAAGTTATGACTGAATTCTTGTACCAATTTGCTCCTTTTCGAGGTGTTAGAAAAATGCCTTAAAATTTGTTTAGCGCTTCGGTAATGCATCGAGATCAAAGTAACGTCTATGGAGAGACGTTTGCATGCCATTGCACATTATTTTAATCGGATACATCCATGAAGAGCTGTGCATTATGAATGGTTGTCGCGAACAATTTACAGTGTGACGCTTCCATTGAATTAAAAGTCCTTCACAGTGACAAGGCTAATGTTTATGTTCATAAGGAAGTTTATAAACAGAATATTCCATGATTTTTATCTGATAACTAACTTTGGACAAAAACTGGTTCATAACGTTCCCATAAGTGTTCTGGTGTTCTTCCCTATTGAAAAAACTCTGTAAAAAGTACCTTCTTCCATAAGCAAGGATGAAAAAACTGTTTATTTAACAAATCCAAGTAGTCCTAAGCATTTAAGGTTCCGTTGATGGAAAATTGACTAACCAATCGTGTTCCACACAGCACGCCACACCATTAACTTACCAACACTAACCATTCAGCTTTGATCTGTCAAAAATGGGTTATCAGATAAAAATCATCGAATATTCTGTTTATAAACTTCCTTATGAACATAAACATTAGCCTTGTCACTGTGAAGGACTTTTAATTCAATGGAAGCGTCACACTGTAAATTGTTCGCGACAACCATTCATAATGAGCAGCTCTTCATGGATGTATCCGATTAAAATAATGTGCAATGGCATGCGAACGTCTCTCCATAGACGTTACTTTGATCTCGATGCATTACCGAAGCGCTAAACAAATTTTAAGGCATTTTTCTAACACCTCGAAAAGGAGCAAATTGGTACAAGAATTCAGTCATAACTTTTTACTGGTTAAAGATACGTCGAAAAAACCTTCACCATTGCATTTCTCGTGAAATTCTAGCCCATTTTGATATGTCGCACGACCCCCTTCCCATTTAAAATTCTGAAGTTGAATTCAAGATGGCGGACATCAAGATGGCCGCCGACCGTGTGGGTGGCGTCAATGTGGTTCCCCCTTGGCCAGATAACGATTGGTCATCGCCAATTTCAAATTCCATGCCGCAGTGGCCTTGTACTGAGGGTGTTAAGTGACTTATTGAGCCACCCTGTATATAGGGTCAAGTGCCCATATTTCGGATACTTAATTTCACATTAGATTTTCAGTACCTAAATGTAAACAAAATAAGCCATAAATGTGTTGATAAACATTGAACATATATTTATTAATGTTTCTGAAAGTTATATTAACATTTATAAGAAATACTAGGTATATTTTATGAAACAAAGAATTGTATGCATATTTTTAGTCTGACAAAAAGGTTGCCTAATGTCGGATAGGGTATTTCCCAATTTCGGATAGGGTTACTAATGAGTATTTGGAAAGGGTGCACAATTTCGGATAGTCGAAATTAGGTACCCGTGTAGCATCCGAAATTAGGAAACCCAGTCGCATATTCAATATGGCGATTCTGTGCGTTCCCCCTCTGAAATAATGTGACTGAAACTACGTAATAATGATTGCTGAATCTCTCAAGATTATATAAAATTTAGACAGAAGTGAGTAAATACTAACATTCCAGTTGTAGGCCTTAAGTTTGGATGGTGAAATATTACATCAAAACTCCGGAAAAGTCAGAAATATCAGCCACACACTAAAGAAACATTCCTCAAGGTCACGCAAAAGGGTGAAACTTTGGGACGAAGTAGCGTGTTAGTTGGCACTATCTGCACTTCGGCGCTGCTGTTCTAAGGTGGAAATTTCTTGGTATCCGAAATTAGGAACCTATCCGAAATATGGGCACTTGACACTACTCTAGTACATTGCATATGGTTCAGATTCCACTTTAAACTGTAGATCCGGGTAAAAGTGGACTTAAACTTTTAAGAATTAACATTTTGATAATGTTATCCAGTGTTATACGAGGTAAGTTAGAAAGGATGTGGCTTACCGATTGCTCACCCGCTCCCCCATCAGGGTGTAGAGGTTCCATCGGCACCTCCCTTCCTCGTACCCTTCCCAGCTGTCGCACTTGGTGGCTCCGAATCCCCTCTTGGAGGTGATGGACTCGGCGAAGAATTCGTACGCTCTGCTGTGAGCGCAATTCAAACCTGGAAAGAAGAATTACTTCAGTACATGTGCAGTGTCAGGAAGTGCTTATGCACCTCTTGGTTAGTGCTCCACACTTCCTTTCACAATAACATTGTGCTCCACACCTCCTTTCACAATAACATTGTGCTCCACACCTCCTTGCACAATAACATTGTGCTCCACACCTCCTTTCACAAAAACATTGTGCTCCACACCTCCTTTCACAATAACATTGTGCTCCACACCTCCTTTCACAAAAACATTGTGCTCCACACCTCCTTTCACAATAACATTGTGCTCCACACCTCCTTTCACAAAAACATTGTGCTCCACACCTCCTTTCACAAAAACATTGTGCTCCACACCTCCTTTCACAATAACATTGTGCTCCACACCTCCTTTCACAAAAACATTGTGCTCCACACCTCCTTTCACAATAACATTGTGCTCCACACCTCCTTTCACAAAAACATTGTGCTCCACACCTCCTTTCACAATAACATTGTGCTCCACACCTCCTTTCACAATAACATTGTGCTCCACACCTCCTTTCACAAAAACATTGTGCTCCACACCTCCTTTCACAATAACATTGTGCTCCACACCTCCTTTCACAATAACATTGTGCTCCACACCTCCTTTCACAATAACATTGTGCTCCACACCTCCTTTCACAAAAACATTGTGCTCCACACCTCCTTTCACAATAACATTGTGCTCCACACCTCCTTTCACAAAAACATTGTGCTCCACACCTCCTTTCACAAAAACATTGTGCTCCACACCTCCTTTCACAATAACATTGTGCTCCACACCTCCTTTCACAATAACATTGTGCTCCACACCTCCTTTCACAAAAACATTGTGCTCCACACCTCCTTTCACAATAACATTGTGCTCCACACCTCCTTTCACAATAACATTGTGCTCCACACCTCCTTTCACAATAACATTGTGCTCCACACCTCCTTTCACAAAAACATTGTGCTCCACACCTCCTTTCACAATAACATTGTGCTCCACACCTCCTTTCACAATAACATTGTGCTCCACACCTCCTTTCACAAAAACATTGTGCTCCACACCTCCTTTCACAATAACATTGTGCTCCACACCTCCTTTCACAAAAACATTGTGCTCCACACCTCCTTTCACAATAACATTGTGCTCCACACCTCCTTTCACAAAAACATTGTGCTCCACACCTCCTTTCACAATAACATTGTGCTCCACACCTCCTTTCACAATAACATTGTGCTCCACACCTCCTTTCACAAAAACATTGTGCTCCACACCTCCTTTCACAAAAACATTGTGCTCCACACCTCCTTTCACAATAACATTGTGCTCCACACCTCCTTTCACAATAACATTGTGCTCCACACCTCCTTTCACAATAACATTGTGCTCCACACCTCCTTTCACAAAAACATTGTGCTCCACACCTCCTTTCACAATAACATTGTGCTCCACACCTCCTTTCACAAAAACATTGTGCTCCACACCTCCTTTCACAATAACATTGTGCTCCACACCTCCTTTCACAATAACATTGTGCTCCACACCTCCTTTCACAAAAACATTGTGCTCCACACCTCCTTTCACAATAACATTGTGCTCCACACCTCCTTTCACAAAAACATTGTGCTCCACACCTCCTTTCACAATAACATTGTGCTCCACACCTCCTTTCACAAAAACATTGTGCTCCACACCTCCTTTCACAAAAACATTGTGCTCCACACCTCCTTTCACAATAACATTGTGCTCCACACCTCCTTTCACAAAAACATTGTGCTCCACACCTCCTTTCACAATAACATTGTGCTCCACACCTCCTTTCACAATAACATTGTGCTCCACACCTCCTTTCACAATAACATTGTGCTCCACACCTCCTTTCACAAAAACATTGTGCTCCACACCTCCTTTCACAATAACATTGTGCTCCACACCTCCTTTCACAAAAACATTGTGCTCCACACCTCCTTTCACAATAACATTGTGCTCCACACCTCCTTTCACAATAACATTGTGCTCCACACCTCCTTTCACAAAAACATTGTGCTCCACACCTCCTTTCACAATAACATTGTGCTCCACACCTCCTTTCACAAAAACATTGTGCTCCACACCTCCTTTCACAATAACATTGTGCTCCACACCTCCTTTCACAAAAACATTGTGCTCCACACCTCCTTTCACAAAAACATTGTGCTCCACACCTCCTTTCACAATAACATTGTGCTCCACACCTCCTTTCACAAAAACATTGTGCTCCACACCTCCTTTCACAATAACATTGTGCTCCACACCTCCTTTCACAATAACATTGTGCTCCACACCTCCTTTCACAAAAACATTGTGCTCCACACCTCCTTTCACAATAACATTGTGCTCCACACCTCCTTTCACAATAACATTGTGCTCCACACCTCCTTTCACAATAACATTGTGCTCCACACCTCCTTTCACAAAAACATTGTGCTCCACACCTCCTTTCACAATAACATTGTGCTCCACACCTCCTTTCACAAAAACATTGTGCTCCACACCTCCTTTCACAATAACATTGTGCTCCACACCTCCTTTCACAATAACATTGTGCTCCACACCTCCTTTCACAAAAACATTGTGCTCCACACCTCCTTTCACAATAACATTGTGCTCCACACCTCCTTTCACAAAAACATTGTGCTCCACACCTCCTTTCACAATAACATTGTGCTCCACACCTCCTTTCACAAAAACATTGTGCTCCACACCTCCTTTCACAAAAACATTGTGCTCCACACCTCCTTTCACAATAACATTGTGCTCCACACCTCCTTTCACAAAAACATTGTGCTCCACACCTCCTTTCACAATAACATTGTGCTCCACACCTCCTTTCACAATAACATTGTGCTCCACACCTCCTTTCACAATAACATTGTGCTCCACACCTCCTTTCACAAAAACATTGTGCTCCACACCTCCTTTCACAATAACATTGTGCTCCACACCTCCTTTCACAAAAACATTGTGCTCCACACCTCCTTTCACAATAACATTGTGCTCCACACCTCCTTTCACAATAACATTGTGCTCCACACCTCCTTTCACAAAAACATTGTGCTCCACACCTCCTTTCACAATAACATTGTGCTCCACACCTCCTTTCACAAAAACATTGTGCTCCACACCTCCTTTCACAATAACATTGTGCTCCACACCTCCTTTCACAAAAACATTGTGCTCCACACCTCCTTTCACAAAAACATTGTGCTCCACACCTCCTTTCACAATAACATTGTGCTCCACACCTCCTTTCACAAAAACATTGTGCTCCACACCTCCTTTCACAATAACATTGTGCTCCACACCTCCTTTCACAATAACATTGTGCTCCACACCTCCTTTCACAAAAACATTGTGCTCCACACCTCCTTTCACAATAACATTGTGCTCCACACCTCCTTTCACAATAACATTGTGCTCCACACCTCCTTTCACAATAACATTGTGCTCCACACCTCCTTTCACAAAAACATTGTGCTCCACACCTCCTTTCACAATAACATTGTGCTCCACACCTCCTTTCACAAAAACATTGTGCTCCACACCTCCTTTCACAATAACATTGTGCTCCACACCTCCTTTCACAATAACATTGTGCTCCACACCTCCTTTCACAAAAACATTGTGCTCCACACCTCCTTTCACAATAACATTGTGCTCCACACCTCCTTTCACAATAACATTGTGCTCCACACCTCCTTTCACAATAACATTGTGCTCCACACCTCCTTTCACAAAAACATTGTGCTCCACACCTCCTTTCACAAAAACATTGTGCTCCACACCTCCTTTCACAATAACATTGTGCTCCACACCTCCTTTCACAATAACATTGTGCTCCACACCTCCTTTCACAATAACATTGTGCTCCACACCTCCTTTCACAATAACATTGTGCTCCACACCTCCTTTCACAAAAACATTGTGCTCCACACCTCCTTTCACAAAAACATTGTGCTCCACACCTCCTTTCACAATAACATTGTGCTCCACACCTCCTTTCACAATAACATTGTGCTCCACACCTCCTTTCACAATAACATTGTGCTCCACACCTCCTTTCACAATAACATTGTGCTCCACACCTCCTTTCACAAAAACATTGTGCTCCACACCTCCTTTCACAATAACATTGTGCTCCACACCTCCTTTCACAAAAACATTGTGCTCCACACCTCCTTTCACAATAACATTGTGCTCCACACCTCCTTTCACAATAACATTGTGCTCCACACCTCCTTTCACAAAAACATTGTGCTCCACACCTCCTTTCACAATAACATTGTGCTCCACACCTCCTTTCACAAAAACATTGTGCTCCACACCTCCTTTCACAATAACATTGTGCTCCACACCTCCTTTCACAAAAACATTGTGCTCCACACCTCCTTTCACAATAACATTGTGCTCCACACCTCCTTTCACAAAAACATTGTGCTCCACACCTCCTTTCACAATAACATTGTGCTCCACACCTCCTTTCACAATAACATTGTGCTCCACACCTCCTTTCACAATAACATTGTGCTCCACACCTCCTTTCACAAAAACATTGTGCTCCACACCTCCTTTCACAATAACATTGTGCTCCACACCTCCTTTCACAAAAACATTGTGCTCCACACCTCCTTTCACAATAACATTGTGCTCCACACCTCCTTTCACAATAACATTGTGCTCCACACCTCCTTTCACAAAAACATTGTGCTCCACACCTCCTTTCACAATAACATTGTGCTCCACACCTCCTTTCACAATAACATTGTGCTCCACACCTCCTTTCACAAAAACATTGTGCTCCACACCTCCTTTCACAATAACATTGTGCTCCACACCTCCTTTCACAATAACATTGTGCTCCACACCTCCTTTCACAAAAACATTGTGCTCCACACCTCCTTTCACAATAACATTGTGCTCCACACCTCCTTTCACAAAAACATTGTGCTCCACACCTCCTTTCACAATAACATTGTGCTCCACACCTCCTTTCACAAAAACATTGTGCTCCACACCTCCTTTCACAAAAACATTGTGCTCCACACCTCCTTTCACAATAACATTGTGCTCCACACCTTGAGGCAGGCGGACCCCAAGCCTAACAGGGCCCGCAAAAGTTAAAATTATTGTCATATTTCTTATGTAAAACATTTACGCAAAAATTCACGATAACTTGGCTTGGACATTTTTACCCATTCATTCCTTTCGTGAAGAAAAAGCACTTTGTCTTGTATTTTCTTCTTTCTCTCGACCTTGCACTCTGGATTTTTATATGTTAACAATAAAGCACCTCCAACTGCCACGAAGCAAGTGTGAGGCATTTTCAACTTAAAGGAGGCAATGCATAATATTAGTAGTTCTTCCTTCCTACAGCTTCAGATTTCAGCTCCCAGAAAACAGGGAAAGATATTTTAAGTGTGAGTGAAATTATTAAATAGGAATATCATTTTCGTCAGTAATTTATTATTATTATTTAAAATTTAAATATGATAATTTGCCGACGTATCCTTGAAGATTTTGTATCGTGTTCTCATTCACTGCTCTACAAATTAAAAATACTTCTGGCATTTCTCAACGTCAACATAGAACTAATATCAAAAGTTGAAAAGATAGAACCAGAAACATTATGGGAGTTACACCGAGTTTGACAACGGGAGATCATTCTTTTATATATAATACTAGCTAATTGCCCGGCGTTGCCCGGGTATTTATTTATCCCAATCTTCTATTAGACAAATCTGGTGATCGGGGAGGCCATTCCACTGACCCACGTTCACCAATCCATCGACCAGGGAACTGGAGGTCCAGATAGTGAGGAACCTGTCGTCCATAATGAGGTGGTGTCCCATTGTACAGAAGGTCGTTTCATGTCCATGGTAACAAAGTTAGAACCCACCTCACCTTAAGAAAAACCATGACGCCACGAGCGGTGGTGCTCCACGTGATACCCCTGTCTTGCAGCAATGGCCCTGCAGCGGAGTTTCTATTGGAGGAGACTGCGTTGAAGGACACATTGGTCCAAACGATCATATTCCTCCTGACAAGCTTTCAAAAGACCCTCAATTGTGCGGGGCCGTCTGCTTCCCAAGGCTCGTTTCAACAACGGAAACCCACAAAAATCCATGGAAGAGGCATCGGGGGATTTCACAGGGATGTCTGTAAAGGGGATTGCATGAATGCCCGTTTCACGTGCCATCCGATCCGTGTATGCCTGCGTGGACTTTGCCGTATGACTGGAAGCCTTGTCCTGGTGGATGACAACACGAGATGTGTCGCTGCCATAGAGAGAAGGAATATCATGTCTGTAAAGTGGCTCCAAAATATTCGTCTGGTAATAGGCTGCATTTATTTTAGCCTTTTTTATCCACTCTGCGCAGTGGAAGTTTGCCGTTATGGCAGTAACCACCAACAACCATGAACCCGCGTGGAAAACTTTCAGCACATTCACGTACCCACTCAGATCGACCTCTTGCATCACGTGGACGATAGTAGATGGCCCTTTTTTTACCACATCCCGACAGATACACCCATGCTTCATCCAGGGACACCACATACTTCCAGCGGTCCCCTGCCAGATGGCGTTCGTAGAGCTTCCCACTGTTGGTCTTCCTCTCTTGGACATGTGAGGCACGCAACTTATGAACTTGAGCCTTGTGCTTCCGCACAAGTTGTAAATCTTGGGCTATGATGCGATTTACAGTTGCAGGGAAACATTGCACTGCCTGTGCAATCGCTCTTTGCGTTGCAGGGTTTTCACATCGCATCAAGGATCTCACTTTCCGCACAACATCGGAGGAACGCTTGGGCTTCCGATATGTCCGAGGCCCACTTTGACTGGTTCCAGCAACAGGTACGGTGCAAGTTCTATGGCGTTTGAACACTGCATTGACACCCTTCTTTGACACATGGAATGCTTTCATGTGGCACTGTTTAATTATCTGGCTATAACTATAACCAACGTCGGAAAGGGCACAGATGTACCCCTCCCAAAAGACTGGAATTTTTGGTGCCATATAAACACTCACTCACACACCAACCATCATCTTTGCAAGTCAACACACAGTACTTTCGTCCTACTGGCTCTGGCTGCTCTGTGCTATGCCTACGTGCTGCTCCTTGGTGATCGAAATCGTTACCATCAACGTGAAACAACCTTCTGTATTACTATATTGTAATGTGAATTGACATGTCCGATATCACAGCATGTATCAAACATGTGATTCATGGATGAAATAAATCTAATCAAAACACACACTAACCTTCTGCAGAAACATGTATTATACTTACAGCAGTAGCAACAGAAGGGAGAGCTCCGTTTCCCATAAACCTCCTCGACGTAGTGGTTGACCGTCTGCATAGCCACCTTCTTGCGTGTCTTAAATTCTGAAATGTTGAAACTCCTGGTGCTAGCTTTGCATCCCACAAGCGGAGGCAAGATCTTCAAACTTACACCTGAAAATATAATGAAAGCATTAATCGATATTATTCCAATCAAGCAGGTACTACTCCAATTTATAAAAATATAATCTAAACCTACTTACTATCAAAAGTAATTACTTACCGTTGGAATTCTTCCCAAAAGTAACTTTTACTTCCAAACAAAGTTTAATGAGAGTATTAACACTAACTGCAAGAAGGGAATTTTGCATTTTCTGGAGCTATTTGGACTTTGTCACGAAATAAACTTCAAAATGTGAAATAGACTCTTAAACATGAAATGTATAGTTTATTTACAGACAACAATTTCTGAAGCTTGAATTATCCTGTGAAGTATGGAATTCACGGAAAATTGATTAATTCTGCTGTAAATATTTGAGATGCACCCCTTTATACAGGAATAAACTTACTACTCTGGTAACGCCATAAATTATCCACACGGCCTGTGTAATACACTTTTCATACGACGCCAGGCATAGGCGTAACTTGGTGGGGGCACTTGCCCCCCACACCCAAATCCAGATTTATTAAAATTTACAAGTTAAGGAATCTGAGAAGCAAAGTAATAAGAGTAATATTTCGCAAACGTCACAGTTATTGAGCAAATAATCCTGGACTGTGTTTTATGAGATGGATAACTTTTCGAATTTCTTCTCCCAAAGTTAAGTCCCAGGCTTGATACTGCCCCTTCAAAATTAAGCCCCAAGTTACGTCCATGATGCCAGGGGTCCCGGGTTCGAATCCTTGCCTGGGCATGGATGTTTGTGAGTGTCCATTCATCAATTTCATCACAACATCTTGATGTTCCCAAATTAGCCAAAAGTAGCAGAGAAAGCGAAGTCAAATAAAGCTAAACAATACACAATAATACTTTTCAAGAAGTTCTTCCTCCCTAGACCGTGTGTATAATAATTATACACACCCTGTAGTAACAAATTAGTTTAATACAAACATTCGTTTTCAAAGGAGCTGTGTATAAGAACCTTACACGCTGCCTGAAAGATGTGTATCAATTTGATACACATGGCCTGTTACAGGAGGCATCTTGTGTACGTGTTAAATGTTAAGTGGATACTTTCTCTTAGACTCTTCGAAGCTCCACGAGTTTATTTATCATCTAGAATTTTACGCATCTTGTGCAAGCAAACAGAATATGATGTTTAAGTGATGCGTACAGGTAAATAAAAAAGCAAAATTTCGGTACAAAAACAGTCAATTTCGTGTTGAAAATAAAATTTAATTTTGGTGTTTGATTTGATTTGTTGCTTTAAGTCCACTTTATGCACAGTAAGGCTAATCGGAACTGGACCTACAGTTCAAAGTAAGATCCGAACCACTTGTGCCTCCACCTAATTTTGGCGTTATAGCGATGAAAAATCTGATCAATAGCGGTATATAAAATGACATTTTCGTTTTAAAATTGTGGACATAAGCCTAAATTTGATTTAGAAACTGCACTTAATAACACAAAAGAAACACACCCTTTCTAATAGCACATTTATGTCGTTGACAGAGTATTAAGTTTATTCCTGTATAAAGGGGTTAATTTTCCGTGAATTGCAAAACTCACAGCATAATTCAAACTTCAGAAAGAGTTGTGTCAGTAAATAAACTATATTTCGCATCTTGCAGTCCATTTCGTGACAAAACAGGGTAGGAAAATGCACCTGAGGCTCTGTCCGAAAGGTACAAAGTACGGACTTATGGTCTTAGCGGAAGTGACGTCAGCTAGAGTCGTTTTCACGTTCAGAAGAGACAACGGCGCTTATGGAGAAACCGCACAGTGTTGCCAATACAGCGCTAGCTCATGTCGCCGGGAAATGATGACCTCCCTTCACAATGAAGGTGTTACATATTTTGTATATATAATGATAATTATATGTAATTATTAATATTAATATTATACTGTGAACGTTACAGTTACCCTTTTTACTATGATCCATTGCGATCACTACACACGCGAGTGTAATGCACGAATATGACACTTCAGAAATCACATAAAAAAGTAAAAATCACTGAGAGCTCACACAACTGAAAACGCTTTTTCGGGAGAGGGAAAAAGTCTAAACAGACCAAAGCAGATCTCTCACTCAAGTAAGGGGAACCTGCCTGGCACATGGGTTAGATTAAGTTGCAACCCAAACAAACAAATGAGTTATGGCCCACGTGAAGTGATAAGACGTGAATGACTCAAGCAAGGCATGTCATATTTCTATCTTGAAGCCCCATATTTTGTCACGTGTTGGAAAGCCTTTCAAAGGTTAATATGGTGTCTATGAATTTATGTGTACGTTGGAAACTGAAAGGTGATCTTCATTTCAGTATTAATGTCGACAGTAATGTAAACGAAAACAACGTGTATTTGCGACAGCACTAATGTTGCTCACAACAGCAGCATTGGAAATAATTGTCAATTATTAAATTTAAGTAATTTCAATTCTATTATAACAAACTGCATGAAGTTCATATTTTTACTGAATGGAAATAAAATAACAACTGGAAAACATGGTGGTGATTAGCCGGAATGCTGCGGTGAGTCAGCTCAAGATGGCCAGACAACGTCTCCTTACCTCGCGCGCGATTCGGGTTAAAAAGAAACTCCAAATGCATGGAAGTAACATTTCTGGGAACCTTTGAGTGGTTATAAAAAATAATTTCATTATTTTCTCCACAACTTTGTCGCTGGAAGTTTTTACTTGGAATTACAGAACAAAAAATGGCCAGCGACGACATTTTCTACTGCACGAATATAAAAAATCTCCACATACTTTATTTGAATATTTTTTAATGCAAATATGCTTTAAAGTATTGATAAATTCTGAGTACCACCGTCACCTATGACAATTAAAAAACAGTGTCAATTTTTTTCATAATGAAAGCTTCAATTTTACGGCATGTTTCAACGTTAGGAATGAAAACAATGTAAAAATTGTGTTTTCACAGAAAATTTGCGTTTTTAATTTATCTAAAATTATGTAAGCAAGTTACCAGTTTTTTGTGTCCACCATCGTATTCTCTACATAATTTCCTGCAAAACTGCAGGTACCGATTTTACTTAAGCTAAATTTGTAAATCCAGAAATTTGACAACAGCGCGCTCGTATTTCCCATAAGAAAAGCATTGCCCATAAGAGCCCATTGTGTCTTCTGAACGTGAAAACGACTCTAGTACAGTTCGAAAGCGCCAAGAACAGAAGCACGCAAGTGCACAGCTTGCAGTACAGACGGGACCTGACTAGGTCACGTGATTTCCACTCTCGTTGTTCATTTGTTTAAAATCACGGAGGTAGAAAGCCAGCAACACAAGTTAAATATACGTTATGGGTCAGCAAGTTGTTGGTTAAAGTTCTTATAATGTGTAGAAATATATGTGTACGAACATTTGAAAATGCTATGTGATTTCTATGGTGAAAGACAAGTGTTTAAAACGCGAGGAAAACAACGAGTACTCAGTTTTATCTACTGATCGTATTTGGCGCTGCAGTCGAAGTGCAATTCGAAAGACGTGTACTTCCAGTCCACGACTTGAAGACCGCACTCCAAGACCATACTCGGAGGATGCTCGCTCTTGCAACTTTCGGACACGGCCTCACACCTTTCAGAAACATGAAAAATTAACATTAACAATATGTTATTTCACATTTCGGGTTTTCGTCAAAAACGAAACGTGCATGCCTCTAGTGCAGTGTTGCCACATGAAGGGAAATTTCCCTTTTTGAAGGGAAATTTGGAGCTAATTTTAAGTGTAAAGAGAAAAGGGAAATTCGATGAAAAATAGCAAATTTTCAGGGAAATATTAGGACAGACTCAATATTAATTATATTAAACATTATAAGAGATTCCAGTTTTGAAAATGAGATTTTTTTAAAAAAAAATGGTCGTATACTTTGTTCTGAGAGGAAGGGTGGAATTTGGGTTGGTCCACAACTGGCTACCGTTTGGGGCTGGAGGTCATTGACCATTCACCCTTATGTCCCCGGCTTTGAGAGTGGGTGGCTAATTGCAAAGATGGGGATGAGTGATGATATGATGAAATTTATGAATGGACACTCACAAACAGCCACCCCAGGCCGCGATTTGAACCCGGGGCCACTGGCGTCGTAGCATTTCAAAGTTTAATTGTTTAACATTTTATACATACATACGAACATGGATCAACGATAATATTTATTATTATTATTATTAATTCTTTAGATGAAGGGAAAAAATGGGCGAAAAAGGGAAATTTTACCCCTTGCAAGGGGAAATTGTGCTTACAGATTGTGGCAACACTGCTCTAGTGATGAGTCATTCCCATACTACCCACTGCACTATTGCAGTGCGAAAGAAATGAGTGAATGTCTGTCAAGAGAATTTGCATCTACCCTTGGAACATGCTGGGCAAAATGCATGATACAGAGAGAGACGAAACTTACAATCTTTTTCACCCCCGCAACCAGGCTGCCTCAGCCATTTACCACCGTTTGGGTAGAAGTCTGCATGCCCAACGGGTTCTGCAAAACCAAGTCCAAGGTCCAAAGGACCCGCACCGGTGTGGATGACGTCGACGAACTCTGCATCAGATGCGTCCAATCGACCGGAGACCTCTTTCAAGGCAAAACATGGCAGAGCCACGTCCAGACCTGTAAATAAGTAAATGCTTAATAGTTTTCTATCATTATTACAACTACCCACGCTTGAATCCAGGCGAAAATATGCGTTCCTACTAAAAATTCATAAGACAGTTCTACCACTTACTAAGCGGTAATCTAATTATATGTAATAACATGCATTGGTAAATATATGATAACGCCCGGACACCTTTCACTCATTTATTTCCTTAATTTTACCACTGGTACTTACCTATTTTGCCTTGGGAACATTCTTTAAGGTGAAGCTATGCCGTTTTCCGTAAAATACTGTCAACTTTTCATATTACGATTGATTATTTGTCTTACTTGTTCCGCTTCTGTAATAGACAATATGGCGTGCACTCGTAATGGATCATCGCGCGTCATGACGCGCCAGCTTGTGTTTTGTCGATTTTCAGTGCGCAAGCAGTGTTTCAAACTTTCATGACGGAAAATTACGTACTATTTCATTTTTTTTTTTTTTTCATGTTTACCTCCACAAACCATGCACGTTAGCCCCAAAAACCATCCACGGGTAGCCCCACAAACCATTGACGTTAGCCCCAAAATCCATCCATGGGTAGCCCCACAAACCATTCACGGATAGCCCCACAAACCATTCACACAAGGTTACGTTAGGCCTGTTAGGTTAGGTTCCATTAGCACTCATTTCACCACTAAATTCATCGAAAGAAGAAAGCGCGGCGAACATAGTTAAAAATAGAAATTTTCGTAAAAACAAGGCACGTTTGGAAACACTGCAGAGATCACGTGACTTTCAACGCTCTCGCCATCTGCACGCACACAATGGAAACAACGGCGTAATGTGGCAAACAATGCCAATATCTTACGTAAAAAGTGATTAATTTTTGTTCGGCAGCATTAAACTACGAAGGTTTTACTTTCCGTGAAAGAAAATACTTCCAAGAACGTCCAGAATGCTAAAGAAACTCATTTCAGTAACTACTTTCTCCTGTAAATTTGAAGAAATCCGTCCGGGCGATATCGCATATTTACCCATGCATTATCCCAATCTGCAATCTAACAACACAAACCGTATGAGAATACCAAAATGTAACAAGGCAAGATAAGGATCGAAATCCTTATCATCGCTGGCAAGTAAGGCGTGGAATCAACGCTGTCGTGTCGTTTGCGCCGAGGCTTCTTATCGGTTCATTTCCGCCGTGACATATGTCAAGACCTTCCTCGGCTGGTTTTCTCACAATCCAGAGTGTCATCACCGCCGCGCGCATGTGTGTTTATGGGCACACGGTGCATAGTGCATAAAGTGGACTTAAAACATAAAATCAAACGTGTGTTTATGACGTTGCACAGCTGTGTTTACACTGAAATGTTAAACCTATCCAGAGAGTCAAATTTGACTTTTCTTTACTTATTTCAAAGGATGTTACACAGGATTACTTGTATCAATTTTATTCCACAACAGAAAATACATAAATCAGTATCAGCCTATTAACTATTAATCATTTATCGTTAATCGTCAAAAAACATTGTAAATACAGTATATGTTAAAATATTGAAAGCATTCTACAAGTACTACGTAAATGTACACTTTGGAAGCAACATAAATGTGCCAGTCTATTATACTTAATTATTATACACTACATAAAATCGTCAAAAACATTATAAATACAGTGTAATTTTTTGCAAACATTATATACGTAATAGCTACGTATATATAAACACAATATTTCGATACACTTGCACAAGTACAATACAAACGTTATTTGAATTCTTGTAGGTATGCAAATGCTCGAAGGCATTGCACGCGTTGTTTCTATCATTTCCATATTCTCAGCCATCTTGTCTCTCTCAAGTCTCAGTTTTACATAAATACTAATTTCCCAATGTATATCCCTCATATACAGGGTGTACCAAAAGTCCCATTACCCCCCTTTGAATTGTAGAAAAAACTTGAAAAAGGTTATTTTAACAGCATGCGTATGATGAGAGGATGGTATACCATTAAATCAGACCAATGATCACTATTTACTCCAGAGGATCTGTGTGCACACCGCCATTTTCATGGCACAGTATTATTTGCCTCCAGGTGCGATGTTGGTTGGTTGGTTGATTTGTTGTTTTAAGTCCACTTTATGCACAGTAAGGCTAATTGGGACTGGACCTACAGTTTAAAATGGGATCCGAACAACTTGTGCCTCCACCGGGTATCGAACCCGGGAATCCAGGTGTGATGTGAAATCCTCCGTAACATAAGATGTCAGATCTGGATTTCGGGGTGGCCATTTTAAGAGAATTCCTCACTGATGTGTTCAGAGACAAACGGATTGGACGAGGATCGCCAAATTTACCAGCACCTTTAAAATGGCCACCCCGAAGTCCAAATCTGACATCTTGTGATAATGCGCTATGGAGCACATCAAACAGAAAGTCGCCCATAATTGTTATCAGATAACTGAGAAACTTCAAGAAACTGTTCGCAGTGCGTTTGCTTCCTTCACGCCAGCCAAGTTACGGAGGATTTCACATCGCACCTGGAGGCGAATAATACTGTGCCATGAAAATGGCGGTGTGCACACTGAGTAAATGGTGGCCATTGGTTTGATTTAATGGTATAGCATCCTTATATCATACGCATGCTGTTAAAATCACATTTTGCAGGTTTGTCTACAATTCAAAGAGGGGGTAATGGGACTTTTGGTACACCATGTATACTTTCATCTTACATTTGTTTACCAATCACCTTTTTTTTTCAATCGAACACAGCTGGAACTGGGCAACGTCATAAACACACGTGCGCGCGGCGGTAATGACACTCCGGATTGTGTGAAAAACCACCAAGGAAGGTCTTGACATATGTCCCGGCGGAAATGAAGCCTCGCCGCAAATGACTCGGCGCAAGAGACACGGACTCGAATCAACTGCCTGTACCCTGAAGAAAGGAGAGAAATTTGGCCAAATTTAAACAAGAAATTAAGATGTTAAGATGACCTAAATGGTGAAAGGACGGGATCAATAACTAATGACTCAAGGAGCTTGATTTGCTTACCGGTAATCCTGGACACTCCTCTCCCCTTCAGCAGCTCTTTAACTCTGGCGCCAGCAAACCCAGCCACGTGAGAGCCGAGGCTGTGTCCAATCAGATGGATGTTCTGCAGCTTAGTCTTCACGACGTCCACCAGGAACGCCACCATATCAGCCACGTACTCTCCCACAACCTTCGTCCTCACCGCCACCTGGAAGTAGTTGATGTTCCAGGCGATCGCCGACCAGTCCACCGTTATAACATTGGTCTCACCGGCTTTCATGTAGGCTGCGGAAGAAACACAGTACGAATAATGATACCGTATTGTATCAGGCGCGGATCCACGGGGAGGGTGATAGGGCCCTCCCAACTCCCTTGTCCTTGGATATACAGGGTGTCCCAAAAGTCCATTAACAGCCGTCCTGGATACGTGTAGTGCAGAGATTGACATGATTGCTGTGGGTAACCATGGCGGCGGCCATCTTGGTATCCGCCATATTGGATGGAGGTCAAATTTTTTAAATGGGAAGGTATATGTGTGGCACATAATTTTAGGCTAGAATTGCACCAGAAACAAGAATATGAAATCAGTTTTAAGATAGCTTTAATCTGTGAAAAGTTATTGATGCAGTTTTGAATAAATGATGACGATAAAGTATGGAAATTGTGATAACTGATATCACCTTCGAAACTGTTTTGAATGATCGCCGTTCATTGGAGACTCGCTTACGAATGTGTTTACTGGAGCATTGCGAGCACATTATGTAGCGGAATAACGTTTCACAGATTAAAGATATATTAAAACTGACTTCATATTCTTGTTTCTGGTGCAATTCTAGCCTAAAATTATGTGCCACACGTATACCTTCCCATTTAAAAAATTTGACCTCCATCCAATATGGCGGATACCAAGATGGCCGCCGCCATGGTCACCCACAGCAATCATGTCAATCTCTGCACTACACGTCTCCAGGATGGCTGTTAAGGGACTTTTGGCACACCCTGTATAATTATGCCTAATAATTTTAAGAACTCAAATGATCTGTCTTTTGCTATCAAATTTAATAGGTTCAACAATGATTTTTACAGTTTTAGTAAAGTCCAATTTATGTTCAGATAGGCTAATTGGAACTGGACCTACAGTTTAAATTTGGATCTGAACCGCTGTGCAATGTGCCTCAAAAAGAGGATCGAACCAGAGAGCCCTTGAGAAAATATTTTCTTCTATTTTCTTTGTTTATTCAATTTGCTCCTATTTGATCGTTCAGTTTACCTTGGCAATGGGAGGAATTATGAAAATAACAACCATCTATTCCAGCCTTAGAACCCTATTTTCACCAGGAGCGTATCTGCGAAGCCTGACGTCTAGGGAATAAAATACGGGAGAAAAATCGATCAGAAATTGTAAATAATATTATACATATCAGTGAGATTATGCTGATTCTGGAGTTGGCAACTTGATTTCCTATGAGTTGGCAACCTCATTTCCTATGAGTTGGCAACCTCATTTCGTATGAGTTGGCAACCTCATTTCCTATGAGTTGGCAACCTCATTTCCTATGAGTTGGCAACCTCATTATCTATGAGTTGGCAATCTCATTTCCTATGACTTGGCAACTTCATTTCCTATGAGTTGGCAACTTCATTTCCTATGAGTTGGCAACCTCATTTCGTATGAGTTGGCAACATAATTTCCTATGAGTTGGCAACCTAATTTCCTATGAGTTGGCAACCTCATTTCCTATGACTTGGCAACCTCATTTCCTATGACTTGGCAACCTGATTTCTTAGGAGTTGGCAACCTCATTTCTTAGGAGTTGGTAAATTTATTTCTATTCATAGCCTAGGACCACGTGACATTGTGAGACAGCCCAGATCTTGGATCCAGCATACGCCACTGATTTTCACACAATAGTATAATCTACAGAAATTGAAGTCAGCTTGGATCCTGTTTACAGTACATAATATTTACATAAAACAGTGTGTTAGAATTGATTCTCGGTGAGGTGAGGCACTCAATTAAAATTCGTTCCTCCCAACGGCAACTTCTGAATCTACCACTGCATTTCATTTCTTTATTTGTCCATCACAGGACCGAAGTCCCATTTATGCTGAACATAATGTACACAAGGATAATTTAACAATATACACAAATATTAATAATGTTAATGTTAATACATAAAATAATGTTAAGATTGATGATAGTGTGACAACATATAAATACAGTTAAAACTCCTTTACAGACAAATCCGATAAAATATAATGTTTTACACAATTTTGTGCCTGATAGCATTACATGAATCGAAAACTATGTCCAAATCATGCACTAAGAATAACTCATTAAACGATTCCTGAACTCTTACTATTGGGAAGTTTTTGCGGATGTTTAACCTTGAGAATGGCGTTTAGAAAAGTGTTCTGTTCCTCGCTGTAAAAGGTGTTACAAGGAAGTTTATTCTCTCTAACAGCTCAGAACATAGCCAATCTTGTCTTACTAATTTAAGTAAAAACATTAGATAATTAAATACTCTTTTTTCTTTCAAGGTATTGATGCCAAAATTGCTACATAAAGTTACATGATTTCTATTATGATATTCAATATTGCTTTTAAAACACAACCATTTGATCTACATTTTCCTGTTGTATTCATGCCAGTCTCAATAGTTTTCAAAATAAAAAAAAATCGTCGAGATGGTGCATCTTCTTTTTCCAGTCAACTTGTGAATGCGGTTTCATTTGTTGCTCTCTGATTGGCTGTTGGAAAGTTACGGTGCTGTGATAGTGAGAATATCTTGTTTGAGCTGTACGTTAGGTTAGGTTAGGTTAGGTTAGATTAGAAAGCAGAAGCGCTAAAAATAGGAAATAAGACATTCTCACAATCACAGCACCGTAACTTTCCAACAGCCAATCAGTGAGCAAGAAATGAAACCGCTTTCACAAGTTGACTGGAAAAAGAAAATTCGCTGCCAGGGTAGTTATTTTCGAATTTCTGTCTCCGTTCGAGAACTGGCCATGATTTTCCAAAAATTACATCAGCTTGTAATTCCTTCTAGAGCGTTCACGTGAATCATCGCGTGGTGTACTATTACTATTATCTAGATATTATCAACAGTTTAGTAGACTTACGTAGTCACTTGACAATTGAGAACATCTAGACAACAGCTAAAGACAACCACAAGAAGATTCATGTGAATGTTCTAGAAGCAAGGACGTATTTAGGGGGATCCATGGAGTCAGGACCTCCCCCCCCCAGAAAGACTTATCAAGTACTAAAATTAAGTAATGACAATATTAGCATATGTTGCATAATCGATGGTTATTAATTTCCTCTGAACGTTTTATAAGGCAAGGATTATATTGAGACCATACGGCTTTGAAAGACATTACAAAGATGATTTAAGTACGCTTCCACTCAAAATAATATGCATAAAATATTAAGCAGAACCTTACGTTTCTCCAACTACACGTAACATCATTTTTGTTATTCGATAAATATTCAATTATGCATCAATTTGACATTAATTTCATTGCCAGGGCACTTGTTTTTATGTAAATTATTCCGATCTTAACTACAGGTAAGCTGTAATGAATATGCGCTGTTATATCTCTATTCTTATTCAGTCGTTTCACCTATTCGTGTATTAATAATATAATATTAATTTATGTATTGTAATTAGTATAAATTTGATTCAATGTAAGTATTTTAATTTAAACATTATTATTATTATTATTATTCCTAAGACACTTGGTTCGGATCCCCTTCCCCCCAAAACATATGTCTAGAAGAAATTCTAAGCTGATGTAATTTTTCTGATTCTGGAATATCATGATGGTTTTTCGAAATTGAGACGAAAATTGGAAAACAACTGCCCTGGAATCGGCCCAGCAGAGCCTTAAGAATGAAATAGTTAAATTTTTTGGGTACGTCGGTACATATGGCCGACTTATGTACCTTTCAAAGTATACCATGAAAAATCCTCTTACCTAAAATCCTTATCTTAACCTTAACTTGTGAGGTGCTTATACTGGGACATAATTTGTGAGGTACGTCTGTCAGAACGCTCTGATTTTTTTCACGCCTGCCCAGTGATGTGCCGTAGACTATAAGTTTACGTCTACATACGTTGTCTACACGTAATCTACGCGTAGATTACATTGAGTTGTAGTTTACATAGACTACGTAGACAATCTAAAGTGCATTAAAATTAATTTTCAAGGCTTTCATGAAAGGAAAGTGGCATTTTCAACTATATTGGTTCCTAACGAACTGACAAGAATCCTATTTACAACAAAATGTATCTTTTCTTCTATCATCAACTCTGTAAAAAGATAAATAGTATGCAAAAAAAACAACAGATAGCAGGCATGAGGCGAAAATTAGTCTTTTTCCCATAAAACAATAGAATATTTTATGTTAGGTTTTTCCTAGATGAGAAATTGCTCGAATTTAGAAGGAAGAGCATGAAAAGTTTTCTTCACACATCAGCAACTGATACGCAATATAATTTTCTTTTAATTCCACGGCGCCCTTTGATAAGTTATCACCTTTCGCCATGTTGTTTACATAGATTACGTCATCTACGTGTATAAAATAGTCTACGTGTAGCAGTAGACTATCGTTGTTTACGCGTAGACTCACATCACTGGCCCTGCCTCAACATAAATTACCAATGTAACTTTCTGATATTGAAGAATAATACATTATGGGTATTAGTGACTGATTTGACAGCAATTAGTGCCAGAACGTAAGTTGTATAGCTACTACGTTCATTAGTTTATTCATCTACAAAAAATATTATAAATAAAAAATATTATAGATGTGAACATATCCATTTCACTTGTCGTACTGTCAAAAATATACACAAAAAATAGTCCCACTCGTTATAAAAATCTTAATAAAAGAGGATATGAAACCAAATTTGTACATGACATACCTTTATGGTTGAGAAATGAAGGTACATTACAAGAAGTGCTAGAAGTGACCTCCCCCCACCTGTATACACAGCTCAACACCGCGCTGCATGTTCGTGAATGTTGCTGCCAGAGTATTCAGGGGGACTGCCTGGATTTCACGGCGGATGTTCTCACGTAACTCGTCGATGGTGCGTGGTTTGTTCTTGTACACACTACCTTTAAGGTGACCCCACAGAAAAACGTCAGGGGAGTCAAGTCCGGTGACCTTGTGGCCATAATCCTTTCGAAATCACTCGGTCAGGGAAAAATGATTCCACCGCAGCCATGCTCGCGTCAGACGTGTGACATGTGGCCCCCAAGTTCACCGGACTTGACCCCTGACTTTTTTTTTCTGTGGGGTCACCTTAAAGGTAGTGTGTACAAGAACAAACCACAGAAATCCGCCACAGAAACTTATGGTTTGTTGAAGGAAGTGTACGGAGATGAGTGTTTATCACGCACGCAATTGTTTGAGTGCTTTCATAGGTTTAAAGAGGGACGAGAAGTGATTGCGGACGACTCGCGTCCTGGACAGCTTTGCACATCAAAAACGGAATCAAACATTGCAAATGTTGGTGAACTGATTCGAGAGGATCGTCGCTTGAGTATTCGAGCTATTGCAAAATAACCAACATTATTAAATTACGGTGCTGACGACCCTTCGTGAGCGAGTAAGAAGACGACGACCTGATTTATTTGTGGAAAAGCCATAATCCTTTCGAAATCACTCGGTCAGGGAAAATGATTCCACCGCAGCCATGCTCGCGTCAGACATGTGGCATGTGGCCCCCACGGTTACCGGACTTGACCCCTGACTTTTTTCTGTGGGGTCACCTTAAAGGTAGTGTTTACAAGAATAAACCACGCGCCATCGACGAGTTACGTGAGAACATCCGCCGTGAAATCCAGGCAGTCACGCCGAATACTCTGGCAGCAACATTCACGAACATGCAGCGCCGTGTTGAACTGCGTATACAGGTGGGGGGAGGTCACTTCCAGCACTTCTTGTAATGTACCTTCATTTCTCAACCATAAAGGTATGTCATGTACAAATTGGTTTCATATCCTCTTTTATTGAGATTATTATAATACTTTTTCCGGGGCCCCTTACGAGTGGGACACTCTGTATTTAGCAACTAGTAAGTGCAATTTAAAGCCCGCATCACACGGAACTGGATGTCTAGTAGGTATGCCCTAGTTGGCGCTGGACTGGCTACCAATTTGCTAGTTCTCACCTCCCACATTACTTATCAGCGTACTTGTCGATAGACTTTTGTTCCCATATGAGGGAAGTTGTAATGGCGGCCGCGTGAGATGTTAACAATGTATCACTTCACATTTTTAAAATCCGATAACTATTCAACGGAGAAGAATAACGTCTCGTATAAAACGTTATTAGGTACAAAACAATGGCGCTGCTTAAATGCATACTTTACAATGTTTACTGTACAGGTCTGGAAGAATATTTTAGTTGTTTCAAATGTAAATACCGTGCACTCAGCATAGCTGCTATAACCACTGTACTGTAACTCAACGCGCCTTTCATGCTGTATACGTTATACATTGCTGGAGTAACACTCGGAAACCACAGACAAAAGCGCTCCTTTGCACACTCACAGATTATCTTCACATCTAGAAACTTTGCTCTGATTGGCTGTTCCACAGAATCCAGTCGAGGAATTGCTCCCAACCAGTCAGCCAGGCGGCCATGATTGCTACCTAGAAAGTTAGTTCAGCGCCAACTAGAGCATTTCTACTATAAATCCAGTTCCGTGTGATAGGGGCTTAACTACAGAAAGCAAAAGTGTTCAAAATTATTTTTAGTTTTTCTAATTCTAATAGAAACCTGCGCCTCACTCGCCATAACGCTCCTTGTGAGGTACGTCAGGCAGAACGCACTTCGCATTAAACAAAGCTTCACTCCTTACACGCGATAAGCTGGCGAGAAACTGATTCTGTGATGAGGGCCAAGGACAGTATTGCGTAAGGTAGACGAAAGGTGGCGACACTAGCTTGAACGAAAGGCGGTAATCTGAAACTTCTAGAACCTCAAGCGGTCTGTGAGACCGCACCTCACAAGTTAAGGGTTAAACTTAAATAAGGGTGTAAAGAGCCCCTTGAGAAAGGGTAAACGTGCAAGGTTGTCAAGGAGCCTGCACAGGACAAATACAACACATTAATATTTCTCTTGTAGTTATTACAAGCATAAAAACACAGTTTTTCGTTGTGACGTTTCAGGAGAACACACGCTCCATTCATCAGACATTTATTTTTAGTTTGACTAAAGATACAATTATAACAATGATTATTCTTTTTACACACAGAACCCGAAACGTGTCAATTGACACATATATATTTTGATTTCAATAACACGTTAACGTGTATAAACTGCAAATGATGCACCTTTTAGTGTGTCAAAATTCACATAGGAATATATTAAAGGGTATTTTTATGAGATGAAATCCGTGTGATGCATTAAAATGCATCAATTTGGAAGATCAAGATTATTTCGAAGATAACAAAATTTCACATTTAGCTGTGTCAATTGATGCATTAAAAGTGAAAGTTTGTTATCTTCGAAATGATCTTGTCTGATCTTCCAAATTGATGCATTTTAGTGCATCACACCGGACTTCTCATAAAAATACCCTTTAATACATTCCTATGTGTATTTTGACACACTAAAAGGTGCATCATTTGCAGTTTATGCACGTTAACGTGTTATTGAATTCAAAATATATGTGTCAATTGACACGTTTCGGGTTCTGTGTGTAAACAAAAAAAAGAATCAGTTATACAATGGACATTGTCAGTGTTATATTGTTGTAATATAGCAACTTAACTGTGAAAACATGCAGTCTTGTTTTCTTTTTATTTCAGATAAAATTTTTGATCACATTATTTGTTATTTAAAAATTATGAATCCCAAATATCATCAGGCAATTCAAAATCATCATTGCTTTCACAGTATTTCTTGATGTTTTCTGTTACATTAAATTTTAAAGATGGTGGCTTACTCCATTTGTGAAAAAGAAAACTCCATACTGGATCTATGTTACGAATTTCATTATTTTAATTTATTCCAGTGTTCTTCAGCAATGAACGAAGCTTCCCAGACATTCAAATCTATGTTTTCCGTCCCTTTAAGTAGGTAGGTGGCCAAATTGTACACAAGTGGATAGTGGGGAGCTCACGACACCCCACAGAAAAAATACACTTACAGTTATATTCTAACAATTATAATTGTAATATGTGTAATTTTACATTATTTGTACGGTTGTAAGATTGCGAATAATGAAAATAACTCAATTTGAAACTTTGTAAGGACATTTTTATAATTTTTCTTTTTACTTCTATTTTTTAGGGACAATTCCTTATTTTATTATATTTTTTTTATTTTTCCTTCCGAACAGAATACACAATAGTTACTGAAAAGTAGCATATGTATTAAATAAATTTACGAGGATTTATATTTAATCATTACTAATTAAATTGTAACACATGAACATGAATTTGAGGCTACAAAAAATATAGAAAACAGATACAGGCCTATAATTTTTTTAATATCACTACAGTTCACCTAAAGTAAGCTTGTCAGATAAGGATCTGCAAGAGCATTTACACTACTAACTACGTCCAATAACTCTAATAGCTTTTTGACACGTTCCTGTTCTTTTTGTATTCCATTTCCAAGAAAAGAAAAGCCACAAGGATTGCAACACTCGAGCAAAATAAAGTTTAAAACAATACACAAGTAGGTATGTGGGGTGCTGATAATACCCCAGAGCCCGACCCTGTGGCCGAGTGGTTAGCACATCGCGCTGCGACGCCAAGGGTCCCGGGTTCGAATCCCGGTCGGGCTTGGTTGTTTGTGAATGTCCATTCATCAATTTCATCATTTCATCACTCATCCCCATCTTCGCAAATTAGCCAAGAGGCACAAAACGCGAAGTAAAATAAACTAAATCAATCAATCAATAATACCCCAGAAAGTGGAGCTCTTTGTTATTGTGGATCAGGCGACTAAAAGACATACCCCTCAAGGAGTAAACAACATGAAGGTAACTGAAAGATGAACAGTGTTGCCAACTTATAAGACTATTTTTTAAAAAAACAATTTTTAGACCTAGGGTGTTGTGGCCACCTCACATACCCACTTAAAGGTTAAAGCAAATGCTTCTAATGCTTTTAATCAAACGAAACGTCAGAACGAAAAACTTGTGTTTTTATGCTTGTATCAACCGTAGACTACAAGAGAAATAATTCTACAATGTAAGTCATGCGTAAGAAAAACTATAACACATTAATAGGTAAGGAGAGGATAAAAAACAGGGATGTTAACAGTGGCGTAGCATGAGCATTTCGGATGGGAACGCCAAGTTAGAAGGAAGGGTAGGCCCTTTTTTTTTTTTTGCTTAAGAGTTTACTTATGGAATTAGCCGACATATGTATTGTCTATTTAAAATCACAATCTCATTGTGTTTATTACATTAAGTCAGCCGGGTTCCGATAAAACATGATCCATGCTTGTTTTATGTAGAAAATAAGATGCCTCAGTGTGCAATAAATGCTTGGAGCACTGGTGTTTTATACCATTTTTAATTAGATTGCTCAAGTCAGAAACACCGCACACCATTCGGAGTATTTTGCTCCACACGTAACACATGTGTAGCAAAACAGTATTTTATAATCAAGGAAACCTTTCGGCATGACGCAAGTAATTAAAAACCTACCTCAATCACAAGCGCCTTTAGAACAACAGTAGACTTCATTGTTGTGGATGATACAACTATTGAATGATTTGGTTTATTTTACTTCGCTTTCTATCACTTTTGGCTAATCGCAAATATGAATATGAGTGATGATATTGATGAAGTTGATGAAGAGACACTCACAAAGAACAAACATGCGTAGGCTCGGGATTCGAACCGCAAACCTCTCGCGCTGTGCAAAACACACTGACACGAAGGGGGGTGGATGATCCAACAATCAGAGTTTCAGACCACTATTTTTTGTATCTTGAGAATGCTGATAAACATTTTAAAATAATTTTGTCAAGAGATCATACAATGTTAAGAGTTTTGAAACGAATACTAAACGTTTCCACTGGCACAATATTAGGCAGTTAGATACTAACGAAAAAATATTTTTTTTAAAATAAATAGTTTTGTGGGTTAGGTGGTAGAGCAGCCACAGGCTGAACTTCTACCACGAGGACTTTATCAACTTGTTTGACAAAAACTTTTTTGTTCTTTTAGTTTTTAATGCACTTCACTGTTCTTGCGATAAATTACACGATGCAGTGGTCATTAAAGAAAGATACGTCAGTCAATATTGCTTATTGTAGCATCACACCGCATGAGCAGAGGCACGAGCGCTAAAAACCGGGTAGGAATTCTACTTCTGTCGTCTGCATCGGAAGTACAGCGCCTTGAATCGGAAGGCAGGAAAGGTCACATGGACCCTAGAACCAATCAGGTCTCCGTACGCCCGCGTATGGCGAGAGCATTTCGTCCGTGCTGTAGAGATCCAAGCCACAAGCTTTCCCTCCTTCTCTCTGCCTACAGGCAGGCATGGTCCTGTACGCCAAACCTAGCCGGCGTCCGGCAAGCAAAGACATTAGAGAAATGCTACAAGGAGAGCTGTTAGTGGAGCGTTGTAGACGGATCGCGAAAAATAGCTTTTATAATGCCATTATGCTCAAACATGTATATAATTAGTCACGTTTCACTTTATATTTACAGCATTTACGCATTTTTAAAATTTTAAATCAGGGAACGCCGGGCGTATGGGCGTATTAGGACGCTACGCTACTGGATGTTAAACAGTTGGAAAGGTTAAAACGTAGTCGGAGAAAAGTACAGAAGTGGCACATTTTATAAGAATATGCTGAGCACAAAGAACACAACATATTGGAAGGCCCAATTCTCGCAGCAAATGAGAATGGGTGAGATGGCTGTATGAAGTATATTGGGATGAAAGTCATTGTTTTGACTGGAGACTTGGATCCTGTGGACAGATTGGCTTTCTAGATTTTCCAGATTGAAATCTAGAAAATAGGGTAGCCGCCGGACAACCAGATTTTCAAAATGATTGTGTTTATCTAATGTATTCCACATTAAACTTTTTCTCATTACGTGCAATTTTACTGCATTACTTTTAACTCAAGTAAAGATTAAGACTTACCATTCTTTATTATACTGGCTACCTCCTCGAATGAGCTTGAAAGAAATCCATGAATAATGAATTTCGTCTTCTTTCCTTTGTTGTATCTACAGTTATGAAGCAGCTTTGTGTCGTTCACCTTGATTTTGCAGCCTTTGGTTGGGTTCTTCCTGTGGAAATCAGTACTCAAGTTACTGCTTTGACAGTATATATTTTTTAATGTTATATGTATTAAATCTAGTATTACTGAAAGTGCACAATTATAGAAACAAGTCAATTTCTACAGTCAAATGACCCGTGGATGGATTAATTGATCAAATACTGTATTTGCCGGCGTATAAAACGGACTTTCTTCCTTTATTTATTTATTTCAGGAATTGAACGCAACAAGTATATTACCCATTTATGGCGTTCATTATACAGAGCATTCCCTGACATTCACTTCGAGACCATGCGGCATGCGGTCCGGCTTCAGCGCTTGACTTTCCCGGTGAATTGGGTCCGCGACAGTCGCACGGTACAGTCTGTTTCTTTCGCTCTCCCTGCCTTCGCTCTCCTTCCCTTTCTGTTGACGTTGCAGACTGACGCCAGTATAATCCTCCCTCGGAAGTTGTGTTGTGTCGTGTCCGTGTGTTGAAGATTGTGGCTTAATATGGCACCACAAAAGTTTACATTACAACAAAGGATTTATCTTGTCGAGTGTTACTTCGGAAAGAGGAATTGTGGAGAAGTGCGACGACGTTTTGCAACGAAATTTCCTGGTGTTGCCGTTCCACATAGGACCACTATATTAAACCTCGTAAAAAGGTTTAGAGTAACAGGGTCAGTTCTGAATAAGTGGAAAGAAAAACCCACGTGTACTTACTGAGGAAAAACTCGATGAGACAGGACAAAGGTTAGAACAGTCTCCTCGGAAATCTATCCGCCGCCTCCCACAAGAAACGTGTGTTTCAAAAACCCTCTAGGTCCCCCGATTTGTCAGCCTGCGATTTTTATTTATGGAGAAATTTAAAAAATAAAGTATACAAGACAATCCGTACACTATCCGTGAGTATTGTACGAGAAATCGGGAGAATTACAGTAGACGAACTTGCACGTGTAAATGCCAATTTTCTTGGGAGATGCCAGGAATGTGTTGCAGCAGAGGGTCATCATTTTCAACACCTTCTGTAGTCAAGGTTAGTACACAATATAAAAAGTGTAATTTTAATAGCCGACTCTACGCCGGGCAGCTTGCCGCCGAGTCTCGTAGCGAATGTCAGGGAATGCTCTGTACAATAATTTTGTGATAACATTACTGATTAGTTGCACAGATCAATCAATGTAGTATATAGACAGGAAACATTTAACAAACCTGCAAGTCTTAGGTTCTATTGTAATTTATGTAATTTTAGTATAGCCTATTCCCTTTCAGAATTGCGGTCGGTCAAAAGAAGTCCACACTGTTTTCACTTTTGATGGTATCATTAAATGTTTTACACATATTCCAAATTAAAGATATTGCCAGAGCGTTGGTTCTATTACGACGGAGGCTGAAGAGTTGCCTTCTTGGTCGTAATTTGCTTGAGGGGACGTAGAAGTCGAGCTGTGACAGGGCGAAAGGAGCTTCAATGAGATTATTTAAAATTTTGTGGAGGAAAATGAGCTGATGCATGTTGCGTCTCTTGTTGAGAGTTGTTAAGTTAAAATATCTGAGAGGGCTCTCACGGGATTCCATTTGAGGGTAAATACCATCTTGTGTGTACTTTAGGTGTCTTAAGAATTTACTTTGACTTTGTTCTATTTTGTTTATATCTTGCTGGGTTTGAGGGTGCCACACTACGCTTGCATATTCAATTTTCGCTCTAACGTAAGCATTATAGAGCATCATTAAGCTTCCGACACTTTTGAACTCCTTGCATGTACGCATTATAAATCCCATAAGTCTGTAAGCATTGTTTGTTATGAATAGAGCCCGGAAGTTCAGGCATTTATTTTCGTTAAAATAGGCAGGCAAAAATGCATTTATAATGTGCTAAATAGGCACTAAAAATAAAAAAAAGGCAAAATAAACCAAAAAAGGCACATTTAGAAGTCGCTTACTTTTATCTATAATTTCTGGCAAAATGTTAAAATCTAAATTGGGAAGAGCATTTCAATTTTCTCCGTTTTGATTGCACATAACTACAAGGTGCTTTTTAAGTTCTAAACATTCATTGATAGTCGTCTGTCAGAGAGAATGTTTTTCATAATAGAAAATGATCTTTCTACTTCGACAGAAGTTATTGGAGATACATATAACAAGCTAATGTAGCTGGACTCATTTTGGTAGCAGCATTTTCACCTTTTAGAATATCAAAAATTGTTTTCAATTGTTTCAAGTCCTCATTACCCGTTAACACTTTTCCACAACAGCTGACCCCTTTTCTCCTGGCACTTCCATCATCTGCTGCATAGATTCCTCGAAGATTTTCATGGATGCTATAATTGTAATTGTCTCTGGCAATGCGCCATAATGTGCAAAAGTAAACTTGAATAGCACAGGAGTTTTTTCACTTCACGAATTGAAGCCGCTTCATTTTCTGGAAGAGCATCGATCACCTCACTGATTTTTTGAAGGTTGTTAGCATAATATATAGCTGCTGATATCCAGGTTCCCTATCTCGTCAAGACTGGTTGCTGAGGTAAACTAAGCTCAATCGCAACTTCCTGAAATTTTCGGGTTTGAGAGGGAGATTTCAGAAATATTTTCTTTGTGTTCGAAATCAACCTGTCCACTTCAGCAGTCAATCATGCACACGAAATGTTAACCGAAAGGCAATATCCTGACTCAGCATAAAAAGAGGCATTTTGCCAAACTTCCGGGCTCTAGTTATGAAGTTAACGTGCCCCTGAGATGTAAGTTTAAAAATAGGCCTGAAGAACAGGGTGCGTCTTATACGCGGATACTTAGTTTTTGGTTACCTTCATTTCTGGAAATGTTCTCTGTTCTGAGTTAGACGATTTCTTTCTTGATTCCTTGCGATGTGTGACGATGAAGATAAAAATATTTACTTTTCTGGTTAGATTAGGTAAGTTATTTGTTGAAAATAGGCCAATATATTACTTTTTGTTAGAAATACTATTAAGGGTTGCCCAAATGAACTAAGACTTTTGTCGTAGCTTAACTACGCAGAGCTTTGTGCTTGCTCTGGTAGGTGGCGTTGTAAGCTGGTATTGTCTGACTGCGCAGTGTGTTGTTTACATGTGCACAAGCACGTTCACAACATGTATTCGTCCAAACGGGTCCATCAGAGCTGGAAAAGTGATCATTGCTTTTGGATTGGCTGGGCGCACACTACCCTAAACAAGCTGAAATCGGCCCTGAAGAGTAAGCGACCTGGCATGTTGTCAAATGGGGTTCTTCTGTTACACGACAATGCACGCCCTCATGTTGCACAGGTGTGTCGTGATCTGCTGCGGCGTTTCCGCTGGGAAGTCCTCGACCATCCTCCCTACAGCCCCGATCTCTCGCCCTGCGACTACCACATCTTCGGGCCACTAAAAAACATCTGAAGAGCCGTCGGTTCACCAACGATGCTGAAGATTGGTTCTGCAGTCAACCACGGACGTTTACTTCCTGTATGTTCATATATTCCAACCAAAAAAAAATCATTACAGAAAAAAAAAACTAGTCTCAATTTGATTTGGGCAACCCTTATATAAATTAATTATAAATTCAGTGGTAAAGTTTGTTCTTCCCTCAAAAATGTGTTCAGAAAGGGAAAATGGGTTTTCTACGCAGATAAATACGGTAATTAGTAATGAAAAAGAATGCTTTGGATTGTGATATTAAGTAGCAAAAGTGTTATCTGGTTGATGTTCAAGAACTTTGATTGATTTGATTTGCTTTTGGCTAATTGCGAAGATGGGGAGTGATGATATGATGAATGGACAGTTCACAAACATCCATGCCCAGGCCGGGATTCGAACCCAGGACCCGTGGCGTCAATTTTATTCAAGAAATCGATAGTCATATTCGGTACTTGAAGTGGGAAATTTTAACTGACGGATGCTTCTATGGTTCAACATGTTGACATTGAGACATCTTTGGTGATGCTTCGCAAAATTTTTGGTAGCTCGGGCTACTAGTCCCTCTCACTTCGTAACATATTGTCATTTAGAACTCAGAACGGAAATAGCCAAAGAATGAGGAGTAAAGCCCCTATCACACGGAACTGGATTTCTAGTAGGAGTGCCCTAGTTGGCGCTGAACTGACTTTCTAGCTAGCAATCATGGCCGCCTGGCTGACTGCTTGACTGGTTTGGAGGAATACGACATGTTCTAATTGCTACTTGCTTTCCTCGACTGGATTCTGTGGAACAGCCAATCAGAGCAAAGTTTCGCCATGTAAAGATAATCTGTGAGTGTGCAAAGGAGCGCTTTTGTCTGTGGTTTCCGAGTGTTACTCCAGCAGCGATGCGCGTTGAGTTACACTATATATGCTGAGTGCACGGTGTTTACATTTGAAGCAACTAAAATATTCTTCCATACGTGTACAGTAAACGTTGTAAAGTATGTATTTAAGCAGCGCCATTGTTTTGTACCTAATAACGTTTTATACGAAACGTTATTCCTCTCGGTTGAATAGTTATCGGCTTTTAAAAATGTGAAGTGATACATTGTTTACATCTCACGCGGCCGCCATTACAACTTCCCTCGTATGGGAACAAAAGACTGTCGACAAGTACGCTGATAAGTATCGTGTGAGGCGAAAACTAGCAAATTGATAGCCAGTCCAGCGCCAACTAGGGCATACCTACTGGAAATACAGTTCCGTGTGATGCGGGCTTTAGACATTCCTGTCAGTGGAAATGTTCAAGCGCTCTCGAGGTAAATGAAACATGAAAGGTCATGCATGGGGAAGGATAATAAAAGTACAAAGAGCAGGGGAGAGAGGAGGATTTTTGCTTGAACGACGAGGAACATCTTGGAGGCGAAGCGATTACCATTTCAGTTCTAATTCCTGAATGACAATATGTTACGACTTCGAGCACTGATCATAGAAATTGTCTTTTATATTTGCATGTGCAATGCTTAATGGGGTATCAATGATTTTTATTTTTAAAATGTTCAGTGAAAAATATGGCAATTCTGAACTTGTAATGATCTACTTGACACTAGTGCTGCATGTTGACATACAGTTATCAGCGCTACTAAAATCACATCCAATATAACTTTTATACCATGTAGAAGGTATGAACACAAACAACTTTTGGTAAATATCTGTTACGTGTATATCTGAGACACATTTCTTCATTTTTGCAGAATAAACTACTTACGGAAATGGGTTTCTGTAGCATTTTGAAAGTTCGTGGAGGTATTTTCTCACCTTAGAATGCTGCACAACAAGAAATAAGCACTTTTGAAATAATAAACTTGCATTTTGTGCAAAGCGACAACATTATGCCGTTGTTTCCTTTATGTACCTGCAGATGGCGCGAGCGTCGAAAGTCACGCGGTCTCGCCAGTGTTTCCAAACGTGCCTTTTTTTTACGAGAATTTTTTTTTTCAATTTTTTAACTATGCTTACCTAACCTACCCTAACCTTGCCGGAAATGGTCCGTGGGGCTATGATGAATGGTTTTTGGGGCTATCCGTCAATGGTTTGTGATGACATAAGGAACATGAAAGTAGGTATTTTTCGGTTAAGAAGGTTGAAACAATGCATACCCACTCCAAATCGACAAAACAAAAACACGACGCGCGATGATCCACAGTTGTACGCACCATATTGTATGTTCCGCAACGTAAGAAAGGACCCAAAAGAATTACTCGTAATGTGAAAAATCCAAGTTATTTTCGTGTAAAAAGCATAATGGCACCTTCAACTATGTTCCGCAATACACCATTGGGGCACAATTGGTAAGTACGAACCATTTCAAACTGAAAATATCCGATAGAAATGTGTCTCCGATATAACAGACATTTACCCAACTTTTCTTTGTAATGTTTTTGCTCTTCAGTGCCTCATTTCGACGCTACAAGCCCTCAATAAACGAAATCTTCTGTCCTGTTCAAATGGTACATAGCTGAGGTACAGATATGCGTTATCTTTCCGTTACTTATATTGAAAATAAATTACAGTAAAACCTCTTTAATACGGACACCGATAAGCCGGACTTCGCTTAATCCGGACAGGCAAAAGGAAAAAAAAAGCAGAATGCAAGGTTTTAAATTAGGCTAGAAGTCAACAATCGCATTGTATGTATAGTATTGCTTTCCATTTTACTGTACTGTATAGTGTATTTAGGCTTATGCGCTAATAATAAACGTGTTTTGTTGCTATAAACGGATTTCTACTGTTCTTTTAGGTTATTTCAGTTAATCCGGACTTTCGTTAAACCGGTCAACTTATCCCCGCATTAGTCCGGATTAACGAGGTTTTACTGTAGTCAAATTTTTGAAAATAAAGGTTCTAAGCGAATGAATCAAGAAATTGCAGGTTAAGGGATTTCTCTTGAATCCCGAATGGAAGTGAACTTCTTTCTAGATGCTCACTATTCTCATGAAAAATTACGAATTTAATTATTTCCTTTTAGGGGTTGCGAGCATTAGAAAGGGAAAACTTTCATATGTGAGATATGAGCCCGCTAGCTTAATTAGCTTATATTTCTTATTACATTTTGGTGTATGCATTAATTGAACAAATAAATCTTCTTCCATGATCACAGAATACTAATTTAATTATAATTACAACATTAGTAGGGCATCTACTAACATTCCTGTTTAATAATAAGTGCACGAATCGAATGCTATTATAGGGACAACCCTAGAAATTATATGAACAATTATACCATCAGCATAGTTGTCATCGCACTACCCTTATTAAAATCTCCTATTTTATGTGTAGAGAAGAGCTTGAAAGAATAAATTTTATTAAGGACCTAGGCATTATTATGGATCGTAATATGATGTTTAACAAACATGTATCATAAATGGTAAACAATGCATTTAGATCATTAGGTTTACTTCTAAGAAATACGAGGAATCTAACTAATGTAGACAGTATTTCTCTCTTGTATAATGCATTAGTTAGAAGTCAGCTTGAAAATGGTTCTAATGTTTGGTTTACATATTATAAATCCCAGGAGTTGGTAATTGAAAGAATTCAAAAACGATTTTTAAGATATTTGTATTACAAAAAGTATAATGTCCCATCAGATTATAATAACTTATCATACAATGACCTACTTAATGAGTTTAATTATGAAAGTGTTATTAATAGAAGGGAAATAGCACAACAAATATTTCTGTACAAAACAATGACTTGAATCATAGACAACCCTACTTTTCTCCAAAAGATATGTTTCAATGCAAAGAAATGTGGCTTAAGGCTGCGGCAATTGATGTCTTATGATATTCCTAAAACAGAAAGATTCAAGAATTCACCATTATTTAGAATGTCCTTTTGCGTACAACAAAATATCTGTATTGCAATCTAATCTTGATTTTAGTATCTCAATCAATGAGTACAAAATAATATTAAGATAATTTACAACATAAATTATCAGATTTAGTGTTATACTTAGCAATATATCACTGCATATGAATAAAAATGACATCTGTTTTTTTGTCTTGTTTTGTATTGTTTTGGGTGAAGCGCTTCTAAATTGCTAATTGGGTGTTATATTATTCTATAGTATAGTTTAGTAATTTATATTACATTATATTTGTGTATGTGTTCTACATGTGATATGTCTCACTGTATTATATTATGTGTTTTTTTTGTTTGTTTTTCTTATTGGCAACCTTCTGTAAAAGGAGATAATTTCTCTGTTGAAGGAAATAAATAAATACTTGCTAAATGAAATTAATCAAACCCCATTAACAATAAAAACAATTGGACACCAATGATGCGAAAGTTATAAATATTCCGATTTAGTCCGTTGTGTCATTAGATCTCATTTAACACGAGCTTTTAAAGTTTTTCTGTTGTTCCTCTGTCGTTCCTCTGCTAGGTATGTAAGAAATCGCTCAACAATCTCTATCATCTTGTCAACAATCAACTTATACAGTATTGTAACCAACAGATTCAGATCAACAATGTGTTCAAATGTGTTTTTCTATTCTTTAAAACGTAGCCAGTACGAGTAACATCAAGTTGCAAGCAGTAAGACGGGAGTCATGGTCCCAAGAGGAAGCAGAAAGGCATAGATCTGCAAACAAAACTGAGAATCCTAGAGGAAGTAGCCCGACCCTGTGGCCGAGTGGTTAGCACATCGCGCTGCGACGCCAAGGGTCCCGGGTTCGAATCCTGGTCGGGCTTGGTTGTTTGTGAATGTCCATTCATCAATTTCATCATTTCATCACTCATCCCCATCTTCGCAAATTAGCCAAGAGGCACAAAACGCGAAGTAAAATAAACTAAATCAATCAATCAATCAACCTAGAGGAAGTAGACCGTGGTGCATTGAACAAAACGACAATTGCTGAACAGTATGGAATTGCCAAATCTACATTATCTACAATACTTAAATACATAATACTTATTGTAAATGGTTAATGTGTAGAAAGAACTGTATTGCAACAATAAAATTTGAGTCCCCGGTTAGCACGAATTTTATTAATTGAACAAAACGACAATTGCTGAACAGTATGGAATTGCCAAATCTACATTATCTACAATACTTAAATACATAATACTTATTGTAAATGGTTAATGTGTAGAAAGAACTGTATTGCAACAATAAAATTTGAGTCCCCGGTTAGCACGAATTTTATTAACACGAACTCTTGATTTTTCGGTCCCTTGGGATTCGTGTTAACTAGGGTTTACTGTATCCATAAATTTCTATTATGTTATTCTCTTACGCCTACAAGTTACTTTTATAGTTAAATTTACTGGTATTTCTCAAGACAACATACCTTGTAAACAGGTAGAATTTGATGTCGTGTGACAAATACTCCTCGACAGATATGAAGGCTTCATCGTCCAATGATGATCTCTCGTAGGCTTCACAAAGGAATTGCTCCTCGGCTGAAATCTGCCCTTGTTTGACATGTGAACCATCTGAAAGAGAAATATGTGAAATTACTACATGGTGTAGAGGTAAAAAAATATGTTATTTTGCTTCATTTTTCTGCCCTCTAGACAAATATCGTAGATGAGAATGTATGTTGAATACATGCAAAATATGATAGCACTCTCACAATTAAACATATCATGACCCTATACCTTACCCAGTGCCAGGGTTAGAGTCAGGTCTAGGCCGGACCTCTGGGTGCACATGAGATTGCAAATTTGTCCTATTTTAATGCAAAACATCCATCACATATTTCCATTAATTTTATATGTATGTCCAGTATTGGCCAAATTGTTGGACTCATTGTAAAAACGAAGCACATTTCCTTGTTTTTGAAAGTGTTCTAACTAAATATAGGGAAAGGAAGGGTAAAGTGGCCAGTGCGGGCAAAGTGGCCATGTGAGGCATAGCCTTGTCACTGTGAAGGACTTTTCATGTCATGGAAGCATCACACTGGTAATTATTCGCGACAACCATTCATAATGCGCAGCTCATCATGGATGTATCCGATTGAAATTGTGTGCAATGGCATGTAAACTTCTCTCCCTAGACGTCACTTTGATCTCGATGCGTTACCGATGCGCTAAACAAATTTTAAGGCATTTTTCTAACACCTCGAAAAAGAGCAAATTGGTACAAGAATTCAGTCATAACTTTATACTGGTTAAATATACATAAAAAAAACCTTCACCATTGCCTTTCTCGTGAAATTCTAGCCTGATTTGATATATCATATCACCCCCTTCCCATTTAAAATTCTGAAGTTGAATTCAAGATGGTGGATATCAAGATGGCCGCTGACCGTCAATGTGGTTCCCCCTTGGCCTGGCAACGATTGGTCATCACCATTTCCACGTTGCTCACTGCAGTGGCCTTGTACCGAGGGTGTTAAGTGACTTTTTGAGCCACCCTGTAGTATAATCGCTTGTAAATGTGCAATTTTCTTTATTATTTGAATCTCGTGTAAATTTTCACTCCTTAACGTGTGAAGTCGATATGGAATGTTCCTTGCTGTTTTACAAGACCAGATATTTTTCAAAAATACCGTTAGATGTTTCTTAAACCAAACTACCGTTCCGAATAATTGGGTATGGAATTAAAGGCCGTAGACCAGAGCAGCAGAACCCTGAGGTTGTCTCACTCCACGTGCTGTGAAGATAAAGACTTGCGTTCAAAGAGGCATTCATGAATTTTTTATAACACGGCTGTGAAGAAATGCCCTTTTCTTTACTTCTTTCTTTGTGATCGGTCTAAAGTTATAAAGCAACAGGCGAAAATAACATTACATACTCGAAAGGCGTATTTTACGCTTATTATAGTCGGAAAGACTACATTCAGGGCAAGAGAAAAAATAGGGTTGGGTTACCTTTTGGTGAGGGACAGTTCTTGTTGATTAATGATGTCACGTCGCAGGTTAAACTGACCAGTGATGGACGAATTAGGCACGCCTTTGTGAAATAATTCTTTGGAGGTTTTGAAGTTCGTGCACGTCCAGGGAACATCAGTGGAAAGAACTACCTCGTTTCCCCCTGGTTGCTTCAGTTTGAACCAAGAAATGTTTTAGTTGGGCAAAGAGTTAAGCCTCTATCACACGGAACTGGATTTCTAGTAGGAATGCCCTAGTTGGCGCTGAACTGGCTACCAATTTGCTAGTTATCGCCTCACACGATACTTATCAGCGTACTTGTCGACAGTCTTTTGTTCCCATACGAGGGAAGTTGTAATGGCGGCCGCGTGAGATGTAAACAATGTATCACTTCATATTTTTAAAAGCCGATAACTATTCAACCGAGAGAAATAACGTTTCGTATAAAACGTTATTAGATACAAAACAATAGCGCTGCTTAAATACATACCAGGTGGTTATAATTAAAGTGACGGTGTTCAGAGTGGTACAGCACGGGCTGTAATGAGAGTAGCAGTCTGAAACTTCGTAGATATGCTAATGAAGAAATGCGCTCGCGAATTATGCAAAAAAAAAGTTCCAATTCTCGCCACCAGGGTAAAAAATGGCGCTGTAAGCAGTCAAAACTTGGTATAGTTACAGGAAAAACACTATAAATCGCAGAAAACAATACTCTTTGTAATAAAATATCGCTACAATTTCACTATTCGAATTACATGAACATTACTAAAGGACAAAGCAACAAGCGTCACCAACAATAACCAGGGAGCTCACACAATGGTTAGGCAATGTCACCGACTTTGACGTCAGAGTTACGGAAAATTCCACGTTTTGACTGCTTACAGCGCCATTTTTTACCCTGGTGGCGAGAATTGGAACTATTTTTTTTTTTCCATAATTCGCGAGCGCATTGCTTCATTAGCATATCTACGAAGTTTCAGACTGCTACTCTCATTACAGCCCGTGCTGTACCACTCTGAACACCGTCACTTTAATTATAACCACCTGGTACTTTACAACGCTTACTGTACACGTATGGAAGAATATCTTAGTTGTTTCAAATGTAAACACCGTGCACTCAGCATAGATGGTGTAACTCAACGATCCTTTCATGCTGTATACGTTGTATATTGCTGGAGTAACACTCGGAAACCACAGACAAAAACGCTCCTGTGCACACTCACAGATTATCTTCACATGGCGAAACTTTGCTCTGATTGGCTGTTCCACAGAATCCAGTCGAGGAAAGCAAGTAGCAGTTAGAACATGTCCTATTCCTCCAAACCAGTCAAGCAGTCAGCCAGGCGGCCATGATTGCTACCTAGAAAGTTAGTTCAGCGCCAACTAGGGCACTCCTACTAGAAATCCAGTTCCGTGTGATAGGGGCTTTATTTCATGGAGCTGACCTGCTGCAGTAATGAGAACACAGCAGTGATGCCAACCGTAGGAACATGTCCCTACGCACTTTTCACTATATTTCGCCCGCGTAGGGTCAGATTTGCCAAATGAGGGAAAACATAGGGACCTTTTTCAATCTTGGAAAATAATATTTTATTGTGCAAAGGTGCAAAACTTACTCGCCAGTCAGTTGCACTTTCTTCGCGCTCCGTTTGGAATAAGCTGGATACTTTAGCGAGGAGAAGAACAAAGAACTAACTAACAAATCTCCATCAGAATTTTGGAACATGTTATGGGTTACCAAGAACTTTCAAGGCAAGTTCCACTCTCGCGAAAATAGTGCTAACATTACCACATTCTAACACGGAAACGGAAAGAATATTGACAATGTTAAGTGATACAAAAACAAAAAAAGAGAAATAAAATGGGACCAGAATTGTTAAATTCTTCGCTAGTGATAAATTTTTCCCTTAAGGCACGTGAAGAAGACTACAGGAAATACAGCATCACCAAGCAACATCTATCTCTTCACAGCAGCAGCATGTATGACTTCAAATAACATAATCAACAGTAAACGACTCAACGTTATTCATTAATTATGGAAGCACCGAGCAGAAAGATTTGTATATTTTATCTTCTGTTTTGCATGCTCATGAGGTGTTGTTTTTTTAGTTGCTTTACTTGGCGTAGGGACATTTGGTCAGTTGTAGGGACATTGCCGAAAAATGATTGGCAACACTGGAACACAGGATTCGATTCCAAAACGGAGGAGGGAATACAAATCTTTATTGATTAATTTGGCTTATTTTACTTCGCTTTTCTGCCACTTTTTGACTAATCGCGACGATGAGGATGAGCGGAAATACGATGAAATTGATGGAGGACTCACAAGGAACACCAATGGCCAGGCTGGGATTCGAACCCGGGACACTTGGTGTCATAACGCGTTGTGCTAATTACTACGCCACGGAAGTGTGTAAATGCTATAAAAAACAGTCTGCTAGATATTCATTCACCTGAACAGAATAGCCTTCTCAGATATATACAGGGTGTCGCAAAACAACTTCAACCACGCTTGGGTGCTGGTAGATATCATAAAAACAAATAATTTTTCCTCATAAACCTTACGCTAGAGTGAAGAATACAGAGAATGTCTCCAATTTCGTTAATTTTTGGTAAACTAACTACATTTGGCCTTTTAATCACGAATCTGTTGTTACAATGCGGTGGTCACGTAAAAAAATTGTACACTTATTTGTATATAGCCTATATGTTGCCACGAACCATGCACGGGTAGCCCCACAAACCTTTCACGGATAGCCCCACAAACCATTCACGGATAGCCCCACGAACCATTTCCGGTTAGGTTAGGTTAGGCAAGCTTAGTTAAAATTTTGTTCCTAAAACAATGCGAATCAGCTGTAAATAAAAATCCACTTATATCGGCTTTTTTCCCTATTTCCACACGTGACCCCGCATTTTAACAACAGATTCATGATTAAAAGGCCAAATTTAGTTAGTATACCAAAAAATTAACGAAATTGGAGACATTCTCTATATTCTTCATTCGCTTCCAACTTTACCTCGAAAGCGCTAAGTTTCGGCGCTATAAGCGCTTAAAATCTATCCTGTATGTATGCAACCCAACACAGCTAACGACCGCTCTGACATAACTTCCAGGGGCGTGCGGCAGGGTTGCCACTAGCGTCACCTGGCAGTCTTACGCGAGTACAAACTTACCAAGGCAAAGAATTTCAAATAAATGAGGACTAGTAGCAACCCTGCCGCGCGCCCCTAGAAGTTATGCCAGAGCGGTCGTTTGCCGTGTTCGGTTGCATACATACAGGATAGATTTTAAGCGCTTATAGCGCCGATACTAAGCTCTTTCAAGGTAAAGTTTATTAGGAAAAGGTACTTGTTTTTATATCTACCAGCACCCAAGCGTTGTTGAAGTTGTTTTGCGACACCCTGTATACTGTAGTATTAATATCAATAAATATTATGAAATTCCATGTCAAATTGGTTATATTTCTATCAGTCTATAATAGTTATTATTATATAATAACAATCAAATCAAGAAGACTTAGATGGGCAGGCCATGTGGCACGAATGGGAGAGGAAAGAGGAGTTTACAGGATTCTTGTTGGGAAACCTGATGGTAAGAGACCTGTAGGAAGGCCAAGACGAAGATGGAGGGACAACGTTGAGATGGACCTAAGGGAAATCGGCAGGGATGGAAAAGAGTATATAGATCTTGCTCAGGATAGGGACAGATGGAAGGCCTGTGTTGCTGCAGCCATGAACCTTCGGGTTTAAGAAGGCTAGAGAGTTAGTCAGTTAGTTAAGCATTATTATATTATTTATATATTGAACCTGACACCTTACAAAAATTTCCTGCCACGGTCGTGGATGTACAGCTCTCAACCCAACCTGCGGGCTACCTGTAGTATGAAAATAACTGTAATGTTACTCACAACCAGGGTTGTTAAAGGTCCAATTCCGGTCCAGGAGAGAAAATCAGCAAGCGTAAATGGGTTCTGGACCGTAAAGAACCTTTTTATCTGTAAAATATTTGAATTCGGTCCAGGAACTTTTTTCCCGATCAATTTAAATACGGTCCAGGAACCTTTTTTCTGAACCAATTTAAATTCGGTCCGGGAACCTTTATTCCAGGTTCAATTTCAATACGGTCCAGGAACCTTTTTTTTCAGAATTACTTTAAATAGGGTGAAAGTTCGGTATTGAAATGAAACAATACGCAACTTGGATCCAATACAGACCTGACGATAAACAATTATCCACTTGTGAGCATGAAAGAATAATCCAGGTGCTGGCTGCCTCGAGAATCTAAGGTACAAGGTAGAAATGGGCGAAACGCAAACGCTGCAGTTACGTTACCCCTCTCCATGTAGCCCCATTCTCTCGCGCGCGTTCCTTCACTTGGTTGTAGCAACACCTCTGGCAACACTACCTGTCCCTGTTGTGATATCTGCTGGGCGGCTCCTATTGGCTGCAGTTCCTGGATGCCGGAGCAACACGTAACGGGTTTGTTTGAGCTCAATGTGACGCCACGCTAATATAGTCCATTGCGTTATGTACAGTAACTCTTCGACATGGGAGTTTTTGAACCTGGCGCACGAGAGAAAAACAGCGTTATTATTTATTCCCTGTGCTACGCTTTCTACAACAGCAGCGTGACATTCCAATGTAAAACGTACTCGCGGACATTTTTAGAAGGCAACTTTTCATCGGTCAATCCTTGTCTACGAATTGTAAATAAATTCAATCCCTGACTGGAAGAGAAAAGCAGCAAACGTAAATGAGTTCTAGACAGTGTATAACCTTTTCATATCTAAAGCATTTCAATTCGGGGTACTATTATAGTATAAGGGAAACACCTATAAATCATATATTTCGCACTTTTTTACATTGCTAACGTACTATTCTGCATTGCGGAACATTTTCTAAGGTGAAATAATGAATTTCCAACGAAAATAATGTATATTTCTTACATTAACGAGTACTTACTGTTGTTCCTTATTTCCCACAAACCATCCACGGGTAGCCCCAAAAACCATTGACGTTAGCCCAAAAATTCACGATAGCCCCACGAACCATCACGGGGACGAGGTATGCCTACTAGGTTAGGTTAGGCCTGTTAGGTTAGGTTCCATTAGCACTCCTTTCGTCCAATTTAGCAAATACGGACAACATCGGCTTGTAGCAGCAGCGGCAATATCGCGTATTAAAATGAATCAAAACTACATTCCCGAACATCAACAACGCTACAGAAAATGATTTGTGTAAGTACTTTCTCCTGTAAATTTGAAGAAATCCGTTTCCCTTATACTATAATGTTACCGAATTCGGTCCAGGAACCTTTTTCCGGATCAATTTAAATACGGTCCGGGAACCTTATTTCCGGATGAATTTAAATACGGTCCAGGAACCTTTTTTCAATGTAACAATACGCAACTTGGACCGAATTTAAATAGTGCGAGAAAAAAGGTTCCGGTCCTGCAGCGGAACCCAATAGAAACCATTAGAATTTATGAATTCATGGACCTTTAACGACCCTGCTTCAAGCTAACTATCTCTTCCACTTTACAATTTCAGACATATACACTGGGAGACTGGCGTTTTATTTTATTTGTTACAATTGTTATCTCAAAATATCAATAAATGCTCCGAGGGAATCAATGACAGGCATGATGTCAAGGGCACCCGCAGGGGGGTCAACTGCCTCCCCCCGAGATTTCTGGAGTCATTTATTTCAAATTTTGATATTGTAGCGTGAAAACATAGATGAAAAGTGCCGTGAAAGACAGTACATTAAGTGTCTATGTACATTATCCTAGTGCTCGGGATGTTTTATGATAATTCTCTCAACTTGGGATAGCGTCGTCGCCTTGTAATCAAGGGGTCCCGGGTTCGATACCCGGTGGAGGCACATTCCACTTTAAACTGTAGGTCCAATCCCGATTAGCCTTGCTGTGCATAAAGTGATCTTGAAACACCAAATCAATCAACCAACCAATCGCAACTTGGGAAAAGCACCAGCCAACATTTCCCCCACTTTAAGCACTGTTGCGGCGGCCTTGTACGGAGTCACTATTTTAACTACATGGCAATTGCGTGCTGTAGATGAAAGTTAGCAAGTTTTCGTACATGCTATATTGTAACAAGTTTACAAAATGTATGATCCAATGAACATTAGAATGCATGTTTCATGGATTACTGTGAAAATTCACTACTTTCCGTGGTTATATTTTGGCATTTTTAAACATACTGCTCAATTCACTTATTGTTTAAGAACATAAGTTATCTAATTACATTAGGGTTTACAGCACCAAGGGTAGATTTTGAATCATGTAGGAAAATGTGTGTGTGTGTGTGTCGTGGAGTTTCATAGTACTAAGACAATTGTTTCTTTGAATTTCACATGTTTCTGGTTCTATCTGGCTTTTCTGCCTCTTTAGGCTAGTCGCGACGCCGATGATGAATGATTAAATGAAGCTGATGAACGGACAAACACAATGGAATAGTCATGTCCAGACTAGGATTCGAACCTGATACCTTCGGTGGTGGTGTACACGCACACTGTGCAGACCACGATACGTGCGTTTATTTTTTTCAAATTCCTAAGCGGCAGCTTTCCTCACACATCGAACTCATATGTACTAATCTCAACTCCAGGGACGTCGTTAGGGGAGGGACCAGGGGGGTCTGGTCCTACCAGTTGCAACAAACAAAATTCTGATCGATTTAAAATTATCATAAATTAATACTTGCATACCTTTCTGGTAAATTTGTATTAGAGCTGGATCACTGCGCAGGGAACACATTTGCTATTTTGAAGAAAATCGTCAGAAGCAAATGTAGTATACCAAAATTTCCACCTTTTGGTTGCTTACAGGATTAAAACCAAAATCATATGACCTGCCTGCCTTGCCACAAGTTCCTAGAAACAAGAAAATCGAACCTTTGTTGTAAATTTCTTCCCTTATCGATGGAATCGAAGTCTCCGCCGAACGTCAATAGTATGGGAGTTCTCCTATAACTGATAATGTTCTGATATTTAATATTTCTATCTGCTGTGGGTGCGGTCAAAGTGTATTTGTTCCTATGTGAAAAGAGTTCTAAAGCGTTGTAGTACGTTTCCATTTATAATGGAAGAATACCTATTTTTATGATATTTTTTATCAGTTAACTTGGGCCTGGCAAAAAATAAACCATGCTAACGTCTATACTTTTATCCGTTAATGTAGCAAAAATTTATGTGTATATATATATATATATATATATATATATATATATATATATATGGGTAAAAGGAAGGAGTGCTATAAGGGCTAAATAATAAGTGAAGGAGGAATCACTCACCAGACACAGAAAAACTTCAAATATATATACATAAGTGTCATACTAACAAATTTCAAATTTGCCCCCCCCCCCCCATCCCCCAAAACTGAATAACATAGCTACGTTCCTGCTAAACTCATTCAGTACAGACGAACACAAACATCCATGCTGAACCGGGATTCGAACCCTTGATCCCTGGAATTGTAGCTCACCAAGCAGACATAAAACATACTGAGAACAATCTCGTTTGTGAGGTGTGACTTACCTAGAGGAAGAAACAGCATCAGAAGAACACAAGCAGAGAACAGCATGGTTCTCATATCCATTTCTATCAGCACAAAAACACTTCACTCATCCACAAAGCACCAGAACAATGAAACCACTTGCTTCGTTTCAACAAGCTTAAACAGTTTCTCTATGGTAGATTTCTACAGGTTTCCAAATCAGTGTGAGCAAGTCCTACGTCAGTTGCATAGAATAATTCGCGAGAACACTCGTGGGCGCTCGAAACGGACGAATTAGAATGTTTTGACAAGCACGAGATTTCTATCATATTTGTTAGTATTTGGTGCTCACTCTTCCACTAACATTCCTTGCCAGCAAGCACGAAGTGGAGCTCAGACGCTGTGGGTTTAGCATGTCCTGTCTGAACGCTCGCGAAACATGACTGTGTCACTCCAGGAATCCTACTGATTGAGTCCCGCACGGTTATTTCTTTCGGAGCAACAAGTCACGGGGCTTAAATCCTGAACATTTGTCGTCAAGCTTCGTTGCTTGATCGTCTGCCGTGACTATTTAACGCTCATCAACTCGGAAAGCCAAAGCTTAGGGATACGCAAAGCAATACGTGATTTAGGGTGTGTGGAAAATGGGGCTTATTCCTAAAGAAACAAACAATAATCGATCAGACAATTCGATTATAGATGGCGGGGAAAGAACTTCCGGTTTGGGCAATTTTCCAATGTAAACAAGTGAAATACAGATCGTCACCGAGCATATTTTCTTATAAAAGATCGGAAACAAAATGGATCACTTGAAATTTTTGAGTGATATAGAGAAACAAAGGTGCCTAGAAAAGATTGGCAATTTCCTGGATCCTTTGGATGAAGATTTACGGAAAAATAGTAGTCCTTTCCAAGACAATGTTGATCATCTACCAACAGTTTCGTGTTACGACTTCTGCAGGTTGAAATAAAGCTTACATAAATTATAAACATTGAAATACTTCAATTTTACAACAGTGAAATGTATAATTTTCGACATTGTGTAGTCAAACAAAGCCCATTTAATTTTATCATATGGCTTAGAGAGAGCGTCGTCAGACATTTTTGTAGGGGGTGAAGGCCAGTAATAACAGTAGAATAGTAGAAATAATAATAATAATAATAATTATTATAACTGTTATACAATAAATAATTACTAAACTAATGAAATAAAGAAATTTTATTCTTAATGTATTATTATTTATTTATTAATGCTATTGGAGTGCATAATAGCACAACAGTTACAATACTGAAATGCACAGTTATTGTATTTAATTATTAACTTTGCAGTGTCGTTCAAGAAAAGACTTTAGAAGTTAGTAAAAATTTTACTAATAAAGTTTACATTGAATACATTAAATTATAATTTTTGGAGTTATGGATGATTATAAACAGTTTCAATTTTTAAATATAGTCAAAACATGTGCGTTAGACAATTATGATTTTTGAAACACGTAAAATATTTTCATTTGATTTACTCCGGTGATGTAGTGTCGACTATTGAGCCTATTCCCTCCTGTTTGTGTCCAATCTTTTTGCTTTGGTGCCTGAATTCACTGATTTTTCCGTATCGTATCTGTCTGAAAACTATGCATAGATACCTGAGAAAAAATATTTGTTCCCAACCTCGTGTTGTGACCAAAAGCCACACAATGATTGTCGCCTTTTCTTAAGACACTGCCTTTACACCTTTGAACTCCATGTTATTCTACTGAAAACCGGAAGTAAAGTTCCCGCCCAGGCCAAGGAAGCACAGAATTGTAAACATCCGGTGAATAGCCCCCATGCTATTATTTTGCGAGAATCAAAATCACGGGGCTGAAAAGCTTTGTTATGAGCACAGAATATTCATTACTTGATTGCTCTCTGCCTTAATAAGGGAGGGGCGGTTCACTACAACCTCCGGACTTTGGTTAATGCACAAATTTTCTTATTATCAGGGTTGTTGAAGGTCCAGGCAACTATACATTCTAATGGGTTCTATTGGCGTTCCGCAACAGGACTGCAACCTTTCAAATTCGGTCCAAGTTGCGTATTGTTTAATTGAAACTGTATTTAAATTCATCCACTAAAAAGGTTCTCGGACCGAATTGAAATACATTACAGATAAAAAGATTCTTTACGGTCCAAAACCCATTTACGCTTGCTGATTTTCTCTCCTGGACCGGAATTGAATTTATTTACAATTACTGGACCTTTAACAACCCTGGTTATTACCACATATCATAGGCGGAGTTCTGGAGGGGCCAGGGTGGGCCTGCCCCCCCCCAACTTAAAAAAAGAAAAAAATAACACATGATTAAGTTCAGTTACTACATTTTTGTTATGAAGCCATACCGCAAATCTTGACATTTGGCATGATGGCATGTGCGGTAATTGCGCCGCAATAGCGGGTCTTAGACGATTTGATTGATGTGTACAGTTTGAAGAAAGAAAAATGTAAAATGATTTTGTGTTGAGTCAACAGGTACTGCTGAGGCATCAAAAGAACTTTTCAATTTATTTTTTCTAAAATTTCTGAAGCTTACTATTGTACCGTAACTTTTTTAAAGTAATACGAGTATTGTATCAATAAAAATTAATGAAATGCAAAATGCAATAATCGTACTGTTTTGCTTCTCTTAAAACTGACAACCAATATACTAATTAATATTTGTTTACTTAAGCGAGGAAGTTTAACATTTTCAAATCTACAAGGCCTAAAACTCAGGGTTTTTAAGTTGTCGTTTTTTTACTTTCCGGGGGAAGGCCTCCGAACCCCTTATAAACTAGGGAATATTCAATAACCCTCAGGTACATCACATGCTTCTCCCAGAGTCTGGCTACCCCAAAGCAAAAGCTCAAACTCCGCCCATGATTTAGCCTATATACATTTTCAGTACAATAAACAAAAATATCAAACAAAAGCAGATTTCGTTTTAATTTATAGGTCTCCTTCAAAATCGGGGACCGTGATGTCCAGGTGAAAGATTGATTAAGAACACTCAATTTTTATTACGGAAGAATTCTATGCAACTTTTTTGTCGTATATGATTTTGAAATTAGGGAAAAATAAGTTTCTCAACCCACCCTAATGTGCACCAAGACTCTCCTCAAGACTTGGCATTCTAGTAAACATGTTCAGAAAGTTACTGTAATTGTCATTTTAAAACTAACCTTGCTTTCTCCGAGTCTTGTGGAAATACCAGTCAACGGAGCTTATATATATATATATATATATATATATATATTTTAAATATGGGGCATTCCATGTCAAAATACCCCTCAATCTCATGCTGTAACTTTAGCCTATCTTGTGAGTGAACAATTTAAAATTGTAATTTGCATAAAAATTAATGTATTCATAATTAAGTTAGAAGGTGGAAGGTATTTTACATAAAATTCGTATATTTTGACTTTTGATATACTTGTGTTTTCTATTTGTCCCGCCTGTGACTTCAAATAACAATTAATTGCTCCTTCAACTCTTACATTTCCCCCTCAACTCCACTAGAATATTCAAAGGTCAATTCCTTCTCTCTTTGTCTTAAATAATGTATTTTTCATCATTTGACACTTCACAGAAATTATAATAAATTTCTTATTAAGTCAAGAGGCAGTGTCTCGTTTGTCCCAACCGTGATACAAAATTGTTCACTTACAACTATAAATCTGGGAAAGTATTTTAAGGGTAGTTACGTTCAATCAACAGTTTTAATTTTTGATATTTCATCGCACAGAAACTGTAAGAAAAATGTTGCTTAACTATCAGTAGAATAGTTACTTCAATGTAAAAAATGTAGTCTTCGTGTTCCATCTGTGACAATGGAGTGCCCCCATGTGGTTAATTCTGAAATATTCTACAGTCATTTATAATAAAAAATGTCCAACATAAACTGTACGATTATTATCATTCATTTCCATTTCATTGAATGCAAATGCGTTGTATGTATGACCTAATTTGCAATTAGTTATTCATTAGCCTTTTGAAAATATATCCTACATTACAGCAAACAGTGAGTTGATTGCTGGCTGCTCATTCTTGTATCACGTTTATGTGCATTTTATCATTTCCTGACTAGTTCCAGACAATCAAATACGGCGTGTAATTATTTTCTTTAATATCTTTCAATGAAACTAATTCACTGGATTTCTTGTGATTCATTTGCACAGTGTCATAATTGTACCATGAAATGTGGAACATATTAATTTTTATTTTCAGGTTGTATGCTGCATATGCTATCAGTCAACTCGAAATATTTTCTGCAAAACTTGGTATGAAAGTTCAGTCAATTATAAAAAATGTACAAATATAAATTTAGTATCTTGTTGCCCGTTTTGATATGCACATAGCACTGTCACTCGACATCACGTTTGTCACAATTCGATAAAGAAAAGCACAGAAGCTACGCAAAATGTGCTTAATATGACATCCACAAATAGGGCAGTGTTTTGTTTTTAGAATAACATATACCTACACTATGCGTAAATATATTTGCTTGCGAACCTCCCTGATGGCATAGTGGTAACGTCGTACTCAAGGGGTCCCGGGCTCGATACCTGGAGGAGGCTCATAGTGGTTCGGATCACACTTTAAACTGTAGGTCCGGTCCCGATTAGCCTTACAGTGCATAACGTAAACACAAAATCAATCAATCAATCATATATTTGCTTCCTATTCATAGTGTATGGCATACTAGTTTGACGTCAATTAACAAAAACTCCACTAAATTAATCTCATTTTAAATATCATTTTAAATCTCGAGAGGCGCTGCAGTCGCTTTATTACAAGGTTCTCATGATATATTGATTACAACTTGGTACAACAACGAAACCATGTAAGAATGTCCTCTTCATAAGTAAATTCTCCTCGAACAATTAGAGTAGAAATAATGTGCAACATTAATCTTGAAAGATCACAATCACATTTCAAGTTTCGTGAGGTTTGAATTTCCAAGGCTCGCTCGGCACGCTTCCTTGTTCCTACAGTTTCCATCTCGAGAAGAAGCCTCGATAAAAGACATCGCAGCTCGCTTGTATTTTCTCTTTTTACAGAGACTAAGCACCAAACAGTGTTGCCAAACCAGATTGGCATAAAAGAGCTAAGTTGCACCTTAATTGGAGCCAAAATTGACTTTCAAGGAGCTAGATTTTCGAAGGTGTGATAAACTGCTTCCTACATTAATCTTAGGTATCAAGGAGTAGGGGAGGATAACTTTAAAGCGATGACAATTTACAAAAAATAATAACTCTTACTGCCATCTTCTTTAAGAGCAAGCAACAATCATCCTTGTCATTTTCTCTCCCTCAGAAGAACCAGGATTGGCAAAATTTGTGTTATTTTAAGAAACAAAACAAACATTTTTTTAAAATAAGAACCGAAGAAAACATGTTTAAAACAAATAAAACGTTTAAAACTTAATGCCAAGACGACTTATTTTCTAAGAATAATGATTAATTAGGAATGTGCTAATCATCCAAGGATGAACTGTGTTCCTATTGTAAAGTGACACTTGACTTCTTAAAATACATATTTATGTTGGTCTTAAATCTCGGTTGTAGGCTGTTCGAGAAGCTTCAACTAATCCACAGTGCTCCTTCTTTATTTTATGGCTCACACCGCGTTTGTAGTTTCTAGCCAAAGTTACCAGGCCCCACTCAGTCCACGTGGTAACTACTCTGTTTTCTTTAATACGACATTTCATCGTGAATCAAAACTGTTTCATCCACATAGTATTCAATTGTAAAAATGTTTTAAACACTTGTAAAGAAAACAGCTAGGTGTTACAAACGTGTCCCACGGGTATTCATCAAGATGTGTTTCTTTCTTACTTCAATGTACATTTTAAGCCACTGGACAGATTTCTATGCACGATATGCACGGAAAAGTAAAAAAACAAAAAAAACATCAAACATAAAGTATCAAAATGTGTTTTAAACAAGACCTGAAAAAAACATGTTTAAAACACTTTGTTTTAAACATTTGTGAAAACACAAAGCCGTGTGTTTTAAATGTTTAAAACAAGTTGCTTAAAACACTTTTTGTTTTAAACATGCTAACACTGACAAGAACACTCATACACACTGGCCCACGTGCACATGTTACTGAACAGAAATCGGAATAGACATTCTCCTTCTTCTTTCTTCTGGCCCTATCAACCTTATTTTGATTTTGGCCAACTGTTCTGATTATCTGTACTGAAGATTTGTTGTAACACTATGTACCACTGGCGGTGCGGAATAGACAGATCTTCAAAACACAACAGCAAACCACAACACGTGACAAGACTACGCTTCAGTCAGGCTTCCTCGCGAAAACTGGGTTGCAGGGGAAAAGTTGCATTACAATGCGACAAGAGCATTTCCTCCAAACTTCGGTCGCTACTTTTAATGAATCCGTCTATATGTTATCTATGCAATTGTACTAAAACCGAGGCAATGTTGTTATTTTAATGGTACAGTAGCTTCATTACAGCTATGGTAAACAACTGCAGTTTTACAACAATCAATCAATGCCAGGGTTGTTAAAGGTTCACGAACCCGTAAATTCTAAAGGGTTCTATTGGGTTCCGCTGCAGGACCGGAACCTTTCTTCTCGTACAATTTAAATTCGGTACAAGTTGCGTATTTTTTCATTGAAAAAAGGTTCCTGGACGGAATTTAAATTCAGCCGGAAAAAAGGTTCCCGAAAAAAAGGTTCCAGGACCGAATTTAAATCGATCTGGAAAAAATGTTCCTGGACCGAATTTAAATCGATCTGGAAAAATGGTTCCTGAACCGATCCAGAACCCACTTAAGCTTGCCGATTTTCTCCCCTGGACCGGAATTGAATTTATTTAAGATTCCAGAAACTTTAACAACCCTGGTCAATGCTTGCCGACGGATTCTTGTGGACGTAAACACGATTGTTGTGCGGAGGAAGATAAATTAATTTGGCTTGGAAAGGGACTTTTTAATTACAACTTAATACTAAAAGGTGTAGGTTTGGAGCTAAATTTACCCTCGTGGAGCTAAAAAGCTTCTTGGATCATTTTGAAGTTTGAGGAACCAAACGAGTTCGCAAAAGAACCAGATCTGGCCCCAAAAGAGCTAAATTGGCAACAGTGGCCACCAAATAAAGATTGAGCGTTACAGTTTCACCTCTTGCCTTTCACACTGACACTTGGTTGAATTTAATATTTATTTTCGTCCTCCTTTTTTTATATTTTCATGCTTGCAGGCAGGACATCTTTTACGGCCTTTTTATGAGAACCAAAGATTAAAATCGCCCCCACGTTGTTTACGCTGTGATCAAGTTTGCCTTCGCTTGAAATACTCACGTTGATAAGATTTTGCGGCTCTGAATTATTTCACGACACAAAGTGGAACGTAAACTAGAAGCCTGAGTGCGGAAAACATGTTGTTCTATTTCATGTTATACTTTCTAGTTAAAGATTGCAAATTTGCCAGAGTGAAATGTTTGCATTTTGACTTCTAAAACGCACGGCCATGGAAATAGGTGGTTGGGGAGAATTGCGCTGTTGCCACATATGGGAAAAGCAAAGCGAGGGCGGGACAAAAGTCGCTGGTTCCTGCGCACTGTGTGGCAACGTCAACCGGGCTGCGTTGCCTAGGTCGAGCGTCAGACCGACCTCTCTCGGGGGCACTTTTGTGTCATTCCCATAGGCGCCATCATAGTTTGATTTGTACTCATATCATATTACATTGCACTTTTGCTCATCCTCTTGAGAATTGCATTGAACAGTTTGTATGCACATTGTGTACCATAGGCGCCGACTCCATGGGGCTTGGGGGAACTCGAGCCTCCCCCCCCCCCCAATGTTAATGATGTGGGGGCAGAGCCCCCCAAATAATTTTGCTTAAGAGGATCTAATGTATTATTTTGCTTCTCTTGTAAAGTTTACTCTGAATTGTGCCACATGAACTTAACTTTAAATGCACATTTGAAATGTTCTAGACCATCAAATTTGGGGGGCTGAGACCGCTAAACCATCAACTTTGGAGGGGTTATGAACAAAGACAGAAAAACACATGGTTTATTACTATATATTACTAAGTATATAATTATGACTATTGTTAACATTTTTACTAAAAAGAGTTTCAAAATAACGAGGTGATATGACAATCATACCAGTATGTTGTTTAGTGAATTCTGAACAATTTGAGGTCGTAAACACGACTTTCAGGCAATATTGATATGTACGATATTTAGTTATCCTCGAAATTTCCTCTGATCCAAAGAATATGGGGAAAGTAATTCTAAAGTCTTTGAGTTTATTCAACACTGGCTTGCAGTAAAGTACGCAAGGGAAGCTTATGAAAAGTCTGTATTGCGAAAGCGGGAGCGGCTCTGATCAAAGGCATTATTGCTAAAGCACGGCGTGCTATGTGTTTATTTATTACTGTAAAATTAAATTTAAAAAGTAAAATATTGTAGCAAGAACAAAAAAGTAAAACTATTTGCCTGCGATTTCTGTTAGCAATTACGTAAATAATTAAATAAAACTGTTAAATATTGTAAATATTCGCTATTTTTATGGGTACGTCAACACTAAGGTTCTTTGCACCCGTCACATGTCCTTTCTTTACAAGTCTGTTGCAGACATTAAAACACACCCATGCCCTTGCCGGGACTCGAACCCGAGACCTCCGGATCAAAGTGAGTTGAGCCGTCCACCCAAGACGCTCGGCTACCAAGGCCGGCATAAAACTGTTATGTTGGCCTCTTAATGTAAATACATAGCCTACTTTGAAATAAAAATGTTGTTATCTAAAAAACAAATGAGCAGACACACGTTTTTCATGTTACATTTCATTTGCATGAGGAATATAATAGCTGCTTATAAACTGCTATACGAAGACGTAATTTTCATTTTTAAAAAAGGGAGGGAGGGAGTCATTCATTCATTTATTTCAGTGATCAGAGGCCCCTGGTCATCCCTGGCCTTTGGAGCAAATACTGTCAGTTTGTATCGCATGGATTACACATGCCAACTCTACAACGAGATCTTTCATTCTCTCAAACATCCGAACACACGAGGCTGTGCTCCGACTTGGCAACAGCGCACACTTCTGCCACCCGCCTTATTTCATGACCGTGCGTATAGTGAATGCCTTTGCTGGCTTTAAAACTGTTCAGCATCTCGTCGAATAACTTCACAAGGATTCTGTGTTGAGGAAAATCCAACACGATGAAAGTGTGGAAAAATCAGCTTTGCTACTGCCATATGCAGTACTGTTGGTGACGAGTTAACAGTTAACAACATCTCATCTCAAAAGCCAGTTTAAATCTCCCCACCCCCAAAGTGAAAGTGTTAATTCTTTGAACAACACTTTTGGTTCTGGTAATGTGATTTTCACAAGGATGCATATTTTTGAACAATGTTATACTATGTTTTGTTGTTGCTGTGCTAATCACTACGAGAAAAAGTAATTTACTGATTCCGAAACTTCCCAAAACTGAGAAATATAAAAGCAGCCCATTAAGTAGAATGTGTGATTTGTATAATACGCTTTCAATGAATAACCAGGCCTTAGATTTATCATTGACATTCAAACTATATAAACAAATGATTGAATCAGAATTATGACAAAAATACACTGTAATCATTCCGGTATCACTATTTTACCCATTATTTTCCATTGCATTCTACAATTATATATCTATAAGTATTTTATGTCTGTAATTATTGCACAAGTCTTTGTTCTTGTATGGTGAAAGACAAGAGAAAGGGCCAGATTGTTTAATTTCTTATTGATTACTTGTATTATCGGTTGATGTATGTTTATATATTTGCTAATTGTATTGTTTTCTTTGCTTTTTTCGGTAAGAATTTACAATATAGAGAAAGTCTCCAATTTCGTTAATTTTCGGTACACTAACTAATTTTCGCCTCCTAATCACGAATCTGTTGTAAAAAACCGGGGGTCACGTCTGGAAATTGTACATTTTGATGAAAAATTGTTTGTTAGCCCCAAAAACCATCCACGGGTAGCCCCACGAACCATTCACACGAGGTTAGGTTAGGCCTGTCAGGTTAGGTTCCATTAGCACTCATTTCACCACTAAATTCATCGAAAAAATAGGGATCGTACTAGAATTGAACATCATAAATCATTTTCTTGTAAAACAATGGCGTGGTTGGACACAATGCCAGGAGATTACATTTTTGTTCGTAAAACTACGCATATAGCCTACACCTATAGGTATATAAAAAAAATTCAATCGGCTTTTTTTTCAAATTTTCAGACGTGACCCCCGGTTTTTTCCAACAGATTCGTGATTAGGAGGTCAAAATTAGTTAGTATACCGAAAATTAACAAAATTGGAGACTTTCTCTATATTGTAAATTCGCTCCCTTTTTTCTGCCGTCTGTAATTGGAGGTTTAGCTCTGTTGAGGGCAGTAAGTAAATAAATAAATAAATAAATCATTGCCCGGCAGTGGCGGTCCAGGATTAATCATCTTGGGGTGCTGAGGGGGTGCGGAATGAAATTTAAGGGGTGCGATGATGACAATAAAGAATATGAAACGTGCATGCATGTCTTAGCCACTAAATCAAATACCAATCAAGTTTTAGTATGAATCTGTGGTAATATGCCAATGAAACTGAAGAATACTGGCGAGTTGTTTCATTCTTGCTGAATTTTAGCACAACATCCATAAAACTGCCTCAATTTATCGAGCCTTGTCTCGGAGCATCTGAGAGCCTTGAGATCCTGGGATTCTGAGATATGAGCGACCGTAACAAGTCTGAACCGGTATTTACAGAAGGTTGTTTCACGTTGATGGTAACGATTTCAATCACCAAGGAGCAGCACGTAGGCATAGCACAGAGCAGCCAGAGCCAGTAGGACGAAAGTACTGTGTGTTGACTTGCAAAAACGATGGTTGGTGTGTGAGTGAGTGTTTATATGGCACCAAAACTTCCAGTCTTTTGGAAGGGGTACATCTGTGCCCTTTCCGACTTTTGTTATAGTTATAGGCAGATTAAACAGTGCCACATGAAAGCATTCCATGTGTCAAAGAATGGCATCAATGCAGTGTTCAATCGCCATAGAGCTTGCACTGTACCTGTTGCTGGAACCAGTCAAAGTGGGCCTCGGACATATCGGAAGCCCAAGCGTTCCTCCGATGTTGCGCGGAAAGTGAGATCCTTGGTGCGATGTGAAAACCCTGCAATGCAAAGAGTGATTGCACAGGCAGTGCAATGTTTCCCTGCAACTGTAAATCGCATCATAGCCCAAGATTTACAACTTGTGCGGAAGCACTAGGCTCAAGTTCATAAGTTGCGTGCCTCACATGTCCAGGAGAGGAAGACCAACAGTCGGAAGCTCTACGAACGCCATCTGGCAGGGGACCGCTGGAAGTATGTGGTGTCCCTGGATGAAGCATGGGTGTATCTGTCGGGATGTGGTAAAAAAGGGCCATCTACTATCGTCCACGTGATGCAAGAGGTCGATCTGAGTGGGTACGTGAATGTGCTGAAAGTTTTCCACGCGGGTTCATGGTTGTTTGTGGTTACTGCCATAACGGCAAACTTCCACTGCGCAGAATGGAAGAAAAGGCTAAAATAAATGCAGCCTATTACCAGACGAATTTCTTGGAGCCACTTTACAGACATGATATTCCTTCTCTCTATGGCAGCGACACATCTCGCGTTGTCATCCACCAGGACAAGGTTTCCAGTCATACGGCGAAGTCCACGCAGGCATACATGGATCGGATGGCACGTGAAACGGGCATTCATGCAATCCCCTTTACAGACATCCCTGTGAAATCCCCCGATGCCTCTTCCATGGATTTTTGTGGGTTTCCGATGTTGAAACGAGCCTTGGGAAGCAGACGGCCCCGCACAAATGAGGGTCTTTGGAAAGCTTGTCAGGAGGAATATGATCGTTTGGACCAATGTGTTCTTGAACGCAGTCTCCTCCAATGGAAACTCCGCTGCAGGGTCATTGCTGCAAGACAGGGGTATCACGTGGAGCACCACCGCTCGTGGCGTCACGGATTTTCTTAAGGTGAGGTGGGTTCTAACTTTGTTACCATGGACATGAAACGACCTTCTGTACACCTCCGGCAAGCACCCCTTCGCACCCTCCGGCGCCGCCCCTGCTCCCCGGGGATGTAAGAGCTAACCCTTTGTGAAGACACCCAAATGTCGACTTCCCATCCACGTAGTACACCCAACAGCATAAAAAAAACAGTAGGCGAATTGTCCATCACCATTTTTACTGTCTGTTTTCCAGAACGTGATAATCATGAACTGAAATGAAAACGTCAGCAAGCAGTGCTTCGCATCAACAGAATTCTATGCCTTAAAACAACAACACAGGATGTTGAATAAAAGAGAATGAAAACGGCGTAATCCGAACGTGGGAACACTGGCGTGATAGAATCACTTCGCCAAGCGGCCCGGCTGAAGCGCTGGAAGTGAAGCGCTGGAAGTAACTTGTTACAAGCAAATTACACCGCGACCTTCAGTGGATATTTAAACCCCGCTGACACGGGAATCGACAGGAAATCATATGAAATAAAGTAAAGTCAGCTTTATGCAAAAAGCACCGTTAACGACAGTATGGAACTGCCTCAACGGTTTTAACGATCGGAAATTTGAATCCTCTTTAAATAGATCGCGATAACAGATCTCGCCCCCAGTTGTAGTCCGAAAGTTATAGTTGAATATCGGTGCTACGCTAAAGTTAGAAGCTGGGAGTTGCGCTCCCTAAAGACGTCTCATTTCAGGAACGTGCCTTATCTATCAAATCAGCGGAGCGATCATCTCTACAGGAATCTACAGATAAACGAACATCCTTTCTATTGTTATCATGGCCCCGCCATATCCAGTCAACAGAAGTGTTAAACATTGAATGTCGTTCGTATTCTCCTTATTTCACAGAGGTGAGTCCCCTTACATACAGGGTGATTCACAGAAAACTAACACATTTCTTTCCTAATTTATTTCAACAAGAATGTTGCTAAACACAATTTGTTATGCTACAAATGTAGAGTAACTTTGGGAGATTACTACCCTCTACAGCAAATGCTGAAAATGTCCTCCCTGCTGCTCCAAGCACAACGCAACACGTCGTCCCATGTTGCTGGCCGCTCGTTGGAGAACGCTGTTGTCAATACCGTTGATTTCGTGTACAATGTTATGCTTCAAATCGTCCAAAGTCTGGGGGCGTGTGGCGTAAACTGTCTTCTAAGTAACTCCATAGGAAGTAGTCCGAGGTTGTCAAATCCGGAGATCTCTGTGGCCACAGGTTCTTGGAAATTATCCGGTCGCTAACAAAACTTTCAATGATCTCCATGGATTTGTTCGATGTATGGCATGTGGCGCCGTCTTGTTGAAAATATCCTTGACTCAACTCTACATCGTCCAGTTGCTCCACAAACTCCATGAAGATGCGTCCGTACTCTGCAGTGTTCACAGTCGCTTCGAAAAAAATTGCTCCCACTATTCTCCGTGCGGAGATTGTGCACCAAACCCCGACTTGGAGCAGCAGAGAGGACATTTTCAGCATTTGCTGTAGAGTAGAAATCTCCCAAAGTTACTCTACATTTGTGGAATAACAAATTGTATTTTGTAACATTCTTGTTGAAATAAATTAGAAAAGAAATTGACACGGTCGTGCCAGGTTCAACCATAGGATATTAATATTCATAATATATTCATATTTATCTCAATACAAATTAAGAATGAGCAACATGAGACTGTATATTCGTATACGCGTGATACCTCCCAGGGCACGGGAAAACATTAAGATTTGCAGTAAATAGAAACAAAAACACACAACTTACGTTTTAGCATATGAATTCAGAATCTATTTATCTTGATTATGCAATTTAAAAAGAACCAAAGTTATACATCATAACGAAAATCACAGTAATAGCACAATATTTCTCTTATGCACTTCCATTAATCTCGTAACTTCCAGCACAAGATTCATATCTATCAGGCGGGATGGTGTACTTCAGCAGTCTGTTCATACGTCCAGGAAGGACATGTCAAAATGTGTTATTTTCCTGTGAATCACCCGTTATAAAAGGTACCTCTCAAATAAGCGAGTTGCTTTAGGCTGGCACAGCATAGGTTCGATCCCAAAAACCCTGTAGGCGCTTTTATACGTGGTGGACATGCGGGGCAACGATCCCCGTACCTCTCTCGTTATCTTTGCCGTTGGCGGTACACCCTGTACTGCATTTTAGACTAACGAGGATCTGGCGTCTAGACTTACGGCCAGTAGAATCCTCTGTGGGACCTCGTGCTGTGTGGGCCATGTGTGTTTGTGACTGTCCCTTCGTTCATTTCATCGTATCCATCCCCATGTGCCAAAAGTTTCAGGAAAGCGAAATACAATAAAGCAATCACCATCACCATCCGATAGTAGCGAAAATACACTGCCCATTATACAAGGGTCGTTAAAGATCCAGAAATTTTAAAATTGAATTCCGGTCCAGGAGAGAATCAGCAAGCGTAAATGGGTTCTGGACCGTAAAGAACTTTTATCTGTAAAGTATTTCAATTCGGTCCAGGACCTTTTTTTCCCGATCAATTTAAATACGGTCCAGGAATCTTTTTTTTCTGGGTGAATTTTAATTCGATCCAGAAACATTTTTCCTGATGAATATAAATTCGGTCCAGGAACATTTTTTAGAATGAATTTCAATTGTCCAGGAACCTTTTTTCCGGAAGAATTTAAATTCGATCCAGAAACATTTTTCCTGATGAATATAAATTCGGTCCAGGAACATTTTTTCAGAATGAATTTCAATTCGGTCCAGGAACCTTTTTTCCGGATGAATTTAAATTCGGTCCAGAAACACTTTTCCTGATGAATATAAATTCGCTCCAGGAACATTTTTTAGAATGAATTTCAATTGTCCAGGAACCCTTTTCCCGGAAGAATTTAAATTCGGTCCAGGCACATTTTTTAGAATGAATTTCAATTGTCCAGGAACCTTTTTTCAGAATGAATATCAATTCGGTCCAGGAACCTTTTCCCGGAAGAATTTAAATTCGGTCCAGGAACATTTTTTAGAATGAATTTCAATTCGGTCCAGGAACCCTTTTTCCGGAAGAATTTAAATTCGGTCCAGAAACATTTTTCCTGATGAATATAAATTCGGTCCAGGAACATTTTTTCAGAATGAATTTCAATTCGGTCCAGGAACCTTTTTCCTGAAGAATTTAAATTCGGTCCAGAAACATTTTTCCTGATGAATATAAATTCGGCCCAGAAACATTTTTCCTGATGAATATAAATTCGGTCCAGGAACATTTTTTAGAATGAATTTCAATTGTCTAGGAACCTTTTTTCCGGATGAATTTAAATTCGGTCCAGAAACATTTTACCTAATGAATTTAAATTCGGTCCAGAAACATTTTTCCTGATGAATATAAATTCGGTCGAGGAACATTTTTTCAGAATGAATTTCAATTCGGTCCACGAACCCTTTTCCCGGAAGAATTTAAATTCGGTCCAGGAACATTTTTTAGAATGAATTTCAATTGTCCAGGAACCTTTTTTTTTCGGAAGAATTTAAATTCGATCCAGAAACATTTTTCCTGATGAATATAAATTCGGTCCAGAAACATTTTCCCTGGTGAATATAAATTTGGTCCAGGAACATTTTTTTGAATGAATTTCAATTGCCCAGGAACCTTTTTTCCGGATGAATTTAAATTCGGTCCAGAAACATTTTACCTGATGAATTTAAATTCGGTCCAGAAACATTTTTCCTGATGAATATAAATTCGGTCCAGGAACATTTTTTCAGAATGAATTTCAATTCGGTCCACGAACCCTTTTCCCGGAAGAATTTAAATACGGTCCACGAACCTTTTTTCAGGAACAATTAAAATACGGCACAGGAACCTTTCTCCAATGAAACAATACGCAACTTGGACCGAATTTAAATTGTGCGAGAAAAAGTTTCCGGTCCTGCCGCGGAACCCAATAGAAACCATTAGAATTTTTGAGTTCCTGGATATTTAACAACCCTGCATTATACTTCCATGGCATGGTACAATAACGCACAGAGGAAAGCTTTACCTTCTAACATTGCACTAAGAAGCAAATAAGTTCGCAAACTTAACGATCCAGACATTTACCCTGTCTCTCGAATTACATTAACTTGACGCTTACGCTCTGAAGCAGAACCTGTCTTTCGCTACGATGCAAATGAGAATCGTTACACACAACAAGTCATTTCAATGTAAAATTACGTCCAGTGTGCACGAGCCTTATTAATTATGCTTTCCCAGCAACAAAGCCTTTCACTTCTCAAGCAGTTTTTAATTGCTTGTCGGTCCTCCTTTGACATCTCACCATGAAGCGGTGACAAAAGAACGTCTTCTACCTATGTTCTTTTGCAAACGACAGAAAGTAAGCTGCATAGACGTGCGCACGGGAAGGGGGTGGCCATGTTGCCCCTGCTAATACTTTCACTTAGAAATTTAGTGTAGAGAAATATTATTACCGTTAACACTATTATTCTCTTTACGTTATTAACACTATTAATCTATTTAAAATATAAAGTACAGTACAACCCGGACAGGCAAAATGCAAAAAAGAAAAAAAAAACAGAATGCAAGGTTTTAAATGTGGCTAGAAGTCAACAAGAAAACTTCCTAAAGAGAAGGCAGTCAACCACTGATGAAATTCTGTTTCTCGTAGACTTTGTATTGTACTCTATACCAGAGGCGTCTCGTGAACGCATGCGGTGCATGCTGCGCATGCGTCAATTGTTGGAAAAAGGACAGCTTGCTCTGCGACGACATTCATGAGCATTTCTACATTCTAATTTCTTCATATAGGAGAAGTATTTATTTTACACGAGAGCGCTGAACTAAGCTTATATTACATTTCTTGGATCTGAAGTGACGCATGCGTCAATTGTGGGAAAAGAATTATTACTTTCTTTCAAGTTTATTTACTATGAAATTGGACTATCTCACTTCGTTCTCCAGCAAATTACTCATTATTAAGACTCACACATTTCATTCGTTACCCTAGTTGAGTTACACCTTTGTGGTCGCAGAATAAATTGATCACACATTGGAAATGCATAAATATTATGTATAGTTGTTTTCAATCTGCTGTACGAAATCATGGTTATATGTAAATTAGTATGAACCACAGGAAAATAAAGGGGAACAGAGAACTTCTGTGCCACGGAAGCTGGAATTCTTCCAATAGAGAGCTTTTCTGTGGGTCCGGACACACACTATATACGCCCCTGTTTAGTAACCATCCATACAATAAAACAGTGAGATGGAATGAGGTTTTTCTTTCTCCTACTGAACTTCCATCAAGGCTTTTGCCCCCCTTAATCAGAGGGTGTGCACACACCTATGACCCAAGGATGTATTTAGGGGGGAGTTCCGACATCTCCCCCTAAAAACTTACCAAGTAAACAATTAAATAATGAAAATATGGCTACTTGTTTAGCCTTTGTTGTATAATCGAGCGTTATTCATTTCCCCCGAACTTACACGAAATAAGGAGTAGTTTTGGATCACACAGCTTTGAATGACAATGCCAATGACACTACTAATTATAATAATATATATATTAATAAGGAACTTTACTTTTCGTCAACTGAATCTAAATATCCTTTCCGATATTGTATCGTCATGTAGAAATCTACTACAATAAGTGGTGATTTTCATTTTTAGGGTGTTTGCAAGGACGTATTTAGGGGGGTCCGGACCCCCCCCCCCTCCGAAAGATTTACGAAATACTAAAATTAAATAGTGAAAATACCCTTATTTAACATTTCTTGTTTAGTCCATGGTTATTTCCGCCGAACTTACTGGATTACATTGGGATCATAATGTTGAACGACAGTACCAAAGAAGATTTATGCACATTACTACTTATAATAATATGCATAAATATTAATCATGAACTTTACTTTTCGCCAACTCGATCTAACATTATTTTTTTTGTTATTGAATGTATATTCAATTCTTTATGTATTTTACATTAATTTTCTTAATTTTGGCGATCTAAACTACGAGGCGTATTCGTAAAGTAAGTACCGTTTGCAAATATTGCCGCTGTAGAAATGCAGTCGCGACCGTGTGAGTTCTCGCTGACGTCCTTCATCCGTTAGTTAGCCACGGGCACGCGTGGGAGCAGGTCATGGTTTTTATTCGTAGTTTTCTGAAGGTTTGAAATGTTCAAGAAGATCAATCGACCCGCCGACTGTGAAGTCCGGTCTGTGATTTGTTTTCTCAATGCAAGAATGGTAGAATTCTTGCCTAGAGGACAGACCATCAACAAAGATGCCTGCTGTGACACATTAATCCGGTTGTGTCGTGCAATTCAAAACAAAAGGCGTGGAATGCTTAGCGAAGGCATTGTGTTGCTTCACGACAATGCTCGTCCGCATACGGCCCAACAAACTCAAAATGTCATCACGTCATTCGGCTGGGAACAATTTGTTCATCCGCCAACAGCCCTGACTTGGCACCAAGTGACTACCCTCTCTTTCTTCATCTGAAGAAGAAGTTTCTTGCTGGTCAGCGTTTCGACGAGGATGACGACGTCGAAGCAGCAGTGCATGGATAGCTTTCGTCACAGGCGGGAACATTCTATGATGATAGGATACAAAAACTAGTGCCACGCTACGACAAATGCTTGAACAATGGTGGAAACTACGTAGAAAAGTAGTTTAAGGTCTGTAGAATGCAATGCAAATAAAAAAAGGTATGAAAAATTTTACTTTATTTTTTACACCCTTTCGGTACTTACTTTCCGAATACGCCTCGTATATGTAAGCTAGATAATGAATACGTGCTGTTACATCTATTCTAATAGCGTCTCTTTACCTACTAATGTAATAACAATACAATGTCAATTAATATATATATTTAATAAATTTAATACAATCATATTAATTTAAATTATTATTATTATACACTTGGTTCGGACTCCTCCCGAAATATATTTCTAGATACGTGCCTGGGTGTTTGGTAGATATGGGGAAAGACGTTGAGAGTGAAAAGGGAATGCTAATTTAAAATACAAATTTGGCACAAAAAGACAAATAGAAAAATACTTGTTAGCAAAAAGTCAAATGGTGAATGAAAAATAAATTATTTCGATTTGACCCAAAAATTTGTAAAAAAGAAATATTGAGTAAAAAAGAAAAAAATAAGTAACGAAAGACAATAATCGTTAAACTAAAAACAACAATGGATTAAAAATTGTTAATATGAAGACAAGGTGATGACTGCATAGGTAGAATTATACAGTATGTAACATTGTTATTCGTACACATAGAATTTACGAGGAAAAAATGTCATATCTACTAGTAAATATAACAATTTTCATATGTACCTGGAAATTAATGTTAATGTAGGTTTCACCAACAAATGTCAATAAAAAATGTATGTTCAAAGTGTATAAACAGAGCATATAATTTGTGTGAAAAGAGAAAAAACACGTTGTTTCATGCAACATTGTTATTCGTATAGGCAAGAGTTTCAATCTTCCTCGCATACAGCGCCACCGCTATTCGGGCGATTTCGTGCACTTTGCAATTTCGTAACAAGTTTGAACATGCAGTTTTGCAAGTTTGAACGCTCCCCGTCAAGCGGAATGCTGGCGTAGGTATTGTTGTAGGCCTATCGTCTATCTATCAGCGTGTTCCAAATGGGCAAGGTGAAGGAATTTAGTTCCGATCTGAAGGATGTTATTATAAATTTGGCCCTTAGAGGTTATTCATTAACAAAAATTGGACAAACAGTCAATAAATCACACTCCACAGTTCAATACATAGTAAACAAATTTAGAGAGGAAGGTTCAACACAGAATGTGCCGAGAAAACCAAAAGAGAGACTCTTGAATAAACGTGATGAACGTTTTATTTTAAAAAGAGTGCGAGAAAACCCCCGACTAAGTGTTCCTCAGTTACGACCGTTAGTAGAAAATGTTGCTGGCAAAATGATGTCCGATCAAACTGTCCGACGTGCCTTGTGGAAGCATGAATATCATGGCAGAATACCACGAAAGAGGCCGTATGTAAATAAGGTGAATCGCAGGAATATACTTTCATTCGCGAAAGAGCACATCCACAAGGACCAGGAATTTTGGGATAGTGTCATATGATCAGACGAGTACAAGATTAATATATACGAGTCAGATGGGATAAATAGGGTCTCGAGAAAATCAAATAAAGACAATGATCACATTAACACAGTTCCAACAGTTAAACACGGTGGTGGGTTATTAATGATTTGGGGCTGTATGTCGTCCAAAGGTGTTGGTACCATCCAATTTATTGATGGTATCATGTATGCATATGTCTATTTGGACATATTGAAGAACAATGTAAAGCAGAGTGTCCAAAAAATTGACAAGCAGCCTATCTACAGATTCCAACAAGACAATGACAGTAAGCATAAGGCGCGAGTTAACATGAATTGGCTAATATGGAATGTGCCCAAACTACTACAAACACCAGCTCTAAGTTTAGACTTAAATCCCATTGAGCGTTTATGGGCAATTTTGAAGTGGCGAGTCCATAAAGCAGACGTCAAGTCCAAACAAGAGTTCAAAACTGTTGTGCAAGCTGAGTGGAATAAAATAAGCTCTGAAACATGTCGGAAACTGGTTAATTCTATGAAGAACAGGTGTCAAGCAGTAATTAAAGCCAAAGGATAGGCATCACAGTATTAGAACTGTCAGTCAATTTGCTCTGAATATACTTTTTTTATTTTATATTATTAAGTGTACGAATAGAAAAGTTGTACAAAAAATGGCATGTTTCTCTTTCAGATTCATTTAATTTATTATTGTCATTGGTTATACAGAATTTGGGCAATATTTTATGTTCCTAATGATATTAGTTATTGAATTGTAAAGAAACAATTTGAAAAGAGTGTATTTCCTTTCAGATATTAAAGCATTTTCTTTGAAAATCTGTGTGTACGAATAAGAATGTTACATACTGTAGCTCTATAAGGAGACAAACAAACATTGAAGAAAATCAACTTAGCAAAAAATCGTAACAAGCAGAACACCATAGAAAAGTGATGAAGAAACTGTTCGAGGTTGAAACATTATTTACAACAATCATTAGTTTCATCCGAGTTCCGTTCACATTCTTAACAGACTAATATCACGGATTATTGCTTCAACATTATTAACAAATAATGATCCATTGATCTCTAAGAACAACCGCTGTAATAAAGACTTAACTGCCTAATATCAAATGTGTGTCAATTTCTATTTTTCCAAGTGGATCACGTGTTATATGCACGAAAGGCACAGTGAAAGTCACCTAAATTTATCGATCAGTTTCAGGTCGATGAAAGTAGGAGATGAAAGATGTTTCAAAAGCCAATTAAGAAAAAATGTGTAAGCGACAACAAAACAACTTTATTGGAAAAAAGGGGAAAACAAAGATTTGCAGCTTTATAGCGACTGACACAGAGTTTTCTCAACCAGTAAGTTTGTACATTACATTGTAATTCTTTGTTATGTAGTTAAAATATTGTGTTTGTTCGTTTTTTAAGTTTGCAAATATTTATGATGTCATAGACAACTAGAGTCAGATAGAAAATACACTACCCTTGATGTGTCAAGACCTGGCAACATTGAACAAACTGAGAGATTTATCAACAAGCTCAAATCACCATAGATATTAGTGGCAGAAAAATGTCGAAATAATTGAAATATGTAGTTTAAAGTTTATTTGATTGCTGTTAAGTGTGTGTTTTCAAAAATATACCTTACATTAAGGTGAAATATTAAGTATTGATCTCCACGCCTTTTGTTCGCTGGAGTCTTTTGACGACGACATGAAGAGCGAAGGAAAAAATTCTAGATTAGACTGAAAGGTACGTAAACAAGTTTAGTGGATTGTGGGCTGGTGCGAATTTCTGGGAGGCGTAAAATATGTTCATTGCGTTTGCTGTTATTGAAGTTACATTATATGCAACGGAAATAATATTTTTTATCTTTCAACTGCCGTTAAGTCTCATCCAAACAGGGCTGTTCGTTCATGAGATACAGCTATCTACAGTTTTTTAAGTTGATTTCGAGTTAACCAATAAATACATAAAAGATCAATAATTGCGGTTCAGACAGGTCCGTAGCCAGAATTGTATTTCGGGGAGGCTCGTCCCTTAGCAGCAGCCGCCATTTAAAGGGAAAAAGGTGGGGGTAGAACCTCTGAAAATTAAATTCTCAGTATATTACAACTCATTATACAAGATGTTTAATTCTGCTAAGCTAAGGAAGTAAAATTAATTACCACTATACACTATATAAATAAGATATTTGTAGGATTTCGGGGGGGCTTCAGCCACCTTAGCCCCAACCCCTGGTTACATACCTGGGCCAAGACAATAGTAATTGGTTTGATTGATTGTTTTGGTTAATTTAAATAGCTTTTCCGCCTCTTTTAGCTAATCGCGACGATGAAGATGAATGGTGATTATAGACGAAGCTGATGAAGGGACCTGAATCCAGTGTCCTAACCAAGATTCAGGTACTTACCTATTTGTATAATGTGATATTAATATTTTGTGATTCTCCAATACAGTTATAAGAAGTCGAGATTGAAGCTCTCACATTATGACGAACAACACCAGATTTAGGACAATACCAATTTATAAATACTTTAACATATGATAAGAAAAATAATTTTCAACACAATTTCACAAAAAATTGAAATACATATTTATGCTTGAAATAGGACGTATCAATGGCGTAGTGATAACGCACTTGCCTTGTAATCAAGGGTTCTCGGGGTTCGATCCTAGCCACAGCTACTGAGGCTCGTGATGTGTCGTTCCTGTATGTGATTGTTCATTCATCCTTATCTTCGCGACTACCCAAAAGTGGCAGAAATGCAAATGATGATTTCAGGCAGGAGAAGATTAATTGATTTGCTTCATTTTAATGAAATTGATGAATGGACACTCACATTTTGGTGGCTCAGTCGGTAACGCGTCTGACTACCATGCTAAAGGTCCCGGCCGATTCAAGTCCGGGAACTTTTCTAACGTTGGAAGCGGCCCCGGCGCCCACCCAGTGTCGAATAACATGGGTACCTGGGGGAAACCCTGGGGGGTAAAGGCAGTCAGGGCGTGATGCTGATCACATCACCCCCACTCACGACCGGATCAAGAAAGTGTGGGACGTTACCCCCACACCCCCTATACGCCTTCATGGCGTGGTGCTAAGCACAGGGGAACACTTTACCTTTTTTATCTTTATCTTTACACTCACAAATATCCATGCCCAGGCCGGGATTTGAACCCGAGACCACTGGCGTTGTAGTCCCATGTGCTAACCACTCTGCCACGGGGACCAGTTCAGGCAGGAGAAGAGCTGTCCTTCTTAGACAACAGTGTAATTTCTTTTCTTCGTCATGGAGTCATAAACATCTTTACGCTCGCTAGCCGCGGCTACAAATCATTTACGTAATGAATGACAAACCGTAAGACGAGACTTTAATTGGGAAATACTTTCTACGCTCCGATCTCACTCCTCTACAAGCGAGGGAAGCAAAGTGTATTTCCAAATCTACTTATGTGTAGATTGGGTCACGGTCTCGTGGAGAATGGACCTCCAAAATAGGGTGACCAAACGTCCCGTTTTGACCGGGACAGTCCTGTTACAGAAGCGTGTCCCGGAATTTTTAAACTAGCGTCATGCAGTGGCGCAACCACAGGGAGGGACACGGGGGCATTGCCCCCCCCCCCAACCTTGGACGGAAATGAGTTGTAGGGGGGCAAACATTGACGGCCAAGTGTACCTGCAGGGGGTAATTGCCGCCCACAACTTCAAATTTTATGCAAATAGAAACACTATTCGTAAAATTTTCTTTCTGCTTTTCTTAGTCTTATCAAGTTAAATCAATATTGTTTTCAGCCTAGAAAAATATTGGATCAAGAAATGTTCTTGCTCGCAATGTATCCTTATTCTCTGTAATGCATTGTGAATTCCCAGACAGAGAAATAACACTTGTCTTAATTGAGTTTTGCCTTAAAATGCATGAACAATTATTTTGAGGAAAGGGAGCGTGCACCTTTCAGAGACAATCTATGTAATTTTTGCTGTTGGTATATTGTGAGATGGATGAATTGGTTGTGTAATGCATTTAAATAATATATGTTTTATGTAATATGTATTAAAAAACCATTGAATACGCACAGAATTTAGTGTCCACGTCGCTCCATGTTGCATATGTGTGAAACATATATCAATAACTTTGTTCTGTACCAGTCTTTGTTCTGTGCCAGTTTTTATTCTGTTCTGGAACCACTTTTCTCTTGCAGTGTCTGAATCAATACTCGTATTAATTTCACTGTTGGGTGTGGGAGTGCAGTCCACAGAATTTTAATGCATGATGTTTCCTTTCATTACTCTTTTGTTGCATATTATCTTAATTCAAATTATGTGACGCTCAAAATGTAAGACATTTGTGATTTCAACTTAAAATTATCTATTTCACACACATAATTTCATTTCAGTCACAGTAATTTATCAGAAGGGCGTTGCAGGAAAATGACAAATTCAAACTGAGTCTGTTGAGGGGACAAAAAGATATGGGGTAAAATATGTCCCCGGGGAAAAAGATTACTTGCTAGGCCCTCCCTGGAAGAGAACTCCGACGTTCATGTGCTCCTCTGTGTTACAACTGCAAGTGTCGGTGGGGAGAAATTGAAATCTGGATTTGGAATGCAACTTTAAGAATGGGTCTCCCATTCTTAAAAAATTCTGACGTCACCGGAGAATGCCTCTATTGTGAGGCTAAATGCCTAAGTTTATTTATTTATTTATTTATTTAGCAAAAGATCCTTAACAGAACCAATAGTTCCTATTACAAAGGATCATATTAAAAACATTTATAATAAAGATTAAATATACATTTTAAAAATTACAAAAATACAAAACTACAGAATTACAATATTACAAAATACAAAGTAAAAGATAAAAAGATAAAAATGGCAGTAGGTATGTTACACAAAGTAACAGAACAAAATACAAACACAATATAGTACAATCACAACAGAGTACTGCTAAATACTTTCAGATACAAACATATTATACATCGCACAATAGTCGATGAACACTAAGATTAATTACACAATTTGTACAAATATCAAATCCATAACTAACCAAACTAACTCCCTAGCCTTCTTAAACCCGAAGTTTCATGGCTGCAGCAACACAGGCCTTCCATCTGTCCCTATCTTGAGCAAGATCTATATACTCTTTCCATCCCTACCGATTTCCCTTAGGTCCATCTCAACGTTGTCCCTCCATCTTCGTCTTGGCCTTCCTACAGGTCTCTTACCATCAGGTTTCCCAACAAGAATCCTGTAAACTCCTCTTTCCTCTCCCATTCGTGCCACATGGCCTGCCCACCTAAGTCTTCTTGATTTAATCATTCTAATAATATCTGGACATGAATACAAATTATGTAGTTCTAAATTATGTAACCTTCTCCACTCACCTGTCTCCTCATCCCTTTTAGGTCCAAAGATTTTCCTAAGGATCTTATTTTCAAATACTCTCAATTTATGTTCCTCTTTCAATGTAAGGGACCAAGTTTCACATCCATATAATACTACAGGCAAAATTACTGTTTTGTATATTTTAACTTTTAGTTTCTTAGATATTAAACGAGAAGACAAAAGTTTATGAAGAGAGAAGTAACATGCATTTCCTGAATTAAGCCTACTTTTTATTTCCTCTTTAATATAATTTTCATTTGTTAATATTACTCCTAAGTATTTGAATTTGGAAACTGGTTCAAACGAGTTGTTATCAATAATTAGATTTTGATTATTACCTAACGCTTGGTTTCGGCCTGTAAGCATATATTTAGTTTTCTCTTTGTTAACTTCCAAACCTATCTCTTTAGCAGTTTTGAAAAATATTTTAGCATTATTCTTAATTGTATTCACATCATCCCCCAGTAAGTCTACATCATCTGCATATGCTAACAACTGAGTCACACCATTTAATTTTAGTCCTTCTTTACTTTCTTTTACCTTCCTAACAGCATATTCTAAGGCAAAATTAAAGAGCAATGGAGATAATGCATCTCCTTGTTTTAACCCATCATGAATTGTAAATTTGTCAGACATATTAATACCCACACGAATTTTACTTTCTGTTTCACTGGTGCATATTTTTATCATATTAACAAGCTTCTTAGGTATTCCAAACTCTACTAATATATTATATAATTTATCTCTTTTGACCGAATCATATGCTTTTTTGAAATCAATGAATAGCTGATGGACATTTTGATTATATTCCCACTTCTATTCAAATCCATACGAGAGTAAGTAAGGCATGACTTTAAATACATAGTATCGATAAAAATAATATAATACAAACACAGCTTCAATCAAATTTACTGTGAATTTAAATGATTAGGCAATGACAATATATGTATTTTTATTATTGAGCTATATGTTATAAAAGGAAGCGCGAAGTCTACTTTAATTCCCTTTTGAACAAGGTTGTTATAATTTGTGCATAGTCTGATAACAACTGAAGATTTATGTATATTGTTTCTCGATTTATCAATAAAAAAAGGAAGCAAACACCTAGAATTTATTGGCTTAACATTAAGTTTAAAATATTGCAACACTTCAGGTGAATCTATTAAGTAATTCATAATCTTATAAAGTATAAAATATTGAGCTATTAATCTTTTATATTTCAAAGGTGGCACCTGAAAATCTACAAGTAAATAAGTTGTTAGGTTTAGTTCTCTTAGCATAAAAAAAAATCAGTGTACTTTTGCCAAGAGAACCAAACCTAACCAAACCTAACCAAACCTAACCAAACCTAACCAACCTAACAAGGTAGACACTCCTCGTCTGACGTCAGAACAAAGGTTTTGCTCTAGTGTGCGATAAGGGAGACGCCTTTAAGAATAGGGTCTGGTTTGATTTAGTTTATTTTACTTCGCTTTTCAGTCACTTGTGGGTAATAGCGAAGAAAAGAATGATATGATGAAGGGACACCGACAAAGAACACCCATGCCAAGGCTGGATTCGAATCCGGGATCCCTGGAGTCGTAACTCGCTGTGCTAACCACTCTGCCACGGCTAGTGAGATCGGACTATAATCACTTGTCCTTGATTTATAACTAGGTGCAAGTTTCACACTTTGTGCGCGTCGCAAATCGTTATGGATAATTTAATAGTAGAAACCCGGAACAATAACTAAATGAGGTAATATTTCATTTTGAAGCATCGAAACCCGAAAAGTCAACCTGTAAGGAATAGTTAGTTAATTGCTCACGGCCGTTGAACACACTTTAGATGATTGGACAAACAAGCACACACGCAAACCGTTCCGAGGATGACAAATGGACATGTAATGCTTTGTGGACAGTGGAAAGTGGGAAGAGGAAAGCAGTTGGTACAACAATGGAATATACAAGACTAATGTCGAATGTCAGGCCTGGTCACTCAGCTGTCATTGTGGAGGAGCGCTCCCTTAAGCCGTGTGTACTTCAGTTTCAGACCGAACTGGTAAGGGGGCAGCAAGAAGGAAGTTAGCAAGACAGAAGGCTTAGTCGGTCGCGTTCGTGCAGTATGCAACAAAAATAAAGTGCAAGAGTACTTTGGGTTTAATTATTTCGTGCTTATTTCGGCACACTTTTAATCAACTTTCAAATCAAATGAAATTACGTACTTATTCCGGTAATCCATTTCGTGATTACTTTCGCTTTCATACACCTTACACATACACTGTTGAACTAATGCTGTTCCAGCTTTATTCCTCTTCGCATTACTTCCGTCCTGGTTATTTCGTTTGTCCTTAACTTGTCTCGATGTTTGTATTTGCTTGCCTTGGACCACATGGGTAAAGTTTTCAAAGTTTCTTATTTATGTTTGCCACCTGTGCTAATTAGTGTTACTGATCACATATAATTAAAAAGCAATATTCGAATTCGCTATGTGCTATCGTTTTACACCTGGCAACTCTTCAGGGTTAGTGATGCGTATGATTGAGAAACAGATTATGAGACTCATTTGGTACACTCACAATCCCTCATAGTCAAAGAATAGTCTTCTCACGTGATCTTTCCAGATGGGGCTTCCAGCAACTGTCCGTGCACAAGTGACCATTAGCTGGAGGATTATTACGTGCATACTTCACCAAGCACTTGGAAATTCGATTTCGAATAGCAAGGGCTCATTGAGGCATTCTGTTGTGTAGAGCGGACGTGTGAGCATGCACGGATAGGAATCCGTGAAGCAGAACTCACGTTTTTAAAATTAACGTTCGGTGTTCTCTCAAAGGAGGCTAACCGACACGTAAAAGTATCGCGGGGTGCAGGGGCGTAATGGCCCACAGGACAAGAGGTCATTAACCACCTGGGCATCTGATGGTGATATTTGGAGGCCCCTAGAATTCGATTCTATTCAAAATATAGACAAGAAAATGTAAAATCAACAATTTTGGTGAAATTTAGAAAATGTACAACACATAACTAACGACAAGAAGATCATAACTAGATTAAATCAATATTACTTGCCTAATAGTACACTCAAGGACACTTCCGGGTTGTAACAATCCCATTGAAAGTCAAGGTAGTCGTTCCAGCCAAAAATGTCCGTGACTGTACCACTCATATGACTTAGAAAAAGTTTCGAATTTTCTTACAAATGGAAGAATATTATGATAATTTAATCTACATTAAAATGAATAAGAACATTAAATTAAAATTTCTGAAAAATAATATACCTCACGAAATAAAAGTAGGATATATGGAAAAGACAACCAATCTACATTGTGGTTGTTCACTAACATGTAATTACAATATAATTACAGTTATAATAATATATTATAATGTATGTGCATTTAGTTTGGGGGTAAATACACGTCATTTTTACCGGAACGAACTGGCTAAGCCAATATTTTCCTGGTGGGATGCAGATCTGATTCAACATTGTCTCAGAAAGCGAGAGAAACAGTTTAGGGTTGTCGTTACCAGAGGTATTTTTTGTGACTCAAAAACCAGGAAACGTTTAAAAATAGAAAAGTGAACTTGCAACAAAAAATGTCCATATACCTATCAGTGACGTATGCTAAGTCTAAGACATGGGCAAGAGTAGGCTCATTCTTGACGTCTTCAAGGAAGCCACGTTGCCATCCCAACGGTAGTCAGGTTGCAAACTTATAAAAAAATCAGGTTGCCAACTCCTAAGAATTCAGGTTGCCAACTCCTAAAAATTCGGGTTGCCAACTCCTAAGAATTCGGGTTGCCAACTCCTAAGAATTCGGTTTGCCAACTCCTAAGAATTCGGGTTGCCAACTCCTAAGAATTCAGGTTGCCAACTCCTAAGAATTCAGGTTGCCAACTCCTAAGAATTCAGGTTGCTTTTCAAATCAGCTTATTTCACACAGTTTCTAATAGATTTTTTCTCTTTAGTATTTTACTTTCTAGGCTTCAGGCTTCGCAGATAGCCTAACCAGCCTGGAATATACGCTCCTGATACCTATAGTCCCTAAGAACAATATAAATTTACAATTAATAAAGAAATTGAGTTGCATTTCTTGAGTGCATAATTTGTGTCCGAATCAAAAAACAGGATAAGCGAGTAAAAATGAAGTTTGGAAACATTTGTGATTATTTATTTTAATCGAAATATCAATTCGAATTTTCATGTATGTCTTGTTGAGTGATGCAGAAACGATGGGGGGGGGGGGGGGAGCGAGAGGGTCAGGAATTTATTTTATGAATTAATTTCTTTATGAGGTGTACAATGTCTTCCAAGGCCATCAATTACATTGTACCCCTTACAATTTATCTGGCAATTGCAAATAGTTGGGGATGACTTTAAGAAATTAAGATATATTATTCACATTTCAATGTAATAACTGTGTAAGAGGTGTCAAGTGCATATCGAAACGATTAAAGCTACAAAATACATTCTGAGCTCATTAAAAAAAAAAAAAATCAAATGAACCCAGAACATGCTATCAATCTTCATTATGTTCTGAAATTGTTCCAATATTTTGAAAAGAAATTTTAAAAATAACTATTTTCACAATGTGCAAAGAGGTTTGCTAATGAAAGCATACATACTTCGTAAATGTTCATAAAAAATTGAAAGAAGGTGGGCGATGTAATGTGTGTGTGTGTGTCGCGTATTGTTTAACTAAAAAAAGGTCCCTGGACAGTATTTAAATTGATCTGGAAAAAAGGTTCCTGGACAGAATTGAAATACCTTGCTGATAAAAGGGTTCTTTAAGTCCAGAACCCATTTACTATTGCTGAATTTCTCTCCTGGACCGGAATTGAATTTATTTAAAAATCCTGGACCTTTAACAACCCTGCTTCAAAGCCGAATGAGCGAAATTCCTTGCATTCCAATAAGTTCAGTGGAAATAAATATTCAACCCTCGTATAACAATTGATAAACAATTATATTTTGATTATATAATTAAAGTGTAGTTTGTAAGTCTTTCGGGGGGGTCCGAACCCCTTGGACCACCCCATAAATACGTCCTTGATTATTGGGAAGCAAGAGGGCAAGTATTTTCTGGAGCTTTCTGCAAAATACCCTGAAACAGGAAGTCAGCAGCACGTGTGCGCACAAGCCTCCTGCCGACAGGGGGGAATGTGTGCGGTTGGACCAACTAGTTCCGCTGTAGTTCGTGAGCGAATGTTTACACGATTTTCTCCCCTGTTAATGAGACTAGAACAACTTCAGAGGCATGGGCTCAGAAACTCGTAACTTTTCAATGACAGTTATTTACCTTGAGTCGATGCGACGCCAGATAAAAGTTTGCTTACTGCTGTCTCTTCTCTCTTAATTAAATTTGTAACGAACCTGAGTGTTTAAAGGTTTTATACTATATTTGTAAAATGTTAAGATTTTTAAATGTTACTTAATTCTAAAGTTCAAATCACCAACCCTGAAACCTTCTGTAAACAAAACCACTTGCATGCAGAAAACATTGCAAACTCATAGAAGTAAAACAATCCACACGAAAATCCGGCGTTGTTACAAGATTCATTACGTAAGGTAAAACAACGGCCAATTTGTAGTATGGGATACGCTGCCGCAAATGACGTCTCACTTTAAACCCAATGCTCTATCTTTTGTACTTATTGCTTCACCTTTATGGTTAACTCCTTGCACCAGTAATCATTTCCCATAAATTTGGCTTCTTTCTTGCATGCAAATTGAATATATTTTACTTGCATTTTTTTAGACAAAATTATATAACATGGTAGACAGGAGTGTATTTGAAATTTGTTTGTAGATTTTATGTAAATTGTATCTTATGTAAATAAAATATATAATGGGCATAAACAGCCATATGCAATGCTGTAAGTCCAATAAATATATTGATGATGATGATCAAAACAAGACAAAGAAAGTTCGTAAATTTATTGCGGTTGGAAATTTTGACAAGCATCCTAATAACGATTTTTGTTCCGCCAAATATAGTGCACTTCGTAAAATAACTTGGTGACATGGCAAGGCAAGATAAGTGTGAACATTTTGTAGGAATATGGATTGTAACTTCCAATGAGCTTAGAGATTTGTATACATAATGATATTTTATAACGTTGGTTATTTTCTAAAAATAATCATGTGAACAGCAAGGAAGTAGTGCCACTTTCAACATGGCGAGTTCTACGCGTGCGGGAAGGTCTCCGTGTTCAGTGATACATCGAATCGGTGAGACGGTTTGTTTAGAGGTCTCAGGGTTGGTGATTTACACTTTAGTAATGTGCAAGATGTCACAGACAACTTTAATTAGATTTGTACAGTTGTGGTTGGAACTTGTATATATGTTTAGAAATACGTCATAATCTGTTCCCGTTAACGTCATTTTCCCATCTCAGCAGAGGAAGTAAACCCGCCTGAATGTTTTCACCTGTCGATAGACTGAGTTGAAAAACAGGTGAAGCTGAGGAATCAATAAGAACTTGAAAACGGGGAAAATTCAAGAATAGTTTTTCGGTTTCCGAGTTTTCTTCTTGCCGATACGTTGAAAGTAAGCAATCAATTATGTAATTAGACTTTCGCGATATGTGAGTGAATTACCAAACGTTAGTATTCAATTTTCTAGTGCTTATTTGTAAGTGTTATGAAATGTTAAGAGAATTGATATTTTCATCTTTTCCGGCTTTAAGAGGTTAGCCTGAAGAAAAGGATTATGTATGTGTATGCGGTTTGTAACCTTATATAATAGAAAAATGCGTAAGCAGGTGTGAACCTACAACAGTGTATAATTTCAGATATTGGTGTTGTTATACTTGTTACCCAGCAAGCCTTGATGAGTTACTAAGAGTCATGTTCCCGACAGAAGGAGTAGCGGACTAACTTTGTGACTGGCGTCCAACGGGAGGACGTTGCAAATTTATTCGGGAAAGAGAATTAGTCGCATGTCTCGGCAGACAAAACGCACGGCCATGATATTAGGCGGGTGGCAGAAGTTAGTCTCCGACCAGCGTAATTCTACCCAGCCGCCTATTTTTATGGCCGTGCGTTTAAAACACGTTCGACTCTCGTGGTATATAAGAAACATGACAAGTCCATATTTAATTCATTTTTAAATCTATATTTCACATAAAAAAATTTAATTAATTGATCAACCAGATTAGTTTATATTACAATAAACATGTTTGATACTTTTGTCCACATGTGCAATATTTTGCGATTATAATAATTGTGTTTAATTTTTTTTATATTTTACGTCGCATTTATTCATCTTTGACTATTCACTATCATGAAGCCGAGTGTTGATGAAGACACACTCAGAAAGAACCAGCCATATATTTGAAAATATCGCTTCTCGATTTATTTTCTTTGTTCACCGATGGAAGTTCCTGATCGGCTCGATGACCGAGAACACCGACAGCCAAGGTTCAAAGTTTGAATCAATGCATGGACATAGTGATGCGAAAAAAAATATATATGTATATAATATGCCATCCGTTGAAGATTTTTTAAAAACAATCGGTATTTTTCGGACAACTCCTTAGGTTGCCAGGTTAATCCTATTGTAATATAATTAAGCCTTGTTTCCATATTTAAAAACACTAAGTTGCTGACCAAGGCAATTTATTATTAAGATAAAAACACTTAACAGGTAACGTTTCGACCCTGTATCAGGGTCTTCCTCAGACGAAGAACTAAACTAAAATCTTCTTTGTCTGAGGAAGACCCTGATACAGGGTCGAAACGTTACCTGTTAAGTGTTTTTATCTTAATAATAAATTGCCTTGGTCAGCAACTTAGTGTTTTTAAGGTTAATCCTAAAATCATAATGTCAGATATGCAACCCGCACAAACCCCTTAAAACTAGTAGGCTACCTGTAAAGCCGCGTTTACACCGGGGTTGCTAAAACGCTTGTGAATTTGTTAACATCTATTGCTAGCAACAGATTTCCCGTGTTAGCAAGAGAAATTTTGTTATCCACAAGAAGTCGGTAGAGATCAAAGAATGTTATAGCTCTTTTCAATTCTTACGGCGGGCGCTCTAGAAGCTGGCAGGGGAAGTGGGGAGCGGGGAAGCGACCAATCCAGCGCGATAAAAGACTCAGCAGCCTGTAGAACGAGGTTCACGTAGTACTTATTTCCGCCACGTCGTATCTCTCGGTGCCACTGCTGTTGTCTGGTTGGTCTGCAGCGAATTCTCCGCTCCCCACTTCCTTTACCAGCTCCTAGTGCGCCCGCCGTAAGAACTGAAAAGAGCTATAGCAGAGCCTTTTCGATGTTAGCAACATTTCTCCCGCTTCCCCTCCCGCCACCATCACGCCAATGACAGCCAGCAAGCGAGTGCGAAAGTATAATTTCGTGCAAGGTGTGTTTTGCATTGTAACTCTTTTCTATTTTTTTATCATGAAAAATCTTTTGAGTGAGATGGAGTTGTCAAAGGATCAAGTGCTGAACTAAGTTGAATTGTTCAGCGAGAAGCCTGTCCATTGGGACCAAACTTATCCACAATTTAAGAGACAAAAACCAACCGGTCACTTCCGCTATAATTAGTTCTTGCCCGCAGTGAAGGTCTCGCCCAGAATCATCTTGGTTTTCTCTGTTGCGCCAAAATGATACATACTGCTGCAGCGAGTACAATTTCCTCCACAGTCGGCATCTTGCAGCCAACTGAGGTAATGCAGCCAAAATGTTAAGAAAAGTTATTAACAAAATTAAATTCAAACTAGTGTTCTGGTTACCAACATTTCTTGACAACATCTGTTGTTAACTGTGTTAGTAACAAAAACTTGATAACATTTGTTGTTAACATTCGGTGTAAACCTGGCTTTACTGGTTGGATCTTCGAAATAAACATGTGAAGCACAAAATAACATTAATCATTTTGAATTTTCAAAGTCGTTAAATATGTGCACACTTCGCTTATTTCCAGCGAGGTGCGGTGACCTTGGAACTTGAGGTAGCAACTGATTATGCGTAACTCCAGCCCCCACTCCCATACACAAATGCATACATGAAAGAATTTACCTATTTCAATATTGGTACGAAACCTGAATGTTATTTATCCGTGTCTACATGGTTTAAAACACCAACGCAATTAAATATAGAACATAGATCTTAAATAACCAAATACAATCTTTAGGCGTACACTTCGGATGGTTGAAAATCTTGTTGAACACAGGCAAGGATCACAGGCGCACCAAAACAGGGGTTATAGTGATTCAGGACCCCCTTTGGGCTTTATTTTCTTGAGGAAAAAGGCTGTATTATTATCTTGCCTACCAATAATGGTATTCTACCTTTTCAGCAGCCTGGCCCATCTAAAAATGTCTGGTTGCGCCTACACACACAGAGAGACACGAAGGGACTTTAAAAGAAAGCGCTCTTTGAAAATAAGAAACATTGTGTAAATTCATGAATGTTGATTTGTGAAAGAAAGTGACGCTGAATAACAATATAATTTAATTGTCCAAAATTATATGTTAAATTTGAAATCCAGGATCTGAAGAAGATACATGATCCTGAATAGTCAGACAAAACCAAAACATTATTTTCGTTCAGAGTTTGCAACGATGAGTTTGGATTAAATTTGAAATCCAGAATCTGAAGAAGATACGTGATTCTGATGTCAGACAAAAGGAAGTCCATTTTTTTTATCAAAGTTTGCAACGATGAGTTTGGATTAAATTTGAAAACCAGAATCTGAAGATACACGATTCCGGAAAGTCAGACAAAAGTAAGTAAATTTTTTTCGTTCAAAGTTTGCAACGAAGAGTTTGGATCTATCGAAGTCGAACATTATGAATATAACGGAGGGTAATATTTACCTCAATTGTCGAACGAGTTTAAGCTCCACTCCTACGTCACTTCTAACTTTTAATGCCTGTATTCTCGGAATGTTGGTCGTTCTACAAAATGGGGAACTGTTTACTTCAAAAGGAGGGAGTAAGGAGGTGTAAGACGTGCGTTGAATTTCAATCCAGAGTTTGAAAACATGTTACGCAACGACTCACATTTCCTACACCCAAGCAACGGAACCTATTTTCTTCTATTTTGAGTAAAATAATACGTCAATATATCAGATCAAAAGAGTTGCGACGATGTAGTTCCCCTTGGACATTCAGTGCAGGTGGTTCGTGCAAATGTAGATCACATCCACACAAAGGCTTTTGGTAAGTCAAATTATGAAACTACGTAACTTTATGATTTCCTTTCTGCAAGATTCCTTTCATGTACAGTCACGGACACTTTTGGGTTGTGACGATACCATTAAAATACAATGGTGTACAGTAAAACCTCGTTAATCCGTACCCCGGTAAGCCGGACTTAGCTTAATCCGGACAGACAAAAGGCTAAAAAAGCAGAATGCAAGGTTTTAAATGTGGCTACAAGTCAAGAATTGCATTTGTCGTACGTACTGCATTGTATGTACAGTACTGCTATACATTTTACTGTACTGTATAGTGTATTTAGGCCTATGCCCTGTAAATACACCATAATAAACGTGTTTTGTTGCTATAAACGGAGTTTTAATGCACTTCTACTGTTCTTTTAGGTTATTTCAGTTAATCCGGACTTTCGTTAAACCGGTCAACTTATCACCCCCATTAGTCCGGATTAACGAGGTTTTACTGTACTTAAAAAAGAGCCGGGGTAGCTCAATCGTTGGGCCTCCACGATGGCATGGTGGTAACGTCGTCGCCTTGCAATAAAGGGATCCTGGATTCGATTGATTGATTGATTTGCTTTATTTTACTTCGCTTTTTGTGCCACTTCGTTACTAGTCTAGCCCTCCCACACTTTACCTCCGCACTCGAGGTTCCGTGCACTTCGTACTTGGCTCAGATTTGTCTAGGGGTATCTTTCTTTGTACGACAATGCACGTGGGTTGCTACAAGTCAACATAATTATATAATTAACTACAAGAGACAACGGATAACCTTTGCGAAACCTTATTGCTACAGGGGGATAAATTACCTTGTCCAGCATCTGTGAAATTAAAAACGAAAATTTTTGGATATTTCTATAAGTTTAATTAACGTAAAATTTGAAATATATACAAGTCGTATCAGAACGTTCATTTCTCTAATTATCGGGCCAAAAGTCTAATTTTGATGTTGGAATCTCTATTGTTTGTACCTGGATGCTTTACATTTCATGAATTACATCTGAAGTACGCTTGTCACAAGGTAGACTCGCGTTACTCCAAGAAACGTCTTAACAAGCGCGAGGTCGCCCGACGTGTACATTTCTCAACTTCCACGGGGACAAGGCACTAGGCTGCCCGGCGCACCGTAATTACTTCAAAATAACATCCAGTACAACTACCTTTTTACCTGTAAACTGGACACCAAGGCACTAGCTTGCCCGGCAATCCAATCTCTTACAGCATCCGTTCAGGAGACCTGTCCTCCGGTCCTAGCTGACCGAAGCAAAAACAGCCTCTCCCTTCCAAGTCTCAGTTCAAACAGCCGACCTCCCCCACTCTCATCTGGGAGTTTATATACGTTTTGTTGGCGTCTGTTGCCAATCGCCCTTCTTTCGAATTTCTTAAGCCCGCCTTTCTTTTGAACGTTCGAATCACGATGCAAGAACAGAGAGCTACATGGTATATATACATGGAATAACACGAACCTAAAATTGCATAATAAATTGATTTACACTAATCACACATATATATGTTTATACACTTGATTACCCAATTAATTAACATATTAATAAATATTTCAATATAGAAATAAAAAACACTGTTGCCCTGACACGGGGGCAGGGTAACAACTTTTTGGCTAATTTGCGAAGATGGGGATGAGTGATATGATGAAATTGACGAACTCACAAAAGTCCGGGATTCGAACCCGGGACCTCTGGCGTCGTAGCGCGATGTGCTAACCACTCTGCCACGGGGGCCGGCCGATACCCAGTGGAGGCACATAGTGATCCCACTTTAAAACTGTAGGCCCAGTCCCGATTAGCCTACCTGTGCATAAAGTGGACATAAAACAAAAACAAACTCGATTGAATGATTAAGTTTATTTTGTTGACCCACGTGGCGGAGTGGTTAGCACAGCGCGCTGCAATGCCAGGGGTCCCGGGTTCGAATCCCTGTTCGGACATGGATGTTTGTTTGTCCAAATGAGAATATAGAAAAAAATGACGTGAAAATATGAAAAATGTGAAAAATGACGGGTATTCCTTTTTTATGTATTAAAAAGAAGTCGTTAGGGCGTCTGACTACCATGCAAGAGACCCGGGTTCGATTCCGGCGGAGGAGGACCGGGATTTTTTCCACCTATTCAAGTGGATCCGTCGCCCACCCAGCGTCGGTACCTGGAGCGACCACAAGGCAAAAAACTGTTACGTACCCAATAGGACCAAGTAATGTGAATAGTTTGCCAAAGACGAATAGAGATGGCAGCACCAGGCGTGCAAGGTTAAGAATTGGCATAATATATGTGAATAACTTTATAAATAAGAACAAAGCAAATTGGAAAGATGAAAAACAATAGAATATATTATAAGAAGACAAAAAGTAAATATGAAAGAAGTAAATTAATATATATATCTTATAAATCAAATCAATGATCACATGTAAGTTAATATGAAAATTAAGGAAGTCAAAGCACTGATACAAGTTTGTGTCTTTGAACAGATCTCGAATCTGTTAGATTGATTTACCATTCCCATAGAGGAAATTTTGTTTACATCAGTGGCGAGCGCGTTCTGATCGACGCCCCACAGCACTTTTTGGTTGCGCAGTTTAACTGTAGCACCTACTTGGATGCGCATGTCAATCGGCTGCACCAAGTATACACTCTGTTGCACCTAGTTAGTGGTGGCGCGTTCCGATCGCAGACCCAAGGGAGGATATTAGTATTATTCCCAAATCTTGGAGGAAAAAGTTGGAAAAGGATAAAGGAATTCGTTAATTAGTCAAAACCTAAATTGAAATCCATAGGGAAGTTAACAAAAAGGACGAGAAGGAAGTCCCGATGCAGACTGTCCATTGAGAAGGAAGTCCCGATCCAGACCGTCCATTAAGAAGGAAGTCCAGATCCAGATCTGCCCATTGAGAAGGAAGTCCAGATCCTGACCGTCCATTAAGAAGGAAGTCCCGACCCAGACCGTCCATTGAGAAGGAAGTCCCGATCCAGACCATCCATTAAGAAGGAAGTCCAGATCCAGATCTGTCCATAACGAAGGAAGTCAGGATAGAAGAATATTCAAATATAGAAAATAAATAATAAAAATCATATTGAGATGAAAATTGACTGTAAACAAGAAAATTATAGAAGAAAGTAGCTTATCATGTAAATATTCTTACTCCATGTATCCTGTGTTTAAATAATATATTCGTTTAAACGTCTCCATTGGAAGGCATCCTGTCTGGTTTCGTTGTCTACAAAGAACCCTACCCTGTAGATAAGCTAGCTGAGTTTTGAGATTAAGGTTTATGTACCTTTGCACCAAATGAAGGTAGCATAAATAAATGGCGCCCAACGTGGGGCTAGAGAATTAGGAACCAGACAGCGAAGAGAGAAAGAATAATTGAAAATGGAGGAAAAGGATAAAGATGGAAAGGAGAATGGGGAAGCTACAATGAAGGAAAAACAAGAGAAAATAGAAGAAATGACCGTGATGGAAATGTGCCAGAAGTTTTTGATGATGATAGAAAATTACAATAAAACATGCGAGGAGTTGAATATAATTAGGCACAGAAGGATCTTGAGAGAAGAAAATGAACGAAGAAATGAAAGTCCGGAAAGTAAAATTGGGGAAAGCGATTCTCAGATAGAAGTAGCTGTTTCAAGAACAGAAGAAAATGAAAGCAAGACAGAAGTAGATGTTTCTAGAATAGAAGAAAATGAAAGCAAGACAGGAGTAGCGAAGGTCCTTATAGAAGATAGAAGTTGGAAGATGAAGGAGGAAAGTTCCAATGACGAGCATGACAGCAAGGTAGAAGAAGATGCTATAACGTTAAGCGAAGTAATCAAAGAAGAGACAGATAAGAAAATAGAAGAAGAAGAAAGAGGAACAGAAAGGGATGAAAAATTTAATTGTCAATGTAATGATGAAGAGATCCATGTCGAAATGAAGATGAAAGAAGAAAGTTCCAGTGACGAGTCTCTGACGAAGGAAGAAAAGAAGCATAAGCCTAGCAGAAGATGTAAACAAAGAAGGAAGAAAAGTAAAATGATATTTAGATATATTCACGTAAAGACATGGAAGAAGAAGAAGAGAAAGAAATTAAAAATAGAAAGGAACCTGAAGAAAGTTAAGAATGTTCAAAGAAGGGTCGACATAGATCAAATGGATTTTGATGCTACTTCGCCAAAGAGAAGGAAGAAGAAGACGAGACGGAAAAGACAAGAAGAGCATGCATTTGATGAAGATGTAGAACATAAGAAGAAGTCTTGGCAGAAACCAGATTGGAAGAAGAGAGAAATGAAAGTAATTTCTTTACTGGAAGAAAGTTGGAAGAGGAGGAAGAAGGATCTTGAGAAGAATAGAAAAAAAGAAGAAAGAGGAAGATAAAAAGAAAACAAGATAGTGACAAGCAACGGGTATCTGAAAGAATCGGAAGGAACAAATAAAACTGACTAGTGCAAAGGAAGGAGATGTTTTGATTTACAGACTGGCAAGCGTTTCTAGAATTATTAAAGTTGTATGAAAAGTTCCAGATCACCAGAAGAAAAATTCGTGGAATTATAAGTTTGGGCAAATGATAATGATCTATTTGAAAGAAGAAAATTTTAGTTCTTTAATGTTAGTTCCTGTAAAAAGATATTTATATGATAGTCATCGTTGGAGGAAAATCTATTCAGCAAATGATATCTTAGGAAAGAATAATATGTGCTTATTTATATCACCACTCAATCTAACAATGAGACCGATAGTGGAAGATCAAACCTGAACCTGTAAAAGGAAAGATGCCAAAGAAAGTAATATGGAAAATGGATGTAAACTTTTCAATTGTACGAACAGAAGAGAAAGAAGAGAACAGTTAGGCACAGAAGGAAGTTAATCATGAAGAAAACTCCCAGGAAAAGGAGAAGAAAATATGAAAGAAGTTCGAATAGTATCAGTAAAACATATTCTTTGTAAGCTTAGACGATTAAAAGTCATCGTGTATTTAGAAAAGTGCAAATGAAACGGGTTGTAATCCCAGAAGTTAGAGAAAAATCGGTTGTATTCCGAGAATGGGTTGTAATCACAGAAAATAAATATATCTAGATACATGCTGATATGAAATTAAGGCTTATGTGAAGAATTATTGTAACTGATGGAAACACGTAGATGGTCAACTTAGAGAAGAGCGAGAGTTCTTTGAAACGGAAAAACTAACTGATAATCTGTAGAGAGATTGCTGAAAGAAGAAAAGGGTGAAACGAAAATTACTATTTTGGCAAGACATCATCAGGCAAAGACTATCTTGGAGAGATTAGACGAGCAGACTTGTAGGAGGTGAACTATTGAAGAATTATATTTTGTAACTAAAAATAATTGAAGAGGTCACGAATTTTTCTGGAACGTGGTGATAAGATATCTAGAAACAAAAAATAGAAAGAAGAGAGAGAATTTAGACAACATTAGAAGATATAATTGTACAGAAGAGAAGAAAGAAAGCGTCAAGAAGAAATAATAGACTTGTACATATATAATTTGGAAAAAAAATGTATCTGCATATATATTACGACAAATTTTTTTTATGGCCAACGGGGGGAATATTGTGTTACGTACCCAATAGGACCAAGTAATGTGAATAGTTTGCCAAAGACGAATAGAGATGGCAGCACCAGGCGTGCAAGGTTAAGAATTGGCATAATATATGTGAATAACTTTATAAATAAGAACAAAGCAAATTGGAAAGATGAAAAACAATAGAATATATTATAAGAAGACAAAAAGTAAATATGAAAGAAGTAAATTAATATATATATCTTATAAATCAAATCAATGATCACATGTAAGTTAATATGAAAATTAAGGAAGTCAAAGCACTGATACAAGTTTGTGTCTTTGAACAGATATTGCATCTGTTTGGTTGATTTACCATTCCCGTAGCGGAAATTTTGTTTACATCAGTGGCGAGCGCGTTCTGATCGACGCCCCACAGCACTTTTTGGTTGCGCAGTTTAACTGTAGCACCTACTTGGATGCGCATGTCAATCGGCTGCACCAAGTATACACTCTGTTGCACCTAGTTAGTGGTGGCGCGTTCCGATCGCAGACCCAAGGGAGGATATTAGTATTATTCCCAAAGCTTAAAGGAAAAAGTTGGAAAAGGATAAAGGAATTCGTTAATTAGTCAAAACCTAAATTGAAATCCATAGGGAAGTTAACAAAAAGGACGAGAAGGAAGTCCCGATGCAGACTGTCCATTGAGAAGGAAGTCCCGATCCAGACCGTCCATTAAGAAGGAAGTCCAGATCCAGATCTGCCCATTGAGAAGGAAGTCCAGATCCTGACCGTCCATTAAGAAGGAAGTCCCGACCCAGACCGTCCATTGAGAAGGAAGTCCCGATCCAGACCATCCATTAAGAAGGAAGTCCAGATCCAGATCTGTCCATAACGAAGGAAGTCAGGATAGAAGAATATTCAAATATAGAAAATAAATAATAAAAATCATATTGAGATGAAAATTGACTGTAAACAAGAAAATTATAGAAGAAAGTAGCTTATCATGTAAATATTCTTACTCCATGTATCCTGTGTTTAAATAATATATTCGTTTAAACGTCTCCATTGGAAGGCATCCTGTCTGGTTTCGTTGTCTACAAAGAACCCTACCCTGTAGATAAGCTAGCTGAGTTTTGAGATTAAGGTTTATGTACCTTTGCACCAAATGAAGGTAGCAAAACCTTGGACGAAAAGTCCCCGCGCAGCTTTCCCTTCTTCCGTCCAGCTCGGGCCATAACGAAGCATGGCCCACTCTTCCCCTCCCCTCCTCGCGGGAGTACGGTGCACAGGAGTCGCGGGTCTGCGCAGGTTGTTTTGCTCGTGGTTCCACCATAGTTGTCAACACAGGCGTAATTTGAGATGACTAGGCATCAGGTGCACAACAGCCAGCTGTTCTGCAGATTCCAGCGCTCTCCAGTGCCGGGGCCACCATGTTTGTCTTAACCCCTGAACCAGTGGCGTAGCGGCCGCCCCCGCAACACCCCGGCGAGATGTAGGGACCCCGCAATATTTTCCCTGCGCTCCTAAAATTTTATGTAATTTCAGAAATTCAACAGATAGTATCGGTTATTTTTTTAAAAAAAAATACGAAATAGACAAAATGTAGGTCAACAACGACAACATTTGAACTCTAAATTCACTGAGGTTAGCACTAAATAGAAACGCCCGATCGGAGAACTTAGAATGGTGTCGTCCTAATTGCGAACATTTCCTGCCTGAACAGGGATATACTGGAACGGGTGCGTCCTAATTGCGAACACATTTTTCTGCCTTGTGACCTACAACTTTCTCTCACACTTCCTGAGACCTTTTAACTCTTTTTAAAAGAGACTCGGTGACCTATGGGTCCTGTTGAAACATTTCCAGATATCGTTTGGCAGTATTTGAGCCACCGGTCCACAAAATAGTCAAAGAACTTCACGAGGTTTTCATTACGAGTAGCTTGCTCATTAGACACGTTAAGCTGACGGTCGTAACAACATACCAAAATGTTTCGCAGCATTAGTATTTGAAAGTTGTGATTAGAACATCTTTCCTTATTTAAATATTTTATTAATATCTTAATTAATTAGGTAATTACGTGTATAAACATATATATGTGATTAGTGTAAATCAATTTATTATGCATTTTTAGGTTCATATTATTCCATGTATAAATACCATGTAGCTCTCTGTTCTTGCTTCGTGTTTCGAACGTTCAAAAGAAAGACGGGCTTAAAAAATTCGAAAGAAGGGCGGTTGGCAACAGACGCCAACAAAACGTATATAAACTCCCAGATGAGAGTACGGGAGGTCGGCTGTTGGAACTGAGACTTGGAAGGGAGAGGCTGTTTTTGCTTCGGTCAGCTAGGACCGGAGGACAGGCCTCCCGAAACGGATGCTGTAAGAGATTGGATTGCCGGGCAAGCTAGTGCCTTGGTGTCCAGTTTACAGGTAAAAAGGTAGTTTGTGGTGGATGTTATTTTGAAGTAATTACGGTGCGCCGGGCAGCCTAGTGCCTTGTCACCGTGGAGGTTGAGAAATGTACACGTCGGGCGGCCTCGCGCCTGTTAAGACGTTTCTTGGAGTAACGCGAGTCTACCTTGTGAAATGTAGAGCATCCAGGTACAAACAATAGAGATTCCAACATCAAAATTAGAGTTTTGACCCGATAATTAGAGAAATGAACGTTCGGATACGACTTGTATATACTTCAAATTTTTAACGTTAATTAAACTATAGAAAATATCCAAAATTTCAGTTTTTAATTTCACAGATGCTGGACAAGGTAATTTATCCCCCTGTAGCAATAAGGTTTCGCAAAGGTTATCCGTTGTCTCTTGTAGTTAATTATATAATTATGTTGACTTGTAGCAACCCACGTGCATTGTCGTACAAAGAGAGATACCCCTAGACAAATCTGAGCAGAGTACGAAGTGCACCGAACCTCGAGTGCGGAGGTAAAGTGTGTGTGTGTGTGGGGGGGGGGGGGGGGGCAGGCCTGCCCCTTGTCAGGGCAACAAACAATAATAAAGCAAGGTTGTTAAAGGTCCAGAAATCTTTAATAAATTGAATTCCGGTCCAGGAGAGAAAATCAGCAAGTATAAATGGGTTCTGGACCGTAAGGAACCTTTTTATCTGTAAAGTATTTCAATTCGGTCCAAGAACCTCTTTTCCAGATCAATTTAAATACGGTCCTGGAACCTTTTCTTCCGCTGAATCTAGCTAAATACGGTCCTGGAAGGTAAATGTATACTATCCTTCGGACACCTATAACTTCTGAGTTTCGTCAATTTTTGAGATTTGTACTTACCTATGTGCTTCGCGGAACATTCTTTAACGTATATTCACGTTTTTTTTTATCAGAGTAATTGCATTTTAAAAAAAAAAAGAAGAAGTGTTTTTGTAACTGAAGGAGGTACGTTTCCGCAAATGGTTTCTGGGGCTATGTGTCAATGGTTCGTGGGGCTATGCGAGAATGGTGTGTGGGGCTACGCATATTTTTTTTCGAAACCAATCTTTAACTATTGTAACCTATACGTGACCCTACCTAACCTAACCTTACCGGAAATGATTCGTGGGACTATGCGTCAATGGTTGAATTTCCACTATGAAACATTCCCACATCACACAAAACACCTCCCCGATGTTAGACAATACTACAGGAACTTATTACGGTTAGTAGTTTCTTCTGTGGAAATGAAGAAATCTGTCCGAAGGATAGTAAACTAGTACCAAAGCGTGTAATAAAGTTCGCGAAATTCAATTTTGAATTTCTGGAAGACAGCACTTTACGAATTCGTACCAATAATTCTTCATTGTACGATCTAGAACACTTGTATAATGCGGACAAAAGAAACTTGATTTTGTGCAGATTAATTTAGCGATTCTTAATCTCGTAGTTGTTTAACACTAGCTGGCAATTACGAGTTGTCGTGTTTCAATCCTCGTTTCAAAGCTTACATGTTCACACGTATTTGTACATAAGTTCAATTTGTTAACTACGGAACTGATTTTAAGGTACAGCACCTTTCCAAAAATAGAGCTGTTTTCAAACCGATCGTTTGAGATATGTATTTTAAGACATGAAATCAAGTCAAATGAACACACTTTGTTGCGCCATTTCGTGAGATTAGCACATGTATACCATTTTTACCCCTTCTTTGATGTTTCAGCACCTTCTGCTTTTTCTTGTTTCATGTTTTGTCAAAAAAAATTGGACAGAAAAATAAATCAATCATTTTCACTCTTCTTGAGCAGCAACATACAATCCTAGTCTCATTTTGTAGAGCAGAACGACAGCTATAAAATGCTATAATAAAAATTATGTAGCTGAATACTAATTATGTTATTTGCTACAGAATTGAACAAAGAATGTTAATATATCTGGTTTAGACCTGAAAAAAGACATTTCATCAGCACCTTTCTTGCGCCATTTTTAAAACATTTTCAGAACCTATTTTTTCCCCTTTCCCGACCATAATGTTGCACCTTAAATTCGTTCCCTACTGATTACAGCAATTTCGAAGATTTTCAATTTGGTACAATAGATGTGGCACTGAAACTTCCATTAAAAGAAGTCAAATTGCTTTAAGCATGAAAAAAGGTAATGCGTTCGTCAACAGCACAAGAAACCGTCTGTAAAGTTCTTTGGTTATGGTATAGTTCACGAAAATGATATTTGTACAGTGGGATCCATTAGTATTACCGTACAAATTGTCCATGACTATTTTCATTAATTTTTCTCTTACATCGTAAATGTTTTTAAGCGATGGATTTTTATGTATGCTGGTGCACAAGTTGTAAACAGCTTGTTTTGGGTTTTCTTTTAATTCTTGAAGCTCTTACTGGGTCTGATAAAGTGCACGAACATGGTGATGGACAATTTGCACGGTGATACTCATGGATCCCACTGTACATACCTAGTGTTCATTGACAAGGTCGAGTCTAGCCCCGTCCAGTGCGCTGCACTTTTCGACACTAGGTGTTGTACAGGTGTATCCTGATATCAGGTTGCTGCAAAGAAATGACGTTCAACCAAGTTGACGATAAGCAGTGTTCAAGCTCAGAAGATTCAACAAATGCCTGTCTGCTGCTTTAAAAGTTCATTTGAATAGTTAGGACGCACTAGGTGATCATACACCACACCGCTCCAGTGCAAACGGTGCAGACACCAAACCAACGAAGTAGACGAGTTGGTGTGCGAGTGCAGAGAGTCAAAAAGTGCTGCGAACTCCGATCCCACATATCCACCTGCTCGTGTAGCAGAGACTTGTGTCAAGGAATGGCAACAGTGTCAAGTGTAGTGGCATGGCTACTGGTACCGGCACACATGGTCAAAGTCAGACGATCGAGCAGCAAGTTGGAAGCAGTAGCTTTGATTGACAGCGCGCACTAGCGATTCGATTGATTGGCGTCGCAGCGCGATGTGCTAACCACAAGGCCACAGGGCCCGGCGCACTAGCGATTAGAAGTTACCTAAGCAGTTTTTTTTAACAACATGAATAGAACGCAAGCGTTGATATGAGAATGCGCGCATTGGCAAGTTCTAAATCACGGCGGCAAAAAAGTTACCGCATGCTCCACCGTACCTAGATAAGTAGCTTGGCGGCCTAGCAGGCATGTATCCAGAGGGGGGCTCGTCCCCCCACCAATTATTCTGTTTACACTAGTTAAAATGAGGTTTTCAGCTTCCTGTGTTTGTGGAGTAAAATATTGTGCTTACAATTTGAGGAGGGAAATAATTATCGAGGAAAGGCAGAGAACGTTCAAAAACTCTGAGGGATAACCCTGTTATTGATAATTATGCAGTAAACTTTTCTTGTTCTTTCGGTATTGTTGTAGCAGCGAACCTGAGCATTGTTGAAAGATTTGTCAGCATTTGGAAGTTGCACAACAAAGCACTATTGAAGGTAGCGCCATGAGTAGGGCGATTCTCTGAAAAGTTCGAGAGGAAAAGTGCTTGAATAGGAGATGGACTCGAACTACTGGCAATATTAACAAAACATTTTACGTGAGGAACATTCCAGAATATAATATGGATATAAATACACGGATTGAATTTCCCGGCTGATCTGAACAACAGAATCATTCAATAAGACTTCAGGGGTAAGTGCGACAGATCATAGTCGATTAGTGATCAATCAGTGTCCATTGACAGTTTCATAAGATTCCAAAATGAAGAGGAGTAGTGCTACACAATTTCCCGTGAAGTACCGAAGTCTACCACTCGGTTCGGGTCCAGATGAAGACATTGACGACAGAGGAACTCCCGGGGCCTCAGTGTAGTGCTAGTTTGGGTCAAGAGCCGAAGAGATCGAAGGTCTCTAAAGTGAATATTTCAGCAGTACTGGGTATTGGAGCGGTGATTTATTAAAAAAGAAATAAGCTGCACAGATCGACTGAAAATCAAAGTTTTGAATGATGACTTATTTCATAGATGTTTGTGCCCGGGCCAAATTTCGTGCATGCAGTCTGACTTTCATAAGGACATCCCTTCCGTTGACGCCATGCGGAAACCACAGTAACAAAACGCTGCGCCTGCGCTTTCGCCTAGAGTTTCCCATAAGTCTGTAAAATAACTGGTTTCACCAGTTTCACAAGCCCAGTTATTTTCATTGAATGCGTTCGTTTCGTTAAGACTTTCGGAACGCACCAATCAGGAACGTTTCCTTTAGCCAACTGGATCTAACATCTTTTTTATTATTCGATAAAATATTAAATTTAGGGGTATGCGGGACAGAATATTTTGGGTCGAGAAGGGATCGGGACGGGAACGTTTTTTTAATCCCGACATTCGGGACGGGATCAATTCGCAATTTCCCGACGAAGTCGGGAAATTTTCGGGACGGGAAATGTTCAAAATTTCCCGAAGCTCTGCAAATCTCGAATTTTAACAGTCATTTTCACTTTAAGTGATTGTTTTCGCATTTATGGTACAAAAATTAATAATTTTCGATAAGTTCCAGACATTTACAATGCAGAGAACGTCGAGAATTAACGACTTTTGAAAATGACCATTCGGTATTTCCCGACTGCTCGGGATCCCGAAAAGTCGGGAAGTCATTTCCCGAAGTCGGGATCGGGACGGGAAATTTTTTTCCCGATCCCGGTCCCGACTTTTCGGGATCCCGCACACCCCTAATTAAATGCCTTATCTATTTGACATTAATTTTCCTTGTTTCTTATGCAAAATTTGGCGATCTTATGTACACGCAAGCTAGATAATAAATGTATAATGTTATATCTATATTCTTATATCATATTTTTACGTATTCATGTCATAATAAAAATGCAATATTAATACATTTACATACTTTAATTCGTATTTAATTTTATTATAACTTATTTATTTTAATTTAAACATTATTATTATTATTATTATTATTATTGAGACACTTGGTTCGGACACCCCCGAAATATATTTCTAGATACGTGCCTCTTGGGAGATCCTATTTGAAGTAATATATGTTGTTTATTATGTATCATTGTGATCCATACTTTATTAAATAATAACAATAATTTATAATTAGGTCTAACCGATTTTTCAGGAGGGGGTAAACTGACCTTCCTTGCGATGTCCCGGTTTTGGTTCAAAACATTATGGTCACTCTAGCTCATTTTTCTTCATGAAGCTGTATCTCATACATTTTATGCATTATTTACTGGAAAATACTGATAGAATTAGACACAGAAATTAGCAACGTCTATGTAATATCCAGGGGTGTCCATCCCGCCAAGGTCTATGATGCACTTCCCCCAAAAGTAGAACATTCCCCTTGCCCCCCCCCCCTTTACGCCGAATTATTTACTCAAATTATTTTGGGCAGACAAAATTTGCGAAAGAATATAATGCAGACATATTTAAGCAATATATGTTTACTTTATGTACTTTTGACTTTCATGTTTGCGAACATAAAGCGCACAAAACTGCTCAGGCTCACTGCCATGGTTAGTGTACTCAACCTTAGGTTTGTCTGCTTAAATCGTTCCGAAAGTCGCACGAGTTATGGTAACTGGTTGTCCCATAAGTGCTTCCGTGGGTTTCATTATACTGTCCCTAAAGTCGAATTCCGTGCGTTTTGTGCAAGAACGAGATTCACCAAACGCACGTGCCAGGAGGCTGGTTTGTTCGGTGAGAATCGTTAGCTGCTTTCAGACATCGCGCGTACTGATGGATTCAAACTGCACTGCTTCGGGAAATTTATTATAATTTTAACAGATAGCGATATGAAGCGACATGCACAAGATAAACATGTGATGAAAATGAGTAAGAGTGTCCACAGCAGGGTTGGCATGTTTAAAACAAAAGTGTTTAAAACACTTTGTTTTAAACGTTTAAAACACACGGCTTTGTTTTTTTTACAAATGTTTTAAACGTTTAAAACAATGTGTTTTAAACATGTTTTTTTTACAAGTGTTTAAAACACATTTTTGTTGTATATATTTTGTAGTCTGTGATAATTTTTTTGTTAGGCAACCCTGTTTTTCATTGAATCTGTGTCAATTAATCCGGGCTTTACAGGTCCCACTTATCGCACAACACTTGAGCAACCTTATGTTTTGACGTCACAGGAGAAAGCTTTTTAATTTTAGGCTAAATGCCTATATTGTTAGGCAGGCACGTATCCAGAGGGGGGGCTTAGGGGGCTCAAGCCCCCCCCGAAAGTTTTAGGTTTACACTAGATAAAATGAGGTTTTTGGTTTCTTGTGGTGTGAAATAAAATAATGTGACAATAATTTAAGGAAAGAAATAATTATCGAGGCAAGACGGAGAATGTTCTATAACCCTGTTATTGTTAATAGCACGTATCCAAGGTGGGGTTGAGTATGCTCGAGCCCCTCCCCCCCCCCAGGAAATTTCCTATTTTACACTAGATAAAGTAGGTTTTTGGCTTTTTGAATAATGTGACGATGATTTAAGGAGATAGAAAATTATCGAGGCAAGACGGAGAATGTTCTATAACCCTGTTGTTGATAATATTGCACGTAAACTTTTCTTACGCTTTCGGTGTTGTCGCAGCGCACTTGAGCACTATGTAGAGACTTGTCAGCATTTGGAAGCTGCACAACAAAGGTAGCGCCACACGAAGGGCGATTCGTTGTAATTTCTAATTTCTGGAAGGCGGGAGAGGGTACGTTCTTGAATGAGAGAAGGAGTCAACTGCTGGCAATATTAACGAATCGTTTTATCTGCGGAACGTTCTAGAATATAATGAGGATATAAATACGTGGATTCAATTTTTTGGTTGATCTGTACAAAGAATCGATTAATGAGATTTCAGAGGTAAGACAATTCATACAGTCGATTGGTGATCAGATCAGTCAGCGTCCTCTGGTTGCTTTATAAGATATAGTGATTCGAAAATGAAGACATTGACGACAGCAGAACTTCCGGGGCCTCAGTGTAGTGCTAGTTCGGTTCGAGGGCCGAAGAGATCAAGGCCTCTCTCTCTCTCTCTCTAAAGTGAATATTTCAGCAGTACCGGATATTGGAGTGGTTTATTAAAACAGAAATAAGCTGCATAGATCAACTGAAAATCAAAGTTTTGAGTGATGATTTAGTTTTACCAGAACTAAATTTCGTATATGCAGTCCGAGAATTTCATGGTAAAAAAAAACCTTATGTTTAAGCCTACTGGGTTCGAAACACATTCAAACACTTAACTACCATAAAGAGACAGCCGAAAATTTTATGAATGTCGAGAAGAGAAAGGAAGATGTTGCATATGTAGACATTTTAGGCGGAAATTACAGGCTCTAGCAACTGAGCCACCTAGCCAGCCTTGACTTCAACCGATTTTTCGTTAAAATGTCTACATAGTACATGTCCTGTGTATATCAAATCGTAAGGTGTTGCCTGTATAGTGATCAAGCACAAAAAATATAGGAGAGAGAAGAAAACTGAGTATCATTCCCACCGGTTGAGGAGAATGTTTTCTGTGGTCAACAAGAGCTACTACTTCGAGGTGACAATGACAGTGGCCTAATAAGGGAGATTTCACACCGTGTCGCCTGAGGATTTCACAAGTCGAAATTAGGTTTGTGCAGCCTTTTGTACCGCTACGGTGTGAAACGTTGCTGTTGACTGGCCCATTCCAATTGACATGTATCGCGTGTCCCTTCGGTCTGAAACCTTCCTAAGTCTTGAAAATCCAAGTCACAAGGATGGAAAATTAGGGCCTTGTTAAGGTTAGGTGTGAAGGCAGGCAGACGACAGCACCCTAAAGGATCATATCCAAACCTGCAGGAAGAACGATTCTTACTTCAATCTCCAATACGGAATGATAAAAACTTCTGGTGAGTTGATTCTAAAAAAAATGTGTCCGAGATAAAGAGAGGCGTGCCTAGGATTTTCGGAAGGGAGAGGGGTTACGCAAACTATTTTTGGTGGTCAGTCCTGATTTTGCCATTTTTTTCCTGTCTTTGATGTTCCTCTTTTTTTTAAAAGAAAAAAAGGAAAACTGGGTAATGGGGTTATGACATCACCACCCCTCCCTTGGGTACGTCACTGGAGATAAATGAGTAAGCATTTGATCATACTGGGAGACGAAACATTAGATGTGTTGGGAACGGAAGGGTTTTCACTCTGCATTCATTGTTTCGTGATCTACCTGTATTCGAGTAGACTTCCTTTGTTTCGTGCCGATATATGACAATGACAAGACAGCGGAAGCTGTGACAGGCATTTTTGAACACTTGTGAGTGCTAAGGCCTGACTCTGAACAATTTGGTGGGTTTCGGCTTTTATACGAGCTGCAAACATGGGAGGACAAGACAAGTTAATGATGTTCAGGCTCGAATCAGAGAGAAATACTCGAGAACTGTCTGCGTCCAGTTCCCAGCACACAGTTTGAATCTCGCGTTGTCGAGTGGATTGTCCATCCCGTGCATGTGTAACAGCTTCGTAAAAACACTCAAAGACACCATATATGTTTTTATGCCAGATGAGAAGAAATGGACAAACACACATACCGAGATGGTTCCGGCACACAATGTTAATGCATGGAAACAGAGGAGTCGAGTGGTAAAAAATGTTCCGATTTCACGTTCTGATTAAAATGACAGCCTTACAGTGGCGACGATTTAAGGGATAGTTGCTCCCCATTTTTTATTTTCTTGCCTCAACATTATGGCCTCTTAATGTTAAGCCTTGTCTGCCAAGAGAAAGTAAACTTTCCTTGCAACGCCCTCCGCACCCCCCCCCCCCCTTTTGGAACCCAATTGCCACCACTGGTCTTGAACATACAATTGTGAGGTTCTTACTAAACCCCTTAAAAAAATGGTGTTGAGCCCCCTCCGAAAGGAATTCCTGGATACGTGCCTGTTGTTAGGTTAGGCAGGCTAGCTATGTATGCACAAGGTAGCAAAATTGTTGTGCGACAAGAAAGACCCGTGCTTTACTGTAGAAATCGGAACCTCTCAGTTTCTTGTTTCGTATCGTCCTGTAAGTTTGAGACTGGTGGAAGCTGGAAATGGAAACTAATATCTGAATACACAATGCGTGATTTTGATCATGACGTGATTTTTTTTCTTTTGCGATACGATTCATTGGTCTGTATAACTGAATGAAGCGCAGATGCTTACTTTTGGTAACATAATTTTGTACTTTGAAAGATAAATTGACCTGGAGAATCTATTATGACACTGCAGGTTGTTTTCTGCTATATAAACTGTTCAGGCAGCATGAAATATTTCACCGTGATTTTTTTCAGGACGAGGATAGTAATTCCATAATATTTAGTTTCTTGAAATTTAGATGAATATACATCCTAACCTACTTCAGTAGTGGCGGAAAAAGAGGGATCTATTAGCCACAACTTTTGTCCCTGCAGTAGAGGTGTGCGGGATCCCAAAAAGCCGGGACCGGGATCGGGAAAGAAAATTTCCGTCCCGATCCCGACTTCCGGAAATGACTTCCCGACATTTTTGGGACCCCAAGCAGTCTGGAAATTCCGAATGGTCATTTTAAAACGTTGTCAATTCTAGACGTTCTCTGCATTGTAAATGTCTGGAACGTATCGGAAATTGTTAGGTTTTGTACCAGAAGTGCAAAAACAAGCACTTAAGATGGAAATTACGGGTAGAATTCGAGATATCAAGAGCTTTGGGAAATTTCAAACACATCCCGTCCCGAAAATTTTCCGACTTTTTCGGGAAATTGATAATTTTTCCCTTCCCGAATGTCGGGATTTAAAGAATTTCCCGTCCCGACCCAAAAAATTCTGTCCCGCACACCCCTACCATGCAGTATGGTAAACCCATAGGGTAAACCTTATCTTCAAAGGTAAATAAACTGTCCTTGTCCCCACTGTACTCATAAAAATGAGTCTTTTTTTCTGTTTAACGACTTTAACTATAATTTACTGGGAAAAGGTTGAATTTGTTTTGTTTAAAACATGTTTAAAACATGTTTTTTTTAACTCATGTTTAAAACTATGTTTAAAACAAAAAAAAACATGTTTTAAACAAAAAAAAACAGTTTGTTTTGTTCTTTTTTAAAAAAACACAAATTTTGCCAACCCTGGTCCACAGTCGAGTTTATTTTTGCCATAAGGACATTCCTTCCGCTGGACGCCATCTGGAAACTTTCTCTTAAACAAAACGCTGCGCCTGCGCTTTCCCCTAGAGTGTCCCATAAGTCTGTAAAATAACTGGTTTCACCAGATTCACAAGCCCAGTTATTTTCGTTGAATGCGTTCGTTTCGTAAAGACTATCGGAACGCACCCCTTGCATTAATGCCAACAGCACGTGCCCCTTCCAAACCGATTCTAAAGGCATACAAGGTGGTGTTTCATTTCAACCCCATCATCGCGATCACCCACATTAAGTAGAAAAACTGTACATAATAACCATAACTAAAAATCAATAACAAGTCAATGAAAGAAACGATCTCCCCCATTTTTGTGTAAAGATACTGTATATAGAATTGGTATAAAATCTTGTCTCCCCAAAAAATTCCCATGATGCAGGTGCATCATGAATCTCGTCTGTGGACACCCCTGGTAATATCAAGGGTATATTTATATTTGACATACATAACAATATTGTATTGTATTCATTCAAGAGGTATAATAGTAATGAAATAGTCTTATTATTTTTACTGACAGAATGTTCTGTTGTTTTCCATTTGCAGGATATTGAGATTTTGGATATGATCCTGATTTTGTTATTACTGTTTAGCAACACACTCGGGCTGGCTGGCTCTGGTTTGAAGGCTATTAACAACCATTTATCAGAAACAATGGAAATGGAGAAAGACATAAACTCCTGTGCCTACCAGATTCTGAAGAAATATTTCAGTGACAAGAAACATTTTCTTATGTTAAATTCCGAAGATGCACCACAGACATTAGATTCTGACCTGTCACGTATAGCTTTTGAGGGAGGCAAGCTAGAATACGTAGAAATTGACTTAGAGGTTGATTTTCCAGAAAAGAGAATCGAAGTCAATTATGTTATTAATGTACACAATTCATTTAGTATTTATGAAATTGTAAAAAGTATTTGGAGGTCAAAAATATGGAAATTTAGTGGCAAAATTTTGATCATTGTCCATAACATGGAAATAACAGCAGAGAATATTCAGAGCATATTTGAAGTTCTAAACTCTTATCGCATGTATAATGCCATAGTCCTTGTACCTTCAAAGAAAGGATTAGATCAATCACACGATCGGTCAATCAGCAACATACTTCTGTACACCTATTTCCCATACTCTGAAGATAATTGTGGGGATATTGTGAAAGAAGTTCTTGTGGACACTTGGCAAGGAAATCAGTTTCTGTATGGTGAAAATTTGTACCCAAACAAAGTCAAAAATCTTCATGGATGCCGTCTTACTTTCGTTGTCCCACGTACTTTTCTTGGCTATTACAATTATACAATTCTTAATAAACCAATGTATCCCGAAGGACAAGAACAAGGATTCCTGAGTGTATTTTCACAGACATTGAACTTTACCATCGAAAAAGTTCATCAAAGTGACTTCAATGACTCGCTTTCTCTGAATGACATATATGAAGATGAACACAGTGGGATCATGGGATTTATTTATTTAACAACAATTGTCAGGGAATATCTTTATACGCATGACATAATCTTGTTACCACAGATGACATACCTTGCGTTTCTGGTGCCACTTCCAAACCCTTACCCCTTTTGGATGAACTTATATTTCCCGTATGATCATTTTTGTTGGATTCTCATCACAGTTTGTTTCTTTCTCGTGGTTGTCATCATGACACATACTCCCTATTGTTATCAGCAAACAAAATCTATGTCCCCACAATTGTCTGTCTTATATAACCTCTCTATTGCTCTAGGAATATCTGTTCCTCAAATGCCACAAACAAATTTCATGAGATTTGTGTTTGCCTTCTGGGTATTATCCCTTTTGGTAATCAATGCAGGGTACCAAGGTTCTCTGTTCAGTTTCACAACAAATCCTAAAATACAACCCCCTATTGACACAAAGAAAGACCTTCTTGACTCAGAACTGGTGTTAACAGGGGATGAAGAAGATGGGTATATTTTATACAATTTTGAAGATGAAATCTCAAAGGAGATCTATGCAAGGTGGATTGATACCGATTACGATTGTGAAACAATGGAGAACATTTCTAGGTATGCCATATTAATGTCCTACGATACAATAGAGGAAATGGCAACAACATGCAAATTACTGGACAAATATGGCAAATACTTATTTCACATTACATCTGATAAGTTAAGTTCCGGTTCATTGGTATTTAACTTGAACCGTAATTCCCCATTTACAGAGGGTTTCCAGTTTTTTGTAGATATATCTGTACAAGCAGGACTGGCAGAAATTTGGAAATGGCAATACAGGGTCATGCTGCGTTACTACTCACAAACTCATTATAAATTCAAAGAGAAGGAAGAGACTGAAGCGCTCACTTTTCAACACCTTAGTGGTTCATTTTTCTTGCTTCTCTTTGGTTTGGTGTTCAGCCTCCTTGCAATCTTATCTGAATTAACTTATCCATGTGTCAAGAGGAAAGTAATGAGCAAATGTAGCAAGAAGTATTAAGTATGTACGAGGGGCATACCGAAAGTAATGAGCAACATTTTAAAAAAATATCAGAATCCATGTATACAAGCAAAGTAAATCATAGCAAAATATAGACTTTACTGAATGTGTCCAGGTAGTGTGACGTCATTAGCTTCGATCACGTGAGTACAATCAGTTGTTTAAAAATGGCTGACAGTGATGTTTTGTTTCGGTTGTTTAAAAATGGCTGACAGTGATGTTTCGTTTCGACAATGTGCTGTCATTGAATTTCGGAACTCCTGCTGCTGAAATTCAGAATAGACTTCAGTGTGCATGCAGAGATGTATGCATGGGTGAAAGCAGTGTCCGAAAACATTTAAAGCAGGAAACACAAGCTTTAAAGATCAACCTTGGAGCAGTCATACATGAACTGCCTCCACGGAATACAACATGGAAAGCAGGGGGGGGGGGGTACATTCTGGTTGAATTTCTTGAACCTGGAGTAACCATAAATACTTGCTGTTATATCCAAACACTTCACAAGCTCCGTTGCATTGCAAGACAAACGTCCTGGAAAGAAAATCATCCTTCAGCATGATAATGCATGCCTGCACTCTGCTAAGTTCACCAGGGAGGAAATTTGGAAAATGGGGTGGGGACTTCTGCCTCACCCTCCCTATAGTCCTGACATTGCACCCTTCGACTATCATCCGTTCGGTTTTATGAAGGAACAGCTATGAGGCCAACGATGCCAGACAACAGAGGACATACAGAAAGCAGTGTGTCAGTGTCTGTGAGCAGCTGGAACGGAGTTCTACCGTAACAATATTTTCAAACTTCCAGAAAGGTGGAGGAAATGCATGCAAAGAAATGGAGACTTTGTTCAAAAGTAAAGAAAGGTCTGTAGATTATGGTAGCATGTTTTTCTTTAAACCAAAACTTGGTTCATGAAATATTGTTGCTCATTACTTCCAGTATGACCCTAGTATTTCAAATTACTGCAAATATTATTCACTATTTAGCACGAATATGTAATACCTTACAAAATATAGTATTCTGTATTGTAGCATAGATTTTTACAAAGCGTGACAAGCAGATTAATCCTAAATAATAGCAAGTATTATATTCAATTTGTACTGTGATTATTACATGTTCACTGGTTCATTATAAAAGGCAATTAAGAAAGAAGAAAGCTCTAATGGATAAAAATAATGATTGCATTTGTATAGACAAGGAAATGTAAACAAATTTATATTTAACAATTTAGTTTTTCAAACAGAAAATTCTGCAGGACCTAGGGTGTATTATCATTAATAGCACTAAGGAATATGATATTTGCATGTCTTGCCAATTCCACCTTTGGAATAGAAAACTAAGAATATATAAGGAGACATCATGAAACACATTATTGTAAATAAGATTGAAATTACTTTATGATGGTGCAACTGAACTTAACAAATGCTAAATTTCTAAAAGCATTATAATTGACTTGTTGTTTTACTTCTATAATATATTACAGAATGAATTTAATAACTTAGGAAGACAATTCAAAATTGTCGCACTACGAGTGTAAATTTAGGAGAAATTAAATTTCCATAAAATATAGACTAGAACCACAGCATCAAATCAGTTACATGTCTATGAAACTATAAAAATGTGTTTACATTTTTTGAACACCCTGTGCAAACAATTTCTAAAAGTATCACACAAAACTTAGCAACACTGCAAATATGTAGAGAATATTAGTAGTACATTCTTGCTAACAATTTTGAAAAATGTGTTGATAAACTGTGTTACATATTATAATTCTGTATTAGCAATTTCACTAAAGAATAAATGTGTAGCTGTAAACAATGAAAGTTGATGTCTGCCACTATAACATGTGTTACTCTATTGTGAACGTTGCTTTATTTTTAACATGTATGTGTCTAATTTGTATGTTATTATACCATTAATATGTTTTAGTTGCTATTAAATTTATATTCTTTGTCTGTATGTTCATTAAACACAATATTGGATTGATTGATTGATTTGGTGTTTTAAGTCCACTTTATGCACAGTAAGGCTAATCAGGACTGGACCTACAGTTTAAAGTGGGATCCGAACCAGTATGTGCCTCCACCAGTAATCGAAACCGGGATCCCTTGATTACAAGGCGACGATGCTACCACTGCGCCATCAGGGAGGCCCTGCATGATATTGGAAGGCGAATACATTTCCAGTATCGAGTGATATCTAGAACTGTCCAATCTTTTGTTGAATCTGTTGCCAGGGCAACGGTGTGGATGAGAGAACAGAATATTGACTGAGATGAAAAAGATGTATGTGTGTAATAGAATATGTTAACAGAGAAAGGTTCATCACATTGAAATTGTGTTTGTTACAATAGTGTTTTTATTTCGTTGTGAGTTATCTTGATTATGAAAAATAACAAATTTTGGAAAAGGTAAGGAATTATCTTTAATTTCTTAAACATCACGTCTCGAGGGGGCTCAGTGTAGCCGTAACAAAAAAGAGAGTTCCATAACTCTGCCGCATTCTGAGATTGGACAACTACCGTGACGTGGTAATCTTTGTGGCTTCCGACAAAAAGGAACGTCACAAGGTCCCTTTCTCTACACCCCCAATGTGCAATCATGGTATGGTTGCATGGGATATCTATACATGTGTGCAACCCAAAGGCACATATTTAATATGGTTCCTTCAAAAATTTGAATACACATTTATTTGTGGTAGGTGTAAGTACCTTATGTTAAATGTTAATCTTTTTTTATTTGTTTGTTTGCAGTAACTAACTAGGTGGAAATTTACAATTAATTTTAGCCTGAAGGTTGAAAATATTACAATACATGACAATCATTATCAGAGGCATGGGCGTCCGGAAGGGGGGCAAGGGGGGGGCCATGCCCCCCCCCTGGAAAACAAAAGTCAATCAAAAATTACATATTTCGCACATATAATTTAATTTCAGCCACAATAATGTGTGTTAATTATTGCACAAACATGATAAATTCAAATTTAAGCAATGTTTTTTGAGGGATGAACACTATTATTGGGGAAAATATGCCATGTTGGCCCCCCCCTGGAAAAAAATACCTTGCTTGCCCCTCCCTGGAAAAAATCCTGTGGACGTCCATGATCAGAGGAAGGATTTATATGTAGTAAAACTGTGCTAAATACACAATTTCATACTTAATATTTTTAACAAAATATGAGGTTAAATATGGATTTAAAATTGTAAAAATTTACCTTTTTAATAATATAAGACAACACACGAGCTACTTAAAATACAGTACACTTACATTGACATTAGTTGTAAAACAACACAAAATGTGATTTGAACTAATAGTGAGGGTGGGGTTAGCAATGGGCTGGTAACAAGCAGGAGGCGATGCTTGAGCCCTCAGTGTCTGTTGTTGACAACAATTGTAAATAAACAGAAATTTCAAGGGTTTTACAATAGTAAAAGCAAACAGTTGGGAGGTGAAAAAAAAAAAGAGAAAAAAGTTACTGTTCGGATGACACAAAACTTGTGATTAGCGCAATCGGAGGGTATAAAAAGGTCATAAACTTTCGTTTGTTTAACATCGCTGCAGACTTTGTCAGTTATTTGCAAGAAATTCACTCGAACACTTTCGGCCACACAGGAACATGTAGTTATTGTGCGAATATGGAGTATATTTTGAGAAATGTTCTGAAATATGGAAATAATATGTAAAAATAACTAAAATATGTAAAATATGAGCCAAAATATGGAAAATAAAATATGAATTTTTCGAGTGCACATGCCATGATGTGCAAAGATAATAAAAAATAAAACTGAAATCAGCTTCATATATAAATATGTATTTACATATAACTCCTTTCCCTGATCATAAGTATTCACAACCAACTAAAAATGTGCGAGTTTAATAATAATTTATTGTTGTGTTACTTGTACATGTACTCCATATATGTACAAGTAGTTAATTAATATTAACAATTGACTTGAAAAACTAGAAAAATTCTCTTCCACATGTAAGATTTAAACCAGGGCAGTTGAAACTACAACCTGTGGTCCACATCCCATCCACTATGGTTTTTTACATGTACTGCTTTAGTAGTTATAAAACATCTAAGTTTAGATAAAGGCATTATTTTATTGTAAACGTACTGTATTTTGGGTTGTACAAAATTGCTGTATTTACTGTAAATATATAAAAAGTTTGCACATCTCTAATTACAATCACTTGTATTTTAAAGTGGTTTGAAATGCACAGTTTTGGTCTTCAATATCAATGGGTTAGTTTCAAATTTAGTTACACGTTAATGTCAACACTTCTTTGTAAAATAATGTTACTCTTATGTTATTTGTAAATCTTACTGGTAAATACAGTACAAGTTTGACAAAGCCACCAGCCGGGTCGATCGCGAGAAAAATTTATGCGGAAAAATGAAAAGTAAGTTTATCAGAGATAATTTTACTGGGTAAAAAATTTACAAGCTCCTCGCATATGATCCGAGATAACAGATCTTTGAATGTAGGCAACATTAGTACTAACTAACTCTCTAGCCTTCTTAAACCCGAAGGTTCATGGCTGCAGCTTCACAGGCCTTCCATCTGTCCCTATCTTGAGCAAGATCTATATACTCTTTTCCATCCCTACCGATTTCCTTTAGGTCCATCTCAACGTTATCCCTCCATCTTCGTCTTGACCTTCCTACAGGTCTCTTACCATCAGGTTTCCCAACAAGAATCCTGTAAACTCTTCTTTCCTCTCCCATTCGTGCCTCATGACCTGCCCACCTAAGTCTTCTTGATTTAATGATTCTAATAATATCTGGACATGAATATAAATTATGTAATTCTAAATTATGCAACCTTATGCAACATTAGTACAAAAGTGATAACAGACATGAAATTTACACTTGGTATTAACTTTATTAAACGTTAAACAAGAAAATCATGTTCTAGATGGAAGTTCAGTATGCAGAAGTTACTAACGTGTAAAACAGTTTCTGTATGAAGTAAAAATAAACATGAATAAAAGGCAGATGTGGAGTTGCTTTCAATAATTTTCGATGTGTATGGATGGTTTCTGTGATAAAAGAACGATAAATTGTTATGTATTTTATGCATTACAGACATCTTAGGGGGCTAATGATGACATATTCATAAAAAAGTTTTTTTAAAAAAATTGCGAGGTGTACGGCAAGGATGGATGGATGACATCATTCGGATTTGAGCTTAGCACATGTTGTTCTATAACATTTGGCAAAGAAAGCACACACTGTGTAAATCAAAATATAACAATTTCATAAAAACAAAATTCCTTGAATTTTCCAGGGTTTCCAGTCAAAGAAAAAAAATAGGGATGGGCCGATATAAAATTTATCGATATTCTACCGATCCGATATAAAATTAGAAATGGTCTTTGAAGAACCTGAAAGGTTCATTGACCTCCTTAATAAATGTGTGTTTCAAGGTGACTGCAGTGAAAAAGAGATATTTACACATATATTTTTTTAGAAAGTAGGGCATGGAGATTATCCATAAAAATTACAACAAAATGGCAGAATTTTGCACTAAATTATCAGATATTTAACAATATATCGCATCGGTAAAATAATCGGTAATTTTACCGATAACCAGATACACCGATATGCCTATATCGGCTGATTCCGATGGAGTAGATTAATCAGTCGCATCCCTAATAAAAATTTTAAAAAAAAAACACAATTCCACTTAACCAAGTTTTAGAATATTAATTTCACAAGCAAAGGTGATAAGGCCTGCTTTAGATGGAAACATTTTTGCTAGCGTAAATGCTTCCAAAAATGTTATATAGATCAACCACAAGGCAAAAAACCTTGGAGGAAAAGTCCCCGTGCAGCTTTCCCTTCAGCTCGGGCCATAAGGAAGCATGGTCCACTCTCCCCCTCCCCTCCTCGTGGGAGTGCGGTGCACAGGAGTCGCGGGTTTGCGGAGGTGGTTTTGCTTGTGGTTCCACTATTCGCGATTAAAATTACCACCTGAGCGCTAGTGTCGCTTCCAATATGGCCGCTCTAAGTAGGATAGATCTTTGTTTACATTCAGCAGTAGTACAAAAGAGCAGCGTGTTGTCATGAGTGGTATGGTAGAAAACGTTTAAATTACGCATTATTTTTAAATATTGCGAATGCGATGTGAATTCCAGGTACTCTAACAAACGTGAAGCTGTACTGAGAACGAAGCATTTTAATTATGAAAGGGAAAAATAACACGGAAAATGCAGACGAAACTATGTATACGCACTGGTTGTCCAAAGCAGTGCTGTATCATCTGCACGTCATGTAACTGGGGTTCTCGGGAATTATTTGAAAATAAAGGAATTGAAATTGAACTGTACTTGAAAAGCTGGGACAGGAGAAAATTGCGAACATATCGTTGCAGTTCTTTCTCGAAAGAGAAAGGCTGGTTTAATAATAATATTCACGATTTCATGACCAGGCTATACTCACTGAAAAAGGACATCGTACTGAATGAAACAGTAACATTAGCATATCCACTTTTTTTCTGGTTACATTTTGACATTAATTCATTCTCAAACTATTTTCATCTTCCCTCTTAATTGACTTGCACCTGTTCCAAATTTCACACATACGTAACACCGGTAATACATGGACGCATTGATTAAGACGCTTCATGATTTTTCGGAAGAAAAAAAGCTTTATTTATAAAGTACAATTTAAAACTTTACTTTCATGGAAATATATATTTATCTCTCGATAAATAAAGTAAGCAGACTCGTGCATTCTTCGTAATTTCCTTGCCGAATTACAGTGTTATATCCCCCATACCAATCTTCTGTCAATTACGTTTTCCCTGATTTATTAACAAATTTCACATTGTTGATTCCACGGGGTGGAAACACATGAAAACTTTTAATTTGTTCTGACCCATAAAACTATTTAGAGAAAAAAAAATGCACAGTAGACCTTACTTTCTCGCATATTCACCATGCTTTAAACGACTTCAACACAACGTATCCTACTTAGAGTACTTCCTGAAAATCCCGGCAGATGGCATATCGGTTAATTTTAATCGCGAATAGCAGACAATACTTTACACGGAAGTATTTCATGCAACATTCCAGTTAGCTTTTGCGATTGTGATGTATAATATATACAGCACGAAATGCATGTTGAGTTACACCATCGACGGTTAGTGCATGACATTTACAATTTGCAACAACTAATATATTCTTCCACGTGTGTACTGTATACGATACAAAGTATGTATGTATTTAAGCAACACCATTGCTTTCTAGCCAAAACATTTTTATAGGAAACGTTATTCCTCTCGGTTGAATAGTTATCAGCTTTTAAAATTGTGAAATGATACATTGTTTACGTCTCACGTGACCGCCATTGCATCTGCACTCGTGACCTAGAGCTTGGTTCGGATTGTCTATGCTACAAAAATAGGACTGATTCTATCCTTGAGAAATGCCATGAAATATTCCATGACACCTGAAAAGCCATAAGATTACATGGTAGTATTTTGGGCATGGCATAAATGTCAAGAAAAATCCTACAGAAAATGCTTGTCTAAAATAGGCCTATGTGACAAGAAACTGAACAGAAATTGACTGTTGGGTATAGAGTGAGAGTCTCAAAGTAATACTTGAAATGTATTAACTAATGATAAACAAGTAATTCTTTTTCTATTAATCCAGAACAATTATAGTGCAAATAATACATACTGATAGCAAAAATTAGTAACATATATCTCCAGATAACTATCTACCAACGCCTCCCCCCCCAAAAAAATTGCAACAAGAAAGTGGTAAATAGCCACTTAATGTAATAATTTCTACATGGTAAGGAGCTGAAAGCATGGCCCCTTTTCCTAGAGTATTTAATTAACAATTTCTACTGCAACTGACAGTAATAACAGTGTGGCAAAATAACAGTGTGGCAAACTTAAATATAGTTTGTCCAGTAAGAAACTTGAAATACCTTGCTTGTCCTATTACTGTACTACTACAAAAAAATGTTGATTTTTCCAGAAAAAGAGAAACAGGGTGTCTACCAGTCTAGAAAACTGAAAAATTCAGGGAATTATTTTATCAGGAAAAAGTAAGGGAAATTTACAGTTTCTGAAAAAAAATCAAAATTTTTGTGCTAATGTACTACACTGTATACAAACTACATTTCCGTTTGATATACTGAGTATTGCCAGTAGTTCCAGTACAATGTTCAAATTAAATACTCTAGGAAAAGGGGCCATGTTTTGAACTATTTTCAAATACGAATCTACTGCAGGAAATAGCTATTGGTATTTACCACTTGTTTTGGGTTGTGCTTGGTTGATTAGAATTAATATTTTATATATATATATATATATATATATATATATATACAGGGTGATTGGTAATTCGGCCTATTCCTGGAAAGGGGTAATACTAGAGCACATTTGCAACAAATTTGACCCTATGCACCTGGGGTCGGAAATCAATGGGTTTTGAGTTATTGCTAAAAATTCTCGCTAAATGGGAATCATCCACAATCATGTGATCGGGCCATTCTATCTGCCACAAAACCTAAACGGCATTACCTACGAAAACTAAGGGAAGAATTGACGCTGCTGGAGGATGTGCCTCTCGCCACAAAAAGGGGTATGATATACCAACATGATGGCTGCCCAACCCACTATTTCCGGGGTGTGCGACAGTGGCTCGACGACAATTATCCCATGCAATGGATTGGTCGAGGCGGCCCGACCCCCTGGCCGGCGAGGAGTCCAGATTTGACACCATGCGACTTTTACATTTGGGGTCATATGAAAGAGTCTACAGTACACCAGTGGATTCCCAGGAAGAGTTGAGAGAGAGAATTGTGACAACCGCCCAATACATAAGAGACTGAGTGTCAACGCGAGTGACTGTGTCTGAAGTATGCCGCAGGTTGCGTGCTTGCATACGTAACCGGGGAGGCAATTTGAACAGGATTTGTAGTTTCGTAACAGTTAATTCTGACAACCTGGAATCATGAGAACGGTAAATATCATTATTATTTCACTCATTTTCGTTCCTTTATTTCTCACAACCGACTTCTTTTCACTTTACGAAGAGGTCTACAACGCGCCTTCTCCGCTTTTTATTCAGATTTCTCCCCCAACCCTTGAGTCAGTTGATAAAATTTGTATCGTTTTGGAGAGCTTATGAAACGAGGAAGTTTTCTCCATATTTTTTACGCTAAGTGTGTTACCATTTTTTTGAGTAATCCTCTTCGATTTAAACGATAATTTCCAAATTTCTTCATGACGTGTGCTCCAATGACTTTCTTTCTGTGGGTATGGGAATTTTGGGCATGAATTTTTTTCCCAGTAGTCACTCATTCGTCAGCTATTAGCAACGTGTCGATTAAGTGACCAGGGTGTAGTAGTTTGTTCACAATTAGTAGTTTTTTGGTCGCAAGTCGGAATATGTCATGAAAATCTACAAACTTCAATAACTCGAAACTCATTGATTTCCGACTCCCGGTGCATGGGGTCAAATTTGTTGCAAATGTGCTCTAGTATTACCCCTTTCCAGGAATAGGTCGAATTACCAATCACCCTGTATATTACTAAATTTGACTATAAATATGTATTATTTATGCTATAAATGTTATGACTTTTTACATTAAAAAAATAATTACTTGTTAACCATTAATAATAAATAACCTGTGGTGCAACAGCCTGTGAGGGGCCCAGGCCTACCTACCGACTGCCGGCCTCACTCACACCTGCCGAGGTGAGAGATCATACAACCAGATACGGAGTGACGTGTTGCCAGCACGACAAACTTCCAGTCGTTGTTGCAGGTTTCCATGACCGAGGTACAGTTGGGAGCTGAGAAGACTGCGAGTGCGGGGTGAGGTTTGGGGATGAACGGGGAGCAAGTGTGGGGAGGGAAGCTTCGACTTGGTGTTCAATTTTTCAGTGTTGCCAGACATGCAGAAGTCTCTGTAGGAAAGGGTGAGAATTTGATAATGGAATCGGGACTCACAGTGTGAGGTGCAGTCTGGTTCGGAAAAGTTTGGAACCATTCGTGAACTCCACAGATGACGTCAGCCACGGGACATCTCGAAGACCAGCAACGGCATAGGAATTCACACTTCTTCCGTGTTTTCGGAAATAAATTTGTTTTAAAAATGGAATGAATGTTCTGGCGTGTGTGTATAAGTAAATGTATATGTATAGAGCAGACTATATCTAGTAAACTGGGTCGCTGAAGGTTAACTATCAACAGAATTAACATGCAACGAAAAGAGGGAAAGTCGGCTCGGGGGTTGAGCAAAGGTTAATTCAGAATTGTTTATTTGAGGGGTGTAAGTTTGTGTTTATGGGTGTGAAAAGGTATACTTAGAGCCAAAATGACCATAAATTTGTCCTTTTATAAAAATTGTGTGGGGTGTTAGGGCGTAGTTGGTGGATAAATCACTGGGGCCGAGACATTACAACTTCATGTTCCATAATCCGAAAGTTGCAGAAAAGCGATGCTACATACCAAAATGTAAATACAAACGAGAGAGAAAATGTACTACCCTGCATAAGTTAAAATTAATTGATCCGTGTCCAGGAAAGAAGCATTAACAAGATGCTAGGAAATACACAAAAAGCACGCACACACCCTTACTTTCTTAGTCACGTTGGAAGCAGATTGCTTTGATTTGTGAAGTTTCATTCCATTATTAGTATTGCTTTCACTTGTTACTATGTAATATGTTCCATTCATTTGCAATGCGTTTTCGTACCATGCCTTTTTTATTTATGCCGCTGCCACGCTGAAAGGAAGACGAGCTGGCTGCACATGGCGACAACAGGCAGGTCAGTTTCACATTCCTCAGCCTCGCAGTCTTCTCAGCTACCAACTGTACGTTACTCATTCATAGCTCCCCAATTTCCTCACGATGGTGGGTGGTCACCGGTCCCATACACAGGCCGAAATCTCAGGAGAAAAGTTGTTTCACTTCCCTCAGGAGACTCGAACCTGCATATGTCCTGTAGCCGGAGCCCAAAACCTGATGCCTTAGACCACACAGCCATGGTGCAGGAGTTGTTAACCATTAGGCATTACATAAAAGCTCATCCTGATGCCTCTATTGTAACAGTAATTTTGTGTTCAGTTTCCCTTCATGCTATCACTTTTAGCATGTGAAGTCAACATCCAAAAAATCTTAGTTAAGGCGTCGAGATACAATTACGCAGCAATTGTGCATTTATTTCAGTATCGCCCAAATGGGCACTGCTACTAAAACAAACCCTGGGTGTATCCAAGAGTATGAATTTCTCTCCATGTTGCAAGTGCAAACATTTTGTTATGTTGATTATTAAGCTGGACATGATGTTTGAAAAATATGATGAATAATAATTTTCGGAATCCCATGTATTCCTTATGGGGAATCAACTTCAACATCAAGTTACGCCTAATCAAATGGAAGTTTCGACTTTTCCGCTGGTGAAATTCATCTTCAAACTGCCCTCTTCCCGTTGACATCTTTTTCTATTCCATCGGAAGTTTTATATTCACAAGAGAATGAATCAAATCATACTCCCATATGATCAATGCTTTTTTCCTTGCCTCCTGGCAGTGTTGCCAAACCTGATGGACATAAAACAACTAAATTTCACCTTAAATGGAGTTAAAACTGGCTCTCATGGAGCTAGATTTACGATGGCTGGATAAAGTGCCTTCTAGGGTAATGTTAGTTGTCAAAGGGGTGGGGCACTGCTATTATCATTAACTCTAAATTGATGACAATTTATTCTTAGTTTTCAACATCTAGATCCGGCGGCATCGCCCATCTCAATAATCCACCGATGGTCGTATGAAATTGAAAGTAAAGAATTCCCTGATAACAATATTATGTCAATTTCACGTCTAACATTGCGCTATAAAGAAGTAGCTGGGGAGATAAGAGAGAGTGGGGTGACGCAGCCAATATAACAATATCACGTCACGTGCAAAATGTATAATTATGACGAGAGGTGGTCTATGTGGGTCGGAACCAGAGATGGCATCATAGTGGGGCACGGGGGGTGGGCGTCCCAGTTCACAGCCGAACGAGTGCACAAAAGACTGATTGATTTATTTAGTTTATTTTACTTTGCGTTTTGTGCCTCTTGGCTAATTTGCGAAGATGGGGATGAGTGATGAAATTGATGAATGGACATTCGCAAACAACCAAGCCCGAGCGGGATTGGAAACCGGGACCCTTTGCGTCGCAGCACGATGTGCTAAGCACTCGGCCACAGGGTCCGGCTAGAGTGCACGAAAGAGCCAGATCTGGCTCCAAGAGAGCTAAGTTGGCACACTGCCATGGATGGAAGGGCTTGGGAACTCCCGTGGAAATTATCACATGCCCTTAAGTGGAATTCAAAGTGAGGTATTTAGATAAAATCTAGTGACCTTGTTACATACATGAATTGCCGTAATGACTTGGTGTGGAAAATTTTAGTTCTTGGTCTACAAAACCTGGAAAAATCAGGGAATTTTATTTTTACAAAATTGTAGACACCCTGGTAAATATTGCTAATTATCCTGACTTTTTCTAGAATTTTCAGAATTTCCGTACTTTGCAGCAAGCTATGGAATGCAGTAAGCTGTTTAAAGGAAGATTTCATCTAAATGGATGGTAAGATTACCTTAAAAAAAAAAGGACTTAGTTTATTTTGGCACTCCACTAAAAATATTATTTTGAAAGAAAGCACAATATACAGAGTGTAAGTAATAGCGCAAACTGACACAGTTGAAAGTACACGATAATAGAAGCAAAAAAGTCTCAGTAAACATGGGTCTGCAAACGATCCGTTTTCGAGATAATTGCACATGTGTGGTTACAAGCCGCCGCTGACTTCATTGTTTGTAAACGTCTTCCTAGTTGGTAAAATACTAATAATGTGTGCGAATGTGTGGTTAGAAGCAGTCACCGATTGAATTTTGTAAACACAGTGTGTTTTACTCCTTGCACGTTCCGAGATTTGCTCTTTGTTTACAAAACAGAACATTTCCGAGAGGTGGCGTTGTAATCAAACAGGATGGATACAGTCAGTACACAGTCTAATCGTACTGTGGGAGTCACGTCAGTTGTCCTGTACTGCGTAGTGAAAATGGAACCTTACAGCAACGAAGAGTACATTTTGCCAACTAGGACGACGTTTACAAACCATGAAGTCAGTGGCGGCTTGTAACCACACATTCGAAATTATCTCGAAAACCGCTCGTTTGCAGACCCATGTTTACTGAGGCTGTTTGGCTTCTATTATCGTGTACTTTCACCTGTGTCAGTTTGCGCTATTACTTATGATACACCCTGTATACCATTTATATATACACAAAGGGATACATTAAATTTCTTGCATCTTTTACTTTACTTCACATGAAATTTAATGTATTCCTTTTTACATATGAATCGTATATATTGTGCTTTCATTTGAAATAAAATTTAGCATAAAAATAATGTACAAAAATAGACAAATGAGCTTCTTTTTCAGTATTTATTGTAAATTAATGCATTAATCAAATTCATTTGTACTATAGTTTGATTCAATTTTGATATTGCTTGCATAACACTGATAAATAATTCCTGAATGCTGGAGTTCACTTTAAACATAAAAGTTTATATTAAAATCATGACTCACGACTCTCTCTTCAGAAACAAATTCAAGCTATGCAAGCAATGGACCAAAATAGGTTCTCGGACAACATTGAATTTTAATCAACAGTTTAATTAAAACAAATCAAATATCTTCAATTAAAAGATATACAATTTGCACTATTAACATTTCCTACTTAAAAATGGATATACATTTTTTGCAGAACATATCTCTGTTGTCATTACATTAAAGTGGAATACACAAAAACAATGCACACTGAGATCAAACGCAAAGGCACTTATATGAAAAAGAGCAAAATAACTTAACTGCTAAGTATACATACTGCAAAAATCCGCATTTTACATTAAATTTTTTGCACTAAAGGTGAAATTCATAATTATCAATTAAGTACACTTTGAATTCCTCTTGCAAAAATAACAGAATACTACAGTATGTTAACGGAATTGAGTTGAAGTTTTAAAGCCAGTTCTCTTCAACACCTCATTAGCTTCTTCGTATCAAGCAGTTTCATCTTGTGCAGTCATATTACTGACACACTTACTCACTTTGCGTACAATATACAAACTTACATCTAACAGCAGAAATTAAGACAAACTATAAACTACATCACACTTTAATGTATTTCTAAGTAAAAAAAAATATTGGAACAAAAGATGAACAAGTCTCCATTTGTACAATTTGCATACAAAAGATATAATTATTGCAAACTTCAGTCAAAAATTCACAATGCTCCAAAGTACAAAAAGGATATAGATGGAAATAAACATAGAACTAATACAAGTTTATGCACTATCACACACTGTTAGCTGTCCATAATCCACATCATATTTATGCCGGATGGTCCGAGGTTCACACGACCAAGCATCCCGTGCTCTTTGGTTTTCACGTAATAAAGGAACAAGAGGATTGTGTGCAGTAAGTTGTTCCTTCCCTGAGAAGCACAAGAAAATCAATGCTTTATTCAGAATCATATCACTTCATGCACACAAAGCTGGCACCCAATAAGAAACTATGACAGGGTGTATACAAATTCCCTGACCACCAATGAGTTTTCTTTTTCAAGAGTGGAGTAGGCCACCATCTTTAAAATTCAATGTAATGGAAGACATCAGTAATCTTTGAAAAAGAGATAATTTTGAATTGCCTGGTGATATTTGGGATTTATAATTTTTAAAAAAATGTAATAAAAGTTTTCATCTAAAATAATTACTAAAAAGGTAAAAGGTAAAGTGTTCCCCTGTGCTTAGCACCACACAATGAAGGCGTATAGGGGGTGTGGGGGTAACGCCCCACACTTTCTTGATCCGGTCGTGAGTGGGGGTGATGTGATCAGCACCATGCCCCTGACTGCCTTTACCCCCCAGGTTTCCCCAGGTACCCATGTTATTAAATGCTGGGTGGGCACCGGGGCCGCTTTCAACGTTAGAAAAGTTCCCGCATTTGAACCGGCCGGGGATCGAACCTGGGACCTTTAGCATGGTAGTCAGACGCATTACCGACTGAGCCACCGTGGCCACCTAAAATAATAAAACAGTTAAGTTGCTATGTTACAACAAGATTCATTGTATACCTGATTCTTTTTTCTTAAAAATTGTAATCCTCTTTTAACACTTTTTAATGCAGCACTATGTTCAATGCTTAGGAAAATATTTACGAACCTGATGAAGGGGGCAGTTGGACCCCGAAACGTCGTTCCAAAAAAGCTTCATACTTACTCACGTAAGTAGTGTTAAACTTAATACAATTTAACGTTGTTTATTCTACTGGGTGGGCCATAAGTCAGTTGTCACTAGCAATCGTTAGACTTTGTTTTGCCTAGCATAGTGGAAATCAGTTGTGAACTTGACTTAGTGTGTATTACCCAATATAAGAATGCCGGGCAATACACACTAGTCAAGTTCACAACTGACTTCCACTACGCTAGGGAAAACAAAGTCTAACGATTACTAGTGACAACTGACTTACGGCCCACCCGGTATTTGATAGTGAGTAACACGCACCAAGCTACAATATGTTATAAACCATTGTTGTAACTGTATCTTAAATCAAATTGAAAATAAATGTCGGATAAAAAGAGCGAGTGTTCTTGTAAAGCATCACAACAAAACATATGTTTTTATGCTTGCAACAATCATGAACGACAGGAGAAATCCAGGTTTTCACACCCAGTCATTACGCACATTTGTTGATTTATTGAATGAGTTGGTGTTTTAAGTCCACTTTATGCACAAAAAGGCTAATTGGGACTGGACCTACAGTTTAAAGTGGGATCCAAACCACTATGTGCCTCCACCGAGTATCGAACCCGGAACCCCTTGATTACAAGGTGATGACATTAAGGCAATTCATGTATTTACATATGTTTATAATATATATAAATATAATATTAACTTACATTTTACGAGTATCGAGGTAGAGTAGTCACAAGAAAAGCTTGCCACAATCACCGATGCGCAGAGAACGCAATTTCGCCTGTGTGACCCAATGCTCATCACGGGGCTGCTCTGCTTGATAATATGCTCGTTACAGGGCACAGTCTTCAACATCGGCTCGAGCGGTATGTATCGTCCCGCGGTGCATGCACAGCAAGAGCGAGTTAGTGTTATTGTGGAATTGTGGCGGCTCGTGGCATTCTGTATTATTATTAAAATTTTTACTATTATTCATAATTGTAATAAAGTACTAAATTCGCTGCGCTTCTTACAGTTTTCAATTTGTGTGTTAACATTCAGTCGGTCGAGACCCCTAGATCGGCTGTCGCCTTGCAAACATCCGTCTACGCGTCAACCTTCGGACGAAGGGTGGAGCTACCGAGTTGACCCGAATGTTGGCGAAAGTCCGCGCAGATTTTTGTGGCAAGCTTTTCTTGTGACTACTCTAACTCCTGCGACGTTTTGGGAAGCAACTGCTCCCTTCCTCAGGCTTCTCACGTTTGGGTTATGTGTAAATCATAACCACATCGAACTCTCCATAGGTTCAGGATATAGGATTGGTAAAAGGTATATGGACCGTGGCTATACACAGTTTTAAAGTTTTAACATTCCAAGGAGCAGTTTCTAATTGGGAAAACGGCATCGTAGATTTACGTGCACCTGTAATGGGTTTTAGATTTTTATTGTTTTTTAACCATACACCTTTACCAATCCTATATCCTGAACCTATGGAGAGTTCGATGTGGTTATGATTTACACATAACCCAAACGTGAGAAGCCTGAGGAAGGGAGCAGTTGCTTCCCGAAACGTTGCAGGAGTTACCTCGATACTCGCAAAACGTAAGTTAATATTATATATATTTAGGGATGGGACCGATTAATCGGTACTCTATCGGTATCGGCCGATATAGGCATATCGGTGTATCGGTAAAATTACCGGTTATTTTACCGATCCTATATATCAATAAATATCTGATAAATTAGTGCAAAATTCTGCCATTTTGTTGTAAGTTTTATGGATAACCTCCATGCTCTACTTTGTAAAAAAGCAAATGTCTAAATATGCAACTTATTTTGCACTGCAGTCACCACGAAACACACATGGACATTTCAGGTTCTTCAAGGACCATTTCTAATTTTATATCGGAAAGGTAGAATATCGATTATCGGTATCGGTGAATTTTATATCGGTACTTTATCGGTATCGGACAAAATTTCATATCGGCCCATCCCTAATATATATTAAACTTGTGAGTAATTCGCACAACTTTCATCATGAATTAATGAATGAATATACGTTTATAAGAAGAATAAACGTGTTCGATACCCAGTGAAGGGACATAGTGGTTCGGATCCCATTTTAAACTGTAAGTCCAGTCCCAATTAGCATATCTGTACATAAAGGTGGACTTAACACCAAACTCAAGACAGACGAAGAAGATTAGAATTGCCCGTGGTGAATCAGCCTAGAGAACCAGGGCCTACATACAGGCCCTAGCAAAGGTGGGCAATCACCCAACCAGTTACAGGGTGACATGTGGTCAGCACTACAAACCCCCAATTATTTTAGGTTTCCGTGACCGGGTTACGATATTCATTCGTAGCTCCCCAATATCCTCACGACAATGGGTGGCCACCTGTCCGATACACAGGCCGAAATCTCAGGAGAAAAAGTTGTTATGCTTCCCGCAGGAGACTCGGACCAGAGTGCGTCCTGTAGCCCAAAGCATGGTGCAGGACAAACCTTGTCAAATACATATTACTAGGGCCCGGGACTTTATGTCCTATAAAACTGTAAAATAAGTATGTAATTATGTCATATAAATTGGAAAATATGTCATGAAAAATTACAAATATGTCAGAAAAATGCAGAAATATTCCCAGTAAAGCCAAAAATATGGACAACAGTACTCTCGAATTTCTCCCATACCCGATAGAGTAGGGTAGGGGCTGTAATATACCGAATGTTATTTTTACTTTTGACTGATTTTTGTGAAAAGCGAAAAAGGCAAAGAAATGAGAACGAAACTTTTTTACTTCCAGTGCAACAATGAGAGAGAACATTTTTTCTCAATAATGTTTGCATGGCTATCAATTGTTGGCAGGATAAAAAAGTGGGGATATTTTTGTTCTATACTAAGAAAAGATGGCACCTTTCTTCCTCCGTAATTTCCATATCCTGCATCGACAATATAAACTATCCGTTGTGCTAAACCTACGAAGAAAACATTATGAAATAACTGATTATGTGCGAGAGAATTACGAAATTATACAGAAATATGTCTTATTACAACAAAATTGAAGAAATATGTTGTAAAAACGCAAAATTGGTGATGCCAAAATATGCTTTGTCAAGTTTGTCTATTTCAGCTGATTTTCATCAGATATGTAAAGATCTCAACCCAATAATAGATCCGAAGCTAAATGAAAAATATGTTATAACAAAGTCCCGAGCCCTACATATTACAATTCACAATTTTCATTAAACTTTCTGAAAATAATTGTTACTGCAGAAAAACTTAAATATAGAACACATACTTATGATATAAACAATTAATGCACTGATGATACAGAGTTAAATCTAAAACTACAATTAGTGTAATATTTTTACAGAATTAAAACTAGAATTACAACAAATATCTCGTTCCTGTTCTTTACAGCAAAGACAAAGCCAGGCACTATTGCATGGACAGTAAATGTTTCTTCAGGTTTCATTTGTGGGTTGAAGATTCGTTACAGTTTAACTAAACAGACTTAGAATCTCAATTAACCAAGTTTTATGGTTGTAACAACCGAAGACTACAAGAGAAATAATTCTACAATCCAATACAGTGCGTACACACAAGAAAATTTAGAATATTCACTTCACATGTTAAAAGTATTAGTAAGAAGGGAAACCGAACAGAAAATGACTGTTGGAATAGGGGCATCAGAGAAGAGCTTTTATGTATTTCATAACGGTTAACAAAGATTTTTTTTTAATGTAAAAAAGCATACTACTGGTAATATTCAGTATATCAAACTGAAGTATAGTTTCTCCACAACAAATTTTAAAATTTCTACTTTTAGCACACTACCACAGAAATGTTGATTTTTCCAGAAACAGTAAATTTCCCTGACTTTTCCTGAAAAAGTAAATTCCCTGACTTTTCCACAAACGGTAAATTTCCCTGACTTTTCCACAAACAGTAAATTTCCCTGACTTTTCCAGGATTTCCAAACTAGTAGACACCCTGTATAAACTACAATACTGTGATTTTTTTTTATATATTCTATCACTTGCACACTTCAGGGTAATATCCTCATAGTTGAACCACCATCTAGATGTTCTTGCATGTGTTAAAATGTAAAGAGATTTTAAAATATCTCAACAGACCAGACTAAAGATAAGACAAGAAAATTGTATGAATATCCTCTGTGGTCTATTCGGTAGGAGGTCTGACTGCTATGCGGGAGACCCAGGTTCATTTCCCAAGGTGGTTGATCTGAGGTCGGAATATTTTCTGGGGCTCACATCAATGGGTACCTGGGGCAGCTGGAGCATGGTGCTGATCACATCTCCAAAATTTCTCTTTTGATAGTGTTTATGTTGCCATCATAAAAAAAGGAAAAAAATTCTATCATGTGCTGCTGCCAATATTATTTTGTCTGCGCCACATGTAACACAAGAACAGAACAATAAACAGACATTAAAAGTTGTCCTGAGCTTTCAACTCCATCCCATGGTATTTATTTTATTTATCTTGCGACATTTCATCCTGGTTTATACTCTATAAGAAGGAAACCTGTAAATACGGAAAAAAGTCCCCAGAACGGATTGATTTTATACCTGAAAATGACCTGCTTAAGGCGGAAACCTCCTTAACGCGGAAACGGAACACCATTTAAAGACCAACGAGATGTTTTTATTCTCAGCAAGGCGGAAATTTCTTCCTTTATTTTTTTCACTCGCAAGAAAACAATGGAATACTGTAAGTGGAACACGTCTCTGTTGCCACTCGCTTATCGGTAACATTGTCGATATGAAAGAATGCGTTACAATACTCATAGCTGTTACGATTCCGTTTCTTTCTTTCATCTCTTACCCTCTTTCTCCACCTTTCTTTGTCTTATTTCTCCTCTGTTCTTTCGTCATCTTTCTATTTTTCTTGTTATCTCTCTTTGTTTCTTTCTTTCTTCACTTTCATCTCAATCTTTCTTCACCTCTCTTATTCCATCTTTCAATCTTTCTCTTTCCCTCTATGCACATCGCGCTACGACGCCAGGGGTCCCGGGTTCGAATCCTTGCATGGGCATGGATGTTTGTGAGTGTCTATTTTACTTTGCTTTTTGTGCCACTTTTGGCTAATTTGCGAAGATGGGGATGAGTAGGGGCATGCATATTTCGTTTTTGACGAAAAAACGAAATTTGAAAAAACACATTGTAGTGTTAATTTTTCATGTTTTTGAAAGGTGTGAGGTGCATTTTGTGACCATATTTTGTCACGAAATAATGCGAAATGAACTGCAAAAAGCGAAATTAACTCTTAAACACGAAATTCAGGGTTTATTCACCGACGCGACACCTTCCGAGGTCTGAATTATCCTGAGAGTTATGCAATTCCCGGAAAATTGATTAATTCTGCTGTTAATATTGGAGAAGCAAAAATGGACTCCTTTACACAGAAATAAACTTAATACTCTGATAAGTAAATAAATGTGCTATTAGAAGTGAAATGTTAATTCTGTGGAATAAGTGTAGTTTTTAAATCAAATTTAGGATTATTTTCACAATTTTAAAACCAATATGTCTTTTTATATACCACTTTTCATCTATTTTTTCACCGCTATAACACCGATATTTTATTTTATTTACCGCTTTTGAACCTGAAATTGACCCAGTTTTTGTACCGAAATTTTGCCTTTTTATTTACCAAAAATATGTGCCTCTAGGGATGAGTGATGAATGTATCGCATTTTTATTCATGTACGTACATGCATTAGTACTCTACATTATAAGTAATGCAAAATGTAAATCTGTCTTTCCATTATTTCCTGCAGCGCTCTATACTGTATTTAAAGTCAACCCTGTATAAGAAGGAAAACTGTTAAGATGGAAAATTTTGCTCGGAACCATCATGTTCCGGGATAGACAGGTTTTACTGTAATTTTTTTGCATCGATTAAAAATGGTTATGCTAACCTTTACGAAGAACCTAGATTCTCATAGTCAGGAAAGTGCTTGTACTAATAGTTTGATTTGGTTTATTTTACTTCGTCCTCCTCCGAGGCCATGCGGTCTAAGGCACCTTGCTTTGGACGGCGGCTGCGTGGACGGCATAGGTTCAATCCCGAGTTCAGTCTCCGGGAATTTTCAGCCTGTGTATAGGGCCAGTGGCAACCCACCACCCGTGAGGAAATTGGGGAGCTTCGAATGAGTATCTGAACAAGAGAGAATTGCCTCCTATTGCACGCGACACTTCAACGCCACAATATTCATCTGTTGCACTGAGAAATGGAAACAACACACTCACGATATATAGGTGCAAGAGCAAAACTAATGTGATTCTTAGCACCATGCACACGGATGTGTCTGTAGACGAAAGAGCAATGAAGAAGCCGAACACCGTCACTTACTACAATGGCACTAATGTGACGTAGATGTAGCAGACCAGATGCTGTGTACAGTACAGGATGCACTCGCAGGTGGCCTGTTCACGTATTTTACAACGTCCTTGACATTGCCGCACTCAATGCTTGAATACTTTTCAGGGAATCCTCGGGCTCCACAATTTCACGCAAAGGATTTATTCTTGTGCTGGTGCTTTATGCAACAGATGCGCTTCAATTGTTCCAGTACACACCACAAAACGAAAGAAGTGTGCCTTCCAACTGTGCAAGAACAGAATAAGACTTCTGCCAGCTGTGAGGGATGCCAGAAACCAATTTGTGGAAAATGTGTTGCTGTCGCTGTCAAGCGTGCATATTGTTCAACTTGTGCTGATGCCTAACGAACTTTGGAACATATTGTGTGTTCATTCATAGTTTATGTTCATGTGTAACCTCACTTTGAAAAATGTTATGTGCTAATTTGTAATATGTGTTGAGTCATATCACTCTGTTGTAACTGGAGGCACATATTTTCGGTAAATAAAAAAGCAAAATTTCGGTACAAAAACAGAGTCCATTTCGGGTTCAAAAGCGGTAAATAAAATAAAATTTCAGTGTTATAGCGGTGAATAATGACATGAAAAGTGCTATATAAAATGACATTTTGGTTTTAAAATTGTGAATATAATCCTAAATTTGATTTAAAAACTGCACTTACTACACAAAATAAACTTATCCCTTCTAATATCACATTTATGTAGTTACCAGAGTATTAAGTTTATTCCTGTATAGAGGTGTCCATTTTTGCTACTCAAATATTTACCTCAGAATTAATCAATGTTCCGTGAATTGCGTAAATTACAGGATACTTCAAACTTCAGAAAGTGTCGCGTCGGTATATAAACGGTAAATTTCATGTTTAAGAGTCAATTTCGTATTTTGCAGTTCATTTTGCATTATTTCGTGACAAGACAGGGTAGGAAAATTCACCTCACACCTTTCAGAAACATACAAAATGAACGTTACAGGATGTCATTTCATATTTCATGTTTTTGTCAAAAAAGAAATTTGTATGCCTCTAGTTATAACTTATACTCATGCGAAAGCACATTGTGAAACACATTAAATCATATATATTGTCATTTCAACATCATTCATCATTAAAAAAATCATTTACTCTTAATACGGCTTGAATTTATTATGAGGATCAAGTTGACCCCCAACGGACATTTTAGGTTAGTATAAAATCCGGCTGTTCTAGAGTTAAAAGACAGGGCATTTAGTAGAGGTAAAATTTATAATATACATTGTGCCTCCCAAGTGTTGAAGGAAGAAGAAGAAAGTTGAATAAAAAATGTAGTACTTCTTGAGTAAAAAATAACAATATTATATAAAATGGCAGTGTTGCCAGCTTTGGGACAATGTCAGCAATTTCGCTTCTGGCGTCGGACCTATGGAAACTGGATGGACGAAATTTGGACAGAAGCACGACAAAAGACCACTCTATGAGGATATGTAATGCACATGCTGCAACTTGGGGGAAAAAAATTGAAATTACTGGGTTTGGAAATTTTGCATTGTTATGGAAAATTCCGAACTTTGGGCCTTTGTCCCTGCTTCCCCCTGAACCCTTAATTGTCGGATGTTACTTAAAATGTTGCTTTTTACTTATTTAGAATTTAAATTGTTTAAAAGATGCAGTGGTTGAGAAGTTACAGCCTTTTATTTTCAATTTATCCTAGAGTAACAAAAGGGGAACAAAGGGTTTTTTCAAACGGTGCTTGGTAATAACAGTAACAATGGATGTATTGTTTCGTAATTCGAGTGTATAATAGCTTTAGACATAAACTAATGAACAAAAAAGACAGAAATGAAATATAGTGTATAGTTTTCAAGAAATGGTGCATCACGGTGCTATCATGGGGTCGGGGCAAATTTCAAGAAACGGGCCTTTGCTACCCACGTCCCCCCCTGAATCCTTAATTCTCGGACTTTGCTTAATATGTTGCTTTTTATTCATTGTTGCTTGTATAATTTAAATTTTTCAAAAAGATGCAGTAGTTTGAAGTTACAGCAACTTTTAAAAATCTAATCTATCCCATAATAATATGACGGTAACGAAGGCAAACAAAGGACTTTTTCAAACCAGCGTTTGTTAATAGTAACAATGGATATATTTTTTTGTAATTTGAGTATGCCATATCTTCATATGTATACTAAAGATGAAGAAAGAAATAACTGAAATATCATGTGTAGTTTTCAAGAAATAGTGCATTAATTGCTGCCAAGTGCTTGAAATATCGACCTGTACATGTGGCAGTCAAAATAGGTGAAAGAATTCAATTTACCTTTGATACTTCCTTTGTGCTCTCCCCAACAATCAGGACATAATGTGGTGGATGGATCTGCGCCTGGTAGATAACGAGTGAGTCTTGTCCTTTCGGAGGCTTCTCTGGTGTCCTCACGAAGTGCTGATTAGAGAAGGCCTTTCCGTCGTGGTTCGGCAGTGGAGGCAGCTGGGAATCCATATAGGCAGCGAACAGGTGCATTATAATCTGCAAAAGGATGAAAATTCATGTTGACAAAATAGATAGAAGCGTCAGCCATGGCTGCAATGTAATCTGTGAAGTGTTATTTCACATAAAAATGCATCATTTTCACCTTCCATTTCACATACGAGGTGTGGCTAGAAAACAACCGGATTGATATTGCTGTCGACAAACGGCAAGCGCGTCAAGGATAAGCGGTGCATGGGTGTATAACGTGATATCTTGCCTACCGGCTGTGATTTACCCAAGGTGCGCGGCGCTCAGTTCTTCTGTAGTTTGTGGACGAAGTGAACCGTACATCTGTGCTCCGTCGGAAAAGCAAGTGTGAAAGTGGAACAGCACATCAATCTGAAGTTTCTTATCAACCTCTGAAAATCCGCCACAGAAACTTATGGTTTGTTGAAGGAAGTGTACGTAGATGTGTGTTTATCACGCACTCAAGTATTTAAGTGGTTTCAAAGGTTTAGAGAGGGACGAGAAGTAATTGCGAACGACAAGCGTTCTGGACGGGTGCACGTCAAAAACGGAATCAAACATTGCAAATGTCGGTAAATTGATTCGAATTGTGTACCCGAAGGTCCAACTGTCAACCAACAATATTTCATTACGATGCTGACGACCCTTCGTGGGTGAGTAAGAAGACGACGACCTGATTTGTGGAAAAGCAAGTCATGGATTCTTCATCAGGACAATGTTTCTGCCCACACGGCATTGTCAGTCAAGGTTTTATTGGCCAAGTATGGGATCCCAGTGTTAGAACATCTACCCTATTCACCGGATCTCGCTCCGTGCGACCTTTTTTTATTCCCAAAGGTCAAATCAGCAAAGAAAGGAACCAGATTTAAGACCGTAGAATGTGTGAAAACAAAAGCGACAGAGGTCATGAACATGGTTTCGGAAAGTGATTTTCAGCACTGTCTCCAGCAAAGGAAGATTCGTATGGAGCGGTGTATCGATAGTGCAGGGGCGTACTTTGAAGGGGATAATGTTCGTATTGTACAAAATAACCAATAAAAGATTTTGTAGCAACAGTCTGGTTTTTTCTAGCCACGTCTCGTATGTCTATCAAAAACTTTCTCACTCAATTTTTACAACTAATTCATTCATTACTTAGCAAGAACTAAAACTACACTGTCTCTGAGGACTAAAGGCTCCTACATTAAAAGCTGAGTCTGTAAAAGGACGCTCGGCACATATAAGGACACAACAGAGAACACCACACAGCCTCACAGAGGATCGATCATACTGGGCATAGGTTTGAATTTGAACACAATTTCATGTTCCAGGATCTTACATTTTTCTGCATTATACACTAAATTTTCAGTCTCATTAGAGCAAAATTATTTGTTTTGTAGTTTACAGTTCTTACAAGCATATAAACAAAATTTTTAAAGTGACATTTTGGGAGAACACATCCCTCTCTACAACAGACATTTCTTCTTGTTTGATTAATGTGACAGTTATAACAATGTACACTCCTGTTCACATAAAGTGGCACACCTTTCGATTGTTTAACCTTATAAAATGTGCCACTTTGTGTGAACAGGAGTGTATAATGAATCTTGTCAATAATGTGACACTGACTACATTGTTATAACTGAAATCAAACAAGAATAAATGTTTGTTAAAACACTAAAATAACACACAAACAGCACGATGAGAACACTTAGAAGTTCTTCCAAGCTTTTGACTCCTTCACGGAGTCGAAAGCTTGGAAGAAGTTGTAAGTGTTTCTCATCGTGCTGTTTGTGTGTTATTTTAGTGTTTTAACAAATATGTTGCCGGAACGTGACGTAAGAAGTTTTCTACAGTCAAGAATAAATGTATGATGAAAGGAGGTTGCGTTCTCCCAAAACGTTACATCAAAAATTGTGTTTATATGCTTGTAAGAACTGTAAACTACAAGACAAATAACTCTACAATGCAATCAATGTGTACGTAAAATAAATAGAGCAAAATGATTTGGTATTTTATTTATAGATTGCACATTTTGCAGGACTGCCAGGATTCTACTCTATCGTCCTTGCTCTCGACTGTACCTATAATAACATAAAACACATTTTACCAATTTGCACATTTTACCCTAACTATCTCTGCTCATTGAAACTCTCAGCACTACTTACAGCTGCGTCTGTAGGCAAGTGGTCCTCCCAAGCCTTGCCATGAAGAGTTCCGCCACTGCTCCAAGAGTAACTGCTCATGCATCCACTTTTAGCAAGCTCTGAAAAGAGGGCCAAGGTCTCCATGTAACATGCATGCCACAATAAACTTCCTCAAAATTAGAATCAACTAGTTCTCAGATTACTTTCCTGTAGTTTACGGTTATTACAAGCATAAGAAAACAGTTTTTCATTGTGACGTTTCAGGAGAACACACGCTTCCTTCATCACACATTCATTTTCATTTTGACTAAAGATACAGTTATAACAATGGTTCACGAAGTTTCTTGATGTTTTTGTTACATCGAAGAGAAGCATTTGATTAAAAAGAGAAGGGTTTTAAAAAGATTGACGGGAAACAGAGTTGAATGTCTGCGAAGCTTCGTTCATTGCAGAAGTGAAATAAATTAAATAATGAAAATGGTAACATAGATCCAGTATGGAGTTTTCTTGTTCACAAATGGAGTAAGCCACCATCTTCAAAATTTAATTTAACAGAAAACATCAAGAGACTTTGTGAAAACAATGATGAATTTGAATTACCTGATGATATTTGGGATTAATAATTTTATATAAAAAAATAATGTGATCAAAAAAAATATCTGACATAAAAATAAAACAGACTGCTTCTTTTCACAGTTAAGTTGCTATATTACAACAATGTAACATTGACAACATCCATTATATAACTGATTCTTTTTTGTTTTAAAATTTTTTGTAATTATACATCTAAAGAATTATCCCAACTTCATTTCTGTTAATAATAATTTGTTAGATCTCCAATTTGATATTTCTGTGTTCTATATTATTTACACAATCCATGGTCATATCATTATTACAAAATTAATGGAGGATAAGGTTTATGACATGTATTATGTGTTGTATAAATTTATGCAACAAATCTACAATTTAGTTTGTGGATCGTCTTGATGTTGTGTTTTGAAAGAATGCGGCTGATAACTGCAGAGAGGTTACCAGTGTATGGAACGATGGCTATCTTCTTGTCTTCTTGGTCTGGTCATCAGGTGGATCTGGGTTTGTTCGTTGGTTGGTTGTTCTTGTGTGTTACTTTCTTTAGCGTCTTGTTGATAATGCCTTCACTGTACGATCCACGAACCGCCATCGAAAGTCAGAAGCCGACTTCGAAACCCCAAAGACGACCCAGGACAGAAGACACCCGGGGTTTGCCGTATCGCCTGTGCCTGCGGTAAAGCCTACATTGGACAAACGGGGAGGACAATCAAACAGCGCTGCAAAGAACACGCCAGCTACATAAGGAATTTCCATCCCGAAAAATCAGGGTTAGCAGAACATTGAATCCAGGAGGGCCATATAATTGACTTCACAACCACCGAGATCATCAACAAATCATCAAATTACTGGGACCGTCTCATCAAAGAAGCAATAGCCATACACGGGGAAAAGGACAACCTCAACAGGGACACGAACTGGACCCAGCCTGGTTAGCAATAGTTGACTGGGAGCACGGATGTCGGAGAAACGCCACCTACACCGGACCCCTCCCACACCAAATACATATAACGTCACCCTGACTTATCTCTGCACTTCATTCCCTGAAGATGAGAGTGACGTTAGTTCTCAAAAGCTTGGAAACCTTTCTGGAAATCAACTGGCTGATTGCCCGAGAAAACCTCTTCAAGAATTTAAAACTTTAATTTCATGGTAAATGAATTATCTTTCGGAAAATAAAGTGATCAGACTCGTGCATTCTTCGTAATTTCCTTGCTGCATTTCAACATTATCCCCATGCCAATCTTCTGTCAATCTATTCTGTTTTCCCTGATTTATTTACAAATTTCATTTTGTTGATTCCTTGGGGTGGACACCCTCGTAAACTTTTCACTTCTCCTGACCCACTGAACAGTAGATGCTACTCTTTCGAACATTCCCCATGCTTTGAACGAACTCAACAAGTATCCTACATCGAGTAGTTCTGGAAAATCCCACCAGATGTCATATGAGATAATTTTAATCGCGAATACACCGGCATCGGTATTGGTCCAATCCTACTCTATGCATGCAATCTTAACAGGGAATCATATTTATGATGAATTACCTTTAATACGTGCCACAAGGTACTCCTGGTGAGAAGTGACTTCCAGAAAAGGAACGAGATCACCCAAAGTGGGTATATTCTGAGCAACCTGCATGATCTGTGCAGTTTTCTTCAACCTCTCGAGACCAACACCTCCCACTTTGATGTCTGCCAGTCCTTGGCGGTGGAGAGCATCGTTCACCGACGTGATTTCATTCTCCAGCCTTTGGAGTATTGTTTGGGTGATCCACTGAAATGAAAAGAAAACAAAAAAATAGAGCTTTGAAAAGATATGAATACCGATTCCATAATTCTTATAAACTCCTCCTTAAATATCAATTCCAGTTGCACAATGCAATCTATTTCTATGTTGTTCTTAAATGTTCGCATAACCACTTTTTGTAGATGCAAAATAATCTAACACAGTTATAGTTCTTATTTTATTTCATCTGCGACATTTCGTCCTGGTTTCCCAGAACTTTTTCCTAAAAAATTATAAAAACCGGTATAAATAACTGTGTTAGATTATTTTGAATATATCCCTAGTTTGGTTAGTTTATGTCAATTATCTACCTCCTGGGTTAGCCACACTGATGAGAATAAATGGTGAACAGATAAAATGGATTTTTCTAATTTACATCACCATTCTCACATTTTCGGCAAATGGTGACGAAAAAATTTATGATTGGACAAATACAATGATATGAAAAACTCAATATGCTGACCATAACTAAACGTTTCAACCTTCTAGCAAGGTCTTCCACAGACTGTACCAAGTACAAATGAAACAAGGTACAAAACAGGAAGATATATATACACAAAAATCACTCCCCTCCAGACACAAGATTATTAGAAAGTTGTTTTTTTCTGGAACTTTCCATCAGGTGGCCTTCCCTTGTCAACTGTACTTTCACCTGACAGGCGATTTAGCTAAACATTTCCTTTCATCTGGAAAGTGGTTGGACTCTTTCTAATCTTGTGTCTGGAGGGGAGTGATTTTTGTGTATATATATATTAAAGTCGTTTTCACGTTCAGAAGACACAACGGCGCTTATGGAGAAACCGCACAGTGTTGCCAATACAGCGCTAGCTCATCTCGCCAGGAAATGATGACCTTCCTTCACAATGAAGGTGTTACATATTTTGTATATATAATGATAATTATATGTAATTATTAATATTAATATTATACAGTGAACGTTACAGTTATCCTTTTTACTATGATCCATTGCGATCACTACACACGCGAGTGTAATGAACGAATATGACACTTCAGAAATCACTTAAAAAAGTAAAAATCACCGAGAGCTCACACAACTGAAAACACTTTTTCGAGAGAGGGAAAAAGTCTAAACAGACCAAAGCAGATCTCTCACTCAAGTAAGGGGAACCTGGCACATGGGTTAGATTAAGTTGCAACCCAAACAAACAAATGAGTTATGGCCCACGTGAACTGATAAGACATGAATGTCTCAAGCAAGGCATGTCATATTTCTATCTTGAAGCCCCATATTTTGTCACGTGTTGGAAAGCCTTTCAATGGTTAATATGGTCTATGAATTTATGTGTACGTTGGAAACTGAAAGGTGATCTTCATTTCAGTATTAATGTCGACAGTAATGTAAACAAAAACAATGTGTATTTGCGACAGCACTAATGTTGCTCACAACAGCAGCATTGGAAATAATTGTCAATTATTAAATTTAAGTAATTTCAATTCTATTATAACAAACTGCATGAAGTTCATATTTTTACTGAATGGTAATAAAATTATAACTCGAAAACTTGGTAGTGATTAGCCGGAATGCTGCAGTGAGCCAGCTCAAGATGGCCAGACGTCTCCTTACTTCGTGCGCGGTTCGGGTTAAAAAGAAACTCCAAATGCATGGAAGTAATATTTCTGGGAACCTTTGAGTGGTTATAAAAAATAATTTCATTATTTTCTCCACAACTTTGTCGCTGGAAGTTTTTACTTGGAATTACAGAACAAAAAATGGCCAGCGACGACATTTTCTATTGCCCATAAGAGCCTATTGTGTCTTCTGAACGTGAAAACGACAATAAGGATGGGTCGATATGAAATTTTGGCCGATACCGATAAAGTACCGATACCAATAACCGATATTCTACCGATACAATATAAAATTAGAAATGGTCCTTGAAGAACCTGAAAGGTTCATTATTGACCTCCTTAATAAATATGTGTTTCAAGGTCACTGCAGTGAAAAGGAAATTGCATATTTAGACATTTACTTTTTTAGAAAGTAAGGCAGGGAGATTATCCACAAAAATTACAACAAAATGGCAGAATTTTGCACTAAATTATCAGATAATAATCGATATATCGGATCGGTAAAATAATCGGTAATTTTACAGATAAACCGATACACCGATATGTCTATATTGGCAGATACCAATAGAGTACCGATTAATCGGTCCCATCCCTAATATATATCTTCCTGTTTTGTACCTTGTTTCATTTGTACTTGGTACAGAGTCTGAAGAAGACCTTGCTAGATGGTTGAAACGTTACGTTTAGTTTATGTTTTAAAATAAAATAAATTTCTGCCTTGGTCAGTACATTGAGTTTTTCATATCATGGAAACAAGGCTTAATGGTGTTATAAATACAATGATGCACAATGATGAACCTCTGGCATCACAGTGTATGTGTGTGATGCTGACCAACAGCAAGTTTACTTACTGTTTGACTAGGTTTTTGTTGTTCATCATCTCTTCTCTGCCACTTGTGGCTACTGATGATGAGGGTGAGTGATGATATGATGAAATTGACTTAACCCATCCGCATACCATTTAAATGCCAATTTTTTTGACATGAAATACCATTTAAATTTCGCTATCTCCCGTGAAGGTTGCACAGCAAGACAAAGTAAAGTGTTCCCCTGTGCTTAGCACCATGCCATGAAGGCGTATAGGGGGTGTGGGGTAACGCCCCACACTTTCTTGATCCGGTCGTGAGTGAGGGTGATGTGATCAGCATCACGCCCCTGACCGCCTTTACCCCCCAGGGTTTCCACCAGGTACCCATGTTATTTGACGCTGGGTGGGTGCCGGGGCCGCTTCCATCGTTAGAAAATTTCCCGGATTTGAACCGGCCGGGGGATCGAACCCGGGACCTTGAGCATGGTAGTCAGACGCGTTACCGACTGAGCCACCGAAGACAAAATGTCAAATATTGTGAAAACTATCCAAGCAATTTACGTGAAAATTTTATATATTGAAGTGGAAGTATAATAATAAGTATGCACATATGCAGTTTACTTGAAAGATAATTAGAAACTCACCTAATAAATTTGATCACACACATATATGCATTCCATTTCCATTCCTCAACCTTTTATATTTTTCCTGCCACAGCCACGTCTTCCTCACTTTCACTACATTCTTCAATTTCACTAACACAAAATGAACCCCCGTGTTCATCTCCACTTCCAAAATCCACATTTTCCTCTTCATCAGTATCGAAAAGCAACTTTTCAATCGCAGAATCTTCTACAACATTCTTATGCAACATATTTGCAAGACGTAACAAATGAAGGTTTGTTTACATGAGAAATTACTGAACAAAACACGCTTGATATGGTATGAAAAACTTAGCAGCACAAACATACACGTTATAGATTTGAAAAATCATACAACCTCTGCCATCTATTGAATGAAAAAGAAACTATGTGACGAAAATCGGGAACCTGTCGATTCGACGATTAGGTATGGAAAGCGAACATCCAGTCAGGCCGTCGATTCGACGACTGGGTAAGCGGATGGGTTAAGCTGCGCTAACCACTATGCTACAGAGGACATCAAGTATGTTAACCCTAGCTTATTTGGTAGTGGGGGGGGGGGGGGCTGTCAGATCCACCACCTCTACTTTCTTTATTTTTCAAATGTAAAAAGTATTATAAAAAATTGAAAATAAATTACATTGTTCTCTAGGTTGTTCCCAACATGTATTACTTTTGTTCATAAAAACGTAAATGTACTGTAAATAGGAGGCAAAATGCACTAGGTGGGCCAATCAGGCACCATCTTTGAATGTGTGTTATTTGAGACACTCATGCCAGTGGAAAGTGTTACGAGAAGAGGACACGATTGGAACACTGTGGAGAGAGGGGAGTGGTGGAAGACTAGGAAAAAATGCCAGTGAGAGTGTACAATTGGTTCGTAATGATGGTAATTTTGGTATTGTAATTAATTAACAACTACACCTCTACAAAAAAAGCATTAATGAAAAATTATTATTATTTGTGAGTTTTAGTGAATGGCAAAATATGTGTCACACTCATGCAATAATTGGTTATTATTTTTTATTAATACGTGGTCTGTTAGGAAAGTAATGAGACTGGCAACACTGTGCACGAACCGGCAATGCTGCTCCCACCGCCTTCACACGGCAGGTAGGTGAACGCTTGCCGTTGACTCAGTTCAAGTTTCAACTTGCTACAGTTGCTACACGATTGTTGAGAGCGTCTGACGTGAAGTTGTGTTTGTGAGGTGCGTTACGAAAATGGACTGGCAAAAGTTTGTACAACGTTGTGCCATCAAATTTTGTGTTAAGCTTGGCGAATTCGCCACTGTGACTTACGAAAAGTTACAAAGGGCTTATGGAGAACATGCACTATCTAGCGCACAAGTGTTCAGATGGCAGAAGTCCTTTTTAGAAGGCCGAGAACAAGTGGAAGACGAACCTCGTGCGGGAAGACCTTCAATCTCAAAAACGGATGACAATGTGGAAAGAGTGAGGTCTCTTGTGAAGTCAGATCGTCGATTGACGGTGAGAATGATCAATAGTGAGTTAAATTTGAACGTGTGTACCGAATGAAGTCCTTGCAAGACCCAGGAAAAGGGTTGCACGTGTGCGACCAGACATTGCATGCACTTGGATGCTGAACCACGATAATGCAGCATGTCACACGGCAGTCTCCATCAATGAATTTTTGGCAAAAAAAGCATTTCCGTGATTCCTCAGCCCCCTTATTCGCCGGATCTCAGTCCCTGTGACTTTTTTATTCCCCTTGCTCAAAAACCACTTGAAAGGATGCCATTTTGATACTTTGGATAATATCCAGAAGAGCGTAACCGACGAGCTAAAAGGTATTCCAGCAGAAGCCTTCCAGCACTGCTACGAACAATGGAAACAACGCCTCCATCGCTGTGTAGCTGCCCAAGGGAACTATTTTGAAGGGGATAACCTTGATTTGTAAAAATAATAAAATTCATTGTTTACAGAAAATCAGTCTAATTACTTTCCTAACAGACCACGTAATAACAATTATTATAACTAATAAATAACTGCACATATATAATCAACAAAGGAAGCACGGATTCAATAACAAATGTTCCTTGAATATTAATTGAATGTGTTCCGGACCGTAAAGGACCAATACTGAGTGTAGTACCTGTCCGGCTGTGAAGGACCAGAAACGAATGATGATCCGAACCAGTAGGATCTAAATGTAAGTGAAATTGTAGGTTACCACTTACATCTATCTATCTGGTATGGATTGTGTCGCTACAGGGCAAAATTCACCGAGATCCTCTTGGGAGTTGTAAAGAAAACACAGGCACACACACTAATAACTATGTATTATAAGGTATATACACATAACACTTGATTACACTTCCCATGCACTCCTGTTTAGGGAAAACTGTTTACACGAAGTTGCAGCTGGTGTTACAACAACATGACACGTAGCCACGTTAGGCTTACGGTATCCATAATTGTCCGCGACGGTTTCTGGCCGTGTCCCGAGTGGCTTCTCTACGCACACTGGCTGGAAGTAACTACCGCGCTAAGATGGCGGCAAATAGACACCGCGCTCAGAATGAATTAGCCAATGGGAGTGCAGGTTACTTAAGGCATTTTATATACACAAATAAACAATTGAAGCTATATGCTATAAATCTCCAACATTAATCATTAAAAAAGTGTGGGCCTGTGAGCCCCCCCCCCCCCCGACCTCTGTCAGGTAAGTATACTTCTCGAATAGCACTGTGCATGTAGGCATATAGCAAAATACCACACCACAGCTCATGCAGACATGCTATACATCCATAAGACATCCTTTTCTCTACAAGAACCACAGCTGAAAGGTTGCTGCATCTTGTCTCTTCTCCACTGTCAGTTAAAATAACCAATTTCAAAGTTTACACTACATCTCACCTTCTCTAAGCTTATGGGAACACAAGGAATCGACAAAAGTGATTTCTACCCTTCTTCCAGATTGCTCAGTAAAAGACTTAGAAGCAGTCAGAAACAGAAATCTGTTTTTATCTTTTGGAAGCATTAGTAGTCAGGATAAAGTTTCCACAGAAATGTATTTTCCCTGCACTGTCAAGAATCCTCAATTCTCTCTCGACTATTTAATTGCCAGGTGTGCCGGTTAATAATTCTTAATTTCGTCGCTGGATGGCGCTGGAAGCAAGGGTTGGTGCACTGTCTCGACTGTTACGTCAGTGTGTTGCCAGGACAGTACCTGTCAAAATGCCGTGGATGTGCAACCGAGTGCTAGTGAAGCTGATATTGGGTTTGTGTGGGAAACATGTTCACCTTCAAAGCAAATAAGGAGCATGTGCGGCATGTCCTGCATTTCTTGTTCAATCAAAAGAGAAACGTGAGTGAAAGCCATTGTATCCTTGTGGAAACGTACGGTGACAATGTCCTAACACAAGACGCGTGTTTGCGTTGGCTTCGACGATTCAAAAGTGGTGATTTCGACTTGAAAGACAAAGATCGCCCGGGCCAGCCAAAAAAATTCCAAGATGCCGAATTGCAAGCACTTTTGGACGAAGACGATACGCAAACGCAACAACAACTGGCAGAGAAGTTAAATGTTGGTCACCAAACCATATCTGATCGTCTTCACGCCATGGGAAAGATCCAGATTGGGCAACATGACACGGAAAAGTGATTTTGCAGCACGACAACGCCTCATCACACACAGCAAAAGGCGTCACACACACCATTTCTGCACTTGGCTGGGAATTCTTGCCCCACCTGCCATACGCACCAGACTTAGTCCCTTCAGACTACCACTTGTTTTCATTGATGTCTCACTCACATTCCCAGCAACACTTCAACAATTACAAAGATGTCAAACAATGGCTTCCTGACTGGATCACCTCAAAATGTGAACAATTTTTCTGGAAGGGCATCCACAATTTGACGGACAGATGGGAGAAATGTATAGCTAGCGATGGCACATACTTTAAATAAAGCATTTGTTACCTTTCTCCCCAGATACACTTGTTTTCTTTCGAATCAATTAAGAATTATTAACCGGCACACCTGGTAATCGTATGTTAAAAATATTTTACAATAGACTTCTTCATTTCGCCAGGACTACTTCTACTAAAGGTAAGGTAAGGTAAGGTAAAGGTCCCCATGCATATAGCACCATGCCATGAAGGCACATTTAAGGGATGTTGTGGTAGGGCCCCACACATTCTCGATCTTTGCTATTCTTAAGATGTGATCAGCACCATGCTCCAGCTGCCTTACCCCCCACCTTCCTGCATCACAGGGTTTCCCCCAGGTTCCCACTGATTTGAGGCTGGGTGAGCTCCACAGCCACTTTATGTGGGGGCAAGGCCGGAACAATTCCAACCTTATTATACTATCCACCCTGAGAATCGAAACCAGATCTCCCGCGTGGCAGTCAAATGCCCTCTCTCTCTCTCACTATCCCTAATGCATTATTAGAAGTACGCGTATTTTGGTTTTGACAAACATGAAATTTGAAATAACACACTATGATGTTCATTTTTCATGCTTTTGAAAGGTGTGAGGTGCATTTTCCTACCATATTTGTAACGAAAGATGCAAAATAAATTCTTAAACATGAAATTTAGTAGGGATGGGTCCGATTAATCGGTACTCTTATCGGTATCGGCCGATATAGGCATATCGGTGTATCGACATATCGATAAAATTACAGATTATTTTACCGATCCAATATATCGATAAATATCTGATAATTTAGTGCAAAATTCTGTAATTTGTTGTAATTTTTATGGATAATCTCCATGCCCTAAATGTCTAAATATGCAATTTCTTTGCACTGTAGTCACCTTGAAACACACATTTATTAAGAAGGTCAATAAACCTTTCAGGTTTTTTCAAGGAACATTTCTAATTTTATATCGGATCGGTAGAATATCGGTTATCGGTAAATTTTTTATCGGTATCGGCCAAAATTTCATATCGGCCCATCCCTAAAATTTAGAGTTTATTTAGAGACACGACACTTTCTGAAGTTTGAATTATGCTGCAAATCACAGAAAATTTACAAATTCTGATGTAAATATTTCAGAAAATGGATTTCTTTAAATGTAATATTAGAAGGGAAATCTTTATATTGTGTAATAAGTGTCATTTTTAAAATCAAATTTACAGTTATATTTACCATTTTAACACCGAAATGCCATTCTATATACCACTTTTGATCCCGAAATTTACCAAAATCTTGATCTTTTCTTCACGATAAATATGTGGCTTTATACATTATAAATTACTGTGCATGCCAAATCAAGAAAATGCTGCTGCTATCTTACCAATCTCAAATTCTTGTTCCACTGCATCAACTGGAACTGTGTCACCCCTATGTGTCGCCATACTTCTTCACCCTGCTGCTGCTGAAGCTTTGGTAAACCCAGTTCATTGGTTGGGCTGCCTGGGCTCCCTGAAGCTGTAACTAATGCAAACATATTATCACCACTCGGAACTTTCAGTCAATTAACAGAATTACATTTATAAAAGTTAGCAACTTCCACTCAATTCTCTTTAAGTAAGCACTATTTTAGTTCTGTACTGAAAAAATAAAACACACACACCTTGACATTTCACTGATTGTTATACAGCGTTTGAATCTTTATTTTGAATTTGAATTACAACATTTGGGTGCATCAGCACTTAGGCTATTTTGCATCCGTCACACTATACGGGGTCCAGCCCCTTATCATAACAAAAATTAAACCGTGTCTGGAAACTAAAATTTCCTTACCTTGGTCCTTTACTCGTATTATCGTCGATTTTTCGACCATCAAAAATAAGGTGCTACTTGTACAGGGTTATTATAAATGATGGACCCATTTTCAAAACGCCATAGGTAGGGAAGTACAGATCCAAATTGAACAAGCTATATACCAATGGAAAGAGGAAGGTTCAAAGTTTCTGGCGGGCAGCGGCCGGCGGGCTGTGGTGGTTGCGGAAGTAGCCGGTAGAGTTCGCGAGAGGACCGTCTCTGTCAGTTGTGAGCGAGATGGCGACCTTGGAGTACAAGGTTTTCTACGTGCTTGAGTTCGCGAAAAGTGAGTCGCAAATTGCAGTGCAGCGGGCATTCCGTACCAAATTCGGTAGCAAACCAACAACTAGGAAAAGCATTAGCCGTTGGTTTCAGCAATTTCAAGCGACTGGAAGTGTGTGGAACGAGTTTGGCTACCACGTCGATGTTTGCCGTGCAGCAAATGGTGGCCACATTGACATTTATAACAGTTACAAACATTGTGGTAACAAACTTTGAACCTTCCTCTTTCCATTGGTATATAGCTTGTTCACTTTGGATTTGTACCTCAATAAATATGATGTTTTGAAAATGGGTCCATCATTTATAATAACCCTGTATTTTGGTCGATTTTTCGACCATGGAGCTAATTACAAAATTCCTGTTTGTTTATTATCTTGATACTTTTCTGTTATGTCGTAAACACTTACAGTGGGTTAAACAATGCTTTGGCACTTCATGTGGATGAAACCCTCCCCCCACCCCAACTCTAAATTTACGTATGGAACATGACGCGAATTTTAAATTCGTACTTATTTCACAAAAAAATTTATAACTCATAGACTATTTGATCAATCTACTTCTGGTAACTTTTGTTTTGCAGCTAAAACATCAGGGCATGCAACCGTGCAGAAATCAAAATGCCAAAGCCAATAAGAGGGGTTGGATGGGCCGCGGCCCCCAACTTTCAATGAAAAAATCATAAAAATGGGGAGTATTTTAACAAATAATGATGTTGTTCAACGTCAGGCTGATCTCGATAGAATGACATAGGTGCAAGATTAATGAAATGGAAATGGTTTTAAGATGTACTAAGAAAGTTCATTACATAGTCTCCAACTATTATATTTATCAAAATAAAATCCAAGTGTGCAACAGTCATAAAGACTTAGGAATATTAATAGACTCCTCTCATATTTGATGAGCACATTTCAGAAATTTGCAAAAGTGCAAATAAGATGCATGGTTATATATTTTTCTCATGGAAAGTTTTTAAAAAGGAAGATACCTTAATATTCCTGTATAAAACGATAGTTCGTCCTATTGTTGAATATGCAAATGAATTATGGTTTCTGACTGCAACCAGTCACCTTCAAAAAGTTGAACCAGTTGAAAAACTTTTTATTGGGTTATTATGCACAAAGTTTAAAAAAAAATTACTATGACCAACATTACTCTGAATGGTTAACACAGTTGAATATGTTTACCTTAGAAGAAAGAAGAAAAATGATAAATTTTGTAGAGAAGATATTAACATTCCAAGTTGACAGTGAATACTTTTTGAATAATATAGCTTATAAAATTCCCAGATATTCCCATAGGTATATCTCAATTCTCACATGCCTAAACAAGGCACGAGGTTTAGTAGCTGATCTTGATGAAACCTACAATTTGAATTTATGTTGATGTATAAGATTGTAGGATCCACTGTTTTATTTTATAATTACGTATTCCATTTTTTAATTTTGTATAACCAATTTTGACATAGCGATATACCTGGTTGTTTAATCGTTATCATCACTTAAATAAATATGATTATTATTATTAGTAGTATCAGAGATATAATAGATTTCGTTGAAAACTGTAACTTGAAGTGTAAATATGCTAACTTGTTATGTTATTCTACATCTTATGTATTTTATTCGTGTAACTTTCTACTTTCTATTTGACTTAGTGCTGTATTAGGTTTCATACTGTGACACTTAAAATAAACGATTATTATTATTATAGCTATATCTAGAGGCATGCATATTTCGTTTTTGACGAAAACACGAAATGTGAAATATCACATTGTAATGTTAATTTTTCATGTTTCTGAAAGGTGCATTTTTCTACCCTGTTTTGTCACGAAATGATGCGAAATGAACTGCAAAATGCGAAATAGACTCTTTAAACACGAAATTTACCGTTTATATACCGACATGACACTTTCTGAAGTCTGACGTATCCTGTGAGTTATGCAATTCATGGAAATTGATTAATTCTGCTGTAAATATTTGAGAAGCAAAAATGGACCACTTTATACAGGAACAAACTTAATACTCTGGTATCTACATAAATGTGCTATTAGAAGGGACACGTTATTTTGTGTAATAGTGGAGTTTTTAAATCAAATTTAGGATTATATTCACATTTTTAAAACCAAAATGTCATTTTATATACCACTTTTTCACTGCTATAACAGCGAAATTTCATTTTATTTACCGCTTTTGAACCCAAAATAGGTTGTTTTTGTACCGAAATTTTGCTTTTTATTTACCAAAAATATGTGCCTCTAGCTATATCTAATGAGTTTGTCAATGGATCGCATGGTTTTCATGATCTTTTTCAAGGCTTTAGCGGACCGCGGGTTGGAGACCACTGGTCTAACTGCAAGTTACGACATGCCAACATATGGCACCCATAAAAAATACAACCATAATGCCAAATCTACCTCTTTAAAAGAGAAAACAGGTAGTCTCATTACTAGGGAGCGGAAGTTGATGAAATGTCATCTTCTTTCTGACATCTCGGACACACTGCCAATTAAATATACACAATATTACACTTTGTCTAGAACCCAAAAAAGGTAATTTTAAAGTGAATTTTTTTGCATTTTCAGGTCATTTTCAACATTTTCCCGTCATTTCTCGCAATATTCGGAGTATTGTTTCATCATATTTCGTCACTTCTTTCATTTTGGTAATATTCTTGAGTCTTTTCAACAAGGTGAACATAGGCCTATATATAGCTCGCAGGATTGCAATTTACGAGTAAATGAAAAATGCTGAACTGGTGACAGTCTCTGTGGTGTCGGGAGAAACCACCAGGTGTCCGTCTGGGTCAAACTCAGATTTAAGATCAGATAAGGAGAGGCTGGGAATAACATGGCCAGACGGTGAAACTTTTCTCAAGAACTCCACGATTTTCGAGTGGGGGGAGGGAAATCCTGGTTGCATATTTTAATTGAATGTGCATCTGGTGTAATTGGTCCCCCTTTTTTTAAAAAGCAAGATTACATTCTCTTTAATTTCCTTTTCATTTCAATTTTTAACCTGAAACTAACAAATTTCATGGTAATTTTTGCATTTTTATGTCATTTTTCAGGACATTCTATAGGTCATATACCTACGAGGGGTGTTCAAGTCAATCAGGGACTTTTTTTTCAGGTTTAAATAAGACGCCTAGGCTGGAGGTTTTGTATGCAGTAGGAACTGGCAACTGTGTGCTGTTACTGGTAGGCGGCGCTCATTTCCCGCGCATCTGCATAGACCGTTATTCAAGATGGCCGACAACAGTGTGAACGTCTACATGGAACAGCATGTTGTGATCAAGTTTTTAGTGAACCAGGACAGAAAATCTGCTGAAATTTACAGAAGACTTCAGGCTCAGTACGGTGATGAGAGACACTGTCGCAGTAAGACATTTGAATGGTGTAAGCGCTTCAAAGATGGCCGTATCTCTATTACTGACGATCCCGGTCGTGGTGGATCACGGCCCATGGCAGTCATTCCTGGGAACATTCAGCACGTGGAGCAGCTGATCCTGGACAATCGTCGCATAACCTGTCATGAAATTGCAAGTATCAATACTATACTATCATCAGTGAGTATTACTGCCGTGTTCTGCATGATGTGCATAAGAGTTTACGAAAGAAACGTCCGGGTTTCATCACAAAGGGTGTTCTCTTTTTGAAAGACAATGCACGACTGCATACTGCTCAACGCACATTCCAAACATTTCCAGGAAATCGGCTGGGAGATATTACCACCACCAGCCCCCCTATAGTCCTGACTTAGCGCAAAGTGATTTTCACCTGTTTGGACCCCTGAAGGACTTCCTTGGAGGAAAACATTTCAACACTGATGATGAAGTGAAGAATGCTGTCCTACAATGGTTCCGCCGCAATGATAAATCTTTCTATGCCAAAACATTCCAGGCGTTAGTTAAACGCTGAGATATGTGTATAACTGTAGCAGGAGGTTATATGGAAAAATAAATCCAATTACCACACTTTGAAATTTGTTCTTCTATTTTTTTTTTTAAAAAAAAGTCCCCAATTGAACTGAATGACCCTCGTATATTTTTAGGTCATCAACTTCCGCTCCCTACTCATTACTTTTGTGGCGTAAAATTACTTAGTTTAATAAAATACCTGGTGTATCTGGAGCCATTTGGTATGTGTATCTTCTGAGCATCGGCGACACTTCAGGCTTAGTGCGACTAGCTGGATGACTCCAAAACGAACTCAGTAAACTTGAATGATCCATAGTATTTCCTGTAAAACAAAGTTTCCTGTAAATCTCCTATCTATTGATTGCCTACTGACACTTATATAAACAAGAACAATTCTGATTAGTAGAAGAAATGCTTTCCTCACTGAAAATTTAACCCTTTCAGGACCATCATACAATTTCTGTCCAACAAGACTAGCAACGAGCATAGCCCATTGTTCACTATGAAATTCCATTATGACTGAATGATGGGCAATAAACGTATTGCATCTCTTGTGTACGAGTAACCCACCTTTTTCAAATCAAACCAGTATATGTCACATTTTCTTCGTTGCTGAATTCTACTTGCTCTCATGTGCACCTTTGTTTACACTCCTGAGAATAGAGTTTAACAATTTATATTCACATTGTAAAAATTTCTTAGGACGATTCTGCTTCGGATTTCGCAGTTAGTAATGAAAATGTTTACATTATTTTCATGAATTAGTTTTATACGAGGCATATTTTTTAAGTACAGTTTTGATATGTACAAAAACAAGTAAACTTTTTGTAACAATTTCATTGTTACATGAAAGACCACACTTTTGTCTACTTTTCCACATAATTGCCACCAATATTAAGGCACTTAACATATAGAACCACAAGCTTTTGTATTCCGTCGTCATAGAAGTTTGCCGCCTGAGTTGACAGCCACTGCAACACGGCCGTTTTGAGGCTATCGTCGTCATCGTGGCGCTGACTTCCGAGATGCTCCTTCAATTGCAGAAAAACGTGGTAGTCACTGGGCGCTAGAGCGGGGCTGTATGGAGGATGATCAAATTGTTCCCAGCCAAATGATGCGATGAGATCTTGACAAGAAAAGTCAAGGCGGTACCTAAACGTTTGCTTTTGTGCGCATCAGTTAACATTTTTGGTACCCATCATGAGCACAATTTTCGATAGTTTACGCGTTTGGTAACAATTTCGTAGATAACACTTCTTGAAACTTCAGGGAACTCCTCTGATAATGAAGAAATCGTGAAGCGTCTGTTCTCTTTCACTTCTTCGTCGACTTTCTGCATTAAATCGACAGTGATCACTGAGGGTCGCCCACTCCGTTCCTCGTCATGAACATTCTTTCGGCCATCTTTGAAAGCTCTACCCATATGCGTACCATTCCATCACTCATAATGTTTTGGCCGTTCACTTCACAAATCTGACAGTGAATTTCAACTGCTTTCACGCCTTTAGCACTAAGAAAACGAATAACAGCGCGTATTTCACAGTCGGCGGGATTCTCGATCGGCGGAGGCACTTTAAATATGCAAAAGCAAATGTATACACGATCGATTGTTGCCGCAATGGCGTCTGTGGCTTGCCAACAGATGTAGGTACACAGTGGGCATGCATGGGACAGTGCTGCAGCGGCGGAATTTCAAAACGGTACTTACTTTAAAAATACGCCTCGTATTACCTATTCAAAATATGTTTTCAGTAACTTTTATGCAAAGTTAATTTTAGTTTACTTTCAAAAATTGTTACAGAAAAAAAAATGTGAAAAAAAATTATATAAAATATAACATATTATATATCTGTCGAAAGAAGGAGTGTTGTAGATTTTAGAAAAATATGTTAAATAATAACACCACCTAACAACATATTTTCTTATGATTTTTTTTAAAAAACTCCAAAAAAAATTACAGCCTCCTGGGGAAAACTCGCTATATTCAAAGTCCCATCCAAAAAGGGTATCATTATGCTTACAACATTATCTAGCTGGTACGTATCTGTAGTTTCTCCAAAACTACAAATAGGTGTGCACACACCCTCTGATTAGGGGAAAGGAAGTGCAAAACCTTGATGAAAGTCCAGGGAGGGGAAGAGAAATTTCATCTCCCTAAACAAAGTTCAAGCTCTTTTCAAACAAACAAAAAGAAAAAAAAATCAGTACACATACACTTGTCAATTGACTGCACATATATTTATACCGGGTAGCATATGAAACATTGTTGGTCTTTGTAACGTGTTGGCTGCGTACTAGAAAAAGGGACAATAAAGCCTTATGGGAAGCGTGAAGAAATAGGTCCGGGATCGATTAATGTACGCGCTATAAAGCAAGCGACAACCAACAGTTACAAGTAACAAATTGTTGAGGTCATTGGCCAGTGCTTTAACACCGCCACCTCAGTCTCAATAGAGAACCAATGGCGAGGCTATGTCCAAGGTTAAAGAAAAATATAATTCTCGGTACTGGTCACCACCTATAAATCAATCGAAATAAGTAATAGGCAATATCATTCACAAAATATCGTGGAATATTATACTCAGGTTTGACAATTCTCACAAATATCCTGCAATACAAAAAATACACACTAACTACTCATAAGGAAACTACAAAGTCCATACTACCCGATGAAATTCTTAACTTCCTTTCTTACCAATACCAACTTCGCAGCTTCACTTTCTTATGAGGAAGGTTCGTTAACAAAACGTATGTAACAATATTCAGTTTTAAGACTTGAGTCAAGAATTTATTAGATTTCATTCTGAACAAGAAACAATCAATATCTCAATTTTCAACAATACGAGAAACATTTCATCATAAACAAATCCAATTTAATTGCATTTAGAAAATCTCTACAAGTGAAACTTTAACAAATCTTTCATACAACCTTTTCCTCCGTCATTTGACGTATCAAGAATATGCGTTACTATTTAGACGTTAACGACAACATGAATTACAATCACGATTAAATTCCTTCCTTTGTACCCATTATAAAATCCACTTTGGCATCAAAACGAGCATTTTTACAATTAATTAACAAATGGCTTACTTAGGTCTGTTATCCTTTTGTCACAATAGTTTACACAACCTTTCCCTTTTTTACATTTGATGCTCCCACCAATCTAATTTAATGTTGTGCCACCCTAACCATGATTATTCCAATATTTAAAGGTTCGCGACGGTGGACAGGAAATATCATCCGTACGCCTCGCAAAATTTCAATATTACGCGAACGTTGCAAGTTTCGTCATTTTCATTGTTGTATCACAAAATATTCAACTAGAGATGTCCCATTAATTCGCCCACACGCATTAATTGCAATTGAGAATAATTTAAACTTTCATCCCCCGTTCTTCCTTCGTTTACGCTTTTAAGTTCTGACTCAATCGTAATAAACCAACGGGATTCAAATCCACTTTCGCGACTTGGACTTCGCAGAACTAACAGAACGTATCGACACTGTACATACCTCCATTTATCACTTCCAAAATGTTCCAACCTCCAGTTCACGCTGCAAGGGGCGGTCAGTCAAACAGAACTCTGTCTTCCTTCGCTTTCTGGTATCTAGATATTGGGGTAACATCTGGTAACGTCCATCAAATCGGTCCCTCGACTACAACTCTGGATACAGGTCGACGTTGCGGAAAGTTGGCGAAATCTAACAGGCCCTCGTTAGACTTCTCACTCCAATCAAATGCAACTTCCTTGCAAGCGTATGAGATCCGTCCCAAAAGGTACTTCTATCTCGCGTTGACGTGTGGAACTTCATAGAGAGCAACAATAACGAAATGTGCAATCGCTATCAGAATAAAGTTAAAGTCTCGCCCGCGAGACGACTTGCACACTTAAACCAGCAACATGCTCTCTGCCCTTTTCCCCTCTTCAGCCAAGTCACGCTGACAACTTTCGCGTAGGTCTCCCAAGTCGGAACTGAATACTGCTGTTTCTTTTAAGACTGCTCGAGAAGCGAGCGCGGAGCGAGAGGTCAATTGAGACCTCTAGCGGGGCCTAACATAATCAAGAAAGACAAGCGAGACGCAAGGCGTACGAAGAATGAGGAATTGTGACGTTATTCCACGCAGAATTATTACGTAGTACTTTTTTTTACGCAAAGCGTAGGAAAAACGTCACAAACATTAGAATAAACTTCTGCAGTCTTATGAAAAATGTTGGTCTTGAGTCAGGTGGTGCACCAGGGTGTCTACCAAAACAACAAATGCAAAATTCTTGACTTCTTCTTGACCATTTTTTCCCCTTTTCCTTGACATTAATTTAATCACTCCCTACTTAGGTATAGTTGGAAATGAAGAAAATTGATATTTTTATTCAATGAAACACCTTTACCACATGACCAGCTGCGCTTTTGCATGTAAATGTAAAAATGAATGCTTCAGGCTTCATCCTGGATCGGGAATAACCACATTACTTTATTTAATATTTTCACAAAACTTCATGCATACAAGAATGTAATTCGTAGAAATTTTCAGCGAAAAATGCAGGCTCGAGCAGGACTCGAACCTGGGTTTCTGGCATACTGTGCCATTGCTCTAACCACTGAGCTACCGAGCCGGCCCGGCCTCGCCTGATTTTTCGCTGTCGCTGTTTTACCTGCGTCAAATCTTCTCTGCCAGTGCAATTTTTCACTGAAAATTTCTATGTACTACATCTCCTGTGTGTGTCTGATCTTCAATAATTAACATTTCTATGCTGGGAGGAACCAGCCTATAGATCTCGTTGCAGTAGAACTGTCAGAGACGATTCCACACAGGTAAAACAGCGACAGCGAAAAATCAGGCGAGGCCAGGCCGGCTCAGTGGTTAGAGCAATGGCACGGTATGGCAGAGACCCAGGTTCAAGTCCCGGTCGAGCCTGCATTTTTCGCTGAAAATTTCTACATAGTACATCTCCTGTGTGTGCCTAATCTTCAAGAATGTAATTGTTAAGAAACAAAGTCAACAAGTATTAACCACAAATCATTACTATTTTAAATTTCCAAATATTCAATTCTATCAAATCCCTAGTACAGGTATATAACAGTTTTTCTTGTATGTACGCATTGCTTGCATTGTAGAATTATTTTCCTGTAGTTTACTGTTATTACAAGCATAAGAAAAATAGTTTTTCACAGTTGAGTTGCTATATTACAACAATGTAATATTGACAACATCCATTATATAACGGATCCTTTTTGTTTAAAGAATTGCTAACCATTGTTAAAACTGTATCTTTAGTCAAAATGAAAATAAATGTCTGATGAAGGGAGGATGTGTTCTCCTGAAACGTCACAACGAAAAACTGTTTTTCTTATGCTTGTAATAACAGTAAACTACAGGAAAATAATTCAGGTATATAACAATGTAAATTCAGTATACCGTAAAAAATACCTAAATTCTTGACCACGAGCATAATTTCTTGACTGTAGGGCCTCCCCGATGATGCAGTGGTAGCAAAGTCACCTTGTAATCAAGGGGTCCTGGGTTCGATACCCGGTGGAGGCACATAGTGGTTTACATCCTACTTTAAACTGTAGGTCCAGTCCCGATTAGCCTTACTGTGCATAAAGTGGACTTAAAACACCAACTGAAACAAAATGATAAAAGCCTGAAAGGTAAGAATCCAAATTAGGAACTTGATCCCGACTTTTATCGAGCTCCTACTAGAAGAACGAGAATAGCAGGCGGTCACAAAATATTCATCCAGCGTGGAAGACCGAACGAAGGCCATCATATAGTTAGTAGTTCTAGTAACAGAGAGTAAAACTCACCAACAGCACACTTCTTTTCCTGTTCTTGATAGTCATCTAAATACTTCGTCAACGATTTGGCATCTCTGATAATTTCGCCAGAAGTATTGAGGAAGGAAGGGGGTGAGATGGGCTGCGAGGAAGAAGATGCATTCATCACCTCCGGTGTCACAGATGAAGAGATGGGGGAGAATGAAGCACCTGGCGATCCTGGGATATAAACCCATGATGGTGAGGATGTGCTGAAATTCATACTTCCGCTTTCCGTATAACCTGCCAGAAAAATGCATAAAGTTAACATAAGCAGAATTCTCTCATACTTCTACATTAAATATTGTATTATATATTATTGTATTTATTAGTTTTAAAATGCACAATTAAATTAGTTTCTTTATAATGATCGACAATTTAGCTTGTATATTTTTGATCTTAGTTGATGGAGGCGAGCAGCACCACACTGCTGCCACCCTTTCAGTACCCACTGATGAGTAGGACATGGAATTTTATGCAATTAGATATTTTCTCCACTGTATGAGGATACGTAAATGGTTAAAAATAGCGATGAATTACAATGTCAGGAACTACAGATGGGGGACAATATAATACGAACACATGTGAAATTAGAGAAAATCTTTATTAATAGGGGGTTGGACCACCCTGTGAATGAAGTACACTTTGTATGCGACGCGGGATGGACGCATAGAGGTCATGCACAATGTTTAAGGGAATATGGAACCATTCTTCCTCTAGAGCAGTCACCAATTCCAAAAGTGTGGCTGGAGGCAGACTTCGAGCACGCAGTTTGGACTACAAATATCCCAACAAATGTTCTACAATGGTCAAGTCAGGGGCCATTCAAGATGTCATGTTCTTCGAACCATGTTTGGACAGACTCAGCAGCGTTGTAGTCTTGAAAAAGCAGCCGCTCCCCAGGAAATAAAGTCTGGACAAAAGGATGGAGATGATCCCCCAGAATGCTCCGATAGTGATTGGCATTGATCTTCCCATGCCATAATGGACCCACCTCCATGCTTCACAGTCGGCAAGAGGCTGTTAGGATGAAACGTATCTCGGGACGTTCCTCACACACAAAATAACGTGAATGTTGATTAATCAGACCAGATGACTTGTTGCCACTGCTGTGGGGACCAACTTCTGTGAGCTCTGCACCATTGGTGTCGCTTGACAGCATTACGTGATGTCACCAACGGCTTACGAATTGCCACTCTGCCATGAATGTTTGCAGCATGGAGTTCCCTTTTGACAGTTTTGATTGAAATGGGGTCCTGGAGATGCCTGTTCATTTCAGATGTTATCTTGGATAACGATTGTGCTTGTGCTTTCGAGCCACTATGCGCTTCAACTCCCTCCTATCCCGAGCAGCAAGCTTTGTCTTTCGTCCACTGTTGTGCTTTGAAGATGCCATCTTACCTTGTGTTGTGTACGCTGTCATAACGGCCGATACTGTACTCCTTGCACACCCCACAAGGTTTGCGGTTTCCATCACCAGCTGAACGTGCTCCAACAATCATGCCTCTTTGGAACTCAGTCAGGTCTGACATTGCAGCGTCTCTTGAGAGCGTACGATAGACGAATGGACCACCAATGACTGCTGTTGACAGACTAATACCTTCCCCCTCACGGCCACTAGGTGGCAGGCATCAGTGCCAGGTGGTGCTGCTGTACTGTCGGTGTGAAATGTGGCATATTTTTCACGGTGCTCGTATTATTTTGTCCCCCATCTGTATATGTGTGAATTTCATGTTTCATATTTTTATATTTTGAGGTTTATTGCATATTTCCCATTTAATATTTCTTGTATGTATTGTATTGCATTAAGAGCTGTCGTAGCTCAGTCGTTAGAGCATCTGACTACCATGTGAGAGACCTGGGTTTGATCCCCGGCGGGGAAGAACCGGGATCTTTTCCACCCAATCAAGTGGCTCCGACTCATACCCAGCATCACATAAAGTGGGTACCTGGAAGAAACTCTGAGGGTAAAGGTGGCCAGGGGCGTGATGCTGATCATATCACACCCACCTTCGTCCGTAATCAAGAAAGTGTGGGGCCCTAACTCCACACCCCCTATACGCCTTCATGGCATGGTGCAATGCACAAGGGAGAACTTTACTTTATTTTTTATGTATGTACTGCTTGCATTATAGAATTATTTCTCTTATATTTGACGGTTCTTACAAGCTTATAAAGATAATTCTTGATGTAACGTTTCAGTAGAAAACATGCTCCCGTCATCAAACATTTATTCACAGCTTGATTAATGTTAAACGTTATAACAATTAAATTTAACAAAAGTAAAACGAAGCAGTTATACTATGAATGTAATCAATAATGTTACACTGTTGAAACATGAGAACGTAATTGTGAAAGAAGCCATTTTTTAAAAATATTCTTATTTTAAATGAAGATGTTATCAAATTTTAAATATGCATCGCAAATAAAAAAAAAAAAGGTAAAGTGTTCCCCTGTGCTTAGCACCACGCCATGAACGCGTATAGGGGGTGTGGGGGTAACGCCCCACACTTTCTTGATTTGGTCGTGAGTGGGGGTAATGTGATCAGCATCTCGCCCCTGACAGCCTTTACCCCCCAGGGTTTCCCCCAGGTACCCATGTTATTTGACGCTGGGTGGGCGCCGGGGCCGCTTCCATCGTTAGAAAATTTCCCGGATTCGAACCGGCCGGGGATCGAACCCAGGACCTTTAGCATGGTAGTCAGACACGTTACCGACTGAGCCACCGCGGCAAATATCATCAGATAATTCAACTTCTTTCAACAAAGATTCTTGATCTCTTCTGTGGGATTAAATTGCAAATTTGTGAAAAAAAAAGAGTGAGTGAGAGACTCTCTAATCAGTCAACATTGCCATTCTCGTTATTTAATTCCTTCCAGGGTTCTTCTGCAATGAACAATGCCTCCCATACTGTATAAAGTCTTGCATTATTCTTTTCAAAACCATTCTCTTTTTAATCGTGCATTTTGCAAAACATTGCATCAAAAATTGTTTAAGTGATTATAAGAAGCGTAAACTACAAGAGAAATGAAACCAAGGTGTATATGAAGTATATATTTAATTCATAAAAGTAAAAAAATTACAAAGTGAAAAATTTCCTTCATACTCATAAGTAGAGCCCGGATTTATAAGCACAATCAAACAGTAAAATAAGCAAGTTAATAAGCACAAAAAATGAAAAAAATAAGCACCAAAATAAGCATAAACAAATACATGAAAATCTGAAAAAAAATAATTGTTTATTAGATCTATGATATGTAAAAATAATCGAGAACCACCGATATTAAATTCGGCACAGACATACATCCGTGACTCTATGCAATCCGCATAACGATAGTGTTTCTCGGGTTGTCTAACATTCAGGCTGTGTTGCGAATGGAATCCATAGTTTTCGTGACACTCCCTATGCGGTTCAACTCCAAGTTCATCACCTATCGGCATGGGGGATGAGAGGGGGTGAAAATAAAATGCCACAAATGACTTAGATTAGTGTCGTATCATATTTCGCATTTTGCAGTTCGTTTTTGCACCATTTCGTGACAAAATGTTCACCTTCTAAATTTGTCTGTGTTTTTATGCTTGTAATAACCGTAGACTACAAGAGAAATATTTCGAGACTGCAAGCAATACCACTGTTTATTTTATGAAAAATTATGAAGACTATCTTCCTCCACTATTGCAATGTAATACAAATTTTCTCTCGGTGCTACAGAACTTGAGCCGAATGATATTGTTTATGTGTCAGCTGAAGTAGAAAGAAGCTTCTCTCAGTACAAGGCTTTGCTGGCTGACAATAGGAAATCATTTCTATTTGAAAATTAACAGAAAGTACTAATTGTACATTGCAACTCAGGGCTCATAAAGTAAACTAAAAATAGTGTGTGAAAATATCTCAGCATATGTTACATATTGACGTTCGAAACAGTTCGGTTGTGAGGGCATATTTTTTAAATTATAGCGCATATTTTCTTTTAATTTTAGATCATATTTTAGTAATTTTTAGATCGTAAAAATCCTAACCCTATTGATAAAGAGAAAAAATCTCCACAGAATTCAAGTCATTGTAATACACTGTAAACTTACAGTTTATATGGCAACATTAACACATACATACCATCACTATGTGACATCATTGAAGAAGATAACCAACTCATCGACGACAAATTCATCGGTGTTTCACATGAATCCGAAAGACAAGTGGAGGTGTGCACTGGACTGACAGAAGACTTGAAGTGTGGACCTGAAATGGTAACAAAATAATTTTATAATTTATCATATTTTGTTATTTAATATATTTATTTCGCTGCAACAAAAAAAGCACACGCACAATTACAATGCTTAACGGGGAGAGGGACAATTTCCCCTAGCTCCGTCTCTCCGAGGCAGCTGGAAGCACTGTTGCCAACTTAACTCTTTTGAGGCCAGATCTGGCTCTTTCGTGCACTCGCTTGGCCGTGAACTGTGGCACCCGCCCCACTATGCATCACTAGCCGCGAACATAGACCAACTTTTGGCATGCGTATACATTTTGCACGTGACGTGATATTATTATATTGGCTGCGTCGTCTCACACCCCTCTTACCTCCCCAGCTATTTTAATATAGCGCCTTGACTGAGGTGAAGATGGCAATATTGTTATCCGGTAATCCTTTATTTTCGATTCACACAACCATCGGTCGATTTTTAAGATGGGTGATGCCGTCAAATCTAGAAGGTGAAAACTAAGAATAGATTGTCATCACTTTAAAGTTACCGGTAATAGCAGCGCCCCCTCCCCACCCTCTTGACAACTAAAATTACCATGGGAGGCACTTTATCCAGCCTTCGTAAATGTAGCTCCTTGAATGTCAACTGTACATTTGCTAAGATAAAAACATTACACAGGAAAATGTATTGATGTTTTAAGTCCACTTTAAGTAAGGCTAATCGGGACTGGACCTACACTTTAAAGTAGGATCTAAACCACTATGTGCCTCTACCGGGTATTGAACCTGGGCCCCCCTGATTACAAAGCGACAATGCTACCGTTGCGCCACCGGAGTGGCTAGACAGGAAAATGTAAAGGTGCATTCCACAAAAAGTGGGCCTACTCCATGTAAATTACAGAATGATTCATTGTTGTTTTGAATTGCGTTAGGGATTAAATGTTTGTGAATGCATATAATTTGCACATTTCACCAACTAAAATCATTACCATCTGTAGCGTACAGACAAATAAAGTCAAATTTTGCTTTTAAGGTGTCACACACATAATATATTTTCTTTCGTTAATGCTTTCCATGCATTCAGGCTAATCAACAGGGGCAAAAAAGTGTTTATTATTTTGATTTAATTATACATGTGATACAGAAAAGACACAAACATTAAAAAACACATACTGCTCTCGTTATTTAAATAAAGATAATGAAGATTTCCACAAGTCAAGTCAAAATATTAAACAAAGAAATAAAATAATAATGGAATTTCAAAATTCAGGTGCCAGGTAAAAATTTCCAGACACCAACAAGTACTTCATAACTTGATGAAACCAGTTCATTATGAATATTTTAATCCAATTGCATGTCTAGAACCTTACGCTTTATGTGGGAGTGTCACACACCTAATGCTGGAATGCCCCAGAATCTGGGAAAATATTTTATAGCATTTTGTTCGACTGGGACCATGAACAGTGAATCCCTGATTTTACATTTTCCCGCATTATACATTCAATCTTGAAGGTCGTAACATAGAAAAATGTTATAAAATTTTCTTCAATTTTACATTTTCCCTCGTTAGGGCATCTGACTACCATGCGAGAGACCAGAGTTCGATCCCCGGCGGGGTAGAACCGAGAATATTTCCACCTGTTCAAGCAGCTCCGGCACCAACCCAGCGTCATATAAAGTGGGTACCTGGAGGAAACTCTGGGGGGTAAAGGCAGCCAGGGTCGTGGTGCTGATCACACACCCCCCCTTTGGACGTGATCAAGAATGTGTGGAGCCCTTAACCCCACACCCCCTATACATCTTTTTTTTACAGTGTTTAAGTTTTTTCAGCTTCGTCCCCTAAAAAAAGTAAAAATCGAGGTTTCATTGTTTATAAGTAGGGACATTGAATTTTCGCGATGCGCGAAATCGCGAAATGTGAAAAAAAGATGCAATTTTGAACATTCTGCATGTAACTACACCCCCAATGATGAAATATGGATGAGTTTTTTTTTTTCGCGAAGTAATGCGAAATGTGTGCTTTTCCACGAAATGAACGCTTTTTCGCGAATAACCGTGAAATATCAATAAATTAAGTAGAAAACACGCAAAAACCGGCAATCGAGGTTGTGCGCGCAAACTGTCGATTTGTAACGAAACGTTTGCCTAAAGTTTACTACCACTTGCAGCTGAAGAACGTTTTATCTTCGATCACATCAGGAAGACGCTGAAAATATGGATTTCCCATGCACATAATCTCAGTTCGAAAACTTCGCTCCCTGTTAAGCTGCATTCCGTTCTTCCCCCGAATGTCTACTCAACTTCCAGTTTCATTGAACTTGCTAGCTGTAGCAGCCATAAGATTAGTCTGTTCCCGCACATCAAGGGAAACAATGGTGTCATTTGTGTTCAGTCATGAATGAATTTTGTTTATCATCATGTGATTTTCAACATGTGTTTGCGTATGTGCAGTAGTGATTATTTTATTTGTTGGACAGCAAGGATATCCTTTAAATACATACAATGAATAAATCACTTGAGTTATGCAATTTATAAATAAAGCGATTTTGTGTTGATGTTTTCTAGTTGGTTGGACAGCTAAGTACTTGTGTATGTGTACAGTATATAAAAATGAAGTAGTTTATTAATTTATAGCTCTTTTGTATGTTGTTTCCTCTCATGATGAAACAGTGTATGCAATTTTTTTTTCCACCGCTGGTATAACATTTTATTTACCTCTCTCCTCAGTTTTTATTTACCATAAATTTGTCTCCATATTTATAATGCAGATAAACATAAAATACGTTAGCATCTAATAGGGATGGGCCAATATGAAATTTTGGCCGATACCGATAAAGTAATGATATAAAATTTACTGATACTGATAACCGATATTCTACCGATCCGATATAAAATTAGACATGGTCCTTGAAAGAACATGAAAGGTTCATTGACCTCCTTAATAAATGTGCGTTTCAAGATGACTGTAGTGAAAGAGAAGTTGCATATTTAGAAATTTACTTTTTTAGAAAGTAGGGCATGGAGATTATCCAAAAATATAACAACAAAATGGCAGAATTTTGCACTAAATTATCATATTTATCGATATATCGGATCGGTAAAAGAATAGGTAATTTTACTGATACACCGATATCGGCCGATACCGATAGAGAAGCGATTAATCGGTCCCACCCCTAGTATCTATAAATAGATCCACTAAAGAAAACTAGAATATACTAACAAAGCTAGAGTAACTCAAAAAGTACACACTTGTCTAAACAGGACTTTAATTACTTAGTAATCCAAAGGTTAATCCACATAAAGTACTCACCTTCGTCAGCCACGCCCATTAGCCGCATCTGGTTTGGTGTCAGTTCAACAGGAGAAAGGAAAACTACATTCCTCACGTACCGAGCTATATGGTACACTGTATTAAGGGCCAGAACCACGGCTACAAACACTTCACCACAGTAAAAGTAGTGGCTCTGGTATGGGCATTTGTAGGAGCTGAAGTAAAAGAAGAAAAGGCATAATTACTAGGGACATCCATATTTCGGGTTTGACGAAAACAAGAAATGTGAAATAACACACCGTAATGTTTATTTTTTATATTTTGAAAGGTGTGAGGTGCATTTTGTTATAACTTGACAAGTTTAAAAACAAGACGCTGCAAATAGCTGTTGCGCAGCTCACACCATATTTCCGCACTCCATTCTCCGAAGCGTCGTTGGTTCGCAGTGTTGCAACCTGGAGGGAGCGGAATGGTCTGAGGATTTTGAACAAAATTTGTATTCGCTTTTTCCTGGGCTGTTTTCTACCTGCCGGAGTACAGAACTTCAGCTCACCTTTCCCCAACGACTCTTTTCCTTCTTTTAAAACGTGAACTCCCCGATGGCGCAGTGCTAGCGTCATTGCCTTGTAATCAAGGGAACACGTGTTCGATTCCGGGCGGAGGCACATAGTGGTTCAGATCCCACTTTAAACTGTACATCCAGTCCCAATTAGCCTTACTGTGCATAAAGTGAACTTAAAACAACAAATCAATCCAATCCAATTCTTTTAAAACTTGAGAAACCATCCATTTAGATACTCCCGTGGCGGCGCTTGTGGACTCAACAACATTATACTTAAGTTTATGTAACTCCTTCTGATTTTGCAAATATTTTGCAACATTGTAAACAATTTCTCTGGCCTGTCCTCTAAGGGGCTTTCCAGAGCAGATTGTGGATTTCGTTGGACCCGGCATGATTTGATTTTGGCATTTCAAAGAGCAAGAACATTTCAGTGCTTTAAAAAAGAACACAGGCAAGCGTGTTATCAGATTGCCTTCTCGTAGCGATTGTTGTACGATAAACAAAATAACCCCCACCCCACTCGGCTTTCCAGTAGTTTCTCTTCGTTATAAACATTAACGCGCGTGCGTAATACTACAGTTTACGATCCGCGCACAGCACGAATTTTCAAAGACCGGATTAAATCAAATGAACCACTGATAAACTGATATGAGCTGGCATCGTCAATCCACACAGTAAAAATAGTTTGTCTTACTTGTTTTAGCTTAATTTTGCTGAGTTGGCACCACTCATAGTCTCAAGGCCAGACCAGTACGTAGAAGAGTGGTGGGGAGGATGACGTAATTGGTAGTGCTCCGCAGCGATCTGCGCATATCAAGACTTAACTTGTCAGGCTATACAATGTTTTGTCAAGAAGTGATGCGAAATGAATTGCAAAATGCGAAATAAACTCTTAAACACTAAAGTTAGGGTTTATTTACCGATGCGACACCTTCTGAGGTCTGAATTATTCTGCGAATTATGCAAATCATGGAAAAGTGATTAATTCTGCTGTAAACATTTGAGAAGCAAAATGGACTCATTTGCATAGGAACAAACTTAATACTCTGATAACTACATAAATGTGTTATTAAAAGTGATGTTAATGTACTGTAATAAGTAGGTGTCCCTAGTGTCTGAAGACGAGGCCCAACATAATATATGTTCATTTTGAGTCATTGTAGGCCAGAAAAAGGTGGGGTTTATTTGTCCTTTTTTGGCCTTTTTCGGTGTTTTTTGGCTTATTGGTCCTTTTTTAGCCTTTTTTTAGTTCTTAACGGCTTTTTTCTTGCAACTTCACCTTCTTTCGACTACGTTTTTACTTCCCATTCTCAATTCGAATCATCATCAGTTCATCACCTCTTAAACATCCTTTCTGTAGGGAGAAATAAATATATTTCCACCGATCCCTGAAACGAGAGAAAAACATTTTTGAACGACTGAAGCAGGTAAGGTACAAGGTCCTTTAACTGTAACTTGTCTGGAAGGTCACGCTGTAAGTGGCAACTTTCTCTTGTCTTGAAGGTTTCAGCACGGTGTATACGACCAGACAGCACACGCCTGCAAAGATCTCAAGGTGCCGCGCAGAGGAAGGGGGTGGGGAGGTTAAAACTGAAGTTATTAATTAATTTGGATCACATTTATATGTCCTTTTTTTTAGTTTTTAGGTCCTTTTTTTGATATTTTTAGGTCTTTTTTTTGGCAATTTATAGGTCTTCAACTTCCAAGCCCTAGGAATGAGAATAGTTTTTAAATCAAATTTAGGGTTCTGTTCACCATTTTAACACCAATATGCCATTTTATATCCTGCTTTTGATCACGAAATGTACTCACTTTTTGTACCGATATATTTACCTTATATTCACCATAAATATTGCTCTAATAATTACCATATTCAAAATTAACATTTCTTACTACCACATGAATCGTTCCACAGATTGTTATCCCAATGAAGTTAACTATTATCTTGCTTGTGGCCCAATCAATGTAGTACAGTATGTATCAAGCAAAGCCTTAAGAAGGATAGTAAAATCTATTTTGCATTGTTTCAAAAACTGTCTGGCTACAAGTAGTCACAGAGAACTGATAATCTACAGATGCATCCACCTGGTCAATGCTTTTGGTAGGCTTGTCAATAAAAATGATTGAAATGTAACAAATTTTTGGTTTTATACAAAGGCTATCGCAGAGAAGGTGAGACAAATTTTTCCTGGCTTGGCAACACTGCCTATGGTTTCGGCACTAGTTGCGTCATGTAGGATGACTCATTCTGTTTCCGTAGCAAGTTGTCACATGTTGCGAAACGACGTTAGTGAGCAGCTGTGTTGATTTATGTGGAACGTGTTTCGTTTACCTCTCTAGGTTTGTGTGTATAACATTGCTTTTCGCGATGAGTATTCAAGATGAACGGCGACATGCCATAAAATTTTGTTGGCGTTTAGGGGAAAGTGCTGCGGAAACATATGCAATGTTTCAACAGGCATATGCCGATCAAAACAGACTGAGTAGAGCCACAGTGTACCGATGGCTCAAGTTGTTCGAAGATGGGCGTGAATCAGGCGCTTTGCTTCTGCATCCTGGACAAAGACCATCCGTGATTAACGAGACGCTAGTGAATACGGTTCAAGCAATTATTCGTGATCATAGGCATCTGCTTAGGTGTCAATGGTGCCAATTTGAAAAAGGTACGTCTACTTGATATGACTGATACTGAATAAAAATTTTGTGGTTTGTAATTTTTTTGTTTCATTTTAATGATTCTTGGAGGGGTCCATGTACATGTTTGTTTTTTAACTGCTACGGAGCCACGACTTTTTGACCTATTGCGCTCACTTTGGTCTCAATCGGCAGCTAATGAACCAAATTTTCACCCTAGTACATTTGCTAGCCAATGGAGGTCGTTGCTTTCCTATACAGGAATTAGGCTCACCTTCTCTGTGACAGACTTTGTACATGGTGAGCCAAAAGAAATAGATGAAACACTCCATAAATCAAACACTGTTTTATCAGGAAGTATTCGGTGCCGTTTCATAAAGAAAGTCTCCAAGTTTACGACCTCCACTTTTTGTTTGTTCTCGTGACATCAGTTTCACATGTCAGTCAAGCAATATGGCCGGTAGCCAGGTAGAAAAAGCATTGTGTGCTTGAATTGGAGCACGGTATGGCAAACAACCAGCTGCAAGGCAGCCCATCTATGACTAACAACCAGCCGCAAGGCAGCCCATCTATGACTAACAACCAGCCGCAAGGCAGCCCATCTATGACTAACAACCAGCCACAAGGCAGCCCATCTATGACTGGAGCAAGAGATTTGAGGAAACTGGTCGTCTATGCAAGGGAAAAAAGTAGTGTTTGGGGAGAACTGAACTATTATCGCATTGATGTCAGTCATATTACAAAAGGGCCACACGTAGAACTTAGCCATGTAAATTTCAGGACTTTCTCTTCCAACCATGTAAGTATTTCAGCCATGTTACTCTTGTTTCTGCAAAACTTTGAAACAATCTATTTCTTTTAGGTTACCCTGTATATCAAGAAATAAAAACAAATTGAAATTATGAAACTAACATGCCTCGTAATACCGACAAACCAGTTAATTCTATGCCATTCATAAACTCAAAGTTTTGTTGACGCAACAAGTTAGATGTTCCAACGCAAAATGAATACTTGGGAACTTATTTCAACTACAAAAAAAAGTAAAACCTTAAAGTATTCTTTTACTTACATGTCATAAAAAACTATAGAAAAAATTACTGCATTTACTGCTCCCCAAAATAAGCTTTTATTTGCCTTCTGGATTTCATATTTCATTTGCACTGTTTTGTTGACAACAGGAGTGCTTGATAATGGTGTCATCGGCCTGTAAGAAAAAAATTGAATGCTTGATTATACCACAAACTTTACGAATTTAACAGTGGTGTATTCTCCCATGTTACTGGTTTACCACTGTTAAATGAACTTTTTACACATATATAGAAATTGTTGGACATCTGTTATTGTTATTGGATGTACAGGGTCCGGCAGAGGAGTTAAGACGGTTTTGAAATGTGAATAACACACTTAATTTATTAAAAATTACAGAAATATATTACTACAGAAATACAGGTTATTGTATGCCATTTTTATTTACCACGAGAGTTCGTGTAAAAAAAAAAAATGATGCCTTCAATTTACTTCTATACACATTTCGAAGGCCTTTTTCCTTTTCTTTTAAATGACCTAGGTAAGATCTTGAGTCAGCGCTTTGTCCGTTTGAACAATTGAAATAAATTCAAATCAACAATCGGCGATCCGGTGAGAAGTTGGTGGCCTGCTTAACTGTTTGTCAGCCAAGTAAGCATGGAGCCCTGGAATGTGCAACATCGAGCGTTTGTTGTGGAGGGATTCTTCAAGACTGGAGAATCTGTATTGAAAACGCAGCGTCTTTTTCGACGTCATTTTCATGTGGCACGCCATGGGCGTGTACCAAGCCACAACACTATCCTCAGGTGGGTACAGAATTTCAGATTGACAGCATCAGCTATGAATAGGTCACTACCTGGCCGTGTTCGAACTGGTAAGGACACCAGAAAACATAAGACGAGTAAGGGAAGCTATCCTTAGGAGCCCAAGAAGGTCTGCCAGCCAGCAAGCTGTAGCGTTGGGGATTTCAGATCGCTCTGTACGACGAATGTTACATCTGGATCTAAAATTTCACCCTTACAAGATTATGCTTGTGCAGGGGCTGCATGATGATGACTTTGTCAATCGTAAAAGATTTGCTGAACGGATGCTCCAAATGTCCGAGGAAACAATTATTCTTATGAGTGACAAGGCACATTTCCATTTAAATGGATCTGTAAACAAGCAAAACTTTAGATATTGGTCAAACGAAAACCCGCAGGAGCTTCATGAACGGCCGCTTCACAGTTCACAAGTGACGGTATGGTGTGGTGTAGCTGCATTTGGTGTTATCGGCCCGTATTTCTTCGAAGATGAAGATGGGGATTGTGTGACGGTGAACTCCGAACGCTATATTGCAATGATGAATACTTGTCAGGGAGCGAGCCCCGTTCCGATTTGTATCCAAAACTTTCGGTGGTTGGGTAGGTGAATTTCAAAGGACACTCACCTTATGTAAACTACATGTTTAATGACAGACACATAAGTTTACATACATTACACATTCCCTGTCACACAGATGACAAGAGATAAAACTGTAGACACGAAACGACGTCCTGCAGCCATACTTGCTGCGCACTCGAAGACAAGTGTTGCCAACACCTACTTGGCAAATATAAAGAACAATGTCTTGGCCGCCATGTTGGATCCAAGTACATTGTGGGGGCCAACAATACTTTTGTTTTACCAGAACTTCGTCGGCTTCGGCGTAGGATAAATCAGCAAGACATATGGTTCCAACAAGATGGAGCAACGGTTCACACATCTAGATCCTCTATAGCTGTTGTTCGTCAACTTTTTCCAGGACATGTCATTTCCCGGTTTGGTGACATACCCTGGCCTCCTCGGTCACCAGACCTTACAATCTGTGATTTTTTTCTGTGGGGATTCCTCAAATCCAAAGTGTATGTGAATAAACCTTGCACATTAGACGAGCTGAAGCTTGCAATTAGAGATGAAATTGCAAACATTGATGGTGAAATATTGCAATGTGCCGTCCGCAACTTCTGGGAGAGGCTTCGAATGTGTGCACATAAATGGAAGTCACTTGAAGGACATAATTTTTAAGTCATAAAGAATTGCCATGGCAATTGGCATACAATAACTTAAAATGGCATACAATAACCTGTATTTCTGTAGTAATACATTTCTGTACCTTTCAAAATTAGGTGTGTTATTCACATTTCAAAACCGTCTAACTCCTCTGCCGGACCCTGTACAAGGTTGTATCACAAAGTAAGGTGAATTTGTCTGTAAAACCCAGAGTTTTTTGTGTAGCTAATTAAATTTTTTGTGTGTCAGATACCAAGGGGATGCTTTGACACTGTTTTTTAATTGTCATAGATGATGGTGGTGCTCAGAATTTATCAATACTTTAAAGCATATTCGCATTAAAAAATATTCAAATAAAGTATGTGGAGATTTTTTATATTCGTGCAGTAGAAAATGTCGTCACTGGCCATTTTTTATTCTGTAATTCCAAGTAAAAACTTCCAGCGACAACGTTGTGGAGAAAATAATGAAATTATTTTTTATAACCACTCAAAGGTTCCCAGAAATATTACTTCCATGCATTTGGAGTTTCTTTTTAACCCGAACTGCGTGCGAAGTAAGGAGACGTTGTCTGGCCATCTTGAGCTGACTCACTGCAGCATTCCGGCTAATCACCACTAACTTTTCGAGTTGTTATTTTATTTCCAGTCAGTAAAAATATTAACTTCATGCAGTTTGTTATAATATTACTTAAATTTAATAATTGACAATTATTTCCAATGCTGCTGTTGTGAGCAAAATTAGTGCTGTCGCAAATACACGTTGTTTTTGTTTACATTACTGTCGACATTAATACTTTCAGTTTCCAAAGTACACATAAATTCATAGACACCATATTAACCTTTGAAAGGCTTTCCAACACGTGACAAAATATGGGGCTTCAAGATAGAAATATGACATGCCTTGCTTGAGTCATTGACGTCTTATCAGTTCAAGTGGGCCATAACTCATTTGTTTGTGTGGGTTGCAACTTGAATCTAACCTATGTGCCAGGTTCCCCTTACTTGAGTGAGAGATCTGCTTTGGTCTGTTTAGACTTTTTTCCTCTCTCGAAAAAGTGTTTTCAGTTGTGTTTCGCACATAGTAAATATGAACGTACACTTATTTAGTTCCACAAAGCATGAAATATCACAAGAATTATCCTGTGATATTCAGGCAGTGTGCACAAATTGATTGTCTAGTCCACCACTCCAACATTAAATGAAAGAGACTATCTACTGTAAAAATAATAACATTAAAGGAAGGATAATGTATTCACCTGCTTTGGCGTAATGTCCACATTTTGATGTCTATCTATAATATTCCTATCTCCTAGTCGAAGTCAATGGCAGATGAACATTTAAAATCCAATTTCTTTCTCCTGGAAAGAAAGAACACTGTAATTATGGTATCATATCCAGCAATGCCATAACTACAGAGCATTCCCTGACATTTGATACGAGACTCCGCAGCAAGCGGCCCGGCGTCAGCGCTTGTCTTTCCTGGTGAACAGGGTTCGTGACAGTTGCACGCTACAGTCTGTTATTTTCGCTCTCTTTCCCTTTCTGTTGACGTTGCAGACTGACGCCAGTATAATCCTCCCTCGGAAGTTGAGTTGCGTCGTGTCCGTGTGCTGAAGATTGTGGCTTAATATGGCACCACAAAAGTTTACATTACAACAAAGGATTTATCTTGTCGAGTGTTACTTCGGAAAGAGGAATTGTGGAGAAGTGCGTGCAATGAATTTCCTGGTGTTCCCATTCCACATAGAACCACTATATTAAACCTCGTAAAAAAAGTTTAAGAGTAACAGGGTCAGTTCTGAATAAAAGTGGAAAGAAAAATGGGGAAATAAAGTATACAAGGACAATCCGTACACCATCCGTGAGTTAAAAGAGAGTACTCTATGAGAAATCGGGAGAATTACAGTAGACGAACTTGCAAGATGCCAGGAATGTGTTGCAGCAGAGGGACATCATTTTCAACACCTTCTGTAGTCAAGGTTAGTACACAATATGAAAACTATAATTTTAATAGCCGACTCTGGTGACTGTCGCGGACCCCGTTCACCGGGAAAGACAAGCGCTGAAGTCAGGCTGCTGGCCGCAGTGTCTCATAGCAAATGTCAGGGAATGCTCTTTAGTTTTTAGTCAGCCTGACATGTTATGTATATCAGTCCGCACTCACTCACTCCTGCTTGCATACTTCAGGATCACTAGAGAAAGTAAGTTATCTTGTCTTCTGTTCCCAAAATAATTAGTCCAAAAATTATAAAATATATGGTCCAATTGTTTTATTGCAATTTCAACATGCTACGAATGCAATTTATTTTTCTTAACACATACTTTGCAGTTTTAGCGATTACTTAAGATTTTGTTCAATATATGCTTTCAGAGTTAGGTTCAGCAGGCCAGGTTTGGTTCTCTTAGCATTAAAATAAAGTTCCTAAATGTCTTCTACTAAGGTTCCGATTTACTTCTACATTCATCCCCACTAGTCTATGATATTAGCTGTCACTCGTCAATGGAAAATACATTGTCCACGGGAAGCATGCATGCTTGCGAAAGGTAATTTTTAAGTTGTTTTTTCAACATAAATATTTTTTTTTGAAATCCAAACAGTGCACATTACTTTGAAGAAGAAGAACATTTATGATAATTAGTAATGAGTTGTTGAAAAACTACAAACTGTAACAGTTTCAACGGATTTCTTCATTTTTACAGAAGAAACTACTTAAGCGAATCACTTTCAGTAGCATTGTTGAAGTGTCTGAATGTATTTTCTGTCATCGTTTTATCTTTATCAGCCATAAATCATGTTTTTATGTATAAAATATCGTTGCTTCCATGTACTTTCTCTACCTCAACCGGATGTTCCGTGCGTTTGATAACGTAACCCCCTGTCACTGTTTCCAACCATCCCGTCTTTTTCCAAAAAGATTACGTGACCACAAATTTTATCTACTCTTGCCTAACCTAACCGTGAATGGTTTGCGGATCTACCCGTGCTAGGTTCTACGTATTAGCATAATTTAAAACCCGGGAAAAAATAGAAAATTAATACGGAAGTAGGTATTTTTTTTGTTTACAAGGTTCGAAACACTGCATACCCACTCGAAATCGACAAAACACAAGCACAACGTGCGATGATCCAGAACGCTCGCCCCATATTGTGTGTCACGCAAGCGAAAAAAGGAAGAACAATAATTACTCGTAACATGAAAAATTGAAGTTATCTTCATCAGAAATTCGTAATTACACCTTATACAGTCCGGCCAAGGAGGACGAAACTACCTGCAAAGGACAATTCCAAACGCAAGAGGGGAAGCAGGGAGAAGCACTCGCCGAACTAACCTGTGGTATTTTGCTTGTGTGGGTTTGCTTGTTGTGTTTATTAAAACTTTCTGTGTTGTGTTTGTGATGGCTCTTACAATTGGCAACAAACAATTTCGAAGTGGAATGAGGAAAATTGGGACGTTTTGGCCCATGTTGCACATTCTACAAAACACCCTCGTTTTGCTAGAAAATGTCACAAGCCATTCAGTTACTACATTTATACTCATAATACTATGTACAACAATATTAAATACTATCTGATTAATGTTGTGTACATTTGTGCTAATTATAATATTTTGCATTCCTAGTGCACAGCGTTGTTGAGTTTACATACCTAACAAAATGTTCAGCCCAAAAGCCCTATGACACCGTGCTCCATTTGTAGTCCTTATCCTCTTTTGCAGTGTCCCATCGCACAAGTGGCACAAATGGCTGGCTTCTATTCGACACGCAGCATGGCTAGGCACGTCTCTCGCTGACGAGGAAAGAGATGTAGAGACAGCAAAAACTGGTTGTGTGCCGTTTCGTTCCTGGCGATCGAGAGAGTCGGACTGTGTGCCGAGATTTACAGCAAGCCGGCTAGTTTAGAATCTGCCGCTAGAGGCAGCACATGGGGAGCTATCAGGGGCGACGCCATCTGATGGCCGAAAATTGAACCCTTGAGCATTATTATCATTCAATTTTCTTTTATGGAAGGTTTACGATTGTAAAGTATTCGAAAACGTTACAACTAAGAAGATCAATTTAATTGAATGACCTAAAATAAAGCTACTGCTTTACAAACAAGTTTATCTACTAATGTGACGATATGAATACTTTCCTGATATGTTCGGTTTGCTGATATAGTATATGACTGGCTTACCTTACCCGTACATAATTCGTAAACATCTCTGTATGTATTTTGGTGGCGATATTACTACATTGAAACTTCATTGCTGTTTCTACAGCAGACGATTTTCAAGGAACCCGCTTCCTGTCCAAAGCTCCGTCACCCCTATTTAGCCACTGAACGCATCCTTTTGGCGCATGCGCACTTCCGTCCATGGTCTCGGCTAAGGCAGCCAAACAGTAGAATGTTCCGCAATGCACAATAAGTAAATAGCAATGTTAAAAAGGACGAAATAAATTAGTTATAAGTGTTTTGACTAGATCAAGCTAGTAATTTACAAACTCAAATAGCAGAGCCATGTTGCATTTCAAATTAAAGCTCCTTACATACAGAAGACCTCAATTTGAGTTCCTAGGTAAAGTAGCTTTTGATTTACAGCTGTTGAAAGATTTCAAAATGTTATCAATTTTTTGTCAATTTTTCAACATTTGAAAGTAAATAGCTCAAAGAGCTAAAATTTTAGATTTTTTCTACTTTACTTTATGTAAAAAATTATCAATTTCTGAGATGTCAAGGTTCAGACTATGGGTTGACTTGACATGGAATAGTCCATATTTGAGTACATAAGAAGGGAAAAATTGTTCTTCAGACAACATGCAGTAAGTAATCCCTACAACTCTGAAATATGGGGAAGGAGACATAAATAGAAATTGAACCATGTACCCAAAACCTGACACAACTAACCTACCAACGAAAGCATTTAGGGGCATGATACCCCTTCACAATTCACATCACATGACACAGTACGAATCCAAGACGACAGTCAAACTAATATGCACATAGAGAGTATAGAGTAGGAAAAAAATCATTCTCCAGGAAACATGCACCAAATGATCACTAAGCTTCTGAAATTTGTGTTAACAGACAAAAATAGGTATTGAACCTGTAAAAATGTACAGAATGACTTTTTTCCAACAGGTGAAGCTAGCTTTTGATCTATATTCACCAGATATTAAACTGCATGTGCATGATCTACAACCTGGCCTAGCCTGTTACACGGATGTGAGTATTCTTTAGTTGTTGATGTGTATGAAGCTTACGACGGTAACTGTCTGATATCGCCCGAACGAATTTCTTCAAATTTACAGGAGAAACTACTTACTGAAATCACTTTCTGTATCATTGTCGAGGTTCATCGAGGTATTTTCTTTCGCTGAAACTGAAAACTTCACCATAGAATGCTGCAGAACAATAAATAATCAGTTGTTACGTAAGGAACTTGCATCTTCTGTAACATTAGGCCCTTGTTTCCATTAAGTACGTGCAAATGGCACAAGCTTCGAAAGTCACGCGGTTTCAGCCTTCCAAACGTGCCTTCTTTTTTTAACTATGCTAACGTAACCTTGCCGGAAATGGTCCGTGGGGCTATCGTGAATGGTTTTTGGGCTATCCGTCAATGGTTTATGATGACATAATAAACACGAAAGTAGGTATTTTTCGGTTAAGAACATTGAAACACTGCATACCCACTCCAAACCGACAAAACACAAGCACAACATATTGTCTGTTACCCAAGCATAACAAGGAAGACAAATAATGACTTGTAATATGAAAAGTTGACACTATTTTATGGGAAAAGGCATAACTTCACCTTAAAGAATCTTCCGCAATGCAGAATATGTAAGTATCAATTCTAAAATTAAGGAAATAAACGAGCTAGAGGTGTTCGGGCCTTATCAGACAAGTACCGCTTACGACTAGACTGCACAATCAACCCTTGTGTTTTACCGTTTGAAAGTTAAAAAAATATTGTGCGCTAATAGTACGTATTCAACACTTTGAATTACCTCTGTGCATTTCTCAATTTGAAGTTACATTTCTATAAAATAATAATAAAAAAAATACTACTTTACTTGCCATAGCTGGTTTCCTTGAACCTAATCCATGTTGTAAACATACAGTATTGCCAAGCCGAACTTTGGTTTTCAACGGGAATATATATGCGAATTTCCACTAGAATTCAACTTTTTTAAAATCATATTTTCATTCGTATTTTTTTTTCATGTTTTTATTGAAAGGGACTCTATAGAAAAATGCGGGTAGTCGGAGCGTAGCGGAGCGGAGGTGAAGCTGCGGTAGCGCTAGGTCAATTACCGCAGGGGCGGAGCCTGGAATCGGGAGACAATTAATACTACTTTTTTTCCACTTTTTCCACTTAGACTCCAAATTATCTTGGGAGTCGCAAACAAATCACCTATGTTCCAAACTTGCCAGGGTGGTATTTCTACTTAAAAAGCTTAGAACATGCATTAGTAAGGATTTGTTGCTGCAAACTTATTATGCATATTTTCATAGCCTTCTGACTTATGGAATTCTCTTGTGGGGAAACTCATCTGGTGCTGGGGATGTATTTATCTGGCAGAAAAAAGCTTTACGAAGCATGGCAGGAGTCTTTGATCAGTCTGTTTCCTGTAAAAATCTCTTTAAAGAACTAAAAATAATGACTGTGCCAAGCTCATATATATTTACCTGTCTAGTGTATACAAAAGAAAATGTACATAATTATAACGCACGCAAGACACACTGTGCACAGACACAATACAAGATTCTGTTACAAGCTCGACACACCATCAATCAGATTCACGGCCGTAGGCAGGAAAAATTTTCGGGAGGGGTTCATTCATAATTGTTCCCATGGGCGTCGCCAGAAATTTGAATAATAGAAATAATAACAATAATTGTACAATAATAATGAAAATTTCATAATAATAAAACAATTTGATTCCATAATAATACTAATAATAATTATTATTATATTATTGTTATATCCTTGAGGGGGCTTACTCAATCCAGCAGATGAGTGAATATCCAGCACAAGTTTCTTTTTGTTCTTTTACGTTTCATACAGTGTGTACTTGAGACTGTCCTATTCTCAAACTGTCATGTTCAAATTTAATATTATTTATGTTATTGATGTTGTTTTTAACTTATGCATGTTTATTTTATATATATTGTTATAATCATCTTATCACGCTGTATAAAATACAAGAAATGAAATTGATGTAACCATAGCAACGAGAAATAATAAGTACTAAAAATGGTGATGGAAGTTGTGAGATTTTCTGCGCCTGTATTGTATTTATTTTAAATATAACGGTTATCGTTAATTACGCAATTTTATTTGCATTGATAATCGTTCTGCAAGTTTAAGCGCAGCGACGGTTATCAAGAGTGGCGACCCAGAAGCCAGGATTGTTCAAATAGTGTGCAATCTTCTGAAAGTGGTAAGAATGTCTGTTGTAATGGAACAGAATTTTTGTCATATGCTGAATTAAGACTTACGTCACAATCTTCAGTGAGTATAACGTAACTTCTTAAGTGAATCGTCATATGTGTGAAGATCACAATGGCTGATAAGTTAAAACAAAGTAAATCTAAATCGTCGCGTAAAGAAACAAACATTCAGGCTAATACAATGACTACTTACTTTGATGCTTGTAATCCCGTAGTCGCTTCCAGTAATGCGAATACTACAGAACATGATGTTTGTTCTACAAAACCTGATAAATTATCTTGTTGTAATGATCCTGACAATGATTTGAGGTATGTTCAGTGTACACAGTGCTCCTCATGGCATCATATATCTTGTCTCAAACTTACAGTCACTCACTGGACAATTTATTCGACTACACTAGAAAATTATTATTGTAAAGATTGCAAACCAGATTATGATCCTTTTAGTTTGCCAGCTTATCTAGAAACTCTTAACCCGAATTTTGGTGATTTGTTAAGTACTGTTAAAAGTATTCAATTGCTTATGGTCGCTTCTAACGAAGACCTCAAGACGAAACTAGAACAGTCTATGAAATCGCAGTTAGAACAGTCTAATGCTGAAATGAAATCGCAGTTAGAACAGTCTAATGCTGAAATGAAATCTCAGTTAGAAAATTCTATGAAATCACAGTTAGAACAGTCTAATGCTGAAATGAAATTGCAGTTAGAACAGTCTAATGAAGAACTAAAAACCCGAATGGATCTTGCTAACCAAGATATGAAATTACAGTTACAGCAATGTAATCAAGAATTTGCAGAGTTTAATGAGAATATTAAGTCTCAGTTTGAACAATTGGAATTGGATATTTATAGTAACCTAACTTCAAAATTTGAATCGGTTCATCAAGAAATTAATACTGTTAATCAAAGATTAGACAACTTGACTTCCGATGTTAAAACACAACTTGATTCAATAGCTTCTGAATGTGTCAAGAAAAATGAACATTTGGGAAGTATTTTAAATAGCAATATTTCTCAAATCCGAACAGAACAAGACGTTCAAGGACAACAAATTTTAATAAATAAAGATTTGATTAGTGAATACGATAAATCTATTACAGTATGTTCATCCAAAATAACTGATATTAATAATAGATTATCATCGTTGGAAGTTGCTGGTAAGGAAAATGAACATTTTGGAACGTATCTTATTGATTGTAATAACAGGTTTCAACATATAGAATCTCGTATTGATGTTTTGCAAACTAATTATGCAAATTTTCAACGCAACACAAAGGGAAATTTGAAACCTCCCCTTGCACAAAATAGTTCTCAAACTAAGACATCACGTGAAAGGGCTAGAAATGCAGTTGACTCGGGGGTGACTAATTCATCTACTTATTCATCTGATGAATCTTTAACAACCCATGTGAAAACAACGTTCGATGAACCGCATGTTCGAAATCGTGTTCGCTGGAAGCGAAACAAAAGATTTATTCCAACCTGCAATGAGGAACATTATCGAAATAATATGTCACCTAATAGTGTACAGTTTAAGGATACAAGTAAATATGCGATTAACAATATGCAGACAACTTCTAGATTGAATTCTACCGTTACAAATATTGATAAACGTTCCAATGTTCAACAATGTTGTTCTGCTGATGGTGAAAATAGTTACATAAATCAAATGTTTACATACTCGCAAGAACCTAACCTCCCTGCCGTTCATCATAGTAATGTCCCTGGTGAAACGTGTGGGTTTCGTCATATTTCTTCCTTGCAGAATGAAGCTTGCAGACCATGGTTTCAAGGTGAAAGGCGTAATGCAAATTTAATGACTGGCACAAGTTGTCCAAATGCTGAAATTGGTGTTAATGAGTCAAATACAAATAACAATTACTGTGATAATCCACAAAGTCAGTTTGATCGTTGTATTTCTCCAACGTCTTTACCTGTAATTACTGTTGGGGATAGAGGAAACAGATATGTAAAGATAAATGAACTGTCTCATTTACCCAAATTTTCTGGAAAAATAGAAGACCAATCGGCTCGAGAATATCTAGAACATCTTAATTCCATGCTTGATCTTATGGGCATTCCAATTAACAAAAGGCTACAGAGTATTCAGCAGTGTTTCACCAACAGAGCTGCGTACTGGTATAGAACTCACAAACGTATGTTTTCTTCATATGATCATTTTCAAAGGGAATTCATGAAACAATTTGCAAGTCCGGAAATACTACAGTCTCAGTTATCAGTATTAAGGAACAGAAAGTATGATCCTACAGTACATGGTGATTTAGAAAGCTTTGCGTTGAAAACATATTCAAATTATTGCAATTTAGTTGAGAATCCAAACGAATTGGATGTTATTCAATTAGTTATTAGCCAGTTACCAAATAATATAGCTAATAACATAACTTGTCATGAGATACGTTCTATGGACCAGTTAACAACTATGTTAAGGAAATTAGATGTTGTCCGAACTAGTAGAAGAGGACTTATTTTCCTACCGGAAGAAACCGATAATAGTAGTAAGGTTAAACCCAACAAGAATCCTGACAGTATGAAATCAAAATTTAGTGTCAAGCAAATTAATGTTAAACACACCAAAAACACTTGCTCATCTTCTACTCAGACTTCGTCGATCGATGCTCAAGTACCTTTTACTAATGAATTTGGCAATACTAATTCAAGATATGGACAGTTTAGAGGTAGCAATGGTAGTTTTAGAGGACGTAGAAATAATCGTGGCTATTCAGGATTTACATATAATAACAGAAATAATTTCAGATTCCAAAGAAATAATGCAAACTCTGGTATTCCCGGTGACATTACAAATAGGAATTATAATCAGGATGCTATAACTTCTCAGTTACCTAACAGTAGTCAGAATGGAAGGATTTTCTACAATAGGCAAGCGCAGTATACAAGTGAGCCTGCTCTCGCTCCTACTTACAGTCAACCTGTTAATGTGACTTCATTACAACCACAAGATGCATCTACAACTTCTGGAATATCAAATTCTCCTTCTGGAAATGTATCAAGGACCTTTACAAGACAATCTGGTATTGGAACATCTTACCAATCAACAACAAATTTAAATTAAAGGAGCGGATGGAAGTGCCTCGTTCACTCTGCTTTCTTTCAGAGAGGCCAAATTTGAACAAACGAAATTCATTTCAAACACAGGAAATGATGAATGTACGTGATGATAAAGACTTAATATCGGAACCACTACAAGTGAATTTTTTATTGGAATGGTTTGAAGAAGAACCTGAATGGACTGTTAGTGATTATGATATTCCGGTTCCATTAACTGAAGTTCCAGTTATTCATGGAATTATTTGTCAAATACCTGAAGTTTGTATTATAGATTCTGGAAGTCAGGCAAATGTTCTAAATTTTGACGTTTGGTGTAAACTATCGTCTTTGATTGGCAACATTAAACTGGATAACGTGGAAGATGTAAAACTCACCGGTTTCGCTGGATCCAAGAAGTGTAAAGTTGTTGGCAGTAAAATTATTAATCTGCAGATAAAGAACGAATACTTTTCTATGGAATTTTTTGTTCTTAAAGAGTTGAATGCCGATGTCATTTTAGGAGTTCCATTTTTGAGGAAATATAAAGCTGTAATTGATTTTAAAGAAGGGAATGTAAGTTTGCTAAATGATAAAGGAAAGGAAATTTCCTCTGTTTTAACTCGGCAATGTTCTTCTACAGAAGATTTGAAGTATTGTACAAAGTCTAACTTTTGTTCAGAAGATACATTAAATGATAATGAAAGTTATTCATGTAGATTGTTACGTGATGCGTCAATTTTGAATGATGATGTAGAATATATGCCAGCTAAGAAGTCCATTTATGAGTCTGTTTTTAGAAATGATAATTTAGACAATTTGCAGAAAGCTGATTTATTCAAACTTCTGTCGTATTATCACGTACAATTTTCAGATAAACCTAGAAAAGCAATTGTTGAACCTTACAAGATTCAATTAGATACTGTAACACCTATTACAAGCACACCTTATCCCATACCAATATCAAGGAGACTACCTTTAGAAGAAGAGCTTTCCAAGTGGGAGAAATGGGGAATTATTTACCAAGATTCTTCACCATATCTTAACCCTCTACATATAGTGTCAAAGCAAGGAGGTCTTTGGAGACCTGTGATCGATTTTAGGAAACTTAATCAACATGTTATCTCTCCACAAGTGAGAGTAGAAGCAATCAACGAACTGTTACAGAGGTTCCTAGGATGTGTTTATTTTTCTTCAATTGATTTATCATGTGGTTATTTTCAAATACCGTTGACTGAAGATTCATATCCTTACACAGCTTTTTCTTATAGAGGCAGACAATATCTTTTCCGCTATCTTCCGTTTGGGATTCGTTCAGCAGTCTCAGTGTTCCAGGACAGGATGAATAAAATATTCTCCACCGATTGCAGAAATTTTGTTGTTTGTTATTTGGATGATATTCTAATTTTCAACAAAGATTGGTCTCAACATATGCAACATTTAGAACTAGTTTTACAAAAGATAAAGGGTGTCAATATGTCTATTAAATTTTCCAAATGTAAGTTTGCTTACAAAGAAATCTGCTTCCTTGGACACATAGTGTCCGGTGATAAAATTATGGTTGATCCTGCAAAGAATTCAGCAATTATTAATTTTCCAATTCCAACAAACAAACACTCCTTGAGAAGGTTCTTAGGATTAGCTAATTGGAGGCGAAAGTTTATTGAAGGATTTGCTGAAATGGCACAGCCTTTGTATGATCTGTTGAAAAAGGAATCAAAATGGCAATGGAATGATGTTCATGCTTCAGTTTTTGAAAACCTCCGCAAGTCACTGATATCTCCAAAGGCTTTGTATCAACCAGATTTCACGAAGCCTTTCAATGTCAACACAGACGGTTCGAAGAAAGGAATAGGAGCTGTTCTATGGCAAGACTCAACTGAAAATTCTGAAGAAGGACCACGTATAATTCAATACGTTAGCAGATCTCTTAAAGGCAATGAGTTATCATACAATACTCACGAGATTGAATGCTTAGCGATATTATTTGCTTTCGAAAAATTCTACATTTACATAGCTGGAACTAAGGTGAAATTGTTTACCGATCACCAATCTTTATCTTGGCTAGAATCTACTAAAACTTTGAATCCACGATTAAATCGTTGGAGTTTGAAATTACAAATGTTTGATTATAATGTATATCACGTGCCGGGAAAATCTAATGAAGCTGCAGATGCTTTAAGCAGATATCCTGATTTAAGTACAGGTTTTCCAACTCTATCGGAACTATATGTAAATAACATAAGTCTTGATTTTCTTGACGAAGATAGTGTAACATTTTGGCAAGAAAGTCAAAATTTGGATTCTTATTGCAGTGCCATTGTACAAAAGTTACAAAATGGGAATTTGTCGAAGAATATAAAAAGGCAATATTCGATTCAAGATAATATATTATTCCTGAAACATTTGAAAGAAGACAAGTGGAAACTTGTAGTACCTATTATTGTTGTACCCAAAATTCTTCATAAATTACATGACTTACAAGGTCATTTTGGATACTATAAACTATTTAATAAGTGCAGAAGTTTATATTATTGGCCTAAAATGAAAGTTAGTATCAAGCAGTATTTGAACGACTGTCTAACATGCGCAAAAACTAAACAAGCTCACACAAAAATTAGTAAGGATGAATTGCATGTATATTCTACTACTCCACATGATATGTTATCAATAGATCTTGTTGGACCGTTACCCAAATCACAAGGATATAGTTACATATTAACAATAGTTGACACTATGTCCAAATTTTTAATGGCTTATCCGTTAAGGAAGGCAACGTCACGTGAAATAATTAACAAATTCAAGCTCCAGTATTTTTACCACTATCCACCATGTAAGGTAATATTATCAGATAACGGTTCCCAATTTAAATCACAAGAGTGGAAGTTATATATGAATGACTGTAAGATAAAACATATCACCACGTCAGTTTATTCGCCTTTCGCAAATCCTGTGGAAAGGTACAACAAAGAGTTAATACGATTGTTACGATTATATACTTCGCAAAATCATCAGGACTGGGTAAAATATTTGAATCATGTAACAGGACTTCTTAATAATTCCGTTTCGGAAATAACAAGTTTCACACCTAGTGAACTTTTTCTTCATCACGAATTAAAGGATTCAATTATCAGTCAAATTAACTGGCCAGATGATTTAAAGTTTGTGCCCTGGAAACATAAGTATTTTATCGCCAAAGCACGTATTAAGGAAAGATATAAGCCCAAAACTATTGAGTGTGATGCTAATAAATTGAAGATAGTCCCAGGTGATATTGTTTTAGTGAAAAATCATGAACATAGTAGTGCAATTAACAAGAAAATTCATAAGTTTATGGAATTATGGCTTGGACCCTATATAGTTGATGCTGTGAAAAACAATTATACAATTTTGATGTCTATGGACGGAAAGAAGATAACAACAAGGCAGAACTTGTCAAATATCAAGAAATTTAATTGTTCTGATGAGAAAAAAGAAGAATTGCTTAAACTAATGTAATTGTCATGAAGTGATGCATAAGTAGCTGTAAATTTGAACACTAAGATGACATTTTCAGAACTTTAGTAAAAAGAGTATTGTAAATTTGTGAATTGGTTCATTATGTCAAGTGAACTCTTTCATTATCCTGACGAGTGTATATTAAAAGCAGGACTCAAATCTTATATATTATATAAAAAAAAATGTTATGTTCATTTTTTTTTTCCAGGAGAAGGGGAGAGATTGAGACTGTCCTATTCTCAAACTGTCATGTTCAAATTTAATATTATTTATGTTATTGATGTTGTTTTTAACTTATGCATGTTTATTTTATATATATTGTTATAATCATCTTATCACGCTGTATAAAATACAAGAAATGAAATTGATGTAACCATAGCAACGAGAAATAATAAGTACTAAAAATGGTGATGGAAGTTGTGAGATTTTCTGCGCCTGTATTGTATTTATATTAAATATAACGGTTATCGTTAATTACGCAATTTTATTTGCATTGATAATCGTTCTGCAAGTTTAAGCGCAGCGACGGTTATCATACTGAAATGCACAATTATTATACTTCGTCATTAAACTTTAGATACCTTCAAGAAAAAGCTTTAAAAGTTAGATGGAAATTTTAGTCATAAAGTTTTTGTTGTTTAACTTTAAAATTACATTTTTGGAATTTTGAAAAGTGTGGAACCAGTTATTATTTTTAAAAACTTAGCCTGGTGCATGGATTGTAACCTCAATCGTGAACGTAATGCGCTACGAAACTGGAGATCCTAGGTTTGAACTCCTGTCAAGGGGAATTTATTTTCAACTTTATCGGACGGGGAATTTAATAGCTGGAAAAAGAATTTTGGGACAATCATAAGGGAAGCTTCAGTCTATATTCCTTGTGACGCAGGAACAACACTGGAAAGATGACAGCAAAAGTGATAATGGAGGGGTCGTAGTTAGGCTACGATTCTGAGAATAAATCCTGTTTCACTCAACTTTCAGAATTCCAAATGTATGAAAATTCTAGATCGATCGTTTCAACACTCTCTCCTCGTATTTTTGTGATGTTTCGAAAAAAAATAAATGAAAATTTGTTACAGATTTTGGTTTCTGAACACCCATTAATCCAACATGTCAGAAGTTTCGGGGGGGGGGGGGTTGAACCCTAGAAACCCCCCTCTAAATACGGCCATGATCAGATTAAGTAAAACACATAATAGTTATAAGTATTTAGGAATTAAGTTATACCAGAAGCTGCTCACAGTCTCTCTATTAAAAAATTTAAAAGTGTGCTTCAACCCTGGTTAAAAGAAAAGGTCTTCTACAATCTAGAAGAATTCGAAATCCATCCCAAAAATGATTTAATATTCTAGAATGTATTGTATTGTTTATTTCCTGTTTTATGAATTATTGTTATGGATATTGCCACTGCCATAATTATATTTTTTCATCGTCACTAATATTATAATTGTCTTATGTCTATGTACTCTTACTTTATATATGCATATACTCTCATATTAGTATCTATAACATATTGTAGTTCCATGTAATCCCTCTCTATATATATATTATATATTTACATATATACAATAACAAATATGTAACCAATAACTGACAACATCTATTGCATTGTACAATGTCTAACGATGAATAAATATATTGTATTGTATTGCTTCCTCACCTACATTCATACCCTTTCCAACGGTGTATCAAACATATTTCTATCAAGAAGGGTCGATTCGACAAGCTTACATTAGTGTGCACTTAATTGTGCAGGAGACAAGTACTTTTTTTCTGCACACCATGGAGTTGGAAAAATACCGCAAAGTGTTCTGATATGGACTAGTGTTGCTAGTATGTGACATTACATAAGCATGAAGGGCTATTACATTCCTAAATGCTTTCGTTGTTAGGTTAGACAGGTTAGGTTTAAGGCTATTAGCATTAAAATTGCATCTGTAGATACTACTAAACACCTTCCCGATGTTAGACAATACTACAGGAACTTATTACGGTAAGTAGTTTCGGTAAATATGCGATATCACCCGAACGGATTTCTTCAAATTTACAGGAGAAACTACTTACTGAAATCAGTTTCTGTAGCATTGTCGAAGTTCTTCAAGGTATTTTCTTTCGTGGAAACTGAAAACTTCACCATAGAATGCTGCAGAACAAGAAATAATCACTTGTTATGTAAGGAACTTGCATTTTCTGTAAAGCGACAACATTATGCCGTTGTTTCCATTATGTACCTGCCGATGGCGCGAGCGTCGAAAGTCAGGCGGTCTTGCCATTGTTTCCAAACGTGCCTTTTTCCTATGATTTTGTTTTCTTTTTTTTAACTATGCTTACCTAACCTGACCCAACCTAAGCTAACCTTGCCAGAAATGGTTCGTGGGACTATCGTGAATAATTTTTGGGACTATCAGTCAATGGTTTGTGGGGCTATCGTGAATTGTTTTTTGGGGCTATCCGTCAATGGTTTGTGATGACAATGAACACGAAAGTAGATATTTTTCGGTTAAGAAGGTTGAAACACTGCATACCCACTCCAAATCGACAAAACACAAACACGACGCGCGATGATCCATGACCAGTGCACGCCATATTGTCTGTTACCCAAGCGGAACAAGGAAGACAAATAATGACTCGTAATATGAAAAGTTGACACTATTTTATGGATAAAGGCATAACTTCACCTTAAAGAATCTTCCGCAATGCAGAATAGGTAAAATTAAGGAAATAAACGAGCGAGAGGTGTTCGGGCGATATCGCATAATTACCGCAGTGGTTTCTTCCGTAGAAATGAAGAAATCTGTCCGAAGGATAGTAAACTAGTACCAGGTTGGGATTGTTAGGTTTGGTATTGATAGTTATTTTCGGCGTATCCTTTCGCTATTTTAGTGTACATACAAACAGTTGTTACTAACAAAAAGCAACGAAAGTACTCAGAAATTGCAGGTTTTAACTTACGTGGGCCATTCTTTGGCATCAAATATCTCCATTATTTGTGCTTTCCTAACGCTGGAACGACATTTACATTACTTTAAAAAAAAACATACATTGAAACCTGTCGATTAAACAAGAACATCAATTACAAGATATTGTAACTTACAAGAGTACGTTATCAGTTTGTCGCTATTAAAATTATTTCTTCTGGTTGGAACAGTACACACCTGGCCCTACCTATTTTAAAACTCCATCGTTTCTCGATCTCGTTTATCATTCGACCTAAAAATCTCCTTGATTCGACTTCGAGATTCATTCTCAATCGATGAATCTTTTGGGTCGGGACGGGAAATTTTTTAAATCCCGACATTCGGGACGGGAGAAAATTTTGGGACGGGAAATGTTCGAAAGTTCCCGAAGCTCTGGAAATGTTGAATTCTACACGTCGTTTTCACTTTAAGTGATTGTTCTTGCATTTCTTACTTACAATGCAGAAAATGTCGAGAATTAACGACTTTTTAAAATGACCAATCGGTATTTCTTCCACTCCTCTGGATCCCAAAAAGTAGGGAAGTCATTTCCCGAAGTTGGCGGGAAATATTTTCCCCGATTCCGGTCCAGACTTACGGGATCCCGCACACCCCTAATAGCCTGTGCCTACTAGCTTCCCATGATAAAGCCATTACGGGTTGGGATGTTCACTATTACATGATACAACAAAGACCGACGGGTCTGCTGCCACGCGCATGTCTCTTTTGAGAAAGACACTACCCAAAAAAAATCCTGTCCCGCACACCCCTATTGGGAAACACTGGGTACCTACTTTGTGCTTCACACTGTTTAAAAAACAATCATTACGTCCTTCTATAGTCTGTGCACTGCACCCCCGCCCGCCACATTTTTGTTTTTCATTATTAATATTGCACGCAGTGTTGCCCGGTCTACTGATTTCGCAGGAGATTTCCTGATTTTCAGCACGATCTACTGATCTCCTGACAAGTTTCAGGAAAATGTGGAAATCTCCTGATTTTTTGCTTCCTAAAATATTTATAATGAACAATTATTTTTAAAAAAATGATTTAAAATTTACATATTCAGCTGATGGAATGCAAAGACCCATGAATATTCCGCAGAGAGAGAGAGAGAGAGAGAGAGAGAGAGAGAGACGGGGGGGGGGGAGGAGCAGGGTCATACCAGGCTTGATGACACTGGGAAAGACGCGCGGCTTCTTGAGCTCATTGTACATTGGGAACTCCAAGGCGGGTGTCCTAACTTTTTCCATCTGGATGAGGTTTTTGTCAAAGCGCAGTGACGTGCACTGAGGAGTAGCTAGTCTAGCAGATAGATTAATCAATCTCAAATCTCTAATTATTTTCAAATCACAATATTTATTGTTTTGTTGAAGCCACAGTTCATATGCAACACTTTTTTTTCACGCGCTTCTCGTCCCTCGGTGCGTTCAGTGGCCTAGCTCGCTCTTTCTCCGCCTCACAGTTCCAGGTAGAAACGGGTTTTCGAAGGGAAAGGGAAGATTTCTGCCTCTACCTCCCTTGCCCCCTCGCCCCCGCTCCCATGGTTGGAAGCCCGTGCTTTCAGGTCCTCCAGTCTATGTCCTGTAGGACAGATAGGGGATTGGATTCCCTTCGCTTCCTTTGTAAATCCTCTAAAGAACTAAGGGGAAATTTTTCTGCAGTATTTCTGTTCTCTGTATTTACACTACTTTTTACACGTTGTACAATATGGGATGTACTTTTATTATTTATTCAATTGGAACGTCTTATGTGTAGACAAAAATGTTAGGCTATGCTTTTTTAAAAAATATGGAATATATAATGATTTATTAACAAATATTTGCTCACGCTCTCTCTTGTTCTCGTTTTAGTAGTGTTTTATTTAAATATACTAATCTCTTGGCCTCCAATAAAAAAATGGTTAAGCTAAACAATCATAAATACGGATGTACTTATTTGGGCAAGTGAACGCGCGTTCTAATTCTTGTTGTTGGTTTCGTTTATTTTACTTCGCTTTTCTGCCACATTTGGTTATCGCGAAAATGAGGATGAGTGATGATATGATGAAAGTGATGAACGGACCTCACAAAGAACAATTCAGGCCGGAATTCGTGACGAGCGTGCATTCTTGTTCTTGTGTGTTGTACTCTGCCTGCAGTGAATAATGAAAAAATTAGAAATGAAAAATGTATCCCAGAACTCAAAAAGCCAAATGAATATCATTGAAGAAAGTAGAAAAAAGGTTTGTTTAAAGGTGTGTTTTGTTACCCATCGCTTTTTCTAGCTGTATAAGTAGCGAAGAGCTTGGAAAGTCGTAATGGACAATCATGAACAGAGAATTCTAGGCTCCTGATTTCACAGTGCCCTGCAGATTCACTGAGAAGAAATTATTTGTATTTTCTTCTCTCATCCATCGCTTTACCTAATTTCTGCCATGACGATGAACGTTGATTAAATTAAACTGGTGAAGATTGGTTGCAAAGAAACACTCATGCAAAGGCCACGGCTTGAGCCCGGATCCTTTAGTAACGAGATCGTGAGATGGGGAAATTAGGGAAATCAAGCAATGCATTTTTTTTAAAAAAAAAACGTTAATCATATATAAAGATGGTATTTCAAAAATTCAATTGAAAATTACTACTCAGAAAAAATGCAGTTTGCTTTACCGATACCCACGTATCCGAATGGTTAGCGCTTTCCTCACATGTTTGTTGTCGGCCGACCTCTGTGGAGGAGTGCAAGTGGTCCCGGATCTGTACCCGATGGAGGTATATAGTGGTTCGGATCCCACATTAAACTATAGGTCTAGTCCCGATTAGCCTTTCTGTGTATAAAATGGACTTAAAACGTCAAATCAACCATCAAATCAACCAACCGGGGGGGGGAGTGGTTACCACAACGCGCTACAACACCAGGAGTTCCGGGTTCGAAACCCTACCTGGACATGGGTGTTCTTTGTGTTTGTCCCTTCATTAATTTTGTCGTATCATCTTCGCGATTAACCAAATGTGTCAAAAAAGCAAATCAAATCAAATCATTCATTGATTGATTGTTTGATTTGGTTTATTTTACTTCGCTTTCCTCCATTTTTGGCTAATCGCGAAGACGATACGATAGAATTGATGAAGGGACACACAAAGATCACCCATTGCCAAGCCGAGATTCAAATCCGGCATCTCTGGCTCAGTAGTCAAATGAAATCGTTTTTGATTTTCGAAAGTGGGTGGAAGTTATGTGTACAATTTTTTTGTACTCATTCCTAACTTTGCAATTTTTCCTGTATTTGGCGTTCTTCTTTTAGGAATACCGGGCCCTAAAAGGGGGGGGGGGGATTATGACCCGTTGTCATACCCCAAGTGTCGATGTCACAGCACGTCACTGGTCAAAGGGGAAGCAACTGGAAACTGGTTATACCAATGTTGCCACCCACACATACGAACAAGTATTCAGTTTTATGGTAATGTTTATTGCAAATGTTAGATACAGGTTCAGGTTTTTAACTCTGATAAAAAAGGGAGTCCACATAACGAATGCAGCCAAAGGTTATGGTTACAAAAGCTCTTAGCAAACTGTCGATTGATTGATTTGGTTTATTTTACTTCGCATTTCTGCCACTTTTGGATAATCGCGAAGACGAAGATGAGTGATGATATGATGAAATTGATGAAGGGATAACCATGCCCAGGCCGAGATTCGATCCCGAGAGGGGGTCCCTGATGTCATAGCGCTGTGCCAACCACTGAGCCACGGAGGTCGGCTTAGTAAACTACTGTTGCAGATTTATACTAAAGTTATACGTCGCAGTTTTATTTTTCTTAATCATCTCTTAACTTAGAAATAATAGTTCATGTTTTTATAGCATTGTTTTTTAAGCTATTTCTGACCGTAACTACTACTACAATTGGTGTTATGTCCCTTTCTACTCAATCAATACTGTGGCGGTAGAAATTCTCTTTCCCGCTTTTATACCAGGTAATCCTCGAATGCAAAAAGCTGATTTAATTAACATTTACATGTCTGAAGTGACAGTGAAAATAGTTGAAGATAAAACCTGCGACTTGTCCTATACTGGGTCCCGGGTTCGAATCCCGGACTGGGCATGGGTGCTCTTTGTGAGCATCATCATCAATTCCACATCTTTATGATTAGAGAAATATGGCAGATGCGAAGTAAAATAAACCAAATCAATCAATCAATCTGTCTAATACTGTTTGGTTACCTTCCGTGAATGCAAGAAAAATTTTAATTGAAGAATATATCGGGGGTTTAGGCATGACAGCCCTTCTCCATTACCATTAATGCGAGTATGCTTTCAACGTGTTGTTAAAAAAAGGTGTGGGCTTTCTTATATCCTGTAACTTTGGCTAGTTTTAAATAAAAACAATTTAAGGTGTTATCAGGTAGAGCATTTAAAAAATATATCCTCGATTGCGTAGTGGCTGAAGCTCTAGTCTTAGTTAACACAAAAATCACAAAATGTTTCCATAAACTTTTAAACGCCAAGTACATAAATCCACGCACAGTCACAAGCATTTATTTTAGAATATTTCTGAGATATGAACAGAAAATCGAGGTCGTATTTTTTCCAGTAATGTCACTGCTTTTTGCAATGTGTAGGGGCAGTGCCGGCAATTGGGGGGCAATCCTTGCTCCCCCTCAGTTTTGCACCCCCGAACGTCGCCACTGATTGGGGGAAACTGTACCTTTACCTTATGTGAATTAAGAGGGTGGGGTTATCGTGCCCCTTGAAGTGCGAATTCATAATAAAATTTGTAATAACATAACAGTAATAAATATATCTTTGGACATCTAAAATTAATAATGGTCAATAATGATAGTGGAAAGCTTTTCCCACTCTACCCCCAGAACGTTGATAATCCGCTTTATTAGCGGATCAGATCTCCTGATTTTTCAGGGCACGATCTCCCGATTTTTAAAAATCTGACCTGGCAACGCTGATTGCACGACCAGGGGCAGAATGTTTGAATTTTCTTTTAAACTTCTAGCCCCTGATGACCTAACCGGGTTATATCAAATTTAGGGGGTTTTCTTAGTTATGTTTCCCCCATGCATAGGGTGACCAGACATACTCTTTTTAAGAGTATTATACTCTTTTAGAGGTTCATATACTCTATACTCTTTTCAATTTGCAAAAATCCCCAAATATACTCTTTTCCTTGCTATTTAATTTCATTCATTATTTTACTCGTAAAATTGCATTAAAATCCACAGAACGGAAGACGTCAAGATGTCAACATCTGAAGTATTTACTCCTTGACTCAAGAATTTCCTATGAGCAATTTCAAGTGTCATTTTCATATTCCATCAACAAGCAAAACATATTTCAAATTAATTGGAATTTAATGATAATGAATAGGGCTGTCACGTGCCACTTCCGACGACACAATGAAAATCACAAGGAAGAAATGTTCCCGAAAGTGACGATAGATGTCAGCACGCCATATAAAGAAGAGCAGAGCTCATTGTACAAACTAGGAGCGGAGAAGAGCGATTATATATATTATAGTAAATGAAAAATATATATAAAGGAAGAGTATAAAAATTATAGAAGTAGTGAATAAAAAAGTTGTATATAGCAAATTAAGATAATTAAGAACATGCTCATATATGAAACACTTAGGAAAGTTATTAAGTGAGCAAATGAATTCAGAAATGTATCTCTTTTTGATTCTCTGGCAAGGAGAACGTCACCATGTTTTGGTTGCTTGTCCCCGGTGGCGCTGTTGTCAAATTAGACGCCCCGAAGCACTTTACGGTTGCGCTCTTTATTAGTCGCACTGGGCCATTGACGATCCTGGTTATTTCCCTTGGTTGTTGTTTTAGGAGGAGGCGCTATTGTCAGATTAGACGCCCCTAAAAATCCTCTATAGCTTTGGTTCAATTCTCTACAAGGAATGCAGCATAATGATTTGTCTATATTATTGAGAAGAGATATGATAAAGAGAAATATTTGCAATTAATGAGAGAAATAAGACTTTTTCCAGTGGCAAAGAAGAATAGAAGAAATAAGCATTTGCTGTGGAAAGATACAAATAGAAGAATTTATCGAGAATATAAGAATATCTCATCGGAATATAGAAGATAATAAGAATTTCTGCTGAAAGAAGAAATAAGAATTGATATGAATAGAGGCAATAAGAAACAACGATGAATAAAAAGGGGATGACTATCTTTTATAAATAGAAGAAAGAGATTGTCATAAAAGGTAGAAGAAAGTAGAAGAAGATTATCCTTTTACCAAAGAAAATAAGTGGAAATTGAAGAAAGAAGAAGCCATTCATATATTTTGTCATAGAAGAAATTGACGAAAGAAGAAGAAGCCTTTATTTCCTATAGAAGAAATTGATGAAAGAAGAACGAGGCTTTCCATATTTTATCATAGAGGAAATTGATGAAAGAAGAAGAAGCCTTCCTATTACCATAGAGGAGCCTTTTAAAAGAAGAAGAAGCCTTTTACCAAAAATAGAAGGAAAAAAAGAAGAAGAAGCCTTTTCCCAAATTCTGAAGCTGTCCATGACCTACAAAAGGAATTCAACGCCCTTGAAAAGAACTGTCAGGAAATAAACAATGAACACGCCAAGGTAATAAAAGACATGGAAAGTAAATTATCAAATTATGAGAAAAAGTTTCAAAACCTTGCCAACAACCTGACGCTGAAGACAACTGAGCTGGAACAATATCAGAGAAGACAATCTCTCAGAATCTTTGGCATCAAGGAAAAAGAAGGGGAGAATACCGACTCAATCGCGGTTAATCTCTTCAAAGAAACTTTAAAATTGAACATCACAGAGGAGCATATTTGCAGGTCCCACAGGGTAGGACGACCATCCAAGAATCCAAGGCCCATCATAGTAAAGTTCGTGAGTTACAGATCGAAAACACTGGTACTGAAAAACCGAAGGAAGCTAGCAGGAACGCCCATTGCCATTGCTGAGGACCTCTGCAAGGAACGACTCGAACTGTTACGGAAAGCTAAGGACAAGTACGGGAATCGAAATGTTTGGACTGAGGACGGGAAGATCGTCATCAAAACAGAGACGGAAAGGAAATACATAACAAGGCTCGAAGAACTCTAACGAGTGTTGCTGCAAGTGTGTGTGATAAGTTATGTGTATCCCAAGTGTGTGTTCCAGAGCGAGTAGTGAAAAACATATCCCATTCATTATTTCTTATTACTATTTCCTAATTATTATATTATAATCATTATTATTATTATTATTATTATTATTATTATTACACTATTAGATATATTAAGCCACCTGCAAGTTCACTTTTCTTATAAAGTAGCTCTTATTTGCCACAATATTATTATATTTTTTTCCTTTTCTTTTTATCTTCTTAAAAACCTAATTTACGTAGCTTCAGTCTCCAAAGTACTTAAACCAGTTGCTATATCTCACGTTCTAAAAATGTTCACTTTCTCCCAACCATTGCTCGTGATGGTCCGCTGTCCGCTGGCCGATGCTAGAAGACTCCTCCCCCTCCCCCCCGATGACAATGGCTTACCGTTACGCGGAAAGGAGTGACCTGGAGGAGGGTGGGAGAGTTGAGGCCGCATTCCAAGAATTGGCCCCCTCTACAGCCAGCACAGATGGCTTCGCAGACGACATTCACGCCTTCAGCAGAGGTTTACAAATATGTCACCTCAATACTCAAGGGTTACTGAACTCGTTCGATGAATTTAAGCATATCATGTCACCTGCTAATTTCGATGTAATAGGTATCACCGAATCGTGGCTAAAGCCCGGGATAAGTAATAACGTTGTGGAACTTCATGGTTACGAAATAGTAAGGAAAGATCGAACTCGATGCAACAGGGGAGGAATTTGCTTTTATATCAAAGAAAATATTCGATGGAAAATAATAGAAATTGACAATTTTTTTAAACTAGACGAACAAATCGAAATATTAGTAGTCGAAATTTGTTGCAATAAAGAGAAAGTAGCTGTTGTGTTGGTGTACAGGCCGCCAAACATATCTTATACCACATTTAATAATTTGCACGATGTATTACAATTTACATTCGTAAACTACGACCATTATATTTGTATCGGCGATGTAAACGCAGATTTTTTAAAACCTAAAGAACCGGATACAAAATTACTGTCGGGTATAATTAAAGAACTAAATGGCATTCAAATTGTAAAAAAGCCAACGCGGAAAACTGCCACGTCGGAGTCCCTAATAGACGTTATAATCTGTTCTAAAAAGACAAAGGTTTTATACGTAAATCAACAGTCATTGCCAGGTATATCTGATCATGATATAGTGTATGCAGTATTTGAAGTTTATAATAGTGTAAAAAAATCGAAAACGAAATTTGTCCGTTACCGTGACTTCAAACAACTAGATATCAGCAAATTCAATGAGGATGCAAAAAATTCAGCCTGGGAGGATATAGAGGGATGTGAGGACGTAAACAGCCAGGTCGAAATGATAAATGATGAAATACTATTGCTGGCGAACAAACACATCCCTGTTAAAACGCGCAGAGTGACAAAGCCTCCCGCGCCATGGATAAACAATACCGTTCGTGAATTTTGGAAGCTTAGGGACTACTATCATTTGAAATACGTAAACACCGGCGATAACGATAGCCTTCTCAGCTACAAATACTTTAAAAACAGAGCTAAAAAGATAGTGCGAAATAGCAAGTTTCACTATTATAAATCTGCAATCGATAAGAACATAAATAATGCGAAAGAAATGTGGGCGAACCTGCGTAAACATGGCCTAATAGGTAGCAAATATGTCAGTCAAGATATTCCCGAAAAAATACTAGATCCAAATAGCATTAATGACTATTTTATACAAGCTTCGCAAAGTGAAGCGAACCAGAATGGCCTGGAAAAAATTTGCAAAACATTTTTGACCCTCAAACCCCTAAATTCATTTACCTTTACTAGAGTGACATCACAAGACATACGGAAGGCATTCAGCAGGATACGTAGTAAAGCATGTGGAGACGATGGCATAAACTTAACCATTTTAAAATTATTACTTCCATTTTGCGTAAATACTATAACCGTCATAATAAATAACTCCCTAGCACAGGGTATCTTCCCAGAAGCGTGGAAAAAGGCAATCGTTTTACCGCTCGCAAAATGCAAGCCTGTTAAAAATGTGAATGACTTGCGCCCAATAAGTATACTGCCCATAATGTCGAAAATTTTAGAGCGTATTGTACACGAGCAGCTATTCACACACGTAACAGCTACATCTAGTTTTCCAAAGCATCAATCTGGTTTTCGGCCAAATCACAGCACCACAACAGCCATTCTGAAAGTTGCTGATGATGTACAAAAAGCTATCGATGAAAGCAAAATCACCTTACTTGTATGCCTTGATTTCTCGAAAGCATTCGATTGCGTAAACCACGAAGTTCTACTCGCTAAATTACACAGCATTGGGGTTAACGGCATAAGCCATGATTGGTTTGCATCGTACCTTTCTGGCAGGAAGCAGCGAAATCAGAGGCAAAAATAACTGTTCCTCTGGGTGGTTAAACATTCGAAATGGAGTTCCCCAAGGAAGCATTCTTGGACCTCTCCTTTTCTCCATTTATGTAATGGATTTACATAAGAACCTCTCGCATGCGCAGTATCACCAATATGCTGATGATACTCAGATATATATACATACAAGGATAGAAGAGTTCTCAAATGCAGCATCACAACTGCAGAAAGACCTGAACGCCATAAGTGAATGGGCACAAACTAACTTCCTAAAATTAAACCCAACCAAGTCAAAATTTGTCATAATGGGAACGAAATTTCTGGTAAAAAAGCTTAGCCAAAACACAGGTAACATGATTCTCCCCAAATTGAATAGCCATCAGTTAAACTTAGAAAATACTGTAAATAACCTTGGCGTTGTCATGGATTCCCACATAGAATGGTCAGGTCATATTTCAGAGCAGATGAAAAAAGCCAACAAATCTCTTCGAGCATTACATCACTTGAAAAATATTGTAGGCATTGAGGTTAAAAAAAAATTGTGCGAGAGTCTAGTTTTATCATGATTAATCTACGGAGCCACGGTTGCTTACAATGCAAGCAGCTCCATAACTAATAAGCTACAAAAGCTACAAAATGCATGCATAAGATTCATTTACAAGCTGAAAAAAAGGGACCACATTTCAAAATACTTATTCAATTTGAATTGGCTTAACACCAAGAATCTCGCGAAATACCAATTATTAACTTTAACACATAAAGTACTAGGCAACAAACAGCCTGCATATCTCTTTGAAAAACTGAAGACAAATTCGAGCAGACATGAACATGTAACACGACGAAAGAAATTATTGTCAGTCCCAGTACATAATACGACCACCTATGGAAAATCATTTACCGTAACTGCCACTAAAGAATGGAATTCCCTCCCAACCTCCCTAACATCCATCAACAGCCATATGCTATTTAAAAAGAATCTCAAACAGTATCTACTGGCAAGGCAGCGAAATACCTAATCACGAGCAACTTTTCATTCATTCATAAAGATACGCATTGTAACATTTGGCAACCGTGTGCACATAAATCTTATAATTTAATTTCACTTCATTATTACTATTATATTTTCTATTTTTCCAGATTACTGAATATATATGAATGTGTACTAAAACAAAAGCAAAAAAAAAAAAAGATACCTATGTTCAACAATTTATAGGTAAATCTGTTTTTCTTTTTCATTATCTATACATATATCCTAAGCGTATATACCTATATATTTAATTATTCTTATTTGTATTGATATGTAATCCTTTTCATGTTTTTTTTTCTGAATGTATTTTTTTTCTCTCAATGTACTCTTTATTCCATTGTACTAATCTTCCAGACAAGGGTCTGTTGTAAGAACGGCCCTAGAGGCCGAAACACGCCCGCTCCAATAAAGGCGATTTTATTATTATTATTATTATTAATAGAAGAAGTCTTTTCCCCCAAAATTGTGAGAAGAAAAGAAGAAGAAGATTTCCTTTCGATTATACATATATATGTATATACAAGCTTCGCTATATTTTTTCTCTGTATTTTGTATTGATTATCAGAATATAGATCCGCATTTTACTATATCCTCTTGGCTATAAAACGCTTTTTTATTTGGAATTCTTGAATAAAGAACCTATCCCCCTGAGATTAAGATATCTGTAGCCGTGGTAAATAACATTTAAGTACGTACCCCCAGGGGCGTAGCAGGGCTGAGCCGATACCACTTTGAACCGATACCGATACTCTTACCGATTCCCACCGATACAGATACTTGAAAATTGCAATAATTAAAATTTGTTCAAAATATTGATCAATATTGGTGTGTAAATATTCTCCTCCAATTATATGTATCAACATACCAAGAAATTTGCTTGAGAATATTCAAGAATTGCATCAGAATATTAAAATATATATTATGGAGTCACAAAATATAGTTTTTTGTGCAAAATTAGTGTAAAATAAAAAGGAAGTTTTAATTTTGCATAATTTCCAGGATAATTAGACTGTCAAGAAGTCGCGAGGGATTTTTGCGGACCCCGTGAAAGAGCAAAATGCATGCACACCTTCAACCTATAGACTATACTCTTTTTGGTCAACAAATATCTGGTCACCCTACCCATGCAAGAAAAAGATAACTCATCACAACTCTGGTTTGTTAAGTAATCAAACTTGAGGTAAAGATGTATGTAGAGGGTGAGAATCTTGGTTCCCTTCCCTGCGTGCGTCTGATTAATATCAGACATCAAATAGCAGCAGAAATGAGTGGTGTACTAATATGTATGTATATAGTGTACGGGATTTCAGTTGCTAACATTTTACATTAAATTTTTTTTTAAAAAAATTCTCACTTCTGACTTTATGTAATTATGTTACCATCTTTGTATTATAGTAGTATTGTATTGTAGTTATAATTACATTCCTGGACTAAAGTTGATTAATTCTCAATTATTGAAGATATTTTTTTTTTACAGGGAATGTGGTGGAAATGTTAAATTAACTGCAATAAATATTGAATTAAATTGTATTTTTTATCATGTTGGATTTATTGTTATTCCTGAAAATAGTGCAAATCCAGTTAATATTTGGTAATGTTTCAGATTGTTTTATGATCGTTTTCAAATTCTCCTATAATAAATACTAGGCAATCATTGTCACACAGAATTTGAAGCTTCCTTAAAGTAATGAGCACTGCTTGGATTTTGAAAAAAAGGTATTTGTATTGGAAAAAAACAACTTAAAAATTCTTACACAAGCATGCGCGATCCACATTAACAAGACATTGTTGATAGAAGCGACAGCAAGTATGTTAGAATAGGAAGTAATTTGGAACCTTTCATTTTTTAAAAGAATGTCAAATTTATCGGTAAAATAACATCTTAAAGGTACATTGGCAAACTCCCTATTTCACATGCTTCACGCTTTACACAGACTACCACCTAACCTAACTACGAATGTATTTAGGGATAGTATGTTAATGCTAAGAGAGGTAAACCTGACCTGCGTAGGTAAGACTCTACTTTACGTCCTTTTCCTAAGGAATATGTGTCAGATATCGTTGGAAAGCTTATTGTATAAAGAATTCAACAACATAAATCCCAAAGCGAGGAAAAATTACCTGGAAGAGGAAATCGATAAAAACCGATGTTGTACGGATATGCGTAATTGAACGTGCTAAGGAAATTTTTCGATGAAGCGCATATCTAGGGGTAAAATGAGTGCTAATGGAACCTAACCTCGTAGGCATACCTCATCCCCGTGACTGGTTTGTAGGGCTACCCGTGCATGGTTTTTGGAGCTAACGTGAATGGTTTTTTGGGGCTATCGTGAACAGAAAGTGTAAAAAGAAAAAGGTACTTACCCGAAGTGATGCCCGCTGTCTGCAAGCACGGTTTTGAACGATGCACTAAATTATTACTGGGGATAAACGTATTTTACACTATCTACAAGTTTTTGTCTTTTTAATTCACCATACACACGCACCGAGAACGCAAAGAAGCAATCACCACGCAGAACGCAAACGAGCAAAGCATACGCATTCACAACGCGGACACAAAGACGAGCCTGCAGTGTTGTTAACTCCCATCGGTTATCACCAAAAGGCAATAAGGACGTAAAGTAGAGTCTAGCCCCTGCGTAACCTAACCATGAAGGCATTTAGAGTTATTATTAAAATTCTAAGGGAACTAAACTTGACCCTCCTAACCTGCCTAACGAAAGCATGTATTGAACAAAATCTTTGAACATTCAATGTTCGATTTCTGTTTATGTTTGTCAACACGTACTTCAGAGTCTTGGTGATTACTTACTGCATGTTGTCTGGAGAACAAATTTTTTCTATTCCATACACTCCTACATGATACTTCGTAATCAGCCATACATTACGGTTGTCTTTGATATGGACTGTTGCCATCTATGGGTGTGGCATGCAAAGAGTTATTATGTTGCTAAATGCTTTAGCATTTTGTAGGTTAGTCGCGTGTTACTCACAAATCCAGAATATAAAAAAGGAAAGTTAAAAATTGTACTTACGTATGTGATTATAGTGCTCTTATTGTAGAACGACGTTTCAGAGATTGACTATCTCTTTCCTCAGGTTCGTATAAAAAAACTAAGTACTTGGCATAGTACTGCGTCAAAAATGTAATATGAGGATTGTGGTTAAGGGTTGGTTAGGATACATTTAAAATATTAAGTTTTTGCTATTAAAAGTACGTAAACACCAAGTCGTTCCCTAAAAAAAAACTTGTACAGTAGACCTATTCACAGGTAAAAAAGTTAAAAATCTAAAAAAGCTGCATGAATCACAATGCAACCTGCAGGTTTGGCCATTCCTACCCAACTGTGCTTCTCAATCCACATGAAGGCCAATTCTCCACGAATGTTTCCTCTCCCCTTAATTTTCTCGTTTCCCCTTATTACGTCACAAATCCAACGTAAATTCACGTTCCTCTCTTGCAGCTTGCATAACTTCCGGAGTGACGTGGAAACCAATATTGGGTTCAATCTTCCAGGCTTTGTCCCATTTTTTGAGGAAATTGATCCACCCTTCTTCCAAATTTCCTTCGTCCCTATTAAGATTATTCTTCCTCCCCTACAAATATTTGCTGTTTCATACACGTTTCTTCCTAATTTCCTCCCCTCTTTTCTGATTATCTCTTTTTTTGCGATTCTATGCCCACTTTCCAAAATGGGTTCTGCGAGACCCATTTTGGGAACTTTTTCCCTTATGTCCTTTTCATGCACGCTCCATCTTTTACCCATATTTCGGCCCGTCTGTCCTATGTACTCCTTCCCGCATTGGCATTCTATTCGATAAACCCCCTTCTGTTTTTCCGGTATTTCCCTAGTTGTCTTTCCTTTCTTATAACACTGTTCGGCAAAATTAAACTTTTTGTCGCTCCCATGAACCAAATTAGGTGATTCTTATAGATTTCGAGCTCCTGAGTTTGAATCCGCAACCCGTTTTTCTCCAATACGTACCAGTTTTGAGGGAGGGGGTGGGGGCGGGTTTCAATTACCACGCAAAGGTGCTATTCTCCCCCCATATAGAATTGCATGCTATCATCAGAATTTCAATATAAAACAAGCAGATACAACTACATAAAGAGTAAAAGTTCAACATTTGCATGTGAATTGGTGTTCCTGCTCCTCTTGTAATTTGTACAGGGTGTCTCGCGTGTCGCATTCCAACAGAAGTCGGCCAACATATTCACACTCCATTTCCTACTGTAGCGCCTCTCCATGGTAGCTATTTGTTGATGAAATCTTTCACCGTGTTCATCGGAGACCTCCCCCAAGCTGTACTGTTGAGGGAAGAAGTCCAAGTGACAATGCAGGAAATGTAACTTGAGGGACATATTACACCTCATGGTACGAAATGAAATAATTAACCTGCCCACAATGTCTTTGTAATTAGGTGACTAATGATTCCTGAGAAAATTACTGCACACGTTCCGCATCACTCAGCTTAAAAGGAAATGTAGGATCCTTCAAAACGTCTCTGATTTGAGACCCTGTATAAACACCTTCTTTCACCTTGGCCTCGCTCAGTCTTGGGAACAGTTTTCTGATATGAGTAAATGCTTCACCATCCCGTTTCAGGGCCTTGACAAATACCTTCATTAGACCTAATTTTATATGGAGAGGTGGTAAGAATACTTTCTCCGGATCCACAAGAGGTTCATTAGCCACGTTCATCTCTCCTGGGACCAGTTGGTTCCTTGGTGGCCATTTTGTGATGGTATACTGCTCTTTGGCTCGACTGTCCCAATGACACAAGAAACAGCAGTGTTTGGTGTAACCTCCTTGTAAACCGGTGAGGATGGCAATAACCTTAAGGTCAGCACATACGCACCACTTAAACTGTTCGTAATTTAATTTCTGTAGTAGGTTCCGCATGTTCTCGTATGTTTCTTTCATATGCACAGCATGAGCAACAGGGGTGGCAGGATATTGATTGCCATTGTGTAGTAACACTGCCTTCAGGCTAGTCCGCGACGAATCTACGAACAGTCTATATTCTTCAGTGATGTAGTCAAATTTCAGTTGTTCCATAAGCGACGGAATGTCACTGCAATACACCAAATCACCATCCTTTGTAAAATTATGAACTAGGCTCACCTCTCTTTTTCTGTACATCGATATATTCACATCTCGGTCAAGTAGATTCCATTGTTGAAGTCGTGATGCAAGCAACAGGGCCTTGGTCTTCGGAAGGTTTAAGTCTCTGATCAGGTTATTCAGTTCTTCCTGACTTATCACATGTGTTCCTTAGTGTCAGACACTGGGGCGTAATTGGGATCTGAATGCGTACTCGAAGATTGTGCAACATCCTGACAAGTCGCAGGTTCTTCGTCGGATGAAACACTGCTCAGTGTGTATGAGTCTGGTGGTAAGGTTACAGGCAGAACAACATCATGTGGGACAGGTCTCCTCGCGGAATCCAAGTCAGGATACTGTATTTTATGCTTCGTGCCTTTTGAGAAACCTGTAAAATTGGTCAGGCAGAAGTAACAGTCTGCAACATGATCCCGGGGCTCGCGCCAAACCATAGGTACGGCGAATGGTATCGATTTATGTGTACCTTTTAACCATCCTTGTAGAGTACGCGCACACGAGTTACAACTTTGTTTGGGAGCCCAATCGCGATCCTGGTCGCCGACTTTACACCCAAAGTACAGGTGGTACGCTGTCTTTAGGAACGGTGACAATGCCCTACTTTGCCCCTTGAAGACCACTTCCCCACATATGTAGCAGAATGAATCTACCGTGTTTTGCAAGTTCGTGGCATGTTGGTTTAACACAAATGTCAATATTTCACGCAGAAATATTTTTCCTTAACGATATAAACAGACACAGAGTAACGCGACTCTCTTACACCACGATCACCTCGGAAGTAAAATATCTGCTTCATGGGACAACGAGGTGGATGTCTTGGCACCTTTTTCCAGCTACATCCTATTTGTCGTCTAGACAAGGGGGTGCCAACGAATGACCACAAGTGATTACGAATCCTTTTACCTTGAAGGAAGCCGAGGTGACAGTGTAGGAAGAGTGTAACGAAAATAAAACGTTGAACTCCAATGTACACAAATAAGCCTGTCACACATAGTTAAAAACTGTAAGATATCATCCATTTTAGAGCCAGTCACTTATGGCTCATGGGACATCGTGAAAATATTTCTTCCAGCAGTAATGTTAAAATGCAATATTATTCACATTTTTGTTTTGACATTTATCTGGAATTCTCAAAAAAATGTGTGTTGTGGCAGAATTCACTGTTTTTTTGGAGTGGGTGGGGTGTATTTGGAATTTTTTCTATTTCGGGGTGGGGGGTTGTGGGGGCAGGGGAAAGAATGTCCCTAGGATATAGTAACAATTCTTGGATTAAGGTAAAAATACACAATGATGCATTCCAAGCATAAAAAATACAATTTCATTAAAAAAAATACAATATTTCGGTAAATTTTTATGGAAAATGCCCCCTAAAAAAAACCTTACGTGCTGGAACTTTTTCAATGCGATATTCGTAATCAGCGACTCGAAATCTATAGGGTACACCCTTTCATCCTCGTGGGAGGATTTTCATGCCGATCAGTGTAATCGGTGAAGTATACTCACATACGTAAGTACAATTTTTAACTTTCCTTTTTTATAAATGCTTTAGTGTTACACTAGGTGAGCAAGGTTTAGGGCTCATATGATTAACATGTTGACTGCCAAGGCCAGATTGTATGAATGACATCGTGGGGCCAAATAAAAACAATTTGTGAAAATGGATGAAGTTGGTGCCATTAGATCTGTGATGCACAAGAAATTTCAAAACAAGCCAAAAAACCGTTGAAAATTCAATTTAAATTAGACGCAGTTTTGGGTATCGTGGCCTGGAGAAGAGAATTTTGATCAGAGGGCCATGAGACCCATTACTGTCTCTCACATTTTTATTAAAAAGTATAATTTCTGTTTCTTCAAATAACGAACTTCGTCACTTGGACTATCAAGGTCGTACAGTATTGCACACACATTTTCTGCTTCTTGTTCATACATCGTCAACAGAACAAGAAAACGCACAACAGAAGTGCATCCTCCATAAAATATTGCACGAAATGCAATCTGCACGTTCAATCACACAGAATATAGTCTTAATTTCTTCTTCCTTTATTTATCTCCTTCTTTGTTTAATTCTTGCCTGAAATACAAGGATGCATTAACAAATGTATCGATTGTTGTATTGAAAATCAAGAAAATCAAGTCATCATAAATAATCACAGAACACTAGGTTTATTACTACAATGTTACGGCCATTTGTACGCCATTGTTGTAATCGTCGGTTGCTATCTAGGGCCAGGCTACGAGTATAGTGTAACATTCTGGAGCCAAAACAATATATTTGATCATGTTAGCAAATGACAAGTGAAACACATATAGGGGTATCGTGGCCTGAAGCAATTGCTGAGGTGAGAGACAAAAATGGGTATCACGTTTCACAAATGGCGATACTTGAGACCCACTTTTCGGTCTCATGGCAGTCAACGTGTTAATAAAACATCCATGAGCCCTTTCTTTGATAGGTTAGGTGGGTCAAGTTACAGTTCTTAGCATTAGAATAGCATCCCGACATGCTTCCAACACCTGATCATATAACATCTGGTCCCAAGCACAAAATCTCCTTCAAGCCTCAAATGAAAATCTGACAAAACTCTATGTAAGAGATGGCTGCTCACTGCATGGGAGCGACTTCTGTAAGCTAATTTTGAAATCATAATTTCTCCAGTAAGTACAAGGACCATCCAGAAAAAAAAAAGGAACATTTGGGTGTAAAACAAATGACAAATGATGTATTCAAAAAATGTATGGTATAAAAACCATATACCTTACTCTACTTTTCCTGATATTCATAAGGCATGGGGAGTCAAGTGAATATAAAAGTGTTCCTGCTCTACTTTTTACAGGAGAAAAAAAATCAGAATTTGCAAAATAAAGTCCAATAACCACTTTGGCGCAGGAGGAAGGGATTGGTGAAACCACCCAAGCAGTTAGTGTGTCAACATGCCACCTCTCCATGTTGCAGTCTGTGGGTCATTAGTTGTGCTACAAATCTGGGTGACATATCGGGATTGCAAATTACAGTAAAACCTCATTAATCCAGACTAATGGGGGGATAAGTTTAACAAAAGTCCGGATTAACTGATATAACCTAAAAGAACAGTAGAAAGTGCATTAAAACTCTGTTTGTAGCAACAAAACATGTTTATTATGGTGTATTTAAAGGGCATAGGCCTAAATACACTATACAGTAGAGTACAAAGTCTGCGGGAAACAGAATTTCATCAGTGGTTGACTGTCTTTTCTTTGGAAAGTTCTCTTGTTGACTTCTTGCCACATTTAAAACCTTGCATTCTGCTTGTTTTTCAGCTTATAGGGGTCCAGAGATTAACGAGGTTTTACTGGAAACTTTCCGTTTATGGGTGGATGGTGAAGCTTCTTGTAGGAGTGTCCAGCAGTAATCTGCCAAAAGGTTTGGTGACCATCTTCCCTTATATCGTCTTTCCATGGCAGCGATATCTTGGTGAAATCGCTCACATCTCCGAGATTAGGCGGGAAAAAATCCAAATGAGAATGCAGGAAATGTATTTTGAAAGACATGTTGCACCCCATAGCCTTGTAACAGTCCAGCATGTGTTCCGTCAGTTCCCTGTAATTGTCAGACCTGACGTTACACAAGAAATTGTTGCATACATCTTTGAAGGCAAGCCAAGCTGCCTTCTCAGTATCTGTCAGCAACTCTTCAAATGTTATGTCATTTATCAAGTCACGAATCTGAGGACCAATGAAAATACCTTCTTTAATTTTTGCAGTACTAATCGCAGGAAATTTGGGCAGTAAAAATTTAAAACCCTGCCATCTTTGTCCATTGCTTTCACAAAATTCTTCATGAAGCCCAATTTCAGATGGAGCGGTGGTAACCGCACACTGTCTTTGTCAACAACGGGTTCATGCCAATTCTGCCTGTGACAATGGCTCTGGTTGGGGCTGTGATGTAGATGGCGTGTAATCAAGATCTTCGTGATCTATTGGTTGGTCACTACCATCGTCTGTTTCATCTTCCAGTCTCCATTCCATTGGTGGTTTTGGAACTGGGAGAGAATCAGAATGCAGAACCGGGTGTGCTGCAGATTCCAAATTTGGATATGAAACTGTGTGTTTTGATTTACTTGAGATTCCAGTTAGTTTCATTAAACAAAAGTAGCAATCTGTTATGTGGTCTCCAGGTTCCCTCCACAACTGTGGTACGGTAAATGGCATAGATGGGTGGGTTCCATGCAACCAACCTCTTAAATAGGAAGAGTAACGTGAGCAACAGTCCTGTGGTGCCCAACACTTACCCTCATCTACCTTTGATTCAAAATACAACTCGTACGCCTTTTTGACAAGCGGGGAAATGGGATGTCTTTGCGACCTCGTCGTAAACTCACCACACCCATAACAGAAAAGGTTTGGTAAATTAACACACTTCCTAGACATCGCTGAACGCAAGAAACACGCGAACACACATAAACAGTATTCTTCACGTTAGGAGTTTTGCATGACACACACTGCAGGAACAGACACTGCGTGATCCCACTAGCAACTGACTGATGCAAATAACTGCAACTCCATTATACCTTACTATACCTCAACCAAGTAGTTATCTATCCCTTCTCTCTCCACCCCCCCCCCTCCCTTCTTATGCACTGTGGAGCCCTAGTAACAAGCTGTGCTGATAAGTGCCGCGACAACAATAACATGCAGTCGTGCGCTGATAAAATTGCGTTTCCAGAGAAAAGTTTAGGTGATAGCGAAAAACTGTTTTCACTATCGTCATCAGGGCACTGAACTCCATAGGAATCACATGTTTTTGTTCTGAGGCAATTTTCATTGTCGCACAGTGTAATCGAACAAATTTGTCATCCAAACTACCCATTATTTAGTTTCTCGATTATTGATGTCTGTAGTTTCTGCCAGTCGTACAGATTCTCAAAAAAAACATCAAACCATTTACATCCATTATGATGGGGGAGTAGAGGATTACCAGATCGCTGTAAGGGAAATGTAGGACATGCTGTCCCAAAATATAGGACATTAAGTCAAAATGTAGGACGCAACACATTCTCAATAAATAATACATATTTCTACAGAACACGTTAGGAAGTAGTTGAAAAATGACACTTTTCAGTTTTTAAAAAATTATTTCCCAACGAATGTTTAAATGCAAAATTTCAAAACTTGCAATCATACTAATCAATGCACCTCTTACTACTTGATTTAAGTGGTACTTCTCAGAGGAGGCAATTTTTATCAAAATTTCAGGTTTAGTCAAACTATATATTGATGTTAGAGTGGACAGTCAAACTCGTTGAAATTATATGGACCAATACCAAACATTTTACAGACTTTATGAAAAAATAATTCTCTCGTGAGTCTGTTGTGCTGATGGTAATGAAATTACACACTCAACATTTGAATTATGACCTGTAATGGCAAACAAATATTCAGCTATTACTGTAATTTAAAATGGTTTCATCTTGGGTAGTTTTTAGTTCAATAACAGGGTGTCTACCAAAATAATACATTCAGAAATCTTGACTTTTTCTGGACTTTTCTAGATCCTACTTAGGTAAAGTTGGAAATTAGTAATTAAGAAAATAAATATTTATTTAATGAAAATCCCTTCCAAAGAGCCAGTTAAGATGAAAACTGAAGCTGAATTTAAGAAGAGAATTACATCTGCTATTTCATATTAATGCATCCTGAACTGTGTTTGGCAGACAAGCGAGGCTTTGGTGTCTGGACTCACAGCCAGTATAATCTTATGTGGGGTTTGTGTCGGTTGTCCCTATATGTTTATGACTATCCATTTATCCATCTTATCTTACCATCATTCATCTTCATCTTCGCGACTAGCCAATGGAACAGAAAAAAGTGAAGTAAAATAAACTAAATCAACCAATCAATAGCAAAAATTCTTGACCACAAGAATAATTAGTTGCCTTTTTATTGACTTCTTGACCTACTTGTTGATTTCTTTACTTTTTCTTGACTTCCATGACTTTCTTGACTGGCAGACACCCTGAATAACTTTGTTCTCTATACTCCTGCTTTACAATCAAATTATATTGAATAAGAATGGTCAACACCTTGTTCCATCAGTATAAACCCTAAGGCAAGAAATTCTGCTCAGGCATTGAACAGTGAAGTCATCAGAAAGTGGTCCCAAGACTTTGTTCGTTAATTGCTTCCGTTTTCCCGTTTGTTTAATAGCAGGACAAACTTTATTCTTTTGTTCAATGACTGAATCAAAATAAATTTCACTTGAGTTTGGAAGCGCAGTCCATAGACTTGTAACTTGCATGATTTTTTTCTGTTACGTATTTTCCTAATATTATTATGTGACGCTCAAAATGTAGGACATTTATGATATTTTTCAAATTCCTCCCTGACGCCGGAGATGAGGCTAAAATGTAGGACATGTCCGGGAAAATCCGGACATCTGGTAACCTTATAGGGGAGGGGAGCCCAATTAGTACAACAAATATGGACATTAAGGATAAAACCTATGCAGAGACTTAAAACAATAAACCAACAGTCCAGATAATTGATTTACAGTGTCCATGTTGAAGAAATAGGTATCATGGAGTAAGGACATGTGGAGAATGTGTAAATGAGCCACGGTAGCTTAGTTGTTAAGGTGTCTGACTACACCTGTTCAAGTGGCTCCGGCACCCACCCAGCATCGTATAAAGTTTGTACCTGGAGGAAACTCTGGGAGGTAAAAGCAGCCAGGGGCATGGTGATCACCCCCACCTTTAGCCGTGATCAAGAAAGTGTGTGGCCCTAACTCCACACCCCCTATATGCCTTCTGTAAAACTATCTGGGACACGCCACGGAAGAACTAATGGGGCCACAAATGCCAATCCTGAAATTTTGAGAAAATCTAAATTTACAACTGAAAGCAAAGGTAAACCAAATACAGTGGATCCTGGATTTTACATTTTTCAGGATTGAATAAACTTAAAATGCAGGAAAATATTATATTTTGCTACATTGAGGTTACAGACTGGAAACGTGAGCCTTTTAACATGGATCAGCTTGAAGCCAAAAATTTAGAAACCAGAAACTGTTGCACTGAACATACATGCCTTCATATGTTTACTTGTAAAGAACTATAGTGCAACCACAAGCAAAAAACCCTGTGCAGACCCTCAACTCCTGTGCACCGTACTCTCGCATGGAGGGGAGGGACAGAGGGAGCATGCTTCCTTATGGTCCGAGTTGAAAGGAAGAAGGGGGAGGTGCGTGGTGTAACATGTAATAAAATGGAAGAGGATTTTTTATCATTTATCATTTGCCAGAAGATACAGTTGGTTTTTCGTAGATATCAATCTTTCAATAGGTTTTTATTCAAAGGCCCACATGGGAAAGTGTCCGATGCTTCCTCTTCCTAAGAGAGAGATAGAAACATAGGGTCTTCTCTGTCTTCGTCAAGGAGACTCCAAGTTCTTTCACAGGAAGTAGCCAAACAGAAATAGAACATTGTGTGTGTGCCCTATTTGGAAAAACCAAGGAGCTGAGGTCACTGCTGACATGCGTGGCTTTGATAGAGGACACACGACCGGATGGATGAGCTAAGGCTCTGTCCTCTAGAGGTTGTGGACTTATGTGATTTAGGCTACTGGAACTCTCAAAGGTTACTTGAAGGTTAGGGCAAGTATCGGACACCGCACCCACCAGGGTATAAAAGACCCCCCCAAATAAGGAAAGGGAGTCAGTCCACCAGAGTTGCTGCCGGAGGCTGTCAACGTATCTTCTGTCAATCAGTAAGGTAAACAATCTTTGATTAATACTTAGAATGGCGCCTTAGGAACTCCAACTACAGTCTTTGGGACTTAGATTATTCTCTAAAATAAGAAAGGAGGACTTAGACATATATCGTCCTCCCACTATGAATCATATTCAACCTAGTATGTAAGAACATAACTTGTATAATAGGCTCTACCATTATACCTCTGAGCTATGTAATAAAGGGTAAAGCTTTGATTAAACATGTGTATTATCTGAAAGACACCTTCCCGTAACGCCAAGACCCCCGCTGACGTTACAGTGGAAGGTTCTATTGTTTGTGGTCGCTCTATATGTCATTGCAGCACACAAGACTGCTTTTGTAAGTTTACAAAGAAGGAAATAACACCACATGTTACACTCCACAAGTGAGTACAAATAATTTCTTCATAAAAATAAAAACTTAGTAAGCTCTAATGTGCATCTCTGCCATATTTCTACCTCCATGGCTATGTGTGGCTTCAAACAAAAGGGCATCATTTCCAGTCTGAATCTAGAGGTCTGTAAAAGGGCATCATTTCCAGTCTGAATCTAGAGGTCTGTAAAAGGGCATCATTTCCAGTGTATATAGAGGTCTGCAAAAGAGCATCATTTCCATCTATCTAGAGGTCTGCAAAAGGGCATCATTTCCAGTATGTATCTAGAGGTCTGCAAAAGGGCATCATTTTCAGTCTATCTAGAGGTCTCCAAAAGGGCATCATTTCCAGTCTGTATCTAGAGGTCTGCAAAAGGGCATCATTTCCAGTCTGTATCTAGAGGTCTCCAAAAGGGCATCATTTCCAGTCTATCTAGAGGTCTCCAAAAGGGCATCATTTCCATCTATCTAGAGGTCTGTAAAAGGGCATCATTTCCAGTCTGTATCTAGAGGTCTGCAAAAGGGCATCATTTTCAGTCTGTATCTAGAGGTCTCCAAAAGGGCATCATTTCCAGTCTGTATCTAGAGGTCTGCAAAAGGGCATCATTTCCAGTCTATCTAGAGGTCTCCAAAAGGGCATCATTTCCAGTCTGAATCTAGAGGTCTCCAAAAGGGCATCATTTCCAGTCTGAATCTAGAGGTCTGCAAAAGGGCATCATTTTCAGTCTGTATCTAGAGGTCTCCAAAAGGGCATCATTTCCAGTCTGTATCTAGAGGTCTGCAAAAGGGCATCATTTCCAGTCTATCTAGAGGTCTGCAAAAGGGCATCATTTCCAGTCTGTATCTAGAGGTCTCCAAAAGGGCATCATTTCCAGTCTGTATCTAGAGGTCTCCAAAAGGGCATCATTTCCAGTCTGTATCTAGAGGTCTCCAAAAGGGCATCATTTCCAGTCTGTATCTAGAGGTCTGCAAAAGGGCATCATTTCCAGTCTGTATCTAGAGGTCTGCAAAAGGGCATCATTTCCAGTCTGTATCTAGAGGTCTCCAAAAGGGCATCATTTCCAGTCTGTATCTAGAGGTCTCCAAAAGGGCATCATTTCCAGTCTGTATCTAGAGGTCTCCAAAAGGGCATCATTTCCAGTCTGTATCTAGAGGTCTGCAAAAGGGCATCATTTTCAGTCTGTATCTAGAGGTCTCCAAAAGGGCATCATTTCCAGTCTGTATCTAGAGGTCTGCAAAAGGGCATCATTTCCAGTCTGAATCTAGAGGTCTCCAAAAGGGCATCATTTCCAGTCTTTATCTAGAGGTCTCCAAAAGGGCATCATTTCCAGTCTGTATCTAGAGGTCTGCAAAAGGGCATCATTTCCAGTCTGTATCTAGAGGTCTCCAAAAGGGCATCATTTTCAGTCTATCTAGAGGTCTCCAAAAGGGCATCATTTCCATCTATCTAGAGGTCTGTAAAAGGGCATCATTTCCAGTCTGTATCTAGAGGTCTGCAAAAGGGCATCATTTTCAGTCTGTATCTAGAGGTCTCCAAAAGGGCATCATTTCCAGTCTGTATCTAGAGGTCTGCAAAAGGGCATCATTTCCAGTCTATCTAGAGGTCTGCAAAAGGGCATCATTTCCAGTCTCTCTAGTGGTCTGCAAAAGGGCATCATTTCCAGTCTGTATCTCGATGTCTGCAAAAGGGCATCATTTTCAGTCTGTATCTAGAGGTCTCCAGAAGGGCATCATTTCCAGTCTGAATCTAGAGGTCTGTAAAAGGACATCATTTCCTCCAGTCTGTATCTAGAGGTCTCCAGAAGGGCATCATTTCCAGTCTTTATCTAGAGGTCTGTAAAAGGGCATCATTTCCAGTCTGTATCTAGAGGTCTGCAAAAGGGCATCATTTCCAGTCTATCTAGAGGTCTGCAAAAGGGCATCATTTCCAGTCTCTCTAGTGGTCTGCAAAAGGGCATCATTTCCAGTCTGTATCTCGATGTCTGCAAAAGGGCATCATTTTCAGTCTGTATCTAGAGGTCTCCAGAAGGGCATCATTTCCAGTCTGAATCTAGAGGTCTGTAAAAGGACATCATTTCCTCCAGTCTGAATCTAGAGGTCTGCAAAAGGGCATCATTTCCAGTCTGTATCTCGATGTCTGCAAAAGATCATCATTTTCAGTCTGTATCTAGAGGTCTCCAGAAGGGCATCATTTCCAGTCTGAATCTAGAGGTCTGTAAAAGGACATCATTTCCTCCAGTCTGTATCTAGAGGTCTCCAAAAGGGCATCATTTCCAGTCTTTATCTAGAGGTCTGTAAAAGGGCATCATTTCCAGTCTGTATCTAGAGGTCTGCAAAAGGGCATCATTTCCAGTCTGTATCTCGATGTCTGCAAAAGATCATCATTTTCAGTCTGTATCTAGAGGTCTCCAGAAGGGCATCATTTCCAGTCTGAATCTAGAGGTCTGTAAAAGGACATCATTTCCTCCAGTCTGTATCTAGAGGGCTGCAAAAAGGGCATCATTTCCAGTCTTTATCTAGAGGTCTGTAAAAGGGCATCATTTCCAGTCTGTATCTAGAGGTCTGCAAAAGGGCATCATTTTCAGTCTGTATCTAGAGGTCTCCAAAAGGGCATCATTTCCAGTCTGTATCTAGAGGTCTGCAAAAGGACATCATTTCCAGTCTCTCTAGTGGTCTGCAAAAGGACATCATTTCCTCCAGTCTGTATCTAGAGGGCTGCAAAAAGGGCATCATTTCCAGTCTTTATCTAGAGGTCTGTAAAAGGGCATCATTTCCAGTCTGTATCTAGAGGTCTGCAAAAGGGCATCATTTTCAGTCTGTATCTAGAGGTCTCCAAAAGGGCATCATTTCCAGTCTGTATCTAGAGGTCTGCAAAAGGGCATCATTTCCAGTCTCTCTAGTGGTCTGCAAAAGGGCATCATTTCCAGTCTGTATCTCGATGTCTGGAAAAGGGCATCATTTTCAGTCTGTATCTAGAGGTCTCCAGAAGGGCATCATTTCCAGTCTGAATCTAGAGGTCTGTAAAAGGACATCATTTCCTCCAGTCTGTATCTAGAGGTCTCCAAAAGGGCATCATTTCCAGTCTTTATCTAGAGGTCTGTAAAAGGGCATCATTTCCAGTCTGTATCTAGAGGTCTGCAAAAGGGCATCATTTCCAGTCTGTATCTCGATGTCTGCAAAAGATCATCATTTTCAGTCTGTATCTAGAGGTCTCCAGAAGGGCATCATTTCCAGTCTGAATCTAGAGGTCTGTAAAAGGACATCATTTCCTCCAGTCTGTATCTAGAGGTCTCCAAAAGGGCATCATTTCCAGTCTTTATCTAGAGGTCTGTAAAAGGGCATCATTTCCAGTCTGTATCTAGAGGTCTGCAAAAGGGCATCATTTCCAGTCTGTATCTCGATGTCTGCAAAAGGGCATCATTTTCAGTCTGTATCTAGAGGTCTCCAGAAGGGCATCATTTCCAGTCTGAATCTAGAGGTCTGTAAAAGGACATCATTTCCTCCAGTCTGTATCTAGAGGTCTCCAAAAGGGCATCATTTCCAGTCTTTATCTAGAGGTCTGTAAAAGGGCATCATTTCCAGTCTGTATCTAGAGGTCTGCAAAAGGGCATCATTTCCAGTCTGTATCTCGATGTCTGCAAAAGGGCATCATTTTCAGTCTGTATCTAGAGGTCTCCAGAAGGGCATCATTTCCAGTCTGAATCTAGAGATCTGCAAAAGGGCATCATTTCCAGCCTGTATCTAGAGGTCTCCAAAAGGGCATCATTTCCAGTCTGTATCTAGAGGTCTGCAAAAGGGCATCATTTCCAGTCTGTATCTAGAGGTCTCCAAAAGGGCATCATTTCCAGTCTGTATCTAGAGGTCTGCAAAAGGGCATCATTTCCAGTCTCTCTAGTGGTGTGCAAAAGGACATCATTTCCTCCAGTCTGTATCTAGAGGGCTGCAAAAAGGGCATCATTTCCAGTCTTTATCTAGAGGTCTGTAAAAGGGCATCATTTCCAGTCTGTATCTAGAGGTCTGCAAAAGGGCATCATTTTCAGTCTGTATCTAGAGGTCTCCAAAAGGGCATCATTTCCAGTCTGTATCTAGAGGTCTGCAAAAGGGCATCATTTCCAGTCTCTCTAGTGGTCTGCAAAAGGGCATCATTTCCAGTCTGTATCTCGATGTCTGGAAAAGGGCATCATTTTCAGTCTGTATCTAGAGGTCTCCAGAAGGGCATCATTTCCAGTCTGAATCTAGAGGTCTGTAAAAGGTTATCATTTCCTCCAGTCTGTATCTAGAGGTCTCCAAAAGGGCATCATTTCCAGTCTTTATCTAGAGGTCTGTAAAAGGGCATCATTTCCAGTCTGTATCTAGAGGTCTGCAAAAGGGCATCATTTCCAGTCTGTATCTCGATGTCTGCAAAAGGGCATCATTTTCAGTCTGTATCTAGAGGTCTCCAGAAGGGCATCATTTCCAGTCTGAATCTAGAGATCTGCAAAAGGGCATCATTTCCAGCCTGTATCTAGAGGTCTGCAAAAGGGCATCATTTCCAGTCTGTATCTAGAGGTCTGCAAAAGGGCATCATTTCCAGCCTGTATCTAGAGGTCTGCAAAAGGGCATCATTTCCAGTCTGTATCTAGAGGTCTGCAAAAGGGCATCATTTCCAGTCTGAATCTAGAGGTCTGCAAAAGGGCATCATTTCCAGCCTGTATCTAGAGGTCTGCAAAAGGGCATCATTTCCAGTCTGTATCTAGAGGTCTGCAAAAGGGCATCATTTCCAGCCTGTATCTAGAGGTCTGCAAAAGGGCATCATTTCCAGTCTGTATCTAGAGGTCTGCAAAAGGGCATCATTTCCAGTCTGTATCTAGAGGTCTGCAAAAGGGCATCATTTCCAGCCTGTATCTAGAGGTCTGCAAAAGGGCATCATTTCCAGTCTGTATCTAGAGGTCTGCAAAAGGGCATCATTTCCAGCCTGTATCTAGAGGTCTGCAGGATCATGAAGATTGAATATGTAAAATCATGGTTCCACTGCAGATTGGTCGACCCCCCCCCCAGTTTAAATCAAAGGTCAAGAATGGTCACAAAATATATTATGGTGTATCCTGTCGCCTCTCCTAGAATCCAGGATAAATATTGGCCATTACAATTACGGCTCCTCTCAAATAAATCCTGCATACACTGGGATAAATATCCACACAAAAATTATCTCATATCCAACTGGATATGCCTAGTTCCTCACTGGACAGTTTGACGAGTAAGGAATTTGAAAATGCTGCAGACTAGGGTTTGCATATTGTCCCCACAAAAGTGTAAATTATTCTCAGGTGGGGATGTAAGATGTTTGGTCCCAGGGGTTCCACTTGTAATAGCTCTGCCATTCATTAAATTGATTATAAAAATGAAGGTGTAAAGTCCGTAATGTATCCCAGAAATAATCAACCAAGTATTGCGGGGGGTCCTCCGCACTGTGGCCGTGCGGTCTAAAGAATCATGCTAAGGGCTCTGGCTACAGGACGTGTGCAGGTTGAGTCTCCTCGGCGAAACATAACATTTCTCTGAAATCTCGGCCAGTGAATGGTACCAGTGGCCACCCACCATCATGAGGAAATTGGGGAGCTATCAGAGGCGTGGCATGCATGTAGCCGGTGTTACCGCAGGTAACAGCAAAATGTAAAGAATTAAAAAGTTGTTTCAATAACAATAATTTCAATAAAATGACAACATTGTTAAATACGTTAAAGAACACCATTGCCGTCGAGTAGATATTGCCTAGGACATTTTTTCTGCAGCCGACAGAAGTGAAGATGGAGGCTGTTCCGCAACAAGGGAGAAGAGGCGCCAATGCAAGGAAAGAGCGGGGAAGGACTTTGGGGCATAGTGTGCTATGGGGTTATTCATATGCCTGTTAACGGGCCCTGTCACCGTTCAGACCTACCGGAGCAGCCAGTGTTGGCAGAAAAGCTAAATCCCGCCTAAAATAGGAATACCATTTCTGTGAAGCAACAAGAGGTAGACTGCAGAGCTAAGGCTGGATTGAACTACAACTGAGACCAGTTAGGTAATAGACGAAAATATAGTTCCTTGGTGTGATTCGTGATTTGGACAAACTTTGCTCCAAAATACTAAGTTGACAACAGTAGTACGTACAGCTGGGTGCTTCCCTTCCGCAAAGGAGCGGAGTTCTGTCGTCTGCTCAGTGCTCACCACACAAACGTCAAACTGACCCCAGAAAAGTGTGATTGTTCTTCTTCCCCTTCGCATCTCATTGCAGAGAAACAGAGACAGATGAAGAATTGACAAGGGTCTACCACTATTCATTGGATTTTCGTGGTAACTGTCTCGTGAGTGGTAGTTCTTTCTAGGAGTGTTTGTGGCTAAATCACTGTGCTGATTGAAAAACAAGAACGAAATGAACAAATATCTAGCTCAAAGACATGTTTTCTTTATAGGGAGGGGGGGGGGTGATAACGTCTAGCAGGCATAATTGTCGTACTGATAGCCGGTAACACTTTTGAAAAAGTCACGCCATGCCACTGGAGCTATAATAATAATAATAATAATAATAAATTTTCTTTATTCAGCGGGCGAGGTTCAGCCAAGGGCTGCTCTGCCACCTAACCCTTGTCAATATGAGAATACATATGAGATGATTATAAACTTATGGAGCAGTAAGCTAAACGTAAAATAATAATAAATGAAGAAAGAAAAAAATACATAGGAATTAGTTGCAAAAAAAAAGTTTAACTAGAAATAAAAAAAGACAATAGTAATAATAATACAATTCCTTATAGTGAGTGACTTGATACCTTCAGTATGTGCCCCGACTCTGCCATTGTTCCATTAACAGCAGATCTTTTATTTTACCTTTAAAATATAATGGGTTTTTTACACTAGCGATATTTGCAGGCAATGCATTCCATGCTTTGGGAGCCGAAAAGGAGAAAGAGGATTTGTAGGCCGTGGTAGAGTGATGGGGTAAATCGAAGTTGTTCCGCTTACGTGTAACATACTGATGGATTTCCCTACGGGAATGCATCTTCTCAAACAGGTACTGCGGTTTACCTTCTGTTAGTATGCGGCGTATAAAACAGAGATAGTGCAACTTCCTTCTGTTTGCCATGGTAAGAACCTGATTATTATTTAAGAATGGAAGAATATGATCGGATCTTTTTGCTTGAAAAATGTATCGGAAGCAGGCATTTTGCAACATTTGTATTTTTTTTACTGAGCTTTTGCGAGAGTTGAGGGCCGTAAACATTATCACAATAGTCGAACAATGGGTAGATTAATGCTTGGATGAGTCTTAGCTTGCATTCCGCAGGGAGGAAGTCACGGAAACGATTCAGATTCCTAAGTGTTCCATAAGCTTTCCTACATTGCGTCTTTACATGTTCTGTCCAATCAAAAATTTCGTCAAAAATCAGACCAAGATTTTTAGCAGTGTTATTCCTGGTAATGGGCAAATTGTTTATTTTGAGCTCGAACTTAGTATTTTTAATTAACGACCTTGAATAATTAGAACCAATGATTATGAAAGTGGATTTTTCTGGATTTATTTTAAGACCGTTAGATACACACCAGTTACTGACGCTGTTCAAGTCAGAATTTAGTGACTGAAGCTTATGTTCCAACGAAGCGTAATGATCTGAGAAATATAACTGGGTATCGTCTGCGTAAAAATGTGGAGTGAAGAATTTTATAACTTGCTGCAAATCTGCAGTGTAAAGGGTGAAGAGGAGGGGGCCTAATATCGATCCTTGCGGCACGCCTGCTTTCAGCGTTATAGGTTGAGACACGTGAGATGGTGAATTATGTAATACGACCCTTTGACGTCTGTTAAATAGATATGTTTGAAACCAGTTTAATGTTGAAGGAGAAAACTTGTAATATTTAAGTTTGGCTAATAATAAGTCATGCTGCACAGTGTCAAAAGCCTTACTGAGATCCAGAAGTACTAAAATAGTGACTTGCTGTTTATCAATGGCATAGAGAATATCATCCACAACTTTAGGAAGAGCAGTGGCTGTGCTGTGTTTCTCACGAAATCCGGATTGCAGCGGGGGCAGTAAATTATTCGTGTTAACGTAGTTTAACGTCTGCGAATGCACTATTTTCTCGAGTACTTTAGATAGCACAGGCAAAAGACTGATAGGCCTAAAGTCATTGTAAGAAGTGGCGATCTGCTTTTTCTGAAGTGGCAGGATTCGTGCTTCTTTCCACATTTCAGGAAAGACGCCACTGGAAAGAGAGGAGTTAATGACATGCGTTAGTGTAACCTGGCCGTGGAAACCTACAGCAACAACCACACATCACCCTGTGCCTGATTGAATGATCTCCCACTTCGGAAGATGGGAGTGAAGTCGGTAGGTAGACCCAGGCCCTCACAGGCTGTTGCTCCACAGTTACAGGAGAGCGAGCGGGAAATAAGCTCACAGACATCTATTTATTAACATTTATTGTTCATATATAAATTATAATTACCTCACCAACATTTCTCAGTTACACACGATGATTGTGAATATATGTTCATATCCCCTCTCTCCCCAATTCCTAAAGTTCATTTGTTATTTACATGATCGACAAAATATACATATCCACTTTGGTTCAAGTTTGCAGTTAGCATATCTCCACTCAAGTTTACAGAAAAGTTTTCATAACATATAGTTCAGAAATATTCAGCTTACATAGGAATCAATTACTCAAAATATAAAAAATTCTTTCTTAGGATACATATAAAATTGAAAGGATTTTTTTTTATGAATAGCAGGTACTTACTCGATTATCAAGCCATAATATGAAGATATTTACAAGAATTTTTCAAGTTTTAACTGTCTTCCTTCAAAATTATTAATTTGAAATATTCCTACTTTCGTTTAAGCCTTTATGTAAATTGCTAATGTAAACGATTACATGGTTTTTTTAACACATGAAATGGTTGTACATTTAAAAAAAATCATCCTATTGCTGTAATGCATTTCTAACTATCTACACTTTACTTTTCCTGAAAAATAGTTTTTCTACATAACACCCTAACCACAGCTACTGTCACAACTGAATGAATATTTTGTTAAAAGTCATGGAAAAGAAAATCAAGTTACAGAATAACATAAAACCTGAGAGAATACTGTAGTAAACTATCAGCTCAACTTCTAAAATACCAAATCTTTACACAACTGTCTCAGTTGCTTCTGGAATTATCTTCAGTTTTTATCTACACAGTATTATGTGAAAACAATTTTCTATTAATTTATATACTGAATGTGGTAACACAGACATTTGTAAAGAATTTATTATGGAAATAACAGAAAAACACTACAAATGGTACAACAAAGACAATATAATGCAAATCTGAATTCGTCACATCTGAATGTTCAACATTTTTCAACTTCCAACAAATACATTATTTTTAGAAACAAAAGGAAAGAGTTAATTTACTATTTAAAAACTTGAGGCGTCAGTACAAATATTTATCTTGAAAATAAACACAACGTTTATTTTTGTATGTTTAAGTTCACTGTCACTTGCCTGTTTATTAAACTGTCTCCATTGTGTACACCCAACGGCGAAAGAAACAGAGGCGAATTGTCCACCACCATTTTTATTCGGTCTGAATTACACAATGTGATGACAATGAATTGAAATAGAGACGTCAATAAGTAGAGAACAATGTCTGCTTCGGACCAACATAGTTTCATTCCTTAAAACAACACAGAATGTGGACAATTTGCCTACCATTATTTTTGCCGTTGACTGTACAATAATACCTTTCTCACTTTCATACATTTTTACAATAAATCTACCCATATTTTTAGAATTTTTCACTTTTGGAAACCTACTTCCTTGGGTATTACTTCATGTTGTACAGTAACTATTTCTTTCCAAGTTTACTATTCCACCCTCAGAGAGTCTACCGGAGAAGAGGGGGGGTCAAAGGGCTCCAATTGGATCCTTCAAGATAAACGAAAACTTTGGGAATGAAATTAACTTTTACATCAAATGCAGATTCTACATTTGCTACATGTAGGTGTAATAAAATGACTGACCTAGGGTTACCAGACACACATCATCTGCAGTAAATAATGCACGCTATTAGAACATGTTAGGAAATAATGTACAATTGACACATTTGCAGGTTTAAAAATTTAAGTAAAAAAAAAAGGAAAATGCTCCCATGCGTTTTGCACCACACCATGAAGGTGTATAGGGAGTGTGGAGTTAGGGCCCCACACTTTCTTGATCACGGCTTAAGGTGGGGGTGATGTGATCAGCACCATGCCCCTGGCTGTCTTTACCCTCCAGGTACCCACTTTATAATTAACATAACTTGAAATAATGTGAAACAATATATCCGTAACATAACGAAGTGGTTACAGAGGTTTTGTTACGACCTGCTTCATACTCAAAAGATTGATTGATTTGGTGTTTTAAGTCCACTTTATGCACAGTAAGGCTATCGGAACTGGACCTACAGTTTAAAGTTGGATCGGAACCACTTGTACCTCCACCGGGTATCGAACCCGGGACCCCTTCATTACAAGGCGACGATGCTACCACTGTGCCATGGAGGCTCAAGATATTGAATCAAGAATACTTTCATCGGTTTAAACCCCAAAACAAGAAATTCTGCTCAGGCACTGAACAGTTGCATCAACAGAATGTGGCCCAAAACTGAGTTCATTAATAACATGTTTTTGCAATGTCTGAATCGAAATAAATTTCACTTTTGAGTTTGCAAGTACAGTCCATAGACTTGTAACATCCATGATGAATTGCTGTTCTTTGTTCAACTGAATATTTTCTTAATTGAAATTATGTGATGGTCAAAATGTACGATATTTACAATTTATCAAATTCCTTCTGCATGCCGGACATAAGGCTAAAATGTAGGACATGTCTGAAAAAAAAAAAAGAACATCTTGTAACCCTAGACTGACCCATCTTCATCCCGAATCATTCTTTGCTGGCGACATTACTATCCATTCGTCCATTAAATTCACTGATATAACCCAAGTTTATCTACATGTTTTTGGTAGCATACTGGCAAAGTAAATTAACTTGCTGATAAGCCTTAGCATAAATTGGTTTCAGCTTGAAAAGTACAAGGATAACATTTGAAAAAAGTTATATTGTGTAAAACGCAATCTATGAATGTAGGAGGACCTGAATTCTTTAGCAGGATTCTTGAGATTATACATACTTAGAATTACTCGTGTAAAAATTTAAATCATATTTTATTAAAAACAATAATCAGTGTCTATAATTCCTTAAATTCTACCCATGCATCTTAATAAGTCTAAGAGATTTAATAGATATACTACATGCTACAACAAGTTAGTTCAAAAAATACTTTTTTTGTTTTTCAAGCTTCCGTTATAAATATTCAGCACATATTTTGGCACTCAGTGGTGTCCCTTCTATGAAACAACCTCTCTGCAGATTTCCACACAATTTTTAGTTTTAACTTTTGCTCCTAGGTGGTATAGGGCAAAAGGTTTAACCTGGCACGGCTCCCACCAAAACCTTCTCAGTCGTCTGCCACTGATTTCGGCACAAGCAAGCAAACATAGCGACAGGCCGGACTGCGAGCAGTCATTTGCGGGTGCAATTACAGATGTCTCCACCACCAGAACATTCACGCCCTTGACAACATGGCAACAAAGGACATGCGATGGAATCGGCGACCCCTGATAGGCAGAGGTCAAAGAACGTGCTGTCTCCAAGGCTTCTGCCAATGGTTGAAAACACTCACGTGACGCCCGGGAAAGTCTGCTAGCAGAAGGAAATCTATGGTTTGGCGCAAACTGTGCCAGCTTAAACCTTCTGCCCTACAAGCAATGACAACACTACCCCTTTTTAACCTATTAGCCACGTTATTTCTCCTTGTTTAAAAGAAATTGAAAAAAAAAATGTTAACGTGGAAGCAAAGGACATACATTTAACAAAACAATAATTTTTTACATTTAAATTACTACTGGGCATATTTAAACCTGAAAAAAAAAACTACACAATTTCGTTCTTTAAGCTGACTTACTGGAATGAAATATTTAAATCATTTTGGGAAGTGAATAGTACATTTATGCTATCAGTACAAAAGTTGATTTCAAATTGCATAAAATTCTGATTCTCTGCATTATTAGAAACAATCATTTTTTTTTTATTTAGAAATTACACTGTAACAGTTGGGCTGAAAAGTTCGTAGGCTGACTCATAGATGGCGTTACTAGAATTAAATCCATGTGATTTTTACTTAGTACTAACCTTCAAAAGATACGTGTATAAATTTCACAGCTGCCGGATAATTAGTTCGTGAGATATAGCATTGTGAGTGAAGCAGCTTTTGTTATTGTGAAAAAATGGATAAAAAAGAATTTCGTGTGTTAATAAAGCATTGCTTTTTGGCGAAAAAAATACTGTTGAAGCCAAGGCTTGGCTTGATAAACATTATTCGGACTCTGCACCAGGAAAATCAACCGTTGAGAAGTGGTTTGCTACATTTAAACGAGGTGAAATGAGCATCGAAGACGATGCACGCAGTGGATGCCCCAAAGAGAGTCCAATCGACAGTCAATCGACAGTCAGCCGAGTGGACTGCACATGATGAACCGAATCCAAAGGGTGGAAAGATGCAACAGTCGGCTGGCAAGGTTATGGCATCAGTATTCTGGGATGCGCACGGTATTATATTCATCGATTACCTCAAAAAGGGCCAGACCATCAACAGCGATTATTACATAGCGTTGTTGGAGCGTTTAAAGGATGAAATCACGAAAAAACGGCCCCATTTTTGAAGAAGAAAAAAGTGCTGTTTCATCAAGACAATGCACCGTGTCACAAATCAATGAAAACGATGGCAAAATTATATGAATTAGACTACGAATTGCTTCCCCATCCACCATATTCTCCAGATCTGGCCCCCAGTGACTTTTTCCTGTTTGCAGACCTTAAAAGAATGCTCGCTGGAAAGAAATTTAGCACTGATGAAGAGGTAATCGCCGAAACTGAGGCCTATTTTGAGGCTAACGAGAAATCGTACTATAAAAATGGCATCGAAAAATTGTATGACCGCTATAATCGTTGTATCGCCCTCGAAGGCAACTATATTGAATAATAAAATCGAATTTTGTCAAAAAAATATTTTTTACTATGTTAGCCTACGAACTTTTCAGCCCAACTGTTATATAGCAACAGAACATCTTTACATTAAATTTATTATGGGGTTTCTTTAAAAGATATAAAGAGGAGACATGCGACACTTCATAAGTTTAATACGTTTTTCACAAGTTCTTTTTAATGGGTTTGAATTAATTTTATCTTCTGTTGCTGTTGTATCTTTTTCGAGTTGCTATTTCACTTTATATCTCATGGAGCCGATTGCTGACTATTATTCCCTGGTTACATTCTGTTTTCTCTTCACACATGTTTTCATTCTTGCCTTCAACTATTTAATCCTTTGAGCACACCACTGATGATTGTTTGCATGGCTGTATAGTCCTAATGGCTCACTGACACGCATGTGTGTAAAACATAGTACATAATGTGGTGGAAAATTATTGGAGCTTTCACATTTAGTGCATATGAGATGTAGGAATGGAAAGAAAAAAATATCCAGAGTATTAATTTACAGTGGGCCTTCAATTATACAGGGTGTCCAGATTCAAATGCCATAATTTGATTTTTTAGAATGAACATACGAGACCATTTTGTTTCATATGCCAGGTGGTAGATGGTAGCATAACTGAAAATTTGAAATAGTTACAGGAAAGGAAGGTGACTTCTTTTTGTATTGCAGGTGGTGAAAGAATTCAAAGTAATAATTTGTCTCTATGTCTTAAGTTAGCAACCAATGCTGTGGGGGGTATGTAAAGACATAGTGTATTCATCCAAAGTGACAACTATGGCAGCGGTTCCCACAGTGTGCCATGTAATGTTCTAATATTTTCACTGAAATGACATAATATGTGTATTTAGTACTTTTTACACATAAAATGTTTCTGAATTTGAAATATGTGTTTACTTTTTTAACTTAAGGCAAGCAACCTAACCACGCTAACTGAGCGTTGCAACTGTTAGATAGACCTACATTCTGACTTGGGCACCACAGAAAAAATCTTGAAACACTAAGGGCATCGGGAAACTAAAAAGTTTAGGGACCCTTGAACTATGGAACAGTTTCGTGAAACGATTACAGTAGCCATTGGGACAGTCACACCACACATGCTACAGGCAACCTGACGGGAAATTGAGTACCGGCTGGACATCCTCCGTGCGACTCATGGGGTGCATGTAGAAATGTACTAATTACTACTTTGCTCACAGAAACTTTATGACTATATATTCATTGATGTATAATTCATTTGGATACATCAAATACATGTGGAGTTTAAGACAGTTGCCATTAGGGCATCTCAATTTGGACACCCTGTATGTTCTTCAGGGGACTGTAGATAAAGTGCTAGAAATGCAAGAAAAATCTAAAAACAGGATTCTCCTGTATTTATGTTTCCACTGAAGTTAATCTGGATGATACACATTGTTTGTAATGTTGAGTTTCGATCATATTTACTGGCATACTTGCGTGACATTCTTGGCCAAAAGAACTAATGGTGAATGGTAACAGAAAGTTATTAAAATAAAGCATTGTGAAAGTTTTGATATACATGGATGGATCAGAAGAAAAGGTTACAACAACAAATGATAAAAACAGTATGACCTGGTATGAATTGATGATGTATTCTAAGAAGGCTATACACACATGCACGTAATCGCCAAGGTGATCGAGACATTTATCAGACTGCTGGACCAAGTTGTTGATGTCGTCTTGGTTGAAATCATGTCCCTGCTCACTAAACCACTTTGTGGCAGCTGGCTGGACGTCATCATCGGACGACAACCGTGTTCCGGACAAGTGTGCTTTCAGCTGGGGAAAAGGAAAAGTGTCACTAGGGGCCAAGTCTGGGTTGTATGGGGGGTGATTCCACACTTCCCACCTCAAACATTGCAGCAACTGTGTGCAGTATGGCCAGTCAAATGACCTACACCATTTGCAACATGTCTACTGATAACAGTCTCACCATACACTTCCACGAATTGACGATAAATATCCGCTGCCGGAACATTCCTCGCCCACAAGAAGCGTATGCGCCACTTCCATGGCAGACCAATTCTGCAACCTTCTCGCCATTGCATCGGCTTTACGCCACTAACGGTAAACTTAAAGTTGGCCCTTTTGGGGCCAGAACTGTCCCTTTTGAGTACGTACTCAGCCCCAAAATTTAGCAAAAGCCCAAAGGGCTTTTTAGCCCTACAGAGGGAAATCTTGCTACAAATCTAGCCCTTTCAGTAATGAAATGTTTTTGGGTATTTTCAGTAAAGTAAACTCATAAGCCTAATAAGAAACATTGCAACACTGCGAAGAAGAATTCACTTAACCGACCCTCCTCTGCACCTGCAAGCTCGTCCTGCGACCCCTCCTGGGGAGCAGGTAGCAAGTGCACATTGTCACTTTATCTCCTTGTTTCTGGTTTTGGTATGCTGTGTAGTCCGATACGGATAACGTCGATTCCTGGAAATGCGAATCTTTGTTCAGTTGCCTTGAAAGTTCACAGAAATGCGGTGCGGAATCGACGAAGCGTTCATAACAGTGAGGTTCGACCAGAGACTAGTTCGTGCGTGCTTGAGTTTCAGAAATTTTGCACCAAAACACCGAAGAATTAAGAACCAGATTTTTTTTTAGTACGCAGCCGCACCTTTGTGAATCTAGCCCCTTCGATGTGAATTTTAGCTCCATTTTGGGTGCGATTTAGCGCGTTTGTCTCTCGTGCTGTTGGCAACACTGAAAGTTGTCGAAACTCGCCACGTGTATATGATGCCATCTGTTCCACCTCCGGGTAAACCAATTACTTACCTCCTATTTTGTGCATTCACAGAATACTTGTTGGAACCTTTTTTTCCGATCCATCCACGTATAAGGATAAAAATGAACGGATTAATGTAACATCTTGTTCTATTTAAAGTAACAAAAAATGTGAATATTATAAACATTAACGTAACTAGTTTATTTTCAGGAAAAGGGTGCAAATTGATTTATGTATACGTGAAATCAGAATTACCTGGGCAGGGGTTCAGACCACTAATTATGCCTATGAACTGGTTGCCTTATTTCTTCGCTTTCCATTTTGGGCTTTGAAAAACATACAAACTGTGGAAAATCCAACAATTTTCCTACTACAGTCAAGTAAAAAGACCACCCATACGTATGTGAACATCCTTCTATAGGGTGCACCCATTAAAATTGACTCACAGTAACAAGTTAAAAATATTCCATCACACATATATATATTGCCAAATGTTGTTATAAAGATCAATCACACATGAATGCTTGGACAAGCTACACAATTGCATCACATTATCTCGCGTGTGCCACATTAGTGTATGAAACGCCAATACTGGTATTGCAGAATAAAATTCAGGCCCTAATGAACAGTCAGGAACCTTCAAATGGTCATGTATTAAAAAAATAATAATTCTGTGGTTGTGTCTGCAATTTCTTACAAGGGCCAGTTCTAATTTGACATATCGTCGTGCCAATGCCAAAACCATGAATGTGCACATTTCAACTCTTTCACGTAGCATCACTACTTTTTGTTGATAGATTTATGTGATAACTTACATGTGAAGTTTTCGTTTAAAATAAAGTGTTTAAAATGTATTTGGGAAGGTTAAGGACGTAAGTTTTCGGTGTTTCGGAATTGCAAAATAACTCTAATTATGCCATTTTTCAGAATAACAACGAATTTTGCACTTTAACGCGAAAAATGCCACGAAATATGCAATATAAACTAGGGATAACACTTCTTTTGTTCAACAAGAACTATCTGAAGCGCTATTAGATTTGTCATTTCTAGTCAATTGAAATGAGACTGTCACGCTCGATTGCAATTTGGAGCAGACATGACTGAGAAGTGTTTAACCTCGTCCTGAAATAGAATTCTCTGCGGGATCTTCCCAGAGGGGAAATTTCAAGGAACGGGAAAATTTTCAGGGAGAAGCTTCTGTTTGTTTTGGGGAGTGGGGGGAAGAAGCATGCATGTGTGTGTGTGTGTACACAAAACGGTATTTTGAGGTTGCAGAGAATTTTTTAGGCATTGTCAGGGAAACGTAATGAGCATGATTGTGTTCAAAGATCTGGGTGTTATCATTCAAAAAATATTTCATATTTAGTGGCTGATGAGATGAAATAATTATCCAATTAGGTCATTTATTACAAAGCCATCTATTTTTTTTTGTCATTAAAACTAAAATTTGTCTCAATTTTCCAGAACCAAAACAATGTAAAAATAATTCAGATTATTTTAAATTAATAACACCGAATTGTGCCCTAAACTGCGAAAAATAACATCAAATTGCAGAAAAAAATAACACAAATTTAGGGGAAAATAAAACGAAAACTTCACGCCCCTACTCATATGGCCTACTAGGGACATATTTCACTGATGACATTTATTCAAACGTAAAACCTGTTTTTTCTTGCTGAGAACTATAATATTGCTTTTATCTGAAAAGTAAGATTACCAAATTCATAGTTTTGGCATTTGTGCGACGATATGCAATAGCAATTAATTCTGGAAATAACAGTGTACAGAGAGATTTTCACAATGCCAGGACATCCTGATCATCATTCCTTATCTTATTTTACTTCCCGCACACAATTATCAAAGGGTTTAAAAAGTAAAGTAGGGAATATACAGGAAAAAATAACTTTTACGATATAAATTAAACTTATCGCAATTAGAGAAAAAATTAATTGGGCATTTGTAATGTAGAATAGATTTCAAAGTACTGTTTACTATGTCCAATTTAACTTTAAAAAAAGTTCACATGTTTTATTCATTACAGCAACTACACCATATCTTCCCCATCTAAATTATTTAGAATTAATTCAAATATTAACATTAAAGATCTTAAGTACATCATTCCTAGCATACTTTGAATACAAAACACATGACCAGCTAAATTGTACTCGTCTCATTGCTACAAAAGTATATTTGCAATGTTCCTATTTAAATTAATAAACTTCAACAAATCCTCCTTCACAATTCTGAACTACATAAACACTTGACTAGTAAGAAACTTTTCTACTTAAATTATATTATCAAATGTATTTGATCAAATAAATGATGGTTTACAAAATTAGTTATTTATTGATTCTACCTAAAAGCATACTGGAGATTTTGCGACATGGAAATACTAGATTTACAAAGCCTATTTATTTTTTTTACAAAGCTAAGCAAGTGTATAATTAGTTCAAGAAATCGAACGTGGCATCTTCTCATAACCAAGCAACAATAATCATATCCATGCAGTTACCACAGAACACGCTAACATATAATAATTTGCAGAATAACTGTAATCTAATCACTACAACTACACAAGCATAGTACTATCCGATTGAAAATTACATGCTTCGTTGCCCTTTAATGTAGGAACTGGAATCACATTACTTAAAGCATGGCCATGAAAATAGGTGGCTCGGTGCTGGTGATACGTTTGGGAAAAGCAAAGAGCGAGCGAGACAAAAAGTCGCTGACTCCCGCACACAAGCTGCGTTGTTTAGTTCGAGTGTCAAACTGACCTATCTCCAGGGCACTTTTGTGTCATCCCTGATCTTTAGAGCAAATACTGTCAGTTTGTATTACATGGATTACAGAAACCAATTCTACAATGAGATCTTTCATTCTCTTAAACCTCTGAACACACCGTGGCAACAGTGCAAACTAATTTCATGGCCGTGCATTCAAGTGATCATTTTTTTGTTCTCGTCCTTACGGAATAGTGGCCATAGATGTTTTTGGGTCAATATATGAGTATGCTTGAAGGAAACTATGGAGATTATGAAATATTAGTGAAGATGCTACGAAAATGCATAAGACCCTGAGAGATTCCTTTTATGATCTGGTTTTGCCAAACATTTCATTTTCCATACACTCTTGCTCTGGGCACAAGTAGTCTGCAACCGATTCATTTAGAGCAGTGAAAGGTGATGTCGAAGATTATAAAATAATGGTTGAGCAAAGGGGCGACACAGCTTGCATTTTACTTTCTACACCGGTGCATCTAACTGGTAACCAAAGACAACAATATGCAACCACTTGGGTCTTCCCTGGGTAATGAACTTGGGTTGACTGACACCATAGCAAGCAGCTGACATATAGTTAGCATTCTCAAGTTCCAGGTGTGATACCAAGTGAAAGGCAAAGTTCCCCATGCATATAGCACCGTGCCACAAAGGCACATTTAAGGGATGTGAGGGTAAGACCCTACGCATTCTTGATCTATGACATTTTGGAGGTGGTGTGGTCAGCACCATGCTCCACCTGCCTTTACCTCCTCCTCCTTTTACGTAGAAAAGTAGCTAAGAGACGTAGTTGTATTTTCTGTGCAATATATGTTTCATATTCATTCTTACCTTAATGAAGATGAAGAAAAAAGCTCTGGTACACCCAACTGTCCATCGACATTTTCATTCGGTCTATATTACACAATATGGTGATGAATTGAAATAATGATGTCAATAAGCAGAGGGTATTTCTCGCTTCGAACCAACATAGTTTCATTCCTTAAAACAACACATGATGCAGAATGGAAAAGTAATGAAAAATGCGATGGACAATTTGGTTACCATTACCTTTGCCGTTGACTGTACATAAAAATACTAAGTGATTTTACACTAAGATAAGGCAATTTAGGGATATATACGGGCAGAAGTGGGCAAATACAGGGTGACAGTCGCCATGGTGCCTGAATTTTCAAATTCAGTTTTGCTAACTAAATTTTAAAATTGCAGTAATATAGTCGTTGAAGGGGGGAGGGGGGGGCACGGCGCCACCTGGAAAATAAATGTTTACCTAAAAATTATAATTTCACACACAATTTCATTTCAGTCACAGTAATTTATGTTAATTACTCTAGGGACGTTGAAGGAATATGTTTATTTCAGACTGAAGCAGTGTTTGAGAGGAGGCATCACTATTATGGTGAAAAAAAGTCTCCTTTGCCCCCCCCCTGGAAAAATTACCTTGCTTGCCCCTCCCTGGAATACTGTGGACGTTCATGGATATGACAGTCACAATATATTAGAATGTATTGCATAGTTACTCATGCCGTTAAGCCTTCTTCAGAAAGGCCACTCCAGCTCATAAATTAATTATGTCTAAGGTCACATTCCAAAATGTGTAGCGTTATCTTGGTTGGGTTCTTGGCTTTCTTAACCCGTATTTGATAAAAAAAATAAAAGAAAGGCTCCGGAGAAAAAATGGGAGCACCTGAATTATTTTTAGTTTTGTATACTCCAGCATTGGTGATTTGACCAAGAAATTGATACGAGGATGTGTCCCTATTGGCTGATACTGGAGTACTGATTAACCAGTTCCATCCCTAAATCTCTATATACGAGGTGTGGCTAGAAAGAAAACAGATTGATGTTGCTGTCGACAAACGGCAAGCACGTCCAAGGTCAAGCGATGAATGAGGGTATAACGTGATATCCTGCCTATCGACTGTGTGATTTCCCAGGGTGCGTGGCAATCAGTTCCGCTGTTGCTTGTGGATGAAGTGAACCGTACATCTGTGCTCCTTCGGAAAAATATTAAGTGTGAAAGTAGAACAGTGTATCGATGTGAAGTTTCTTATGAAACTCGGAAAATCCGCCATAGAAACTTATGGTTTGTTGGAGGAAGTATGCGGAGATGAGTGTTTATCATGCACGCAAGTGTTTGAGTGGTTTCATAGGTTTAAAGAGGGACGAGAAGTGATCGCGGACGACTCGCGTCCTGTACGGCCTTGCACGTCAAAAACGGAGTCAAACATTGCAAATGTCGATGAATTGATTTGAAAAGATAGTCGCTTGAGTATTCGAGATATTGCAAAACAACCAACATTATTACATTACCGTGCTGACGACTCTTTTTGAGCGACTAAGAAGATGACGACCTGATTTGTGGAAAAGCAAGGCGTGGATTCTTCATCAGGACAATGCTCCTGTCCACACGGCATTGTCAGTCAAGGCTTTCTTGGCCAAGCATGGGATCCCAGTGTTACAACCTCCACCCTATTTGCCGGATATCACCCCGTGCTACTTTTTTTTATTCCCAGAAGTCAAATCAGCACTGAAAGGAACCAGATTTACGACCGTAGAATGTGTGAAAACAAAAGCGACGGAGGTCATGAACATGGTTTCGGAAAATGATTTCCAGCACTGCTTCCAGCAATGGAAGATTTGTATGGAGCGATGTATCGATAGTGCAGGAGAGTACTTTGAAGAGGATAATGTTCGTATTGTACAAAATAACTAATAAAAGATTTTATAGCAACAGTCCGGTTTCTTTCTAGCCACACCTCATATATAAAAATGGATGTATGTGGGTGTGTATATATGTTTGTTCCGGCATAACTCTCGAATGCCTGGAGCAATTTCAACCAAACCTTTTACACGTATCACTTGCAATCTGGAAATAATATTTAGGGAGTAAGACACCCCTATGGGTAGGGTGGGAAGGGGTGACATGTAAAAATAATCCAAAACGACCAATAATAAATTCTGCACAAACAGACATCCGTGACTATGCAATCCCGCACAACGATAGTGTATCAGCATGGGGGGTGAGAGGGGGTGAAAAACCAAATGCCACAAATGACCTAGATTAGTGTCGAATCCATAGTTTTCAGAGTCGCTAAGCTAATTGGTGACATTCACGATCACATTTAAAATTAGTTACATTTTACACTATAGTTAGAATTCATTATTTTCCTGTCTGATACAAGATTGGGATAAATAAATACCCGGGCAATGCCGGGTAATCAGCCAGTATTAAATAAAAAGGGGAGATCTACAGGGTGTTCATAAAGTCCCGGTACCATTACACCGCACTCTCCTGATATCACACCCTTGGATTTTTTCTTCTGGGTGTATGTCAAATATTGTGTTTACCGCACTCCAAATCCAGATGTTGCTACTCTTCGAAGCATAACGGAGAGTATCCTAACTGTTGCCAGTGATATGCTGGGGCTTGTATGGGCAGAAGTGGATTACTGCCTTGATGTTTTGAGAGCAACTAGAGGGGCGCACATTGAGGTGTATGGCATATAAACGTGGAGAGTTGTTGCTCATTTTGCAATCAACAGCATTGTTGTATTGCATGTAGTTTCCGAGCAATGTTATTTTTGTAATGGTACCGGGACTTTATGAAAACCCTGTAGTTCTAACTGAAAGATATATAAAACAAGAATTATGGATCATTCAGCCAGTATTAATACCTTGCATACATTTGCAACTCTCACAAAAATTCCTTTTACTAATGCACCATTCTTGCCATCTATCAGGCAATAACATATTACAGCATACAAATTAGCTGATAAACAATACACAGATTATCAGCTGACAGCTTGAGCAAAGCAAAGCAATAGACAGTATAGAAGTAGTCATGCAAATATATGTGGAATTAGCTGAAATAATATTTGTGAAGGAATAAAAGTAGCAAGTCCTCATTATTACTTATTTGATCAAATAGACCTGATAAAAAATACATGATTAGTAATATCATTTACGGCAAGTTTAACTTCACACATGAGAAATTTTACAAAAGTTTTATGGACTACATTATTGAATATATACATATGTAATTTGTTCTTTTTGTGATTATCTGTCTGGCTTCCATGCAGAAAGAATGGAATAAAATAAATCTAATCTTAAAATTATCTGTGTGAAATAATTTTAAACATTATCGCTTCAACAATGTTGCTTTTTTAAAGAGACAGAGATAGCTCAAACCGTATGAAATTTTTATCTGTGTGAAAAAAAGCAGGGCGGCGTGAGTATAGGAATATTGTATGCATGTCACACGGGAAAATGGACTTCAGTTATGAAATAAATCTTTGGTACGGAACAAGAACATGCCATCGAGATTCCTGACATTTGTACAATCATGATGAGTTTCTACTTTTGTGGGAAATTTATTTACGATTATTGTTTCTAAGGGTCCTCCTCCACGGCCGTGTGGTCTAAGGTGCTGTGCTTTGGACTTTGACTGCGGAATGGCATGGGTTCGAGTCCACCAGGGTTTTTGGCCTGTGTATAGGACCGGTGGCAACCCACCATCGTGAGGAAATTGGGGAGCTACGAGTGAGCGACATAACCCGGTCTGGAAAATCTCCTACAGCGGCCGAGGGTTCGACGTGCTGACCCCACGTCACTCCATTACCGGTTAAAGATCTCCACTTCTCTATGTAAGATTGTGGGAGGGAGACTGGCAGTCGGGAGATACACGAAAGCCCTTCTAGGGCTGTAGAGCCACAAGCTTTATTGTTTCTAAGGGGAAAAAAAAGCTTATGACTGCATGAAAAACATTTCCTGATTAACACCTCCTGCCAAGAAAAGTCTGTTTAAGTCCACTTTTATGCAGATAGGGTAACTGGGATGGGACGCAAAGCTTAAAGTGTGACCCAAACTGCAAAGTGCCTCCACCAGGTTTCAAACATGGATTCCCTTGATTACAAGGTGGCAACATTAGCACTATGGGAGTGATAGGAGACTGCAACCATCTTTTTTACTGCAAAAATTGTTCTTTAATTACTTCTCTCTATTGCACAGGGCTCCATTCAGTAACATGTGGCAGGAACAGAACAGATTAACCACAGCCCATCAGTATGGGCCAATATATGCATATTGGTAGCATCACATAAAATTTTATCAATAGGATATATTTAAAAATAGCACGTTCCTCAACAAATAACAAAATTCCAACACTTTGATGTTATTTATGAACATAAAAGAATAATTCATATGTTCTGGTTTTGTAAAGTAAATGTCTAAATGCTCAGTTTCTTTATCATACCAATTCTAATCACACTGTTATGTACATTATTGTACATATGTACATCTTAATGAATCATTCATGTTCTTCAAGGAGCAGTCTGAATGTACTGATTACTGGATGTACAGTGGCGAAAAGAAATATTTCCGTCCACCATTGTACAACTAAGTATGTTTCTTAATGTAAAATTCTTGTGTTCTATAGATTTTGTGGAGATCTAAATAGCCAAAATCCTGCAGTAAGCTGGTACGCGGAAAGAATGGATTTCTTACCAAAAGTCTTGTATAACAGGATTCAAATATTGAAGATGTTCTCCGACATAATCTCACTCCTTTTTTGTTTGTTTGTTGTTTTTAAGTGATGCAGATAAACAAGGAGTACTGTATGTTTTTTAAAAGCTACAGATCTAAACCGCATTTGGTGCAACCTGCCACGCTTATCAATCATTGTAATTTCTAGCAGAGACCACGTGGCATTGTCCCTGTAGACCGACTGAACCCAGCTGTAGGTAAAGCTGAAACCAGGCTGCTCGTAAGATGTGCGGGAATGCACGAATTCAACACCATGCTTACAAGAAGACACAAACGAAACACATGGGAATTGGATCACAACGGCAACAACATCTGCGTAAGTGACTCTCTTTTGGATCCCATCTCCTCCTCGCTGCCTAGCAGACAGCTTTTTCCTCGTTCCTCATTAACACAGAAACTGTCGCTAGCGTGCGAAACGTGACAGGATGTAACAAACGCTGTTTAACGTTATGCGTTTTCATTTTCTTTTGTACCATGTAATGTGGTATGAAACTAAATTATATCTATAAATTTTAGGAACGAACATATGCCAAATAATGTATGAGCTATCTCTGTATAATACAACCTCTGCATGTTCACTTTCTGAATAAAAAAAACAGAAACAAAAAATATAACCAAACAACAAAATGTATCACAGTAATCCTCAAAGAAAAAACTTTGGCATAACACTAACATTACTAAAAAAAAAAAAAAGACAGAAATAAACCCTTAAGTAAAATATCTACTTCACAACTTTCAATATCTTACTTTTTTTCACTTCTCTGCGACTCCACCACTTTTGTAAAAATATATATTATTTAATTATCCATTCCGTTTACATAAGCACAAAAAAAATTGGTCATGAATCATTGATTTTGGCTGCACACTTCATCGCTTACAATTAGCAGAATTATACAAATATACACTTAATTGCTTCATAAAATAATATAATAATATTTGTCTCACCTGTGAGCTAAGTTAATGGACCTTATATATATATTTGTATACATAACAAAGTATTGTCCTTATATATACAAGTTTCTTCTTGACGCCATGGTAACTTTCACTCAATCACGCACAAAAATTGAATAAGACAAAATCTTATTATAGCAGCTTAAATTTCACTATCACATCCAACGTGCACATTTTCTCATGGCTGCTGGGGAGGGTAAATTTGTTGGTACCCGTGTCCAGTCTCCAGACTCTGGGTGCTATCCATGCTGTATCCCGTAATACTGTCGGGGCTTTGCAACGATGCAGCGTAAAGAGGATTCACGGGGGTGGTACCACTGTCAAACTGAGTACTGTCATATACACTATTGTTCTGCAAAAGGGAAAAGTTTTCAAGATTACATTAATTTTACATTAAAAAAGAGAGACAGATAATATCAGGGTTCTTATCAATATTGCATAACTGCCCTTCAAAATAAGACTTTCCCTGATGGTAACTCCAAGATGACGTCGAAAGCTTTGACAAACTTTTAAAGCTTTTCATATTATGCTCGCTTTGTGTGGGTTTTAACAAAAAAATATTTTCTCTCATTTTCAGTTGACAAGAGAATTTACTGAGGCTACGAAAGTAAAAACGACAAAGGAAGTGTCCCATCATTACAAAACGAATCAATATTTTCTCTGTTCCTGTACCAATGAAAAACTAATCATACACACGCTTTCTCTAAATACTTTGAACTTACCAGGAAAGTTATTAAAGTGTAAATCACCAACCCTGAGACCTTCTGTAAACAAACCGTCTCACCAATTTGATGTACCACTCCACGTCAGCTGATTAATGACCGCAATCATCTGCAGTTACACTCATAGTTCGCCGCAAATATTCATTTTATACCGTGCGTTCATTTCGATCTTCAGCCGAGAGATCGGGAGAAGCGTGGCGGGCGGCACTGACGGAGATGCCGACATTTGCGCCCTGTAATGCCCACTTATTTTTATGGACATATGCAGACATTTATATAAATATTGCAAAATGAGCACTAACCTGTGTTATAAGAGTATGGTTTTAATTTTAGTAGCTTAGTGGCTGTATGTGCTGATGATTTTGACACGCCCACCTCTTGTGAAACACGGCGTAGAGGTTTGTTTGGAGAACGTTCTAACGCTGCACCAATATCATCGAGTTTTGCTTCGGTTAGAATCCGTCGTTTTTGCTTAGGTGTTTTAAAATTTAACGATCTAGTTTCTCGTAATTTAAGGACAAGATGTCTAACCGTATCTCTGTGTGGAGGTGAAACGCCTGGGAATTTCTGTACAAATTGCCTACACACGTCTCGACACGAGTATTTTCACGTAAGTGTCATACATAAGAATTCTTTGTTCTAACGTGAACCTTGCAGCTGGCATTGCAATCGTTTCACTGACACAACACAAATACACACTGCAATAACACAAACAAGTAACGACAAGTAACCAATAATATCAATCTTGTGCACAGTACGAATCTAACACGCTCTTGGTTTACATCTGCTCGCCACTATATTCACAGCTCTGTCTCCATCTAGTCGCCAAGGAACAAAAAAACTCTAGCTCGGAGATTTCAGATTGCAAGGAAGCTCACGAAAACCATTGACTTTTAACGGTTTCGTCTGCAGCGTAATCTTGATACAGTGTTGCACATTCGAAACCTCCAAACGATCCCCATCGACACAAAACTCTTTCAAGGATATAAACTTAAGCAGGACGTTACTGGTCAAAACTATGATTAAAATGTTTTATTATCTGTGGCTCTTAAGATCGTTTCTAAAGCGTATTTATTTGTGTATATAAGAGCAGAACTTGGAATTACAGAATAACTTTTGCATGTTATAACACAGGTTAGTGCTCGTTTCTTGCAATATTTATATAAATGTCTGCATATGTCCATAAACATAAGTGGGCATTACAGGCCGCAAATGTCGACATCTCTGTCAGCGCCGCCCGCCATGCTTCTCCCGATCTCTCGGCTGAAGATTGAAATGAACGCATGGTATAAGAGCCTCTGAATGTGAGAACCCGTTCTCAAAACATCAGACAAATATGCAGCCGCATACATTGTTACTTTCCTCGTCATTCTCTCTTTCATAACTATTAAATCTGCAGACACTGACACACCACTGCACTGGGATACCAACTTAACCACTTCATTTACTGGTTTCTCAGGATACCACTGACAGAACGTTACATAAATATTGAGTAGAATCTGTTTCTCGCCCCTTTTCAAATTAAAACCAATACGTTGCTGACCAAGGCAGTTTATTAAGATAAAACACTTAACACGTAACGTTTCGACCCTGTATCAGGGTCTTCCTAAGACGAAGAACTCTGTGAGCCCTGTGCTGGCGGAATTAGTTATGAATGAATGGGAGAAGGAAGTGATAGTGAAAGGAGGAGATAAGTTAAGTCTGTTTTGTAGATATGTGGATGATTGTTTTGGGATATGGAAGGGAACAAAAAGGCAGCTGAGTAAGCTTGTTAAAGATGTAGAAGATGAGAAAGCAGGGATATTCCTTGAGCTCGAAACGGAACAGGAAGGAGCATTAAACTTCTTGGATATTGAGATGAAAAAGAAGAGAGGAATGGGGATTGTGGCTACATGGTATCAAAAGAAGTGTTCGGCAGGAGTGTTCTGCCACAAAAGAAGTGATGTGGGTGATGGAACTAAACGTAATTTTATAAGGAACATGGAAGACCGAATAAAGAAGATATGCACAGAGAAAGGGGAAGAAGAAACCAAGATTAATAGCCTGTGGGAACAACTAGAAGAGAATGGCTATGAAAAGAAAGACAGACACAACATCAACAGAAGAAGGAAAGAGATAAAAGAGAGAGGACTGGAAGAGAAGGAAGAAAAAGAAAAAGAGAGATAAAAAAAAAAAAATAAATAAAAAAAAAAAAAAAAGAGTTCTTCGTCTGAGGAAGACCCTGATACAGGGTCGAAACGTTACGTGTTAAGTGTTTTATCTTAATAAACTGCCTTGGTCAGCAACGTATTGGTTTTAATATGGAAAAAACAAGGCTTAATTATATTACCCTTTTCAAAGACTGTCCTTGCTGGTGCTTTGAAAACAAGCTCGGAGAACACGGGAGACCTTCCTGCATGCATAGAACTCTCAATGTTATATTTCTAAGGACAAGTCAGGCAATATTACTAAGTGGCACTACTTCGTTGCTGTTCACATGATTATTTTTAGAAAATAACCACTGTTATAAAATATCATTATGTACACAAATCTCTAAGCTCATTGAAAGTTACAATGCATATTCCTACAAAATGTGCACACTTATCTTGCCTTGCCATGTCACCAAGTTATTTTACGAAGTGCACTATATTTGGCGGAACAAAAATCGTTATTAGGATGCTTGTCAAAGTTTCCAACCGCAATAAATTTACGAACTTTCTTTGTCTTGTTTTGATCATCATCATCAATATATTTATTGGACTTACAGCATTGCATATGGCTGTTTATGCCCATTATATATTTTATTTACATAAGATAAATACAAAAGAAGAGCAATTGGGTAAACTGAGACGTCATTTGCGGCAGCGTATCCCATACTACAAATTGGCCGTTGTTTTACCTTACATAATGAATCCTGTAACTGCTGGATTTTCGTGAGTTTGCAATGCTTTCTGCATGCACGTGGTTTTGTTTACAGAAGGTCTCAGGGTTGGTGATTTGAACTTTAGAACTAGATTTTAAAAAATGAATAAATATCACTTCCTTGAAAAAATGAAGAGCGCTGTTTAGTTTCAAAAACCTTCAAAACAGAGATGAGGTTCTTGAAGATTAGGCACACACAGGAGATGTATTTTGTAGAATTTTCAGTGAAAAATGCAGGCTCAACCAGGACTCTAATCCGGGTCTGGCATACCGTGCCATTGCTCTGCCACTGAGCTACTGAGCCGGCCTGGCATCGCCAGGTACGAGGGACATTCCAAAAGTAAGTTTCGTCATTTATTTTCACAGGGAAGCTGTATTACAAAGTGAGAAAACACACTGCCATAATAAAAGACAATCTTTCCTGAATTCACAACGGGAGGAGCGAGAGCAGAGGAGCGATGGCGCATGCGCAGAATGCCGAACAATAGACATAAGCAGCAGACCGATGTGCCCGAGCTCATTCGAGTGCAAACCAGTATGGCAGAAAGACGTGTGCTGGCTCTTGAGTCGAGGGGTTTTGTTCTTGGACGACCTCACACAGAAAGAGTCACTGCAGAACACATTTGTCATCTGGGATGGGAGAGATTGAATCACCCGGCCTACAGCCCCGATCTTGCCCCATCAGACTTCCACCATTTTTTTCGGGACGTCACTTCGGAAGCAACGAATAGGTGCAACAGGCTGTGAAGTACTTCCTTAAATTGTTGGGCACAGAGAAGGGTTTCTTGAAATTGATTTCACAGTACGACAAATGTATCACTGTTGGTGGCGACTATGTGGAGAAATAGCCAATAGATTGTATTTTGTTATGACATCGTATTCTTCTGTTTGTAATGAAGCTTCCATGTAAAAAAACAAATGACGAAACTTACTTTCGGAAAGTCCCTCATAGAACAACGGCACAGTATGCCAGAACCGGACTTTACTACTGGTTGAGCCTTAATTTTTCGCTGAATATTCTACGAAGAGATGAGGCTGTAAATTGATTGGGTTTATTTTACTTCGCTTTTCTGCCACTTTTGGTTGAGGATGAGTGATGATATGATGAAGGGACACTCACAAAGAACACTGATGCCCAGGCAGGGATTTGAACCCACGATCCTTGTTATCATAAGGGAACGGAAGTTTAGGTAAATAAATGTTTTTTCTGCGATAAGACAGAGACCCTCGTTTTTGCCAAAATTCTGATCATAGCCTTATATGTCAACACAGCAAATTTTATTTTACATAAAAACACATTATTTTCCAGTTTTCCGTATGTAAATACATATTTTGCGAATTTTTATTTTACATACATAAAATCGCTCATTGACTTCAGCTACCTCGAAATCCTCCAAGGAAAAATGTTTATTCTCCGCACCTCTTTCATATCGAGAGTGCTAGGTTTGTTTTGTCTTTAAACACGCTCGCTGGCAGACTTTTGGCGCCTCGTCTACGATCCTACTGGGGGAAAATATTACCCAGATGAGGCAAACGCACAACGTAATGCAGAGCTTCGAGAGTGTTTCTGCTTTTGTCATGTTCTGATTCGGTGCTTGTGCAGCAGTAGGTGTTTTCTCGTACGATATGCCAAAAGTTAAGGCAAGTGTTTCATCTCGTTTGCAACAGTTCTGTAAAGAATATAAGGATGTGTTTTCAACTGATGGCAAAGTGTTATTTTGCCAACCGTGTGGTAAATCTATCGCAGCTGACCAACGTTCGCAAATTACGCAGCATTTAGGTAGCAACAAGCATGTTGTTGCTTCTTCACGTTTGAGCGGCAGACAGGCACTTATCGGGCAACAAACTCCATCTACTTCTGGGGAACCGTCGAAATTGTCCGCGTTTTCAATGGACTTGTGCAGAGCTTTTGTGTCCGCAGATATTCCACTGTTCAAATTAAAGAACCCTGATTTACGAAACTTTCTCTCGAAATATACGAACTTCGAACCGCCTGACGAATCAACGTTGCGAAAAACGTATCTGCACAGGTGTTACGAGCAAACCTTACAACATATTCGCTCACAATGTGCGAATCAAAATATTTGGGTATGTATTGACGAAACTACAGACTCCACCGGTAGAAAAGTGGGAAATGTGATTGTGGGAGTGCTACATAATGATGTAAATGTCTCAACGATAAATTATTTGCTAGTGTGTAGAGAGCTAGCTGGGGCTACACATGTAACGATAGCAAGGCTTTTTAACGAAGCAATGCAGCTATTGTGGCCGGAAGGCATAAAATTTGACAATGTTCTTCTCCTAGTGACAGATGCTGCAGCTTACATGACAAAAGCTGCAGTAGGCCTTGCCGTTAGCTACCCCAAAATGGTGCACGTTACATGTGTGGCTCATGCGTTGCATAGAATATGTGAAAAGATAAGAGCTCTTTATCCCAACGTCGATAAACTGGTTTCAAATGGGAAGAAAGTTTTTATCAAGTCGCCTAGAAGAATAGACATTTTTAAACAAAAATGTCCTGAGGTTCCCCTTCCCCCTACACCTGTAGTTACGCGGTGGGGCACTTGGTTGGATGCAGCTGTATATTATGCCCAGAACTTTGAAAATTTTGTATCTGTTGTAAACGATCTCGACAAAGAAGACACATCGTCTATAGAAATTCTGCAAGAACTGTTGAAGGATCCCTCCTTAAAAGTCGAATTGACATACATCTCAACAAACCTATCCTTTCTCTCTAATTCCATACGAAAGCTTGAATCGTCCGTGAACACTTTGGCAGCTTCCGTGGGTGAAGTCCGTATAGTAGAAACGAAACTGGAAGAACTCACTGGATCTAACTCACAAGTGCTAATGTCTAAATGTACGGAAATTTTTGGGAAAAACCAAGATTTTCAAACTTTGTGCCAAATTGCACGTGGTTTGGAAGGTGAAGTAGAGGAAGAAGAAGCTTTGGAAAACTTCAGCGTTAGTGACATTTCGTGCTTCAAATATGCAAGAATTGTTTCTTGTGACGTGGAGCGATCTTTCTCACAATATAAGATGCTGTTTAGAGATAATCGCCACAGATTTACAATGGAGAATTTGGAGAAAACTATGGTGATTCACTGCAACTCTTCCAAAAAATAGCTCGCTAAGAGGTAAGCATTTAGAAACTGATTTTAGATGTTTAAAATGCATGTAATATTTTGTTTTTGTTACCAAATGTTTTTCATTTTTGTCACATATTTTCCTGTTTTTATCACATATTTTCAACATTTATGACACATAAAAAATAAATATTTCTGAGTTTTTTAGCACATAAAGTTCCGTTCCCTAGTTATCATAGTATGCTGTGCTAACCACTCCACCACACAGGTCGGCATGATGTTGTAGAGATGGCTGTTGTTCCTTTAAGGGGGAGAGAGACAATTTCCCCTACGTCCTTCTCGCTGTGCCAGCTGCCAATCGCTGTTGCCAACTTCGCTCTTTTGGAGCCAGATCTGGCTTTTTTGTGCACTCGTTTGACTGTGAACTGTGGCACCACTGGCATTATAGTGGAGCACAAAGACCAACTTTTGCCATGAGTGTACATTTTGCATGTGACGTGATATTGTTTATTGGCTCTGTCACCCACCCCCCTCTTACCTCCCCAGCTACTTTTATATAGTGCCGTGGCCAAGGTGAAGATGACAATATTGTTATCCGGGAATCCTTTATTTTCGATTTCATATGAGCATCAGTGGATTAGTGAGATGGGTTATGCCACCAAATCTAGGCGGTTAAAATTAAGAATAAATTGCCATCGCTTTAAAGCTAACAGTAATAGCAGTGCCCCCACCCCTCTCACACCTAAAATTACCCTAGGAGGCACTTTATGCAGCCTTCGTTAATCTAGCTCCTTGAAAGTCATATTTAGCTCTATTAATGGTGACATTTAGCTGTTTTATGCACATCAGGTTTGGCAACACTGTCAGGATGGCCGTAGGAGGCAAGGAGAAATGCATTAGGCTTATGGGACCATTATTTTATTTGTTCTCTCGGGATTATCAAACATCCGATGACATAGACAAGTACATGAATGGAAAAAGGACACGTTGAACTATGTCATAGTAGAAGGAAAAGTCGAAACTCCGATTTGATTAGCCGTAACTTGAAGTTGATTTCCCATAAGGAATACATGGGATTCTGTAAATACTTATTAATCATATTTTTCAAACATCGTGTCTAGCTTACATGGATAGAAATTCTTACTCTCTTGCATACTAATCCCTTTTTTAAATAGCAGTGCCCAATCCGAGTATATTGAAATAAATCCACAACTGGTGCGTAATTATCCCTCTTCGCCTTAAAGAGATTTTCATGACTGGAACTGTATTATTGTAGCAGCCACTCTTCGAAACAACATTCGAATCCAGATTTCACTGTGATAAAAATGTATGACACACAGCTCTATATCTACATCCTTTTATATTTCATTCACAAATAAAATGTATCAGACCTTTTCTAGACACTCTGTATATATCAGCACATATTATTTCTGTGCAGTATCAACTTTGAACCATTTCTAACTTAATAAAAAAATCAGTTTGCATTGATACTGAAATACTAAATACAATTATTCACATCAATTTTTAATTAAGACAGCCGTAAATTGCTAATTACCTGGTAAATATAATCAGAGTCAGTCTTCAATGACGAAAATGACTGTTGATGTGGTAGTGACACGGTATCATCTTCCATGGTATCATCAACTTGGGTTTTATATGAAAACATTATGCTGGGCTGTGACACGCTACGGAGAAACAAACAAACACATGTTGTAAACATTTTAAACATGGGGAAAAAAACAGTCGCTTATTCTCCCATGATGCCTTGTTTACCGCTGATAAACAAACTTTTTCATGTATCGGGTTGTTACAATTAAAGTTACTCAACTCAGAGTCCTCTGTAGCCTGTTTGAGGCATCGTAGAACTCTGAAATTTGGTGAATCACCTATGCAGACCATGGTGAAGAGAATGGCGATGAAAAAAGTTCCATTTTTCGCCACCAGGTGAAAATGTGGTGCTACTGTATGTAGAAATTGCCAGACTTCTGTTTTTTTTTTACTTTAATACTTGCATTAGTTTTTTATTTCTATTATATCTAATAATATGTAATAAATATATATAAGATTTGTTGCGGCCAATTTTCAGAATACGCCACTGTAGGAACATTTTTTGAAAAGCTTCTTCTTCCCGACAATACTATTTAGACATTCTGTTAATAAGAGCTTCTACACTGTTACATGGCATTCTAAGCAATATGTGTCACAAATAATATACATGACATATGTATAATATACGAGGAGGTATCAAAAAGTTTTGCCTGTTGAGGTATAATTTTTTTAATAATGGAAACATTGAAACAATGAACATACATATAGTTTGATTGTAGTGTCCTCTACTCAGAGTTATCCTCCACACAGTTGCCATCATGTTCGATGCATTTGTGCCAGCGTTTTATCCAGCCCTCAACACCAGTGTGGAAAAATTCCACAGAATACTCCCTGCCCCACCGTTGAGAGCTGTTTTAACCTCCTGTAGGTCATCGAATCTCATGCCACGAAGCACAGATTTAGCTTAGACTTTATGCTATCCCAAACTCTCAATCATTGCATGTGCTGACCCATAGGACATGTGCACTGCATCAGAAATTTCCTGGATGATAATGCGTCTATCCTCTCGAATGAGCTCATCATCCCTGTGACGGTTGTCGTCGGTCAACAACGTTGATGGCCTGCCACTCCTTGTCATGTCCACACTTTCGGTTTCTCAAACTATGAACTTAACTACTTAAGTTTGAGCTAAGCCTGTGCTTCGTGGCATGAGATTCGATGACCTACAGGAGGTTAAAACAGCTCTCAACGGTGGGGCAGGGAGTATTCTGTGGAATTTTTCCACACTGGTGTTGAGGGCTGGATAAAACGCTGGCACAAATGCATCGAACGTGATGGCAACTGTGTGGAGGATAACTCTGAGTAGAGGACACTACAATCAAACTATATGTATGTTCATTGTTTCAATGTTTCCATTATTAAACAAATTATACCTCAACAGGCAAAACTTTTTGATACCCCCTCGTACAATATATATCTTTCATTAGGGACTGCTGATAGCAATATTCAATTAAATAACTTATTGGTTCATTATTTTCACGTAGTTTACAGTTATTACAAGCATAAGAAAACAGTTTTTCAGTGTGACGTTTCAGGAGAACACACGCTCCCTTCATCAGGACATTTATTTTCATTTTGACTAAAGATACAGTTATAACAATGGTTAGCAATTTTTTACAACAAAAAGAATCCGTTATATAATGGATGTTGTCAAAGTTACATTGTTGTAATATAGCAACTTAACTGTGAAAAGAAGCAGTCTGTTTTATTTTTATTTCAGATAAAAAAAAAAATATTTATTATTCACATTATTTTTTTATTCAAAATTATGAATCCCAAATATCATCAGGTAATTCAAAGTCATCATTGCTAACCATTGTTATAACTGTATCTTTAGTCAAAATGAAAAAAAAATGTCTGATACATACAAGAAAAACTCTTATTGGTTCATCTATGTTATTGTTAATTGATAGAGGCACATATTTTTGGTAAATAAAAAAGCAAAATTTTGGTACAAAAACCTAGTCAATTTAGAGTTCAAAAGCAGTAAATAAAATAAAATTTCAGTTATACCAGTGAAAATTTGGCATATAAAATGACATTTTGGTATTAAAAACATGAATATAATCCCAAATTTGATAAAAAACAACTGCACTTACTACACTATATCCCTTCTAATAACACATGTATGTCGTTATGATAATATTAAGTTTATTCCTGTATAAAGGGGTCCATTTTTGCTTCTCAAATATTTACAGCAGAATTAATCAATTTTCCGTGGACTGCATAACTCACAGGATAATTGTGACTTCAGAAAGTGTCGTGTCTGTAAATAACTCTAGAAATAAACTCTTAAATTTCGTGTTTAAGAGTCTATTTCGCATTTTGCAGTTCATTTCGCATCATTTCATGACAAAACAGGGTAGGAAAATGCACCTCACACCTTTCACAAACATGAAAAATCAACATTACAATGTGTCATTTCACATTTCGTGTTTTCGTCAAACATGCCTCTATTAATTGATATAAACATGTGACTGCAATGCATTTTGTCTTGGAAACAAAAATCTGTATTTAGACTCTTAGATTACAAAACTGAAGTCCATGAATTATAAATAATGTTTATATAGTTAGTAATAAAAGGAGACAATTGTGTACTAAGCTACAGGCTATTTATAGAAATATTGGATCAGTAATATTATCAACAAATTTACCATCAGTAATTTTCCAACAACATGTCCTACACATGCTACAGGATATTTCATATGGGTAACCCTTACCAGACAAGGACGGTCTATACCAGTTGTACAATTTCTGTTCAATAAGACGGGCGATGGGCATATCCTGCTGTTCACTATAAAATCCTATTGTGAATGAACGACAGGCTGATGTCTCTTGTGCACGTGTGCTGCAACCACCTCCCACAAATTCCAACCACTAGAGTCGTTTTCACGTTCAGAAGAGACAACGGCGCTTATGGAGAAACCGCACAGTGTTGCCAATACAGCGCTAGCTCATGTCGCCGGGAAATGATGACCTTCCTTCACAATGAAGGTGTTACATATTTTATATATATGATGATAATTATATGTAATTATTAATATTAATATTATACTGTGAACGTTACAGTTACCCTTTTTACTATGATCCATTGCGATCACTACACACGCGAGTGTAATGCACGAATATGACACTTCAGAAATCACTTAAAAAAGTAAAAATCACTGAGAGCTCACACAACTGAAAACACTTTTTCGGGAGAGGGAAAAAGTCTACAGACCAAAGCAGATCTCTCACTCAAGTAAGGAGACGCTGGCACATGGGTTAGATTCGAGTTGCAACCCAAACAAACAAATGAGTTATGGCCCACGTGAACTGATAAGGCGCGAATGACTCAAGCAAGGCATGTCATATTTCTATCTTCAAGCCCCATATTTTGTCACGTGTTGGAAAGCCTTTCAAAGGTTAATATGGTGTCTATGAATTTATGTGTACGTTGGAAACTGAAAGGTGATCTTCATTTCAGCATTAATGTCGACAGTAATCTAAACGAAAACAACGTGTATTTGCGACAGCACTAATGTTGCTCACAACAGCAGCATTGGAAATAATTGTCAATTATTAAATTTAAGTAATTTCAATTCTATTATAACAAACTGCATGAAGTTCATATTTTTACTGAATGGAAATAAAATAACAACTGGAAAACTTTGCGGTGATAGCCGGAATGCTGCGGTGAGTCGGCTCAAGATGGCCAGACAACGTCTCCTTACTTCGCGCGCGGTTCGGGTTAAAAAGAAACTCCAAATGCATGGAAGTAATATTTCTGGGAACCTTTGAGTTGTTATAAAAAATAATTTCATTATTTTCTCCACAACTTTGTCGATGGAAGTTTTTACTTGGAATTACAGAACAAAAAATGGCCAGCGACGACATTTTCTACTGCACGAATATAAAAAATCTCCACATACTTTATTTGAATATTTTTTAATGCAAATATGCTTTAAAGTATTGATAAATTCTGAGTACCACCGTCACCTATGACAATTAAAAAACAGTGTCAATTTTTTTCATAATTAAAGCTTCAATTTTACGGCATGTTTCAACGTTAGGAATGAAAACAATGTAAAAATTGTGTTTTCACAAAATTTGTGTTTTTAATTTATCTAAAATTATGTAAGCAAGTTACCAGTTTTTTGTGTTCACCATCGTATTCTCTACAAAATTTCCTGCAAAACTGCAGGTACCGATTTTACGTAAGCTAAATTTGTAAATCCAGAAATCTGACAACAGCGCGCTCGTATTTCCCATAAGAAAAGCATTGCCCATAAGAGTCCATTGTGTCTTCTGAACGTGAAAACGACTCTAGATGTCTTGTAGGGGCTTCAATCCTGAATTTTACTTGCACTTATGTCGAATTATGTGGTGCTTTTGTTTATACTTCACAGGGATTCTGCTTTAGATTTCCCATTTAGTAACGATTTCAAACCCAAGAGGAAGTCCCTTGTTTGTTTTTTCATCAATTATTTCTGTAGTTTCTTGTTTGTTTTTCATTAATTATTTCTGTATTATGTATTGAAATGTTTTCAGTAACTTTTATTACAATTTTCTCTTACTTCCAAAAAAAATTGTTTCAGAAAAATATCATAAATGTGAGAAAATTTATATGAAATGTAACATATTATACAGGGTGATCCATTTGGGTATGGATAAAATACAATGGATGTGAATTTTTTTGGTCAAATGTAATTACCTGAAAGGTGGGAGCTTTTAATTTTATACACTACTAACAGTTTGGTACAGTTTTCGGTTTTCTACATGACCTCCATTGCGAACTCTGCACAACTCATACCGGTGATTTAAGTCATTCCACGCCTGGTGATTCTGTTGAAAGCATGTGTGATTCTAAGTTTCAAATCATCAATGTCTGTGGGTTTCTGTGAATAGACAAGTGTCTTTAACAAAACCCCAGACGAAGAAGTCTGGAGGGGTTACATCTGGGGAGTTGGGAGGCCAAGCAATTGGTCCCCCATGGCCACACCAACGACGATTGAAATGTTTGTCAAGAAAATCACGAATCAGTTCAAACTTCATTGTTGCCAACACACTACAGCAAAACTCCAATGTTTCACTCACGAAAACACCAACATGAAAATTTCCCTACTATCACATTTACGTTTCTATTAATGTTTTATTTTATCCATACCCAAATGGATAACACTGTATATGTGTGGAAAAAGCATGTGATGTAGATTTCACAAAAAAATGTTAAATAATAACACAATTAGCACCTTATTTTCTGTGATTTTTTTTAAAATCCTGGGTAAAACTCTGCATTTTCAGGCTCCTCCAGAAAGGATTAAGTCAGTTGATTAACACACCCTGTTCCACTATTCCAATGGTCGCAAAGACAATATTGCCACCTCAATGACAACTTCCAATCTTTATAAAATCTTAATCAGAAACCAATTAAGTCTACAGCAATTAGAGCATATCCAACAATGCTTCAACACTGGATTTCTACTTACCTAAAAAACTCGCTGAGGAATGTATGGTACACAAGTGGAGTTAACAGTGTAAAGTACACACATGTTGTGATATCAACAACACAAAGGCCTCCTATGTAACCATAATTGAGCAGGCCACTGCCTATTGACTGTGTCAAGTCAAGTAGAACGAGGAACAGTATATACACGTAGAAGGAGCGTTTTGCTGGAATAAAAAATAAATGTAATGAAATAACTGTAGAAGGCAAAACTGTAAATAATATACAGGGTGTTCAGAAAATATTGTACCTATTTCTTCCCTTTCGTTAAAAGTGTTTTATTGTAAAATATGTGATGATCACAGTTCAAAACAGCTTACAGCATCAGTTTGGGTTTGATCCGCCAGAAAAGAACTTCATTAAGGAGAGAAGTTACAGTTACACACCAATTTATTTCAATATCACCCAAATGGACACTGCTACTAAAAACAAAAACCCTGGGTGTATCCAAGAGGATGAATTTCTCTCCATGTTGCAAATAGAAGTGTTTTTTTTTTAATGTTGATTATTAAGCTGGACACGATGTTTGAAAAATATGATGAATAAGAATTTTCGGAATCCCATGTATTCCTTACGGGGCATCAACTTCAACATCAAGTTACGGCTAATCAAATTGAAGTTTCGACTTTACGGCTGGTGAAATGCATCTTCAAACTGCCCTCTTCCTGTTGACATATTTTTCTATTCCATCGGAAGTTTTATGTTCCCAAGAGAACGAATCAAATCATTCTCCCATATCAAGACTTTTCTCCTTGCCTCCTGGCAGTGTTGCCAAACCTGATGCACATAAAAGAACTAAATTTCACATTAAATGGAGTTAAAACTCCCTTTTAAGGAGCTAGATTTACGAAGTCTGGATAAAGTGCCTCCTAGGGCAATCTTAGTTGTCAAGCTATTATCGTTAACTCTTAATTGATGACAATTTATTCTTAGTTTTCAACATCTAGATACGGCAGCATCGCCCATGGCAATAAGCCACCGATGGTCGTATGAAATTGAAAATAAAGAATTCCCTCATAACAATATTAAGATTTAAGATGGTGGACGCACCAGTCAGCTAAGAAAACTACTCCGACTCAATCTCTGAACCACCTGGGTACAACGCAAACATGTTTAGCAAAAAGTTTACCTAGACGTTATGTGTTTGCTCCTGTTCGTGGTGTGAACGTTGAAGTGGGATTACAAGTGTAGAAAGCGCAGATATAGAAGAAAACATGCCGAGTGGAAAAGGATCCCAACGAGGTGCGTCGAGCCACGCTGCGAGACGGGAAGGAGGCACACTTGTTCCCGACAGCAAGCTGCAGGTAAGCCCGAGGAAATTAACCGGTGCCGTGTGCGCTGGTGACCTTTCGGACACCATCAAACAGTGCGTCGAGGCTCAGATCAGTAGTGAATATCTTCAAAAATGTCTTGCTGACTTAATAGTCGAACGGGTAACTACTGCAGTGATCAAAGCGTTGAGTGACACAATCGAGTTTAATTCTGAAGCTGTCCATGACCTCCAAAAAAAATTCAACGCCCTTGAAAAGAACTGTCAGGAAATAAAGAAAGAACACGCCAAGGTAATAAATGACATGGAAAGTAAATTATCAAACTATGAGAAAAAGCTTCAAAGCCTTGCCAACAACCTGACGCTGAAGACAACTGAGCTGGAACAATATCAGAGAAGACAATCTCTCAGAATCTTTGGCATCAAGGAAAAAGAAGGGGAGAATACCGACTCAATCGCGGTTAATCTCTTCAAAGAAACTTTACAATTGAACATCACAGAGGAGCATATTTGCAGGGCCCACAGGGTGGGACGTCCATCCAAGAATCCAAGGACCATCATAGTAAAGTTCGTGAGTTTCACTGGTACTGAAAAACCGAAGGAAGCTAGCAGGAACGCCCATTGCCATTGCTGAGGAGCTCTGCAAGGAACGACTCGACCTGTTACAGAAAGCTAAGGACAAGTACGGGAATCGAAATGTTTGGACTGAGGACGGGAAGATCGTCATACAAACAGAGACGGAAAGGAAATACATAACAAGGTCCAAAGAACTCTAATGAGTGTTGCTGCAAGAGTGTGTGATAAGTTATGTGTATCTCAAGTGTGTTCCAGAGCGAGTAGTGAAAAACATATCCCATTCATTATTTCTTATTACTATTTCCTAATTATTATATTATAATCATTATTATTATTATTATTACACTATTAGATATATTAAGCCACCTGCAAGTTCGCTTTTCTTATAAAGTAGCTCTTATTTGCCACAATATTATTATATTTTTTTCTTTTCTTTTTATCTTCTTAAAAAACCTAATTTACGTAGCTTCAGTCTCCAAAGTACTTAAACCAGTTGCTATATCTCACGATCTAAAAATGTTCACTTTCTCCCAACCCTTGCTCGTGACAGTCCGCTGTCCACTTGCCGATGCTAGAAGCCTCCTCCCCCTCCCCCCCTTCAATGACAATAGCTTACCATTACGCGGAAAGGAGTGACCTGGAGGAGGGTGGGCGAGTTGAGGCCGCATTCCAAGAATTGGCCCCCTCTACAGCCAGCGCAGATGGCTTCGCAGACAACATTCACGCCTTCAGCAGAGGTTTACAAATATGCCACCTAAATACTCAAGGGCTACTGAACTCGTTCGATGAATTTAAGCATATCATGTCACCTGCTAATTTCGATGTAATAGGTATCACCGAATCGTGGCTAAAGCCCGGGATAAGTAATAACGTTGTGGAACTTCATGGTTACGAAATAGTAAGGAAAGATCGAACTCGATGCAACAGGGGTGGAATCTGCTTTTATATCAAAGAAAAGATTCGATGGAAAATAGAAATTGACAATTTTTAAAAACTAGACGAACAAATGGAAATATTAGTAGTCGAAATTTGTTGCAATAAAGAGAAAGTAGCTGTTGTGTTGGTGTACAGGCCGCCAAACATATCTTATACCACATTTAATAATTTGCATGATGTATTACAATTTACATTCGTAAACTACGACCATTATATTTGTATCCGCGATGTAAACGCAGATTTTTTAAAACCTAAAGAACCGGATACAAAATTACTGTCGGGTATAATTAAAGAACTAAACGGCATTCAAATTGTAAAAAAGCCAACGTGGAAAACTGCCACGTCGGAGTCCCTAATAGACGTTATAATCTGTTGTAAAAAGACAAAGGTTTTATACGTAAATCAACAGTCATTGCCAGGTATATCTGATCATGATACAGTGTATGCAGTATTTGAAGTTTATAATAGTGTAAAATAAATCGAAAACGAAATTTGTCCGTTACCGTGACTTCAAACAACTAGATATCAGCAAGTTCAATGAGGATCCAAAAAATTCAGCCTGGGAGGATATAGAGGGATGTGAGGACGTAAACAGCCAGGTCGAAATGATAAATGATGAAATACTATTGCTGGCGAACAAACACATCCCTGTTAAAAAGCGCAGAGTGACAAAGCCTCCCGCGCCATGGATAAACAATACCGTTCGTGAATTTTGGAAGTTTAGGGACTACTATCATTTGAAATACGTAAACACCGGGGATAACGATAGCCTTCTTAGCTGCAAATACTTTAAAAACAGAGGTAAAAAGATAGTGCGAAATAGCAAGTTTCACTATTATAAATCTGCAATCGATAAGAACATAAATAATGCCAAAGAAATGTGGGCGAAACTGCGTAAACATGGACTAATAGGTAGCAAATATGTCAGTCAATATATTCCCGAAAAAATACTAGATCCAAATAGCATTAATGACTATTTTATACAAGCTTCGCAAAGTGAAGTGGATCAGGATAGCCTGGAAAAAATTTGCAAAACATTTTTGACCCTCAAACCCCTAAATTCATGTACTAGAGTGACATCTCAAGACATACGGAAGGCATTCAGCAGGATACGTAGTAAAAAGCATGTGGAGACGATGGCATAAACTTAACCATTTTAAATTTATTACTTCCATTTTGCCTAAAGCATCCATCTGCTTTTCGGCCAAATCACAGCACCACAACAGCCATTCTGAAAGTTGCTGTACAAAAAGCCATCGATGAAAGCAAAATCACCTTACTTGTATGCCTTGATTTCTCAAAAGCATTCGATTGCGTGAACCATGAAGTTCTACTCGCTAAATTACACAGCATTGGGGTTAACGGCATATCCCATGATTGGTTTGCATCGTACCTTTCTGGCAGGAAGCAGCGTGTACAAATCAGAGGCAAAAATAACTGTTCCTGTGGGTGGTTAAACATTCGAAATGGAGTTCCCCAAGGAAGCATTCTTGGACCTCTCCTTTTCTCCATTTATGTAATGGACTTACATAAGAGCCTCTCGCATGCGCAGTATCACCAATATGCTGATGATACTTAGATATACGTACATACAAGGATAGAAGAGTTCTCAAATGCAGCATCACAACTACAAAATGACCTGAACGCCATAAGTGAATGGGCACAAACTAACTTACTAAAATTAAACCCAACCAAGTCAAAAGTTGTCATAATGGGAACGAAATTTCTGGTAAAAAAGCTTAGCCAAAACACAGATAACATGATTCTCCCCAAATTGAATAGCCATCCGTTAAACTTAGAAAATACAGTAAATACCCTTGGCGTTGTCATGGATACCCACATAGAATGGTCAGGTCATATTACAGAGCAGATGAAAAAAGCCAACAAATCTCTTCGAGCATTACATCACTTGAAAAATATTGTAGGCATAGAGGTTAAAAAAAAATTGTGCGAGAGTCTAGTTTTATCACGATTAATCTACGGAGCCACGGTTGCTTACAATGCAAGCAGCTCCATATCTAATAAACTACAAAAGCTACAAAATGCATGCATAAGATTCATTTACAAGCTGAAAATTTCGAAATACTTATTCAATTTGAATTGGCTTAACACCAAGAATCTCGCGAAATACCAATTATTAACTTTAACACACAAAGTACTAGGCAACAAACAGCATATCTCTTTGAAAAACTGAACACAAATTCGAGCAGACATGAACATGTAACACGACAAAAAAAATTATTGTCAGTCCCGGTACATAACACGACCACCTACGGAAAATCATTTACCGTAACTGCCACTAAAGAATGGAATTCCCTCCCAACCTCCCTAACATCCATAAGCTGTATCAAACAGTATCTACTGGCAAGGCAGCGAAATACTTAATCATGAGCAACTTTTCATTCATAAAAATACTCACTGTAACATTTGGCAACTCTGTGCATATAAATCTTATAATTTCATTATTTTATTTCACTTCATTATTATTATTATTAAATTTTTCATTGTTCCAGATTACTGAATATATATGTATATGTACTAAAACAAAAGCAAGAAACATTAGATACCTATGTTCAACAATTTATAGGCAAATCTTGTTTTCTTTTTCGTTATTATACATATACGCGTATATACCTATATATTTAATTCTACTTATTTGTATTGATATGTAATCCTTTTCATGTTTTTATTTTTTTCTCAATGTATACTCCTTATTCCATTGTATTAATCTTCCAGACAAGGGTCTGTTGCAAGAACGGCCCTAGAGGCCAGAACACGCCCTCTTCAATAAAGGCGATTTTATTATTATTATTATGTCAATTTCATGTCAAACACGGTGCTATAAAGAATTAGCTGGGGAGATAAGAGGGAATGAGGCGACGCAGCCAATATAACATCACGTTCAAAATGTATAATTATGACAAAAATTGGTCTATGTGGGCCGGAACCAGTGATGGCATCATAGTGGGGCAAGGAGGTGGGAGTCCCAGTTCACAGCCGAACGAGTGCACCAAAGAGCCAGATCTGGCTCCAAGGGAGCTAAGTTGGCACACTGCCACGGACGGAAGAGCTTGGGAAGGGTCCCATGGAGACTGTATCACATGCCCTTAAGCATTTACAATAACCCATGCTGCAAAAGCCCATTGAGAGGCCGGGCCTACCTACTGTAGATGGCAGGGATGCGGGTACAGAAATTTTGCTTCCTGGTGTACTTCACATCCAGTTTCCTTCATTTCCTGGAGTACTCCGACTTGCATAGGAGAATTCCACAGGAAACGGAGGTTGCAGAACTGGCTACTATACAGGGTGTCGCAAAACTCTTTCAACAACGCTTCGGTGCTGGTAGATATCATAAAAACAAGTAACTTTTCCCTATAAAGTTTACCTCGAAAGCGCTTAGTTTCTGCGCTATAAGCGCTTAAAATCTATCCTGTACGTATGCAACCCAAGCAGCAAATGCTTGCTCTGACATAACTACCAGGGGCGCATGGCAGGGTTGCCACTAGCTTTCCTCGTTAAGAGAGACGACTTGAAAACAACAACTTAAGAGTCTTGCCTGAGGAAAATCCAAAACATTAATGATACTTGCGATGTTGTAAGAAGCATTGACAGTATTTATAAGCTGACCAAGACAAATAATGGGCAGACTGAAATTCAAGATTGCTCATTCTAAAATATCTCCATAATTGATCGATTGATTTGGTTTATTTTAATTCGTTTTTCTGCCACCTTTGGCTAATCACGAAGATGAGGATGATATGATGAAGTAACAAATGACACCAATGTCTAGACCAGGATTTAACTCGAGATACCTGGTGCCGTAGCGAGCTGTGCTAACCACATCACCACGGAGTGTTTCGTGTATCATGCGATATCAACAATTGCAAAGGACACGTAAGGTAGGGGAAATCCACGAACGAACAAATGTAAACATGATGTGTTTGCTGCCTCGTTTCGAACACGCAGAGCTGCCCCCCGTGCCGGAGTGGTTAGCACATCGCGCTACAACGCCAAGGGTCCCGGGTTCGAATCCTAGCCTGGGCATGGATGTTTGTGAGTGTCCATTCATCAAATTCATCATATCATCACTCATCCCCATCTTTGCAAATTAACCTAAAGTGGCACAAGAAGCGAAGTAAAATAAAGCAAATCAATCAATCATTAAATTAAAAGAGCATTGCAATTATTTCCTTATGAGACGAACACGATTAGCAATAACACAGATAGGAATAAGTTTCTAATAAATAAATTGTAATAACATTACAGTCTACGTGTTCGAGACGAGGCAGCAAACACATCATGTTTACATTTGTTCGTTCGTGGATTTCCCCTATCTCATGTGTCCCTTGCAATTGTTGATATTCCATGATACACGAAACACTCTGTGGTGATGTGGTTAGCACAGCTCGTTACGGTGCCAGGTATCTCGGGTTTAAATCCTGGTCTAGACATTGGTGTCATTTGTTATTTCACCATATCATCCTCAGCTTTGCGATTAGCCAAAGGTGGCAGAAAAACGAATTAAAATAAACCAAATCAATCAATCAATTATGGAGATATTTTAGAATGAGTAATCTTGAATTACAGTCTGCCCATTATTTGTCTTGGTCAGCTTATAAATACTGTCAATGCTTCTTACAACATCGCAAGTATCATTAATGTTTTGGATTTTGCTCAGGCAAGACTCTCAAGTTGTTGTTCTCAAGTCGTCTCTCTTAACGAGGAAAGCTAGTGGCAACCCTGCCACGTGCCCGTGGCAGTTATGTCAGAGCAAGCATTTGCTGCGTTGGGTTGCATACATACAGGATAGATTTTAAGTGCTTATAGCGCAGAAACTAAGCGCTTTCGAGGTAAACTTTATAGGGAAAAGTTACTTGTTTTTATGATATCTACCAGCACCCAAGCGTTGTTGAAAGAGTTTTGTGACACCCTGTATAAGTCAAGGGTGCCCTGTAGCAGCCCTTTTTTTAGTTACATATCTTTGAGCATCATTGAGAGTAGCAACCAGTGCCGGCCCCAGGAAGCAAAGGTAAGTGGTGTGGCATCACTCAGCCACCTATCCTTCTCCTCCTATTATTATTATTCATCTATCTCTAGTAAACAGTCAACGTAATCTGCCTTCTTATTTCTCTTGAAGTGTAAGTGCCCTTTCGACGATGTAAGCTAAGCGATTTAAGCTACCGACTGCCGGCCTCACTCCCACCTGCTGAGGTGGGATATCCAACCAGTTACGAGGTGATGTGTGGTCAGCACGACGACCCCAGTCGTTGAATGTTTTGATGACCGAGTTACGCTACTCATTCATAGCTCTCCAATTTCCTCACGATGGTGGGTGGCCACCGGTCCCATACACAGGCCGAAAACTCAAGATAGATTCCCCCAGGAGACTTGAACCTGCGCAAGTCCCATAGTCGGAGCCCAAAGAATGACACCTTAGACCGCACAGCCACGCTGCGGGACACCATCACCCTTTACTCGTATTTTGGTTGATATTTCGACCATGCAGCTGATTACAAAATTCCTGTTTTTTTTTATTATCTTGATACTTTTCTGTTCGGTCTGGAACACTTACAGTTGGTTAAACGAAGCTTTGGCACATCATGTGGATGTAGCCCTCTCCCCTCGAGTCCAAAGTTACGTATGTAAGTTGGCGCGAATTTTAAATTCGTACACTTATTTGACAAAAGATGTTATAACTGGTAGACTATTTGACCAATCTACTTCAGGTAACTTTTGTTTTGCCGCTAAAACATCAGGGTATGCAACCGTGCAGAAATCAAAACACCAAAGCCAATAAGAGAGGTTGGGTGGGCCGCGGCCCCCAACTTTCAATGAAAAAAATCATAAAAATGGAGGTTGCCCCCCTTCCCCTGCTATTTTGGGAAGGGGACGCAAACTTTAGCCTTATTTTCAAAGAATGGTTCTTTATTAACCGAATCAAAGTCATTTCATTGTCCTGGGTGCATTACATTATCAAATATGTGAAACAAAATCCCCATTTTTATGATTTTTCCATTGAAAGTTGGGGGGCTATGGCCCGCCCAACCCCTCTTATTGGTTTGGCGTTTTGATTTCTGCACGGTTGCATGCCCTGATATTCTAGCTGCAAAACGAAAGTTACCGGAAGAAGATTGGTCAAATAGTCTACGAGATATAACATTTTTTGTCAAGTAAGTGTACGAATTTAAAATTCACGCCAAAGGCCTCGGCGAAACAGGGGTTACTTCCTGACGACCCCCTCGGCAGAGTAAAGGTTAAGCGTTGGTATACACAATTTCTGGAGAAAGGTGGCCTGTGTAATGGCATAACCAGTGGCCACCCATCATGTTTGGTGGAGGCAGTGGATAGAGTTCAGCAAGACTTCCAGTGCAGTCCCAAGAACGTGGTTCAAAAAGTGAGCCACGAGTTGTAGAACTCCCCTACTATACAGTATGGAATTTGCTCGGTCTTCAGTGTGAACATGCGGGAATAACGACTCCACGGACGTCAGCTGAAAGTAAACTTGTAACAAATGTTAACAAAACTTGGCATTTATTTATCTTCCTTTCATTGCAGAAAGCACACTGTATGGTGCTGAGAATAAAACTTTTGAAAAAGGTACACTCTTTCCTGGACACCCTGTACTTCAAAGTAATAAAAGCAAATATACAAAATTTTAACAAGAACGCTATTTATGTTTCAGGTTTTTAACGTGCTGCTTTCATATTTCTTGTTTTTTAGAAAAGAACACATGACATACTACTATGCCGACCCAGCCAGAGGCAGGAAATGGCAAAAGATGATGATGACATGAAAAACTACTACAGTAGGATAATTTCAGCTTCATCTAATTGTATATTAGAATATTAAGATTACTTACTTGGCAGGGCTAATCTCTCCCTCAATGAGGTCCACGGCAATATTAATATAGTAAGGTACACCTGGAAGGTAACGAGGATAATTATAGAAATAAAAACACAAAATGCAAAAATAACAGTATGTTAAGAATGGACTGAGATGAAATTTTTGCAGACTGTGACAAAGTGCAGATATAAAATATTGGGGATTCTACCAAAATGATGCAAAAATTGCAAATGTTCCATTAAAAATGGTAACCTCAAGTAATGTATGTAATCATGGGAATGCAATGGGTTTTGTCTTTAAAAAAGGAAAATGTAATTCACGACAGTTACTAAAAAAGTATACAAAATATACCGTCATGTATTCATAAAAATGCCAAATTGGTAGAACTTTGCATTAACCTATGGGCTATTTACAACTGAGTAACATCATATGTAATTTTAGATACGCAAAGTTGTCAAAAAACCAGGATGTTCAGAAAGTCACTGTGCACTTTCAACAGGTACTTGAAGTGAGGTAACAGTTGGGCTGAAAAGTTCGTAGGCTGACTCATAGATGGCGTTACTAGAATTAAATCCATGTGATTTTTACTTAGTACTAACCTTCAAAAGATACGTGTATAAATTTCACAGCTGCCGGATAATTAGTTCGTGAGATATAGCATTGTGAGTGAAGCAGCTTTTGTTATTGTGAAAAAATGGATAAAAAAGAATTTCGTGTGTTAATAAAGCATTGCCTTTTGGCGAAAAAAAATACTGTTGAAGCCAAGGCTTGGCTTGATAAACATTATTCGGACTCTGCACCAGGAAAATCAACCGTTGAGAAGTGGTTTGCTAAATTTAAACGAGGCGAAATGAGCATCGAAGACAATGCACGCAGTGGACGCCCCAAAGAGGCTGTTACCGACGAAAACATCAAAAAAGTCCACAAAATAATTTTAAATGATCGTAAAGTGAAGTTGGTCGAGATAGCTGAGACTTTAAAAATATCAAAGGAACGTGTTGGACATATTATGCATGAATATTTGAACATGCGAAAGCTGTGTGCAAAATGGGTGCCGCGCGTGCTCACAATCGATCAAAAGCAACAACGTTTTGATGATTCGGAGCAATGTTTAGCGATATTCAACCGTAATAAAATTGCTTCCCCATTCACCATATTCTCCAGATCTGGCCCCCAGTGACTTTTTCCTGTTTGCAGACCTTAAAAGAATGCTCGCTGGAAAGAAATTTAGCACTGATGAAGAGGTAATCGCCGAAACTCAGGCCTATTTTGAGGCTAAAGAGAAATCGTACTATAAAAATGGCATCGAAAAATTGTATGACCGCTATAATCGTTGTATCGCCCTCGATGGCAACTATATTGAATAATAAAATCGAATTTTGTCAAAAAAATATTTTTTACTATGTTAGCCTACGAACTTTTCAGCCCAACTGTTATCTACTGTCTTCACGGAAGGTGTATTCAACAAGAAACAATTGTTCATCAACTAAAAGAATCATATTGACCAAAAACTGAGCACTTCAACTACTGTAAAATGTTGCTCAACAGTGCAATTCAACTTTGATACTGACAACCAAGCTGCACCAGCACAGAGCTGTCTCTGTTAATCTGTGAATCTTAGTGTTGGAACCCATGCTTATGAGTTCTCGAGAGCAAATATAACTTGCAGAGTCCATTTTATGGAGTTTAGATGGTAAACTTCTATTGAGATAAAGCAGCACATACTTCAACTTTATACTGGTTCCTGGATCAGTTGCCATCCTTATACGAGGGTCATTCGGAAAGTAACTTCCGTTTGGGTATAAAAGAAACACCAGGACATTGTGAGAGTTGTTATTATATACAAACTGAAAGATACAACTCTAAGCTATTTTTCTACACAAGCACAATTTCTGTTGAGACACTTATCATATCAGCGAACAAGGTTTACAATACCCATGTCAAAGAAATCTGCCGCCTGTGCAGTCTGCAGTAACACTGTCCTTGAGCTCCTGGTCATTGTTGAAGTGCTGTGCCCCTAGCCACTTCTTCATTTGTGGAAAAAGGCGATAATCGCTAGGGGCCAAATCTGGGCTATAAGGAGGGTGGTCAAACAATTCCCACTGAAAATGTTGGAGAAGGTCCTTGGTTCGAGCAGAAGTATGAGGGTGAGTGTTATCATGCACGAGAACAATGCCAGAACTCAACATGCCACGTCGCCTGTTTTGAATTGCTCGTTGCAATTTCCTTCAAGGTTTCACAAAACACTTGGGCATTGATTGTTGTGCCTCGTTCCAGGAACTCCACCAACAGTATCCCTTTTCTGTCCCAAAACACAGTTGCCATGAGTTTTTTTCGTGGAAAATGTTTGTCTACACTTCACAGGCTTCCGCGGCGAAGAGGTGTGGCCCCACTCCATTGATTGTTTCTTTGTTTCCACATTCACGTAAGACACTCACGTCTCATCACCCCTGACAATGTGATCAAGAACTTCCTCACTGTCTTTACGGTAACGCGTAAGGAAGGTGAGCTCAAGGACAGTTTTACTGCATGGCTGAATGCACAGGCGGCAGATTTCTTTGACAAGGGTATTGTAAACCTTGTTCGCTGATATGATAAGTATCTCAACAGAAACGGTGCTTATGTAGAAAAATAGCTTAGAGTTGTCTCTTTCAGTTGTATATAATAAAAACTCTCACAATGTCCTGGTGTTTCTTTAATACCCAACAGAAATTACTTTCCAAATGACCCTCGTATGTAGCAGGAAGCAGTGCCAGGGCACCCCACATTGTCTTTTATCTTCAATTTTAACCTTTTTAACCCAACTTACCTTCCCATGTTTTAAACTTTGACTATTCTTGTCTTAACTCCTGAAGAAGCCACATGGTGGGGCAAAAGACAGAGTAAAATAAGTAAGTACATGACAAAACTGGACTTCAGCTAATTAATGATGATGATACTTACCAAAGTAAATACAACAGAACTTATGAACCAAAAGAGCATCCCCCCATGGCCAAAGAGATCATAATCCTTGGCATCAACGTGGAAACTATCGTCAGGCGACACGATTTCCAACACTCCTTGGGTGGTAGAAAAGGCCAACGAAATGAAGGAAGTGGCAAGCAGAACGTGGCGAATGCTGCTTCGACTATCTAGGTGGCCTGAAAGACAATACGATTGTGGTGAAGACAAGCATCACTATGTAATGAAACTACTACAGGGTGTTTCACTCACTCACGGACCCTGATTTTTACTTATATAAAGTAAACTATTGGTCACAATGCAATTAAATTTGCTTCAGACATCACAGCGGGTGTTGGAAGTCGCCATTAGCATCAATGCATGCCTGCACACGCTGTTTCCAGTTTCTATACCAAATATTGATGGAAGACTTAGCAGGAGGTTTCCGGACACCAAACTGTGCAATAAATTGTTGCTGGCACACCTTTATGGATTCCGTTTTCCAGTCCATGTGAACGATAAACACACCCAGTTCCACTGAGTATTGACTCATAACTGTAATGCATTGTTACTGTACTGTAATCACAAACCACTGATTGTAAGCACAAACTTTCAACCGAACCTGAACCACAAAGGTGCATCAACAATTAGCAGAATCAGCCAGACGCACACAAACACCCACGCAAGGACTAAACTCCGTACCAGCTAACTGTGGACCAGGCAACCGAGAACAAGTCTCTACGCAAGAAGTGATGTGAGACGACTCCACCAATGAACAGTGAGAGACACGCGATTGCGTAATGGGCAACGGGAGTTACCCAACTTCCTCCTTCTTACTGTAAGCGTTGCAAACTTTTGAAAACGATAATACTGAATGCACATTGCAAACGAACCGTACTTTTGTGTCCAGGTCCGTGCGATTGGTTTAAGAATTTCTTAGGGAATTAATAGGGATAAAACTGCAAGGGCAAATTTTGACAAGCTGTGCATTTAGCGTAAGGTATAAGGTCTGGTCCGTACATGTACGGTTAGGACCGCACGGTTGACAACGTTGTGCTTTCACCACTCGATTTTCTTCCTCCTCCTCTGCCGATATGCACGGCCCTGCTCCACAGTTAGCTGGGACAGGGTATAGAGACTGTGGTGCAATCTCCAATGACATCACTATGCTTCTCGCACACAAAGGTATGTCCATCGCAAATTTCATTACATTATAACCAATAGTTTGATTTTTATAAGCGAAAATCAGAGGCCAAGAGCAAGTAAAACACCGCGTACCACTGCATGCACACACTAACGCCTTTTGTTGTGTGATATTTGTTCTTTTACAACTGCCACCAAATAGCTCATTTAAGGTGCAGAGTTGATATATCATCCACTGAGGATGTAAATGTTCTACATCCATTTTTTACGACAGACCATTTAAAGTTTGACTTTGCATCGTGCTGAAACTTTGCATCATTGCAAAGGCTGATATGTTGAAGCCTCTCTAAAAAGAAGCAGTTACTTATTGAAATTTCAGATACGAGTGGGGTTCAACAAGTTTCCATATTCGTACAGAAATAATTCACGTAGGAACACAAACTTGTGTAAGTTGAATAGGTACAACCTTGTGTATGTTATATGCCAAATATGACTGCAGTTGAATAATTACTGTTTCCGTACCAGGTGCTTCAATGAATGAAGGTGTGACAGTGGACAAATTGGAATACAGAGCCGTGACCCAATTCCTCTATCTGCAAGGCAAAGCTTCCAAACAAATCCATGAGGAAATGTTTGCTGTATATGGTGAAGAGTGTCCATCCTGTAGTGTTGTTGCTGAAAGCAAAGAAAGTTCAAAACAGTGATTGCCCCCTTCCTAAAACAGCAAAGGTCAACAAAGTGTCTGCCAAGATGGTGATGTTATCAGTTTTTGAGATGAATGTGGTGTTATCCTAACGGATTACCTCCCGAAAGGCCACACAATTACTGGGGACTATTATGCAGACCTTCTGGCCAAATTGCATGAGAAATCCTCCATATTCCCCAGATATTGCACCTTTGGATTTCTTCCTCTTCCCTAATATGACGTTTTTGCGGGGCAAGCATTTTCAAGATGACAATGACGTCACATCTGTGTGGCTAAATGCCTATCTCCAGCATTTTACAAAGATGGTATTCGCAAATGTTTGCAATGCTGGGGAAAATGTGTAACATTGGGTGGTGACTGACATAATCTTTCTGCCCAGTTTCAACTTTCTTCGACATTTTGAACTAGGTGAATATGGAAACTTTTTGAACTCCCCTCGTAGAAGAATTGCAGACAACGGTAACTTTGATTCGAGAGTGCCAGTGCTATATCTGCCAGACAGAACACTGTAGATGTTCTGAAATGGAAATGAAACAATTTCATTATAAATTTGTCAAAGTGAAATAAATAAATTCAATCAATGAACTACTTTGATTCCACTATTATTCAAAAATTTTGTCTGTCAACAACAAAAGTAAGAACCAAAGTCCAGTACTACTTCTAAGCAGCTCTCACAAGTGACTGTGGTTGGTTGACGGAAATTGTCGTAAGGTTTCATTGGCTGTGGAAGTTTTCATTCTCGTGGCTGCTTCCAAATTTTGCTGATGATCCAAAAACACACTCAATATATCAATACTGGTTCTATGCAGGCATTAGACAATAGCAGGAATGAAACAATTACATCCTAAATAGACCACAGCCATAATATATTGATTTGTTTACAATTTGGAGATAACACATTTACATTCTCAATGGACGATATCAAAAGAATCCTATGTTTTGCACCAAAAACATGGGGGCACTTGACTTGTGTAATCACTTGTCCTTGCCACGTACCACACTACCAGGAACAACTGCCCATTGCGTGAAACAAGTGCTAACAGCTCCCAGATCAACTCTAGCAGGCAATAACATTGTTTTCCACCTGCACAATGCCATGTAAAAATAGCACAGCCAGTCTCAATCAATTTTGAGTGCCCCAAGTAGATACGAAGGTTGGGTCACAAGTCATGGCAATTACTTTTTTTTTAGCAAGAATGCAGGACCAGCACGAAGATTTGAAATATACAAATGGAAGAGGTCACTTTATGGAATTGAACAATGTATGAACAAGGAAGGACTTGTGTACCAAGGATTGGTGGTAGTGAAGTGTCAAATAAACCATTAAAGTAGTTCCGTTCTACATGTGTGTATTAGTCACAAGGCTACATTGTCAGTACGACAACAAAAGAGGTGCAACAAAGCAACCTACCAACCCTCAAAGTGCTCTCTGAGAGAGTCCACAACACGCTGCCAACGATGTGGAAGACTGTCTCACACTGAGAGGAAATTGTCATTGCCATGAAACGTGAGATGTCCCTACTCACACCTGATGAGGCAGATAGTATTCGATGCCACCCATATCATTGGCAGCATGTTGTGGGCACTCTTGGGGGACTACTTTGAGGGTTCATAGGATGCTCTGTTTGTGCATTTTTTGTTTTTGTACTGACAATGTAGCATTGTGACTAATACACACGTGTAGAATGAAACATTTTGAATGTGTTTTCTTTGGCACTGCATTACCAGCACTTGGTACAATGACCTGCCTTATTCAATTCCATAAAGTGTTCTCTTTCATTTGCATATTTCAATTTCTTGTGCCGGTCCTGCATTCTTGCGAAAAAAAAAATGTTGCCATGACTTATACCCCAGCCCTCATATATCAGAAAATTTTACTGAATAACTGATATGTCTATGCTGATCAAGTACTGATCGTTCCACCCCAAACATTGATTTTTAGACATTCCTCTAAATTATGGAATGGCAAAGTAAAAATAATACAAGCTATTATGTAACAGCTTAAATGTTATTAACAGGGAACAGATATATATTTAAATACATATTTATGTATGAAACTGAAATAAAGTTGAACCTGCTCCATATTTTTACATATTTTAGAACATTTCTCAACATATACTCCATATCCGCGCAATAACTACACGTCCCCATGTGACCGAAAGAGTTGGGAGAATTTCTTGCGAAAATCTGACAAATTTGAAATGCACTCACAACACTACTTACGATATTGAATGCAGTCTTAGTCAATATAAATCCATCTTAAGTGACAACAGAAGGAAATTCACATTCCTACACTTGTACAACAAAATTTTGTTATTAATTGATTTGGTATTTTAAGTCCACTTGATGCACAGTATGGGTAATCGGTCCTGGACCTACAGTTTCAAGTGGGATCCGAACCATTATGTGCCTCCACCAGGTATCGAACCCGGGACCCTTTGGGAAACAGAAAATGAAAACAGTTTTACAATTAATGTCAATGCAAGAAAACTGTATTTTATGTAACTTGTAGTGTCTTATATTATTTTAAAAAGTTCTTTTTCAATTTTAAGTCCATACATAACTCCATATTTTGGCAAAAATAGCTAAATCAGGAGTGTATATTCTAAGCTATCTGTGAAGCCTTGTAACCAATCTTGACGCACCCCTTATAAAAGTTGGCCCACCCTTGCTGGGGCAAAAAAGGGCGGCAAGAGACGTTAATGTCTTTTCTGGGGAACAGTTGATGAGTGTTGCAGAGAAGACAGTCCGAGTCAAGCATTGATATGGTTAGGATCCGTGTTACGTTGGTTATTGGTTTCGCGGGCTGTGAAAAACTGTGAGTGAACTATCGGCCTGTGCAGTATCTCCACCAGAACATGAGAAAAGGTTACTAAAGAAGAGAGGCTACATGTTTATTATGAACCAACGACAGGAGGATTAGAAGATTGAAGATGTCGAACTCTGTATCAGCAAGATTTGTACTTTCCCCCCAACTCCCCCTAAGTGTTCACCATTAGTGTTTTTCAGTGTGTTTATCGCCAAGTGAATTGAATACCTAAGTTGTTACATCAAAGACTTAAGTACTCAGTGAAGTAACCACTACGTTTGGTCTAATATCTCAACAAATTCACACCGGAAGCTGACTAATCTGTGTATTCCGGAATCGTTTGTAAACCACAGACGTCAGGTACCTGGGCCTTTAATAAATATTTCTAATACTGTACTTTGTGGTGTATGAATACTTAGATTCTTAAATATAAAAATTCACTGCTAATCTCCTTTTGTGTTATTGACGTTGTTCGGTGGCAGAATGAAACTTGCACTAGTAAAACCAAAGAAAAAACGATATAGCCTGAAGTCTAGAGAATAAAATACAAGAGAAAATCAATCAGAAATGGTAAATAAAACTATTCATATCAGTGAGATGATGATGGTGATTCTGGAGTTGGCAACCTGATTTCTTGTGAGTCGGCAACCTGATTTCCTATCAGTTGGCAACCTCATTTCCTATGAGTTGGCAACCTCATTTCCTATGAGTTGGCAACCTGATTACTTATGAGTTGGCAACCTGATTACTTACGAGTTGGCAACCTGATTACTTACGAGTTGGCAACCTGATTACTTACGAGTTGGCAACCTGATTACTTACGAGTTGGCAACCTGATTACTTACGAGTTGGCAACCTGATTACTTACGAGTTGGCAACCTGATTACTTACGAGTTGGCAACCTGATTACTTACGAGTTGGCAACCGGATTACTTACGAGTTGGCAACCTGATTACTTATGAGTTGGCAACCTGATTACTTAGAAGTTGGTAAACTTATTTCTATTCATAGCCCAGACCTTTGATTCAGTATACACCACTGAGCTAAATATGTATGTATGTACATATTTAGCACATTTTAACTACATATGAATCCATTCCCTGATTGTTCAAGCTTCAAATCAGTGTCTGTAATCAGACCTTGAGATATCTTGATATAAAGCGACGTAAACAATTTTTACGATCAGAAAATTAAGCTGCAAACTAGATTAACGGTGGGGAAAGTTAAAATACTTACCAAAAGCTAGGCCAAATATTACCACGCTCATTTCAGTTGCTAATAGGAAGAACCGCACTGTGACCCACAGCACTTTATCAGCATAATCTCCAACTGTGGTTGCAGCATTCACTGTCATGGACACAACACAACGAATAACACTTATCATGGCATTCGACAGCACCTGGAAACGATATTAAAAATCTGTTAGGAAAAAAAACTGAAGTCTTTGTTTGCCATGCTTCTGATTTTGCTGTTCGGAATTTCAAATGAACGAGACCTCTTGATTACAAGGGAATAAGTGGACTAAACTTGATACAACAATGTAGCATCTGGTTAAGCCAGCCCCTGTTGCTGTCCCAAGTCCCCTTTAGAAAAAGCTTTGATTATGTGGATATTTCCATATTGAATAATTGATGCCCAAAAGAAGGAGTGAAGGCGTAAGGAAACACATTTGTAATGAACGGAATATCATTTAAGCTGAGGGCAGGCCCGCAGAGATAGTTATGCTAACTCTGCGATAAAGGAAGTGCCGATGGTTATGCCATAGGTGCGCAATTATATTCATTTAGAGATTTGGTAATTTGGTCTATGCAGACACACATGGAAACGCTATGTAAAATATGTATATATATAACTACGTATAAAAAACCAATATATCCTACTAGAATGTTATGATTTAAAGAACAACGGTACTGTCCATTTAACCAGTTGTATATTCACTTGCTGTATATGTGTAAACGAACCAGGGACATAAAAATATAAATTATTATGGAAACCCTCCCCCCTTTTGTAATTCCGGCGAATATAATCTGCTCGCTTGGCACCCAATTTCAAACGAACATGAGAAATCTTGATTACAAGGGAATGACACGACAATAATGAAAGAACACTGGAAAAATGAAATTTTATTTGCAAAACGTTACTGGCAGGCCTCAGCCAATGTATCAGTATCGGGAAGTATCGGTTGAAATGTATCTACCGATACCAGCCGATATATTTCCGGCATATTAGTCTTTCACGGGGTCCACTAAAATGTAGAAACGACACTTCACAGTGTCAAAGTATCCTGGAAACTATGCAAATTTCAAACTTCACTTTTATTTTGCGCTAATTTGGCACAAAAAGCTGATTTTCTGATTACATAACATCTATTTAAATATTCTGATATAATTCTTTAATATTCTAAAGCAACTTTCTTGGTAAATTGATGCCAGGGTGCGAAATCGTGGCCTCAAAAATCCCCCCCAAAAAAATTCCAGGGGTGAGGGGGAGAGTTTTTGTTACAACAAACAAAAGAAAAGCAATTATTTTTAATTTCAAATAAACTGTACTAATAAGAATATCGAAAACATACACAAAATAGTTTAGTAGTGAGTGTTCAATGCTTTTTCTCTCAAGAGATCATTAACATATCTACATCAATACACACAATAAAAGTAAAACAATAATAACTATGAAATCTAACTGATTTATATTAACATAAAGCAAAAAATAATTAAAAACTTACCATAATAAAACCACATAAACTAATTCATTCATAAGTTATTAACATCTTTAACCAGTTAGTAAAGGAAGTATATTTTTAATTTAGTAATTTACTTTTAATGACATTATAAATATGTATATCGTATAATTTATATGTATGTTTGTGGGGGGGAAGGGGGTTTGTAGATTAAGATATTTCTCCCCCGTCCACTCTTAAATGATTTCGCACCCTGATTGATGCATATAATTGGAAAATAACATTTTCACACCAATATTGATCAATATTTTGAACATCTTGTTATCATTTCAATTTTTAAGTATTGGTATCAGTTCAAATCGGTAAGAGAATCAGCATTGGTTCAAAGTGATATGTGCTCAACCCTAGTTAACAGACATGCAAGTGAAAAGCTACGAATTCAAATGCATGAAACGATGGCTCAGCAATGACTCTTCATCTTGGATCAAATAACACAACTCATAACAGGAAATTGACTTATCTTGTTTTTTCCCTAAGATGATCAGATATTTAAAAACAACAAAACAGGACATTTTTATATTTATCTGAAGGGAAAATATACATATTTTAATATAAAAATGGTTTCGTCACAACTGTATGTTTGAGAAGTAACTAAATATATTAATACTGTGTAAATAACTTATATAATAATGGTGCTATGCATTGCACTCCAATAAAGCAGTCTTTTAGAATTAGAAGTCAATGAATGGATCTTCTTCAGTAGTTCCTTCTTTTCAAATAACATTTTGCACAAGTTTACACATGTGTGATTAAATTGATTGATTGAACTGCTTTATTTTACTTCGCTTCTTGTGCCAGGTTTGGCTAATTTGCAAAGATGAGGATGAGTAATGATATGATGAAATTGATGAATGGACACTCACAAACATCCATGTCCAGGCTGGGATTCGTAATCACGACGTGTGATTCAAGTTCACCTTATTAATCAACATAGCTTTCAAAGTTTGTACTGAAAGAGCGTTCCATGTAAACAAAGAAACTCCAATATGGCACACCGTTGACATTGATATGTGAAATAATTTATACCCAACAATCGCTAGGTGATATTTTTTCCAGCTTTTCCTAATATTTCTGGCTTTACATACTACATTTCGACAAGCCATTTTACGTTAAAAAAATTGAAACAGACTCAAAAAAAGGATCCGGTCACCTTAACCCCAACCCTTCATTTCTTTTCGTGCTCCTGGATCATAACTGTGCCTCCCCCATATCCTGCATTTAACCCCTTTCCTGTGTTTGGCATAATATTACACCCTTGTTCACTATAGCTTATTCTGTGTTTGGTGTAATATTACACCCGCGAACATCTCTCACTGAAGTAACCTGTGTTGAACGGAATAATAAGTTTTTTGTTGGTGAAAAATACGTTTTGCTATTAAAAAAAGAATGACCTCTTATTTAGTCACGATTTTCAGTCTCCACAAAGAAGAAGAAGAAGTAATAGTTCAGAGGAAAGTAAACTAATTTTGTGTTATGCTGACAAAGTGCAAACACGAGTTCGTTTGTCTGCCACGTTTACTCAGTTGCTATATGTACATTTGTTTTCGTGTTGGGTTATTTGAACTGTTGGTGATTTATTTTTGGCTTTTGAGTCTGAGAGTTTCTAATAGTATTGTCAAACAAGATTGCGAAATATTATTTTCCCTCATGCCTATTGAAGATATTGCAATGAAACTTGGCAGATAGGCGTATAGACCATACAGGGTGGCTCAATAAGTCACTTAACACCCCCAGTACAAGGCCACTGCGGCATGGAACGTGAAAATGGCGATGACCAATCGTTGCCTGGCCAAGGGGGAACCACATTGACGTCACCCGCATGGTTGGCAGCCATCTTGATGTCCGCCATCTTGAATTCAACTTCAGAAATTTAAATAGGAAGGGGGTCATGCGACATATCAAAATGGGCTAGAATTTCACCAGGAAAACAACTGTGACATTTGTTTTCACCTAACTTTAATTGTTGCAGAGTTAACAATACCACAAAGTTATGGCTCAATAAGTCACTTAACACCCCCAGTACAAGGCCACTGCGGCATGGAACGTGAAAATGGCGATGACCAATCGTTGCCTAGCCAAGGGGGAACCACACTGACGTCACCCGCATGGTCGGCAGCCATCTTGAATTCAACTTCAGAAATTTAAATGGGAAGGGGGTCGTGCGACATATCAAAATGGGCTAGAATTTCACCAGGAAAACAACTGTGACATTTGTTTTCACCTAACTTTAATTGTTGCAGAGTTAACAATACCACAAAGTTATGGCTCAATAAGTCACTTAACACCCCCAGTACAAGGCCACTGCGGCATGGAACGTGAAAATGGCGATGACCAATTGTTGCCTGGCCAAGGGGGAAACACACTGACGTCACCCGCATGGTCGGCAGCCATCTTGATGTCCGCCATCTTGAATTCAACTTCAGAAATTTAAATGGGAAGGGGGTCGTGCGACATATCAAAATGGGCTAGAATTTCACCAGGAAAACAACTGTGACATTTGTTTTCACCTAACTTTAAATTTAAGGGCGATTTCCTCATGGGAGAGTGACACGTCCTTTCCTTTTTGCTTAAATGTTTATTGTTCAAATAATTGTTAGTATGTGATTATGTGGTATTTATTGTTAGACCAATCACTGAAAATGTCCGGATATTGACTTACCGGTATGTACATATCTTGTAGTATTGGTTGGCATGGGAATTACGATTGTGTTTTGTCTTTACATAAAAGTTTAAAAGAGAGATGATGTGCATTGATCGTGTCAAGAGTAGCATATTTCCTTTTTCACTGATCTGAACGAAAATGCCACTAACACGTGAGGAACGGATTGCCATCATATTGATGTCAGGGGAGAGACATTGCCGCAGACTTCAATAACCGCAATCCTGGAAGACAACCGGTGTCACATGTGGCCGCCAGCCAGTTGCTGGCAAAGTTCCAAGATACTGGATCTGTGGATGACAAGCCGCGACATGGACGTCCGAAAACAGCCACGGATGAGGGTACTGCTGTAGCGGTGTTGGCATCATTTGCAAAGTCCCCAACCCGTAGCACACGGAGACTGGCGCTGGAAAGCGGTGTCAGCAGGGGTTCAATTCAAAGGATTGTACGTGACCACCACTGGCATCCGTATAAGATACAGCTGCAGCAGCACCTTAGTGAGGACGATCCAGACAGGCGTTTGTAGTTTTGTGAGTGGGCTATAGCACAACTGCAACGTGACCCTGCCGTCGGTAGCAAGATTCTGTTCAGTGACCAGGCTAATTTTTATGTGTTGGGAGAGGTGAATAAGCAAAATCTGCGGTACTGGTCACCCGAAAATCCACATTGGACAGATCCCAGCAAGGTGACGGGAGGCGGGAAGCTAATGGTGTGGTGTGATACTTGGGGTTCCCGACTTGTTGGTCCCTTTTTCATTGAGGGCAACTTAAATGCAGAGGGCTACTTGCTTCTGCTACGGGAGCAGATCTTACCATCCTTACTGTCCGAGGATGGGAGCTATCCTGAATGGTTCCAGCAAGATGGTGCTCCACCGCACTATGGGATGATAGTCCGTCAGTACCTGGATCAACAATTCCCTCACCACTGGATTGGTCGCCGAGGGACTGTGGAATGGCCTGCACGCTCACCTGACCTGACACCATTGGACTTTTACCTCTGGGGACACCTGAAAGCCATGGTGTATGCTACGAAAATCAGGGATCTGGCCCACTTGCGCACACGCATTGTGGATGCCTGTACTGCAATAACTCCTGAGGTTCTTCAGAATGTGGTAAGGTCATGGGAGAGACGATTACACGTGTGTGTTGCGCAAGAGGGACCTCATATTGAGCATATGTTATAACTTTGTGGTATTGTTAACTCTGCAACAATTAAAGTTGGGTGAAAACAAATGTCACAATTGTTTTCCTGGTGAAATTCTAGCCCATTTTGATATGTCGCACGACCCCCTTCCCATTTAAATTTCTGAAGTTGAATTCAACATGGCAGGCATCAAGATGGATGCCGACCATGCGGGTGACGTCAGTGTGGTTCCCCCTTGGCCAGGCAATGATTGGTCATCGCCATTTTCACGTTCCATGCCGCAGTGGCCTTGTACTGGGGGTGTTAAGTGACTTATTGAACCATAACTTTGTGGTATTGTTAACTCTGCAACAATTAAAGTTAGGTGAAAACAAATGTCACAGTTGTTTTCCTGGTGAAATTCTAGCCCATTTTGATATGTCGCACGACCATCTTACCCATTTAAATTTCTGAAGTTGAATTCAAGATGGCGGGCATCAAGATGGCTGCCGACCATGCGGGTGACGTCAATGTGGTTCCCCCTTGGCCTGATAACGATTGGTCATCGCCATTTTCACGTCCCATGCTGCAGTGGCCTTGTACTGGGGGTGTTAAGTGACTTACTGAGCCACCCTGTAGTATTTTTCAAGGTAGATTATAATTGGGTACCTATAACCAGGGCCGGTCCAAGGGGCCCCAAAGTTACCAAAGGGATTTTTCGGAGGAAAATTTCCAGAATTATCCCCGATTTCCCTTTCCTCATACATGATGTACACATGTGCATGGTACCATTTGAAAGCCTGTTCTATTCTGAAGAGAATGATATTCGGATGAATTGTACTGAAGCAGTAGCTACTTAAAAATATTAGTACGCAAACTCAGAAAAAAATACACAGAACGGGAAAATATTTTGTCAGAAAATTTCACAGGGAAGGGGTTAATTATACAGTGTGTCCCAAAATAATGTTTACACTCTTTGAAGTTTAACAGAGAAACTATTAAAAATAACTTGACTGGACATTTTGCATTTGAACCTGCACTGTCTATGTTGAGCATGTGATAGCACATAGGCCTTCTTTTGTTCTTAGTCCTGTCACACACTGCCAAGCGGTAGTCATTAGTGTACACAAAATAGCAGGTGAGAAATAGTTCTTTCGAGAAACGTAAGAAGAGTCGAATACCCATCCAGATCTCCTGATTTAACACAGTTAAATAAAACCTGTTGGGAAATGTGATGAATACTGTGTACGCCACTAAGCCAGAGACACTGAGTGATGTGGGGCATGCAGTTGAGACAACCTACGCTTCTCTTCCCGCAGAAACCGTAACTTCTGTTTATCGATCTGGGAACGACTTAAAATGACCTGACCCCCCTCCGATTTTCTTCATATTTGGCATACTCACTAATTGAGGCTTCCTAATCACGAATCTGAAGTTAAAAGTTGTTGGAAACGTCTAGAAATTGCAAAATAAGCAAAAATAAGAAGTTAGTTTTCGGAATGGAAACTGTCGATTTTCGCGAAATCTTTTGATTTACAAGGAAATATATATATTCCTGATACTACCGCGACACCAAATTTTAACTATGTTTGCCTAACCTAACCGAAACTAACCACACGTCAATGGTTTGCAATTTCTAGACGTTTCCTACAAATTTTAACTTCAGATTCGTCATTAGCAGGTGTCAATTAGTAAGTATGTCAAATATGAAGAAAATCGGAGAGGGGTTCGGTCATCTTAAGTAATACCTCGATCTGTTCAGATTGCATATAACATGCCAATGGTGGTCATTTTGAACATCTGCAACTTTAAGGAAAATGACACCACAAAACATTCGTGCTTGCTGTTATTAGTGTTCAAACACTATTTTGGGACAATCTGTATAGTAGATAATATGTACAGAATTAGAACTAAGAAGTGTTACATTAAAGATCATAAATAGCTATAAAAGACATATTACTTACAATTCCATAGAAGGTGAGGAATATTGGACTGCTCGTAGCCCTCAATTTCAGTCTTGCTCTGTTGAAACGAATGGCCAGGAAAAGAAGGAATAAAATATTCGGAACCAAGATTATCAAATCCCATATTCGTACCCTGAAAACAAAAAAAAAGCCTCGTTAAAAAGCATTTTAGGCACCTGTACTTTTGCACACCATAAGCTGACAGATCATTAACAATTCGCCACAGAACTATCTAAATTATCAATGTGTCTATGATACTAAGTATTTTCTAACCACTTTATGTTATAACATATTTTTAATTTGGCATTGGATCGTGTACTGGGGTGAGATCTTTACATATCTGATGAAAATAAAGCGTATTTTCACATATTTTACCAATTTCACGTTTTTACAACATTTTTCTTCAATTTTCTCGTAATAAGACTTATTTCTGTATAATTTCGTAATTGACTTGCATATACTCTGTTATTTTATAATTTTTCTTCATATATTTAGCGCAACTGATAGTTCATATTATCGATACCAGGATTAGGAAATTACAAATGAAGAATTTAAAAGCAGATGCAGTCTTTTCTTACCAACTAAAAATAGAACAATAATACCCCCCTTTTTTATCCCACCGACAATTAATAGTAATGCAAACATTATTGAGGGTAAATGTTCTCTCATTGTTGTGCAGGATTCTGGCTTCATTTAATACTGTACCCCACCCTAGTCGATCTTCCTTGGAAGATACTGAATCCCGTATTATGAGAAATTCGAAAGTATTGATGTGCATATTTTTGGATTTACTGGGAATATTTCTACCTTTTTCTGACATATTTTTCAATTTTATGACATTATCACATACATACAGGGTGACAAGAAATAACCCATACAAAGTTTGGCGTATCCTGCCAAGAATGTAGTGTACCGTAGCCAAATAATTGTTGTGTTATTGGATTCGCCATAGTCTTTTGTAACTGTACCTGTTGTTTCGGCTTCATAACGATCACTTTCTTTGTGTTTCATAATGTCAACCAAACGCAGTGCAATTTTGGAACTGTGACGTCAAGGAAAGCGTCAATGTGAAATTGTTCGTTTGCTGGGTGTGACAGTCTCAGGCACAGTTCGGCGATTCAAGGAGCTCGGCTATGAAGGCGACTGTCCCAGAAGAGGAAGAAAGCTTACCGTCAACACATCCCAGAACCGCAAAATCATCAAAAAGCGAGTTTAGCGAAATCTAAGGGTCTCCAAGAGAAAAGTCGCCCGTGAGATCGGGATCAACCGCGAATCGGTGCGGCAAATTGCGAAAAAGAACCTCAACCTCAAGGCGTACAAGCTCCGAAAAGTTCAGCTTCTCACGGACGAAAACAAGCGTCTGCGACTCAAAAGATGCCGCTCTCTGAAGCGCCGGGCCGCAGGTCAGCGATGGGAGCGCATTCTCTTCACAGATGAGAAGCTGTTCACCGTGCAGCAGGCGCACAACCACCGAAACGACAGGACCTGGTCTGCAGAACACCGCCAAAATCTGCAGTCGGTCATGGTGTGGGGCGGAATTTGCGCAAGCGGCAAGATTCCCATGGTTTTCGTGGATCAAGGGGTCAAAATCAACCGAGAAGTGTACCGCCGCGACATTCTCGAGAACATCGTCCTTCCTTGGGACCAGTAGCACTTCGGCGATATTCAATGGACATTCCAGCAAGACTCCGCTCCGGCCCACAGGGCGAAAATGATGCAAGCGTAGTGCAGAACCCATTTTCCGGACTTTATCGCATCGACGGAATGGCTGCCCTACTCGCCGGATCTCAACCCAATGGACTACAGTGTCTGGTCGATTTTAAAGCCAGGGTATGTGCTAAACGCCACCACAGTTTGGAGTCGCTGAAGCAATCGCTGCGTCATGAGTGGAACCGATTGTCGCCCGAGGACCTGCGGCCCATCGCCCAAAATTTCAAAGCCCGTTTGGATCTCTGTATCGCCGCCCAGAGAGGCCACTTCGAAACCGGCTGAACATCTTGTTCCTAAGGTCCCATGTCATTGTTCTTCAGTGTTTTGCTCAATTGTTTCGGTTTAATAAATTTATAATCACAAACATTAGTACGGGTTATTTCTTGTCACCCTGTATTTTACAGTTTTATGGGACAGAAAGTTCCGGGCCCTAGTCATAAGTACTAGGCCTGGACACAAAATTTGGATAATGGATATTAGTATTTCAAATTATCATTATCATTCCGGATGCAACGGATATTTCGAATATGGATATCAGATAGAAAATTATCCAGATTTGGCCACCCCTAATCTCAAAATTTATTGAAATCGTGTTTTAAGTTCACTTTATGCAGAGTAAGGCTAATTGGGAGTGGACCTACAGTTTAAAGTGGGATCCTGCCTCCACCAGGAATCGAACATGGGACCCCCTGATTACAAAGCAACAACGCTGACATTTCACCATTGGGGATGTTCACATCATTAATCGGAGCGAATTTACAATCCCGGGAGTATCTCCAATTTGTTTGAGATTCGGCATACTCACTAAATTTGGCCTCCAAATCACGAATCTGCAGTTAAAATTTGGCGGCCACGTCTAGAAATTGCAAAATAAGACAAAATAAGTGGGCCAACGGAGTAAACACCCTTGATTTATGAAGAAAACAACTATTTTTTGCAAGGATTACAATTACCCTTAATTTTTACTATGCTTGCCTAACTTAACCTAACCTTACCGTGAATGGTTTGTGGGGCAAACATTTTTTCCACCTTATGCAAGATGTCATTTTCTCAAATGAAAATCAACGCTCCATGCAATGGGTAGCGAACTTCACTTGTTCACATCATCTAACATGGCTACCATAATAGTGTATCGACAATAATAACATTAATATGTTCACGTAATTTCTGGAAGTGACCGCAGATTCTTGATTACAAGGCCAAAATTAGTGAGTATGCGTAATTTCAAAGCAATCGGAGGGAGATACTTCCGGTATTGTAAATATATAGCCTACCCATAAATCTAGAGAGCTTGGAATAATAGTTCATGTTGTGTTTGTTTTAAGACCACTTTATGCAGAGAAAGGCTAATAGGGACTGGACCTACAGTTTCAAGTGAGATCCAAACCGCTATGTGTGTCCAATGTGTATCGAATCCGAGACCCCTTGATTACAAGGCAACAATGTTACGAAAAGTGGCAGAAAAGCAAAGTAAAATAAATAAACAATAAACCATTATCTGAGCCACAGTATGTTACCAAAGTCCACTTCAAAATAAAAACGTGTAAATTACTGGGATTTCCATGTGGTCTTTAAGGGTTAATTAAAGAAAATTGTAAATATTTACTATCACCCCAACAGATTTCTTCATTTTTACAAAAGAAACTACTTACTGTAATAAGTTCCTGTAGCATTGTCTAACATCTGGAAGGTGTTTTCTGTCATGGGGGAATGTATCATAGCGAAAATTCATGTTCTTTTGATGAAAATTAATTCTCAGATCCCACAATAGCCCTTGGCATATACACCTTCGTAGATCATCACACGTCATGCTTGTGTTATGTTTATGTTCATTGGGGATGCAGTTTCCAACCTAGTGTGTTTCCAACCAAAAATCCGTTGAACCATTCATGATAACCCCAAGAAACATTACGTAAGGTTAGGCAAACATAGATAAACAAATTTTAACTATGTTTGCCTATCCTAACTAAACCTAACCTAACTAAATCTAATGTTACATAATGTGCCTTTGGGCTATTGTCAATGGTTCACCGCATTTTAACTATGTTTGTATTTTTTGGGTTAAGAATGTTGGAACCAGTGCATACCCAATGAAAATCAACAAAACACAAGCACGATAATCTACGAAGGTGTACGTGCCATATTGTGTCTTATGGAAGCGAAAAAACGAAAAGAAAAAGTACTCGTAATGTAAAAAATTGAAATTGCTTTCATCAAGAAAAAATTGAATACACCTTAAAGAATGTTCCGCGAAGCAGATAGGTAAGTACAAATGTTAAAAATGACGAAACAAAGAAGTTACATGTGTTTGTGGAATAGTAAATTTTTACCAAGAAAATCGGTAACGGTTCCGATTATTTTATGATTTCTCCTAGCACAAAGACGAATTATCGTAGAATTTTGGAAATCATTGTCACACGAAAGTTAAACCTTCCTTAAAGTAATGAGCACTCGAAAAAAGTTATTTACGTTGAAAGAAACAACTTGGAAATTACCTTACGCACTTTCGACAAACAACAGTAAATATCGTAGAAGCGTGGGAATGAATGTAGAAGTAAATGGGAACCTTAGTAGAATGCATTTAGGGACTTTATTTTAATGCTAAGGGAACCTAACCACGAAAGTATATATTGAACAAAACCTTAAGTAATCGCTAAAACTCCGCAGTATGTGTTAACAGACGTACATCGAAATTGAACCATGTAAAAATTGCATTCCTAGCATGATGAAATCGCAATAAAACAAAACAAACTTGGGCCAGAAAATCAATTACATTACCTTGAATTAGCTATCTCTATATACAAAATCCACTTGCAGAAAGATTCCTCTTCGATGGGTATGGCTGGCTGGGTAGAGTTTGGGTCAATTGGAGCTGGTGGCACATCAGTGGCCTCCGACATGTCGCTATCCCCCACCCCCAACATCAGCGTGGTGCACGATTACACTGATCCCTTCTGAAGCACAAACTGTATCCCAGTATCAAATGTCTAACAGTTACACTTCGGCACAATTGAAAATTCAGTCTCGGACATCCCTGCATTTGGAGATTCAGCAGAATACATAATCATGATCAATGTAGACAGGAACGCAATAACACATTTCCTTGCATGATGGACAGCCGTTAATTGATGAAATTCACTGAAAGAAAAAAACGCAAACCTTACAAATGAAATGGCAACTTATCATAAGATGTGTTGTGTTGTCCATTACATGTATGTGGTAAACATTTCAGGACCCTGAATAACCCAGATCACTCTGTATTTAATATGTTCGTTTGATTGTACTGTTGTAGTAAGTCCACTTTATGCACAGATAGGCTAATCGCAACTGGACATCCAGCTGAAAAAGTAAAACGGGTGTACAAAAATAGGTATTCATTTGCTTGCTTCCATTACGTTCGACTACGTGAACCAAATGTTGCATGATGTAACCCCCGGTCAATGTTTCCAAACCCGCCATTGTTTTGCCAGAACATAACAATTTTAACTATGTTTGCCTAACCTAACAGAACCTTGAATGCATGGTTCGTGGGCCTATCCGTGAATGGTTTGTGGGGCTATCTGTACATGGTTCGTAGGGTTATTGAACCCAGAAAAAAATACAAAATAGTAACATGAAAGTTGGTATTTTTCAGTGAAGAAGGTTGCAACACTGCAAACCCACTGATCATCGACAATGCTAGTCAAGATTTCTCAGCCATATCGTGTGTGAGAGGAACGAACAATTACTCGACATGTGGAAAAATGAAGCTATTTTCATGAAAGAAGCAAAAATCCCACCTTAAACAATGTTTCGCAATGCATAATAGGTAAGTACGAATGTAAAAAATGACGAAATGAACGAGTGAAATGTGCTTTCCCTATACCATACTGTTACCGAACGATTTACTAAAGAAGTTCTGATACCAAGCTCAGCATGTAAATTTCATTTTTTGACTTAATGCTGCATTATTTGTAAATTATTTGGTAACAGTTCGTTATATCGGAGACACATTAAAATCGGATATTTTGTGTTTTGCATGGTTCATACTTACCAATTGTGTATTGCAGAACATAGTTAAAGGTGCCATTATGCTTTTTACACGAAAGCAAACACAATTCTTCACATAGATAGTGGTTTGTGTTATTCCTTTTTCCGCTTACGTAACAAATAATATGGCGGGCAGAGGTTGACTAGTGTTGTAGGTATGCAGTGTTTCCAACCTTCTTCACCGAAAAATACCTACTATCGTGTTCGTCATGTATGCAAATTGTACATTATGCACGGGTAGCTGATGGATAGCCCCACGAACCATTTCCGATAAGGTTAGGTTAGGAAAGCATAGTATTTTAAAAAAAAGGGGGGTTGGAAACACTGACAGGGAGTTACGTCATCAAACGTATGCAGCATCCGGTTCACGTAGCAAAAGCAATGGCACTTGTGCGTCGGTGAGATATTTCTCTTAAAAAATACATGATTGCCGGGTCAAAGAGATTGCACGATGAAAGAAAATAACTCGACGAACGTTGGAAACCTTAGAGAAACTCATTTCCGTCAGTAGTTTCTTCTGTAAAAATGAAGAAATGTGTATCCGATATAACGAACCAATTATTTTATGTTGTAATTATATTTGTAAATTATTTTATGTTGTAATTACATCTCGATGATATTATTTCTACAAGTGCATTCACAACATGTGCAAACAAACAAGTTTTGTGAGTGTCAAACTTATACGAACGACTGATTGAATGCTAAATAGTTGTTTTTAACTTGAATACTAAATATTCTACATAATAATCTATATTCACATGGAGTAGCTTTATTGCTAGTGTTGGGAAATTCTGAAGTGTGTTTATAAATTATTAGCATAATTTTATTGCTTAATACCAGAAAAGTGTATGTCATATCCTACTTTTAAAAATAACTTGTAAGCAACGCATTTTCTCAAATGATTTCAACATGCAAAGATGATTAACATAATGTTTGAGTCCAACGATACAACCTGTTCCAAGAATCAAGTATATATACGCACCTCTGATCAAAATCTACATCCGTTTCAAGGGATCAACAATTCTCCAATACCTTGAAGGGCTCACATAAACTTACTAAATGACAATCACTGCTTTATAGTGTTTGGAAATAGTAAAATAAACCTATAAATAAACAAAAAGCTTTCCTAAGCGCTTCACAAAACTTCCATATACACTTGTACAACCTTCGATTTCCAGCTGTCAGATGTCGCTGTTATGAAAAGAGAAAGCTCAAATGCGAACAGTCACGTGAAGCAAGTGACGATCGGGGTGCGTCACGACAAATTCGTCTGCTGGTAGCAACTGTATCCATCAAGTTCAACGAAAACAAACAAGCAAGAAACTGAATCAAACACGAACGAGATCCATTCCCCATTTTATTTTCAATATCTGTCGGCGTCAAGGATGATTTTATTATCCTTCCTCCCCCATAAAAAAACAAGTATAGTAGCGAAGGGTTTCACTCACACCGAAGATTTTCAGAAAGGTTATGATCCCCAGCAACCCTCACTTGCACACGCCACTGGTCTTGTTTGCAGGGTTACCATGCATTCTCCTTTCAGATAATAAAAAAGAGCGTCCTGGAGGATTTTATTTTCAGCGTAAAAATGTCCGGGCTTTCTACAAATCCTTAACAATAACCCTCTCGATTCTTTCAATGACTTGGTTTATTTTACCTCGCTTATCTGCCACTTTTGGCTAATCGTGAAGATGAGGATATGTGATGATATGATGAAATTGATGAAGGGACATTTGGAAAGAACACCCATGACCTCAGGTCAGGATTCGAACCTGAGAAGCTGGCTTCCGAGGCGGAGTGGTTATCACAAAGTGCTACGACGCTAGAGGTCTCGGGTTCGAATCCCGGCCTGAGCATGGGTTTTCTTTGTGAGTGTCCCTTCATTAATTTCATCATATCATCACTCATCCTAATCTTCGCGATTAGCCACAAGTACCAGAAAAGCGAAGTAAAATCAAACAAATCAATCGAACCCGTGAACCCTTGGTCGTGCTAACCATTCTGCCACGGAGGCCGGCAATTGAACCTTCGGGATCTAAATGTGAGTTACAAATAATGTGCATAGGTATTTCAAGACATTAGCTCAGTGTTTAACTTATAACTAGAAACACTGTCCTTCCTTGTATGATTAAGACATTTCTTATCAACCATTCTTCTCAGAAAATATGGCTTCTTGACATGTTTCAAACGTTTAAGAGTCAAGCAATACATTATTTCCTCTATTCTGTACATTTTATGAATTGGAGTTGAGTCCGTCTGGTTCTCACAGGACGATATAATCCTTAAAGATTAAGATTAACAGTATTTCGATATTTGTTCATTCATAATCGTAAAAATGAAAACTTCATGTTTCGAACGAATGCTTTAGTGTTACGATCAATAATTGAAAAGCGTTTCTTTAACCTTAAAGTTAAAAACAATCTTCGAATTTGCAGTAGAACGTTTTCACACGAAACTCAACAGAGAACTTCCATTTCGTCATTGTATATTTCGAAAGAAGAGGAACTGTTTTTTGTGTAATTGTTTTTCGGATGTTCTTCCATTCACGCACGAATAACAACAGCTCACACGGCGTGAAACATCGAGATGTTTCGCTTTTTCGCTCTGTTTCTTGGATGGCTTCAGTCCTTCAAGCAGCGCCAACTCGGAAGTTTTCCTAAACCCGTATTTTCCTCGACTTCGCATTGGAGGAAAACACAGCTCTGACTCGGACGAGAAAATCAAGATTGAATGTGTCGAACAATGGCCATCAATAAATAAAGATGGCCGTGGTCGAAGTCATGTGGTAGGCTAGGCTTGGTTTTTAGACGCGACCACATGGAAAAAAACCTTCCGTCAAAAGCGTTCGCGCATCTTCCCTGCTGTTATCGGTGCTCGGGGCAGTGTTGCCAGGTCACACTTGAAAAATCGGGAGATTGTTCCTTGGGAAACCAGATCATCTGCTACAAAATCCGATGATCTAATAGTAGCGGATGAACAACGTTCTCGGGGGCGGCATAGGCGTGAGCACTGGGCGCAAGGGGACGTCCAAAGATTTTTTCCAGCGAGGATGAAACAATGTATTTTTAACAGGCGGGTAAACGAGGCATATTACCCCGTAATAATGTTGCCCTCTCAGAAAACACCACTTGAGTTTCAAATTATCACGTTCCTACATCCCTATTATAATAATTGATGTAAATTACTGTGACTGAAATCAACTCATACCTGTGAAATAATAGGTACTTTTATGTCAACATTCATTTTCCACAATCTTTCAAGTCGAATGCTAACAATAACAAATTAATTTGCCTTCTGCTGGTGATCGGTGTACAGCTATCGTTAGGGGTGGGCACGTGTCCTGCACCATAATGAGAAAATACATTACGTATGTGAAATATATTTGGTGAATTAGACAGCATGTCTTCCTCAATAATTCAAGATAGCAACGCTTATGCTAGGGTGCCACCTATCTTCCCCATCTGCTAGAAATACACACACACACACACACACACACACACACACACACATATACATACATGTATAAAATAATTTGCCCACGGTACGAAGTCAGTGTTCCTACCTAGTAAAGCAAGGCCGTTTCACTTTATTTGTGTCACTTCATCCTTGTCATCACTTCTTCATTCATCCTTGTTGTCGTACTTACCCGTAGATGCACAAAAGCGACGTAAAATAACTAAAATAGAAATAGATTTTCGGGTGGGATAAAATACAACCATATAAAAATAGTAATGTAGTAATAGTAATAAAATAATAATAATGTCCTAGCACAATTGAGTATCATTTGGCATAATTTCACAGTTCAAACAGCACTTTTCATGGCTGAGTGGAATTCCACTCTACATCTCCCTTCCATGTTCAAGTAGGATGAGCAGGAAACGTGTTTTTGAGCGGGCCGTTGGAGGTTCCATAGCAATAGTTTATTAAGGAATACTCCCGAGAAATCAATAGGTCTGGCAACACTGACGTGATGCGCGTTGAAGGCTTCTTCCCCCTTGTCCTTTCCCCCACCCGCCAGCGCGGTGAGGTTCTGCGCAGGTTCCTTTCCTTGTGGTTCCACTATACAAACATGTGTTTTATGAAACCGAACACTAGCGTACCCAGGATTTTTTTTTACGAGGGGAGGCTAGAATGTAAAGGTGGATAGGCTATTACATAGCTGCGTTCTGGAGGGACAGGATACATAACAACATATTTCATAACTAGTAATTTTAACTTTCGTCTTAAAGGTTGTTCAAGGACAAACATGAGCCGACTCTGTCCCGGGTTCGAATCCCGGACTGGGCATGGGCGTTCTCTTTGAGTATCCTTTCATTAATTTAATCATATCATCACTCATCCTCATCTCCGTGATTAGCCAAAAGCGGCAGAAGAGCGAAGTAAAATAAGCCAAATCAATTAGTCAATCAAAGACAACAATGGTAGTTGGAGTATATTTTAAGGGGGTTGCAATTATTACTGATTTTCTCAAATCTCTTTACTGCTTTCATTTGGAAATTGTCATTTCCTCAAAATTTCTTAAAGGGCTGTAGCCCCATCAGCTCCGCCCTGTGTACGCCAGTGGAACCGAATGTAGGTAAAATTATTCTACGCCGACCGCTTAAAAATTCAAACATTTCTAAGAAAGATGAGTTGAAACTTATTGGCACTAACAGTTTTTCTATTTTGTCTACTTTAGCTTGAATCTCTATTTAAAACGAATTGTGTATTATTATTATAAATTAAATTAAATTAAATTAAGATTAAATACAGCCCTTTCGTGCAATAGTGTGTGTTCCGTGTGTTCTTTTTATTTTAAATAATGTCACTCTCGAAACCTGGCACCAGTAGTACAGGTACCAAGGGGACAATAATACATTCACAAGGGAGAAATATTATTTTTAAAGTGTATTCGTACTTCAATTAGTCAATCAAAGACAACAATGGTAGTTGGAGTATATTTTAAGGGGGTTGCAATTATTACTGATTTTCTCAAATCTCTTTACTGCTTTCATTTGGAAATTGTCATTTCCTCAAAATTTCTTAAAGGGCTGTAGCCCCATCAGCTCCGCCCTGTGTACGCCAGTGGAACCGAATGTAGGTAAAATTATTCTACGCCGACCGCTTAAAAATTCAAACATTTCTAAGAAAGATGAGTTGAAACTTATTGGCACTAACAGTTTTTCTATTTTGTCTACTTTAGCTTGAATCTCTATTTAAAACGAATTGTGTATTATTATTATAAATTAAATTAAATTAAATTAAGATTAAATACAGCCCTTTCGTGCAATAGTGTGTGTTCCGTGTGTTCTTTTTATTTTAAATAATGTCACTCTCGAAACCTGGCACCAGTAGTACAGGTACCAAGGGGACAATAATACATCGGTGGCTCAGTCGGTAACGCGTCTGACTACCATGCTCAAGGTCCCGGGTTCGATCCCCGGCCGGTTCAAATCCGGGAACTTTTCTAAGGTTGGAAGCGGCCCCGGCGCCCACCCAGCGTCGAATAACATGGGTACCTGGGGGAAACCCTGGGGGGTAAAGGCGGTCAGGGGCGTGATGCTGATCACATCACCCCCCACTCATGACCGGATCAAGAAAGTGTGGGGCGTTACCCCCACACCCCCTATACGCCTTCATGGCGTGGTGCTATGCACAGGGGAGCACTTTACCTTTTTTTTACCTTTTATTCGTACTTCAAGGAATTGGCGTCGGAAGGAGTGCGTGCTGAAACAGTGTTTTAACATACTAGAGAACTTACGGTTAAAGCGTGTGGTGTAAGTGTTCATGCTGTGTCGCGTATTGTAAAACAGGGTAAAACATCTACCACATAAATCGGTAAACCCCTATTTAAATCTCGTGGGGAAACATGCCAGAAAACAGAAAAATATTACTAGCTTAGATGACTGTGCGTCATGAGGGAAAGAATTAATTACACTGGTTCCTCTACTTCTATGAGGTTAATAAAACGGTTGGGCTTCAAATATAAAAAAAAACAACGATGGGCGTAAATTTCTGTTAGAAAGGGCTATAGTTGCCTCGAGAATTAAATTTTTGAGAACAATGCACAACCTGAGAGCGGCTGGTGATAATCTTCGCACGTCGAAAAGCTTCAGGAAGAGGATTTTCACAATGAAGTGGCCCGAGACAGCATAGTGTAAAATCTAATCATTATCCTCCAGGAGAGTAACTCGGAAATGAGTGAAATCAGTGACTCGGAGACAGAGGATGACGAGGAGAGCGGTGATGAATAAATACCTTCAAGTTTCTTTCAGGTATGGGTTTCTCGTATATGCTACAGTGATATGATATTATAATCCTGTGTAGAAATATTCACTATATTATGTCACTGTACTCATAGTCATATATACTGTGCATGCATTATCAAAATTATGGACACATCGCGAATTTTCTGTCCTAGCCTTGCGCTAGCGCAGTAGCACTGGCTGGGTATTGGCCGAACTCATGTTCCTTCTAAAAGCGTACGCCGTATAGTATGAAAAATTATCACATGGGGTGTCACTTCTGATCACGCACGCAAGACCCTAAGGGTTGATCGTTGACTAACATAGCATTCTCGCTTGACAATTGACGTGTGTTGCACATGTCAGCACAGCTGTGACTCATTCTTCATCGGCACCAGTTTTGGCCCAGCTCTTGGCTTATTGTCAGCTAATCCAGTTTTTCATAACTTTAAAGCAACTGTACAACTGCAACATGCGACACAGGCACTAGGGAAGTCATTTTTTCCCCGCGGAGGGCCGAAATTATAAAAGTGGGTATCGCATATCTGCGTTCTAGCTAGAGGCGGAATACACCATAATATATTTCGTAATTACCTTCGTTTTAAAAGTTGTTCAAAGACAAAACTAGTAATGGGGATTATTTTAAGGATAGTTTGCATTTACCACTGTTTTCTCCGAGTTCTTTACTGCTGTCATTTGTATTTTTTTTTATTTTCTCAAAATTTCGGGACGGGCTGTAGCCCCATCAGCCCCACCCCTGCGTACGCCAGTGAACACAGTTTCTCTATGGTGTTGATTACGCACGTGACTTTTTCTTCGTTTCTCAAGCCTTCGAGGAGGTATTCGAGCAAAGTTTTCTCGCACCTAAGAAGGGGAATTCTCTCATAACTATCTTCGCAATTAGCCAAAACGGACAGAAGATCGAAGTAAAATAAATAAAATCAGCAACAAACAATAATCTTTCATATCTTTTCATAGGTTAAAGTTAGGTCCAATGCAAGTTCACCAGCGCATTACTTATGTAATTCTAACCTTTGTTCATTCATGGGAATGTTAAGGATGGATATTTACAAGAAAACAGTGTCGGAGGGCACGTGACCCATCGTTAAACCCTCTCCTCTCCCCCTCCCCAGGGATACACCACTGTAGGGCCATTCCACGAAAAGTGGTCCTACTCCATATTAATAACAAAATTAATTAATATGAAAATTATTATTGTTTTTAATTGTATTAAAGTTTAGATGTATGTGAATGCATATAATTTGCACATTTCACGAACAAAAGTTACTAGCATCTGCAGCCTATACGCTTCACCGACAAATGAAGTCAAAATTTGCTACGTGTCACGCATGCATTCACGCTTATCATCATACTCAAGTTTTTTTTTTCCATTTGTTAGTAGACTCGATAAAGTAGTTCATAATTCTATGGAATCAATTCGTTATGAATATTTTAATTCAATCTCTTGCCTAGAACCTTAAAATTTGCGTGTAAAATGTCACACACATAACGCTGGAATGCCCCTATAGGGAACACAGCAAACTTAGAATTTCGCTGTTGGCAACCTCTCAAAGTGAAGACGGGCCCTTGCTGGCAGCTTGCAACACCAATCCGGTTTTAAAAACCTTTATTTTTCTCAATCTTGACTTTCCAGAAACGAAATTGGTGATAAGCAGAGAGTATTACTGGTGGAAACACTGTTTCCTGATTAAATCTTTTCCGCAAAGCTTACCATCATTATAGAGCGAGAAAACCACTGAACTGAAACGGTTTATTCTGCCTGCCTCAAATCACACATTACATGATCCACGTTATTTCATTCCTCACATAAAAACGACAAATGTTCTCATGTTACGTTGACTGTTCCGTAGGTTTTATACGAGAGAGAGAAAAACAAGGAACAAGAATTATCCTCGAGTAGAATATAATTACTCTTGGCGCCTGTTAAAAAAGAGATTAAAGATTTCACGATTAACTGAGAATATTGCCTGTGCTCAGTGGCGTCTAAACGGAATTCTCGTTGGGCAAGACTTTCGTTAGCCGTGTTCATATGAAGATTTACTGTTAGTTTAGACGTCCGCAGCAAGGGAGGGGGGGTTGTAACTAGGCTACCCTAGGGCAGTAGCGGCTCGTGCCTAAAATAACAGGTGAAGAAGTATATTTATAGGCAATGAAAACAAATAGTAAGTGCCAGTGCCCCCCCCCCCAATTTAAAACGCCTTTTTTGTCTTCATCCGTCCATCTGGAAAATGGTGTCTGCAACAAATTACACACTAAGTCATTTACTGGGTTCATTGTAGAAACCACAGCTCAACACATGAACACAACACACGATAGGAAACGCGAAACACACACGCGGAACAAGATCTCGCGAGAACGCGAAGATTTTGCCACAAGCACTGGATGCGATGTTTTCTCCGACGAGAGAACTGATTCACGTAGAGGGCGACACCATGTTCAAGGCCAACGCTAGGTGACGTCACCGTTGCCATGACAACCGGCTAAGTCTTCCGCAACCTAGCGGTGTTTGCTCTTGGGTTGGGACGAACACAATACGTGCGTAGCGCCGAGCGGCGTGTTATTTGAGTATTATCGTGTGCGTTCTGCTGGGAAATAGTTTAATTTAATAAGCAAATGAAAAATGTCAATATTAATTTGAAAATTAGGTGAAAACATCTGCACTTGTTGCACTTGGCCAGCCGCCACTGCCCTAGGGGCCTAAAGTTCAGGGAGCGCACAAAAATGAAACGTTATGAAAGCAAGAAGGAAACAGTTGTAGGTGTGTCTCCTCTTGTTAAATCTAAGTGCATCGTTTTATCGAAGTTTAGTGAATAAATAATAATCAGATGTGTCTAGATTTTAAAGTTTACAAATGTTATTAATACAGAACATGCAATTAGTAGAAGTGAAGTACCATTTTAACGAAACTGTTAATAATAATATCGGCAGGGCCGAAAACAAAGGATAGCGTGGGGGGTGGGGGATGGGCAAATTTTACAAATCCCCGTTTCCCAGGATTGGTGATCGATAGGGCTCGGATAGTTATGCACTAAAAAGTGTAAAATATGCACTTTAAAAACCAGTTTAATTTATAAATGCTGTATATTACAAACTATGAAAGATTACATGCCAAGCAATGAATATGCATTATTCTGAATGCTCATTCGCTACACAGATTTTTTAAAAAAATTAATATGGTTCTGCGTTAAATGAAACACAATACATTACAGATCAAGATCATGATTGCATTTGATAACAACATGATGTCTCAAATTTTCGAACTTGAATCTCCTTCTGTTTTCAGCAAGAATAGTCTTATATTCAGAAAACACACGTTGCACTTCGCAAGATACAAGTGGACTGTATTCTAGGACAACAGAGTCGGACACATCAAGTTCCAGATAATCCACACGTTGTCCAGTAGCGAAGCGTAGTCTTACGAAGGAGGCAAGCAATGTTTCAGTACAACAAAACATGTAGTACAACGACATGCCGAGGGGAAAGATTCAAGGTTTATAGCCTCATTTACCCAGTCGCTGGATTTGTCAAAATATCGTAATAAAGTGACTGTACTAAAAATAAACCATATGATCCGCAAACGTCACATTTACTTTTTAAAAAAAATCCAGGTAACGTTATTCATATGATATTAAACGTTTTGCATATGCGAACTTTCCGCATACGACTAAAGGGAGACGGAATTTCTTACTTACTTATTAGTACCTTTATTTGTTCATTATTATTTAATATGGTCAAACGGTGACCAAACCGATTTAGATAAAAAAAATGGGAATCATTTGTTTATTTTACGCTGCATGATGTAATTTAGTATTTTTGGGCACCCTAAAAACCGCATTGGAGTAACTTAAACACTAAATAAAAAGTTAAACACAAACAATAAAAAATTCATTTCAAAGCAAAGAAACACATGCATAGACGATGTACTCACCACAATAAATTTCAAACTCTTGGTTCATTGGATGCCACCCTTTGGAAATGTCGCACAAAGCCCCTTGGGCTAACTTGTTTTTAAGTCCGGTAAATGCGGTGTTGGTATCTCTCTCGAGCTAAACGAAGCAATTTTCAATTGCTCAATAATACACCCGCACTTCACATCAACCGTTCCTAAATACGCGTTCATTCCGATAAATTCACAGCACAAAACACGAAGCAACAAACACTCACACTATCCCACGCGCTTTCCACAACTGCAAGCATCCACACAAGATCACTTTGAAAATCTCTGAAACAACAGAAAGTGATACCAACCTATTTCCTTAATTTTTTTTTATCCGTCACAAAAGATATATCAGTTTGGAGATAAAAATTACGCGGAGGAATCAGAATCATTTCAGCAGAACGAGTATGTACATTAATATTTACGTAATAAAGTGTCATTCAATGGCGTGCCCGGGGCGAAGGGGGGGGGGTGGATGGTAGACATAACCCCCTTTTGGCCCAGTATATCTAAGAAAAAACGTCAAAGGAAGGAAAAGATGACAAAATGGGGACCGTAAAAAGACCCTGGGAACACCACTTGCGTCATAATAATAGAACTTAAAACATATTCGGGCCTCCCCGATGGCGCAGTGGTAGTGTCGTCGCCTTGTAATCAAGGGGTTCCGGGTTCGATACCCGGTGGAGGCACAAGTGTTTCAGATACCATTTTAAACTGTAGGTCCAGTCCCGATTAGCCTTACTGTGCATAAAGTGGACTTAAAACAACAAATCAATCAATCAATCATTAAAACATATTCTTGTGCTCATAATATGCAGAATGTATACGATTTACTTCTATGCCATGTACAAATATCAGTAGATAGTTCTTTCTCAGATAGCTTTATTTTCACCCCAAGTTTTATTCAAAAGCAGTCAATTTATTGATTGTAAAATTTGTGAAAGAGCTCACTTGAATTACTGCGTAAATAATTTGGCAGTTGCAAACACTGGTAGCGGTCAACACTTCTGGCGTAATTTGAGCTGGACCGACCAGGAAGCAGGGTGCAGGACCAAGGTCCGTCCAATCTTCCCTCCCTCCCTGAGAAAACTCTTCACGGGGGTGCAGAAATTCCACTGCCCCAACTCCCAATGTCAACTTTTTTTTACGCGTTTTACATTTCGCGAAATCTAAATTAATTTGTAATATAATATGATATATATGGAATTTAGAACAGTGATAATAACTTCTTTTAGTTATTTTATGACTAACAATTATTATTATATTTGCGATCTTGTTTACGTGTTCATGAAGACAAATATTCGTTACTAGTTTTTGCTGGCTGGCAACGTACCCATAGATGAATCCTTCTGCTTTCGGTTGAACTCGGCTATTTTCGGGAATCACGCAAGCTCGGAAAGCACAGCTTTTTGTAGAAGCTTTGTGGACGGGTTCCACCAGAATTTCACGCTTCGCCATGTGACTCCTTCGGAGGCCTTATTTCCCCGCAGAACGGCTGCAAGCATTGAGGCTGGTGCTTGCTACAGAGCTGCTGGGGGAGTTTGCGGCCGAAATCGAGTGCGATGGAAACTAAATACGGTTAGAACATTAAGTACATTAAATGATATTCGAATTATGCAAGCAGTGCTTGCATTGCTTGTACTATATCTTCGCCTCTGACGTTGTCCATTTGTATGCGGAATCTTGCAAACTTTCAGCATTGTTGCATACCCATTACCCACTGTTCTTTTTCAATACTGCATCCAATTTCTGTACATACACAGGATCTTCAACCTGGGCGAGGGCCTCTTTAACATCTTCTATAATTATGATGCTTGTTTGAAGTTGTAACTTGTTTGAAGTTGTTGAAAGAAGAAAGACAGAGAAAAGATAAAGAAAAAAGAAGAGAAGCGTGGAGAAGAACAGTGTATGCTCGGCGTTGGTTGTGGGTTCAAAAATATGCACATCAACTTATTTTCATACAAATATGCACCTGCATATGAAATATGCATTTTAGTTAAAAATCCTTAAATATGCATTTGCATAAGCAATATGCAAAATGCATAATTATCCGAGCCCATAGTGATCGATATAATTTAGACGTCAAGGGGAAAGGCGGTGGTGACGTCAGTGTTATATTTGCAGTGTGGCAAACTCACTTCTCCAAATAATTAATATCGAATTAGGGAGAGAAATTAATAATTTTCTGGACTTCAAATTTACCTACTCATTCCATTCCCTTCGATGGCATAGTTCTGTACTATTTGTGAATTCGAAAATGACTTTAACATTCGTGGCTTTGTTCCTCTTGATGAAATCACAATGGTGGGGGCCGTGAAGCGAAAAGTTGATAAATGGGTCTGGTCAAAGCAAACTATTGTAGGTGGCCGCACCCCTGTTGTGTCCCCACGCTTTTGATGGGTAGTTGTTCTCCCATTTAAATACATGGGGAATTTGAAGCTGAACGTGTGCTATTACATTAAATTGCAAGTTTAATTTCATATTAACATCAGAAATTATGTCGGAACATGATAGATAAATAATCAGTGCTGTGAAACTAAGAATTTCAATAAGACGATCGTCAACAAAAGAAAAGATATCGGAACTCAAAAAAGCCTTAAAATTTGCACAGCACTTGTTTAGGTCACTTGCAATTTTCACAATTTAAGAGCTTTATTCTTCTGAAGCTGGTAAAAAATAATACATAATAATTCCACGCGACTATATTTATTTTTATAGTTGTTATTAATAATTGACTCCTTTTTTTACGTGATACGAGGGTGGATTGAAAAGTTCGTGGCCTGAGTAGGAAGGAAGCTTTTAATTTTAAGTTTCATACATTAGTTGCATAGCTATATCCTTTGGTAGTCACTGTGTAAAATTTCATTTCATTTAATTGCTCTATTGTTTCAGGTGAGGACTTTTAGTGGGCAGAAGTGACGGAAATTTGTGACATGGAGAAAATAGAACATCGCGCTGTCATTAAGTACCTGCATAAAAAGGGCTTAACACCACAGCAAATTCATACGGACATGGTAGAGACGCTTGGAGACTCCGCTCCCTCGTATTCCATGGTGAAAAAGTTGGTGGCTGAATTTAAGCGTGGAAGAAACAGCATTGAAGATGACCCCCGCAGTGGCAGGCCTGCAACGTCGACCACAACAGAAAATGTCAATAAAATTTGTGACCTGATTTTGAGTGACCGCAGAATCAAAATCCGTGAGTTAGCCGAGACTGTGGGTATTTCCTATGAGCGAGAACAAAACATTATCGTGAACGATTTAGGGTTTTCTAAGGTGTCTGCGAGATGGGTACCCAAGTTGCTTTCAGTTGAACACAAACGCACTCGACTCACCCTTTCCCGTGATTGTTTGGAACTGTTTGAAAGTGATCCGGAGGAGTTTATTGGCAGATTTGTGACTATGGACGAGACATGGGTGCACCATCATACACCGGAATCAAAACAACAATCAAAGCAATGGAAACGACAAGGATCTCCTACCCCAAAGAAATCCAAACAGGTTTTGTCAGCAAACAAGGTTATGGCATCAATTTTCTGGGATGCTAGGGGCGTTATCTTAATCGATTTCTTGGAAAAAGGAAAGACTATCAATTCTGAATACTACTGCACCCTGCTGCGACGTTTACGCGAGGAAATTAAAATTAAGAGGCCAGGAATGCTGCGAAGAAAGGTGTTGTTTCACCAGGATAATGCGCGCGTTCACACGTCCCTTGCATCCATGGCAGAAATTCATTCCTGTGGGTTCGAACTGTTGCCGCACCCATCCTATTCACCTGATCTGGCTCCTCGGACTTTCACCTGTTTGGAAACCTGAAAAAGTTTTTGGGGGGTCAGCGATTTTCTTCGGATGAAGAGATGAAAAGTGCTGTACTGGGGTATTTTGCAGACCTTGAGGAATCATTTTTTAAAAGTGGTATAGCAACGTTACCGGAGAGGTGGCGTAAATATATCTCCCTCGAGGGGGATTACGTGGAAAAATAAAACATAACTTATCCAAATATCTTCTCATTTTCTAGGTCAGGCCACGAACATTTCAATCCACCCTCGTATCATACTTTTCCTCATGGCTAGTAAATACACAGGTTCTCTATTTTATACATACACATTTATCGAGGAGTGTAGTTATTACAAAAAATATATATATATTCTGTTTCATGTCTCGCAACCTCTGGCTTTTTTATTTACAGGAATTATAATTTTAAAATTGTTGTAACCCAAAATAAAAAGAACGAGAATACGGGTGGCAAATGTCTGCTTAATACAAAGAAAACATATGTTAATATTAAGTTATCGGATAGGGAATAGTGTATAATAATAAATATCATGCGCTTACTCACTTAACAGAAGCGTGCGGTAAGGAAAGGCGGGGCAAGCGCCGCTTGCGTTGTTTTTTAAAACACTTTTGATATCTTAAGTCCGTGTTTTTCAATGCCTTTCTATACCTTAGAATGGAATTTATTTACTATAAGATATTTACATTACAGAATTTTCATTTCCCCTATTTCCTGTTCTATTGGCTTGAAACATAAACCGGCTGCACCCTTGACGACGTTGGGCGATGCGGTACGACTGACCGCGTTAGAGGAAGAGGACTGATCGCCTTTCTTCCCGCTTTTCGAGTGACTTATGCAGTTCTTGCATGGTCACTGTCCATTCCCGTTCACGAAGAAAAAAGGCCGAGGGCATGCAACACCAAGACCGCATCTGTCTTTGGCAAGGGTGTTGGAAAGAATTCGTCCACACGGGCCACAAGTGTTGCTAACTTCCAGAATTTTCTGCGTAAATGTAGCACCACCTCACGCGGTACGATTTTCATGTTTGAAACTCTATAGTAATTAACAAATTACATTATGAAGCTAGCCAGTGATCACCAGTCGTGTGCTATTTATAAGAAATAAAATCACAGCCGGTACTTGAACATATCCGTCATGTAGTCAGTTACTCGGAAATATGGAACACTGCAACTGCAGGCAGGGTGAAACGGAAGAAGCGTGGGTGCTGGGATGCGTGTTGTTTTTTACTGTGATATTGTGCTGTGTTTTTCTGTTCTTCGTGTAGTGTTTTTGTACCTGATGTAAAAGTATGATTCTACATTGAAAATTTCCGCCATGGTTGACATACCAGACGAGCCATCGATTTGCAGTGTTGCAGGTAAGGACTTGATTATTAGGGGCCTTCTTTCAAAACCATTCACTTCGAGAACATAAGGTGAAAGGGTGGAGCTTGTGAACCATGAGCGACCGTGTCCTGAATTGTTCATAACCAAACCAACTAAGAAAGATGGGAAAGTTTTCGTTAGGCAGTTTAAAACATCTCAGTACAACAATATTATCTGGTTATGTGGCAGCAATGATCTTAATAAATTATTTTGTTCGCCATGCGTTTTATTCAGTACAAATGTAGGACCATGGAACTCAGTGGCGTGCCCAAGGGGGGGGGGGTTGATGTGGGTTTTCGCCAAGTATTCCTAAAAAAGAACGTCAAAAGTAGGAAAATATGACAAAATGAGGGCTGACTACCAAGAAAAAGTACACATAACCCCTCCCTTTCGAAAACCCTGAGCACGCCACTGATGGAACTGTACAGGCTACGGTGAGTGACTTGAGCAATTTTTATAATGCAGTGCAAAGACATGAACGTTCGCAGAATCACATCTGCGCTTGCATTCAGTAACTGAAGACAAGTCATGATTCATAATTCTAGCCAAGTAAGAAACCGAAACCCGTCCGTTTATTTAATATCAAAACTTTATGCTAATAGGATGTTTCTTATTTTCAGGGTTAAAGAAGAACGTAATTTAATTTATAGTTGCCCTCAAGTGTCAGGTAAATCATAATTTTATTCATGGTTGGAATTTAAAAGTTATATCGGAAGGCTGTTTTCCTTCTTTAAAAACCGTGCAACGAAGATTTGATTTTACGGTATGTATGCACTTCACACACTCAAGCCCGATACGTCACCATTAAGCACATTATTGCAAGTAGGGATGTGTGTAGGCCTATATTATATTTGAAATTGTTATAATTAACCGAAACGAAAAATTCACCCATCGCTTGCCTATCACGAAAGGTCACGGCACGCCCCTGTCACTTAATACATTTTATTCTTTGTAATTTGGCGAGTTTCTCAGATTCCTACTCCCGCCGTTGAATTACACATACTTGCAAGTCGCAACAAGAGGAACCATAACGGCGTTGTGTAAACATTAACATTTTTGTATTATAGACCCAAGGCAGCTAGGGACGACCAAAATTACGTCAGGTTTAGTGCTTTTTGTGAATAAACATACTCGTATATTTAGCTTGTCTGAGCTACCCTGCCGTTGCGTTTTAATATATTAATTCTTAGGTTCAAGAGAATGTAATTTTCGGAAACTTATGACTTGCTATATAATCTTAAAGGTTTGCTAAACACATTTTTGTTATCGATTTACACGAGAAATTCTTACCTTCCTTGAAAATAACGTTTGAATAGCCATCCTATCGCGATCCAATGTAAAGCTTAGGGTAACCAGATGAACGAAATTCTTTAGGGACACAACATGGGCCTCTAGCGGAAAAGTTGGGCAGAACAGCCCCATTTTAACTGACTCATTTCCTTGCTGGTATGTGTCCACTCAACAGCTGATAGAGAGAACAATGCCATTCCCCATGAAAAAAAAAAAAGGTCGCGTGCTTAGTGGTTGACAACATTTCACATGGCAACGCCTGCATTGAAAGAAGCATTTGCAAAGTTCTGGTCAATTCATGGTCAGTAACGCTAATGATGTCATGGAAAAATGGAAAACAGAAGGCGAGGGGGCAGTTGCATCTAGTACAGTCTAGAACATTATGAAAAAGTATATTCGCGCTACAAGAGCGTTTATTTATCTAGTTTTACTTGTTTCCTGCCTGAGTGGAATTTAAGCTTGGAATTATTACCACGAAATTAATCACTCGATGCATATTTTAAGGTCAAATATGGTGTTTGAAAAACTATGAAATAATGGCCAAGTTTCTATTATGGGCATATCAATCGGAGGGGCAAGCGGGCACTTGCCCCTGGAAACCAATTGGTGAAATCTTTCATTTGGTTCATGGGGCTCTTTTTGCGTTCGAAAGTCAATTAAATGTTAATCCCTTTCCAAATAATTCAAAAGAGAACATTAAAATAATTTCGAAGTATATATTCTTTGCTTTCCCTGGGAAAGTATTGTTTGCCACCCTGGACAAAAATTGTGTTTTGCTGCCCTTGCAAAAATGTTTGATTTTAACCCCTATGGGGAAAAAATCTGAGGACGCCTATGGTTTCTACATTGGTATTTTTTTTTGGTAGCCAATAAAAATTAATAATCCTCGTAGCGGACTGTGAAAACCACTCACTACACCACGGACAGGCACGTAGCCAGGCGGAGGGCTCTGCGGGCTAGGGCCCCTCCGAAATCCTATAAATATATAATTGAAATAATGCATAGGGGTAATTTATTTACTTTCTTAACAGGATTACTTCAGGGCTTCTAACCTCCATTCGGGGCTGTCTAGTGACGTGCCTTGGTTGGAGAGTGCATCGGAATCTTGCCCGTTGTCCAGGGGAGTCAGTTCGCGACCCTGCATGTTATAAAAAAATAAGAAGTCCTGGTAAGAGTCCCAGTAATTATCACAAAACAGTAGGGGTGTGCGGGATCCCGAAAAGGTCGGGATCGGGAAATGACTTCCCGACTTTTCGGGATCCCGAGCGGTTGGGAGATGCCGAATGGTCAGTTTAAAAAGTTGTTAATTTTCGACGTTTTCTTCATTGCAAGTGTCTGGAACTTGTCGGAAATTGTTTGTTTTGGAAACTTCGAACATTTCCCGTCCCGAATGTCGGGATTAAAAAGAATTCCCGTCCCGATCCCATCCCGACCAAAAATATTCTGTATCGCCCACCCCTACAAAACAGCACAATGTCAAATGACGATCATCCTCCTTTGATGCTTAAAAAGATGATCACCCCTTGTTGATATTCAAATTAATTGATCAACCCGATGAACACACCAAAGGTATTGGATATTATTCGTGTCCCTTCATCAATTTGAACATATCATCTTCGCGATTAGTTAAAAGTGGCGGAAATGCGAGGTAAAATAACCAAATTAATGAACTAACCATAAATGACAATTCAAAATTACGCGATCACCTAATGAGACGATGTCCAACGAATGCCCTAACGCACTTTTTTTTTTACCCCTGCCCCTGCCCTAGATTTAGATGGCTGAATTCGACATATCTCCTCTTAACGATTGGGTCTATGAATGATCCCCGTGCCCCTATCAATACCTTTTAGTTATTGAAGCAGAAGAAAAATGTCAAGGGCGAAACTTGAACGCTCTTAACCTACTACGGAGTTTGCGGTCACGAGACCAAGAATCACGCGATGAGTCATCGACAGTCTGACACATGAAGGGAATTGTAAATTTCCCTCGGCCTTTAAAGAGTGGAAAATGTTTTTCTTCTTCCGTTGTGTAATTTATTCACTCTAGACGAATTGAAATTAAGATTTTAAAACTGACTTAGAAAAAATTAATATCCTCCTATCTATATTTAAAAATATATTGTACAGTCAACGGCAAAGGTAATGGTAGGCAAACTGTATTATGTTGAGCAGTTATTACCCTCTGATTATTGACGTCATTATTTCAATTCATTATCACCATATTCCGTAATATAGACCGAATGAAAATGGCGATGGACAATAGCCTACTGTTACTTTTGCCGTTGGGTGTACCAACGCAGATAATAAAAACCTAATGTCAACGACACTTTTAACATTTTGTGCGAAGTGTACAAGTTTCCGTCTGTTATTCCCTACACATTTCACCCATACCCATCCAAATCAAATTTATAATACTTATATGAATTAATATTTTATTTTATGAAAATAATAATTCTTCTACTGCTAATTTAGGGCCTCCTTATGGCGTACTCGTAACGTCGTAGCCAAGCTCGATACCCGGTGGAGGCACGTAGTGGTTCGGTGGACTTACAAAAAAAAAAAAAAAAAAAAAACCCTCTCACTTTAAACTGTACGCCCCGTCCCAATTAGCCTCTCATCCCCATCTTCGTAATTAGCCAAAAGTGGCACAAAAGCAAATCGATCAATCGATGAAGGGAAATTTCACTTGTAAAAGGGAAATCGTGCTTTCTGGTTATGGCAACACTGGTCATCGAAGACATGCAAACTGGCGCTTCTCATAACATGTCAACAGAGGTCGATAAACTATTTGCTTCATTCGATAATGACGCGCTTCAAAACAAACCAGTTCAGTAACACGAACTCAGTACGCAATGACATTTTTTTCACCTTCATTGTACTCAGTAGCGGATTAATAATCTCTCCTCAGAAGGAGTAGTGTTTGACAAGAAGTCTAAGATTGTTTTAGAGTACAATTTATGCTCAGACTGGATAGGGACTGGATCAACAGCTTAACTCGATCTTATACCTCTTGAACATTTCCCAGCCTCTGTGTAAAAGTCTACTGGGGTTAATCTGGTCAGGATTATTATTATTTCAAGAACCAATCAGCAGAAAGTTGTAATATTTTAACTGAGCACTGAAACAGGGTGTTTCTAAACAGTGGCGCAGGAACGTTTTTCATTTGGGGGGGTACAAAATTCAGCCGCCCATATATATATATATATATCCAATCAAGTGTCGCAATAATAATAATTAGGATAATTATATTTAATTAAATTAATATATTAATTAATTAAATATGTACATTAATTAATATTGTATTGTTATTATTACATGAATAGTAAAAGAATAGAAATATAACAGCAAGTATTCATTATCTAGCGTACGTGTAGTTAAGATCACCAAGATTTGCACAAAAACAACTGCCCTGGCAAGGAATTTAATGTCAGATAGAAAAAGAATTGAATATTTATTGAATAACAAAAAAAGGAGTTAGATCCAATTAACGAAAAGTAAAGTTCCTGATTAATATTTTATGGATATTATCATTAGTAGTGTGCCTAAATCTTTGGAATTCTTCAAAGCCGTATGAGCCAAATTCCTTGCCTTCCAATAAGTTCAGCGGAGAAAACCTTCGAGTATACAGGGTGCAGCAGAAATAACTCCCGGATTTCATTCGTGAATAACAAAGCAACGATAGATGTTATGCAAAATTTTATTTCACAGTTGGAAAGAACAAGGATTACCATTTTGTTTCCCATATGTACCGAGACAACTCCATGAACGCCCCTACTTTTTTGAGGAAGACGGCACGCAGTTAATGTAACGTCTGACCGTTATGTATGGATGTTACGCAACTTCCTGCAGCCGCAATCGAACGAACGTGGCAAATTGGCTGTGTGGTTCCAACCTGATGGTGGGACAGCACACACAGCATGCGTATCGATGAACGTGCTACGTGAAATGTTTCCAGAACGTCTGATCTCACTTCGAGGGACATTCCATGGCCAACTTGGGCCTCCCCGATGGCGCAGTGGTAGCGTTGTCGCCTTGTAATCAAGGGGTCCTGGGTTCGATACCCGGTGGAGGCACAAGTGGTTCGGATCCCACTTTAAACTGTAGGTCCAGTCCCGATTAGCCTTACTGTGCATAAAGTGGACTTAAAACAACAAATCAATCCAATCCATGGCCAACTCGTTCCCCCCGAGCTCGCACCCTGCGACTTCTTTCTGTGGGAGTAACTGGAGGCTAAAGTTTACGAAGGAAGGCCGAGGACAGCCAATGATCTGAAAGATGGTATCTGACAGGAAAGAGCGGCAATACCGACCAGACATGACTAGGAGGGTAATGCAGAACTTCAGGGCGAGAATTCAGAAATGCGTACACCGTGCAGATCGGCATTTGGACGATATCATTTTAAAACAAAGTCAACTATGTCACACAAAATGGTGACTTGTGGCGATTTCGTCCAAAAATAATTGGAACATTTTGTTCTTTGCAAATGTGTAATAAAATGGTAAACCTTATTCTTTCCAACTGTGCAATAAAGTTTTGCATAACATCTATCGTTGCTTTGTTATTCACAAATGAAATCCGGGAGATATTTCTGCCGCACCCTAACTTTGAATTGTTACGCTGTTCAAGCATGGTATTGGCATTGTGGAAATTGGGTATAACAAATGCTAAACAATTATGTTTTGATAAATTACTTTTACTACTTGGTAAGTCTTTTGGGGGGAAGGGGTCCGGACCCCCTGGACCCCCACAAAAACGTCCTTGATACCTTGGTATAATGTGAAGCCATGAGAAATGTTCTCTTTTAGAACAGCACACACGAATGTCATGTTATTTAATGCAAAATATGCATACATATTTTTCATTGTTTTTGTTAGAATTTAAGTTTAAAAAAAAAAAAACAAAAAAAAACAGATTTTAAAATCAGATAACAATTCTGAAACATATAAGGCTAAGCTCTGGACCTCATTCTGGGCTTATTTGGATTTCATGGAACGGAAAATCAGGAGTGAGGGGGATCTTGAGCCACCCCAACCAGGAATAATCATCTCCCACCCACTGGATATAGAAACTACATTATATAGAGTTCCACTTCAGTTCCGTTCATTCTAATTTTAAAAGTCCTATAGCTACTCATAAAAATATTTTTAAACAATTTATGGCAGATGTGTACCACATCCAATGCCTTTTAGAAGCCATGTATTTGGTATTTTCTCAGACATCTATAGGGTGTTGTATTAAAAAAGAAAAAAATGAGTTCAGATGGTTCCCAATCAACTCGTAAGAAGTCTAACTTTGAAATATTTGTGAAAAATTTGACAAATCATTTATTTGTGGTATAATTAGCTGTACCTAATGACGCTCTTCAAGTACTGAAAGTAATATCATTCGGTACATTTACAAAACCGAAATCCTTCAGCTCTCGGAAGTAGCAAGGAAAGCCATACGCTCAAAAGTATATTCTTTCTTTTCAATTTTTGGTGGACAATGTGAAGAGCCAGCCAAGGTTTATTTTTGTATGTAGTGGTATTAAATGCAGATACATACGTGTGTTTTAGGATGACATGCCAATTTCTCGTTTATGTGAAAAGGTAAATTTTAATGTAAGCAGAAGCATGTGCGCGTCACAGTTAAAGATTTTCGCATCTACAAAAAAATCCAAAACACATTCCCACCTCGCCGGACTCCGTGGCGGAGGGGTTAGCATAGCGCGCTATGACGCCTGAGGTCCCAGGTTCGAATCCTGGCCTGCCCATGGGTGTTATTTTTGAGTGTCCATCAATTTCATCATATCATCATCACTCATCCTCATCTTCGCGATTAGCCAAAAGTGGTAGAAATGCGAAGTAAAATAAACCAAATCAATCAATCAAATATTCCCATCTTACTCCCAGAGACCTTGTAAATCCAATCCAAAATCTACCAATAGAACCTGCAGTGAGTCTCATTTATCTCGTGCATTCATCTGACTAATGTAATTTTCTTACAATTTGACTTTAAGAGTTTAACATAAAATGGCGTTGTGTTTGTGTTGTATTCGATATCACAATTAGATTTTAAGCAATTAATGTCCAATTATAAGTATACCTAACACATAGGTAAAAAATAGTCACCCCTCTGATAAAATCGCACCTAGGAATGATGTCGCGATTCGATGATTCGAGAATTGTCACAGCCTCATCTCGTCTCCTGTGTGGTGAGGTCCTTCTCGTTCTTGTTTGTGTTTATTTTTCTTTCGGTTTCCACTCTGAAGTTATGAAAACTTATTCCAACTTCACCTCATTCTCAGATAGGCTAATCGGCACTCTATTTTTTTTAAAAAAAATATATATATATATCTTAATATATAGGTTTAAGTATAGTTTTCCAACACCCTCTTACAAATTTATGAAAAATATGGGTGAGGTACAGGAGTGCATTGTACCCCCCCCCCTCCAAGTTGGTCTGTCGTGTCTCGTCTCGTTCGTGTAAGTGTTCCGTTTTGGAAAATTCCATTATAAATATTCAAAAGAAAATGGGGTCAGTCATATACTCTTCTGAAAAGATTTGTATCTTATCTTCGAATCGACGCGACCACTGCTTTAGAAATGTGTACCCCCCCCCCCCTTTACGCAAAGCAGCAATCGTCTGCAGAGTAATTCTCCGAGAGTCAATCTGATTCCATCGTTCCACACACATTTTCAACAATTTTCATCTCCTTAAAGAGGTTTCCAAGAACTTAGGTCAATGAACTAACTACTAGTAGCAAGCACAATGTATACAAAGTATAATAAGTTTACAATTAAATGTTTTGAATTTCTGTGGTAAGGACTATAATGCTTAATATTTATAAACAATAATACATTTTTTTATTGGGCGAATTGATAATAGGTAATTTTAACAGTAGCACCTCCCGTCTGCTGTAAAAATTACCAAAGGGGGGTACAGGGGGTACAACTCGATTTACGGATTTAGGGGGATACAGTACCCCCCTTCAAAAATTTGCGGGGGTACAATGTACCCCTGTACCCCCCCCCCCCCGTTCCTGCGCCACTGTTTCTAAAGAACTGTTATCTGATATTTTTAATTAGTGTGAGAGAATTAAGCGTTTTGCTTTTAGGGAAGATGCTCACTCGGTAGCCTATTTGGGTTTCGTAGTTTATTTAACAATGGGCAGATCAAAGGCGCTGGTCTGGGAGCTTTTTCTAAAACGTCTGCACCCGACGACAATACGAACAAGTAAACAATGAGTTATTATAAAATAGAACTTCAGACGAGAAGTTCCGTAGCTAAGAATTTATATGCTAAGCTTTCAATTCAGTTTTCTTCGAGGGGGATAAAAACATCCCTGGTGGCAGGGATTGGCAAATTCTTCAGCTGGGGATAAAAAAAATGTTGGGGAATCCATGGCACCCCCCCCCCCCCGTTAATTTGCACAGTTTTTATTGCAACCATTAATAATTCTTAGAAATAAATTTTACTTGAAATATTTTAACCCTCCGTTAGGCGCGTGGGTGATAATTGTCCCCCACTATTTGTCGCAAGTTTGCACCACTGTGTGTTAATTATCGCAGTCGAGCGTTTCAGTAGCTGAAAGTTGATTGTTGGTGTTTGTTGTGGTGGCAGTAACGCACATCTGTTTCTCGCCTACAGTTAGTAAGAAATAAATTCTCTGCAGTAGCGTGTTTGGGTGACAGTCAAGCACGCGCCTATATACGTAACAAGTAAAATGTCAAAACGTCGGAAGACGAAGCCGACAAAAGACACGAATATAAATATATTTTACGGTTTTCGTTAATATATTTATTGATTTGGTTTATATTACTTCGTACTTCTGCCCCTTTTGGCTAAACGCTAAGGTTAAGATTGAGTGATGATATGATGAAAGGATCCAGGTCGGGATTCAAACACGGGAACTCTGGCATCATAGCATGGTGGGATAACCACTCCTCGACGGAGGTCGGTTTATGTTATTCGTTGATTGACTTGGTGTTTTAAGTCCACTTTATGCACAGTAAGTCTAACCGGGACTGGACCTACAGTTTAAAGTGGGATCCGAACCACTATGTTCATCCACCGGGTATCGAACCCGGGACCCCTTGATTACAAGGTGACAACGCTACCACTGTGCCATCAGGGAGGCCTTTATGGTATTCGTGTTACAGGCATTAAAACTACAAGGAAGTTGCGCTTAAAATGTAAGAGTTGGATGTCTGGAGAACATCTCAGACATTTGTGTAACTTGCTTGGAATCAGTGTAGTAATCATGAAAATACATTTTCGCTTATAGTACACTGAAAAATCAAAATTATAATCTGTAATTAACATTTTTGTTAAATAAGCGAAAGAATAAAACCCTGCATCTGAAAAAAAATTCACTTTCCTTATGCTGGATACATTTTAGTAAGTGGGTGACGCCCATCACCCACATGCCTAATTGTGCAACACAAACGTACATGCCTAACGCAGGGTTACACTTCTCAAACAACAGGTCTCTAGAAATTGTGACTACATTTACCCCATAAGCGTGTGGATCCAAATTGTGTCCAGCTGAGCGAGTTATACAATATTTAGGAATTATTTTCTAAATCAGCAACAATATTAATAGATACATTTTTTTTATGGGGTGCTGCGTCGATTCTTTTCCAAATATCCAAGGTATGAAGGTCAATCTCTCCTCCTTCCTCAATTATGATTGTATTTGTAAAGCAACTCTGAGGTACAAGCCTCAAATAAATGGGTACCTGGGGATAAACGTGACAAGCAAATGGTGTTGATCACATCACCTCAAAAATAACAGGTCTAGAATGCATGGGGGTTCTACTCCAACATAAACTAAATGTGCCTCATGGCACAGGGAACTTTTATCTTACCACCTCATCGATAACAGATCAAGTTTCTGTTGGCCTTGAAGAATGCATAAAATTTCTAATAGTTTGCATTAAGTACATTCTTGATTACACATGACCCTAAACAACTTTGTATAATGGTTTTAAGGATTGTAACATAACATTGTCATATGAATTTCTAACTATATTTTAGCTGACTTCTGTGGCAGAATGGTTATTGTAGCATCCTAAGATGCCAGGGGTTCCACATAGGGTTGTTAAAGGTCCAGGAATTTTAAATAAATTCAATTCCGGTCCAGGAGAGGAAATCAGCAAGAGTAGATGGGTTCTGGACCGTAAAGAACCTTTTTATCTGTAAAGTATTTCAATTCGGTCCAGGTCTTTTTTTTTTTTTTTTCAGATCAATTTAAATAGTCCAGGAACCTTCTTCCAATAAAACAAAACGCAACTTGTACCGAATTTAAATTGTGCAAGAAAGAAAGGTTCCAGTCCTACAGTGGAACCCATTAGAATTTATGGCTTCCTGGACTTTCAACGCTAGTACCAGGTTTGAATCCTAGCCTGGGCATTGGTTGTTTCATGTGACGACGTAATTTTTCTCGCGCGACCCACAAATAGTGGGTTGATTGATTGATTTGGGTTTTTAAGTCCACTTTATGCACAGTAAGGATAATCAAGACTAGACCTACAGTTTAAAGTGGGATACAAACAACTATGTGCCTCCATCAGGTATCAAACCCGGGACGTCTTAATTACAAGGGGACGACACTACCACTACAAAGGGTTGAGTTAGGATAAGAACAAAGTTTAAAACATGTGACGGTTAAAAAAGGTTAAAAGGAGAATGCAGAGTGCCCTGCCGCTGCTTCTTACTCCGCCTCCGGCTGGTGATTCGACTGCTTCCTTCACTTTGTCACCCTCTGAGGAACTCCTTTAAGGGCCAAAACAGGTGAAAATCAATTGAAGCAAGGTCTAAACTGCAAAGGGTGTGTGGCGATAACATTCAGCGATCACACCAGGTAGATCCCCCTATCCCACCAACCCAACATACAAATATTTTACCCACAGAAAGATGCATCCGTGTGCAAGGATCATGTTCCACCAATGTACAACTAAACAGTGTGCACCACTCAAATGCTTGAGGTTCACAATACTGTGAATTTCACTTTGTTTCAAGTCTTCACTCAAAAAATTTCATCGCAAAATGCTGCTCCATTTTGCACTCAAGGCCTGCCACCATCTTATTTAACATGCAACTTGCATTGCCCGCAACATTAGTGATCATGTGGTAATATAATAGTAAGACACTTGCCTTTTATAAGTACGAGGGTGGTTCAGCATGCTCCGCCCCTGACCCATTTCCATTGATAGTAGAGACCTGTAATTTTATATGTAACATTGTTCATTCTTTAGACTAATATCCACAAAGTTTCAAGAATTTACAACAATTTCTCTCTTTGTTACACGTTGATGATTAGTAAGAAATGTAGCCACATGTGATACAATGGAAAAATCTGAGGTCCGAGCAGTGATAAAATATTTACTCAAGAAAAATCTAACACCGAAAGACATCCACGCAGATATGGTGGGAACTCTTGGAGACTCTAGCAACTCATATGATCCAGTGAAGAGATGGTGCCGTGAATTTAAATGTGGTCGGCAGACCTGTGAAGATGAGCACGGTGGTGGCTCATCTGCAACGGTGACCACAGCAGAAACGATTACAAAAGTGCATGACATGATTTTGGCAGACCGGCGAGTGACTGTCCGCCATATAGCAGACACATGTGGCATCTCAACTGGAAGTGTGCATTCAATTTTTCATCATCATTTGTTAATGGAAAAAATTTCTGCACATTGGGTCCCGAGAATGCTGATGGTCAACCAAAAGAGGACACGTCGTGCGACAAGTCAGAACCTGTTGCGGACAATAAAGGCTGACAAGCCAAAGTTTCTGAAGAGATTTGTTACAATGGATGAAACGTGGGATCCCGAAAGTAAACGCCGAAGCATGCAATGGAAACACCCCCAAAGAAATTCAAGGTTCAGCCACCAAAGGGCAGAGTGATGGCATCTGTGTTCTGGGATGCAGAAGGAATCCTTTTGATAGATTATCTCCAACAGGGAAAGACAATCACAGGTGTTTATTTTGCAACCCTAATTGAAGAATTACGTACTGCCATCAAGGAGAAATGCCGCGGAATGTTCGCTCGTGGTGTGTTGTTCCATTGTGACAATGCTCCCGCCCGCACCTCCCAAGGTGCAGTGGCTGCAATTCATGCAGCAGGGTTTGAAATTGTCCCTCATGCCCCTTATTCTCCAGATCTGGCCCCCAGTGACTTCCACCTGTTCCCGAACATGAAGAAACACCTTTGTGGAAAACATTTTGCCAGTGATTCCGAGGTTATGGATGTTGTGAATGCTTGGTTGCAGGACCAACCAAAATCATTTTTTTCTGCTGGGATTGAAGCACTGGAAGGCCGATTGGAAAAGTGTGTTAATGTTGCAGGGGACTATGTTGAAAAGTGACAGTGATTTGGTTTTCCTACGAGGGTTCCTTCTATGTCAGGGGCGGAGCATGCTGAACCACCCTCGTATTTACATCTAAATGCATTTTGTTAATCTGAAAAATCAGTCTTGCTTTAGATATTCAGTTGATGCCTACAACCACGATTCCAGAATATTTATAATAGTAATAACGGCTGATAGCCCAACACCCTGGCAAGCTTTTGGCTCCAGCCATAGGACATGCAGAGGTTTTGGCTTGGGGAAGCGTAACAACTTTCACAAAATTTTAGCCCGAGTATAGGACTGGTACCCATCATCATGAGGAAATTGGGGAGCTTCGAATGAGTACCATTAACCCAGTTTATTGTGCTGACGTCACACTGTTAAGTGGTTGGATGTTCAGGCACCTCTACTGAGGCATGTTGGAGTTGAGACAGGCACTCGGTAGGGAGGCAATGAGCCTAATAGGCTGTTAGGACAAATAAAATTGCTGATAAAAAAATCCGCTGTACCGTTCATATCTCTTTATCATGTATACAAACTCGAAAAAATCTGTAGTTAAATACATAAAACAGAAACAACATTAAGTTTTCATCATCAACTGATCAATTATCTTTTTGGAATTATTATTGCAAGAGACTAGCTGTTAAAAGACACAAATTCCTACACATTACCCACCAGAGCTGACACTAGGGAGGGGTAACGAGGTGCCACAAGTAAATAAAACTGTTTGTGCATGATTTATTACAAGTTTATAATATGCCAGTGCTTCCAAAAAAGTAGATTATCTGGTTCAAATATTTCAATCCCACTTCGATACATAAAAAAAAATAGTTTGATATTGAACACACATTGAACACTTTGGCTCACTGGAAATGAAAATTTAGAAATTATTATTAGCCTCCCATAAATTCTTGGGATTTAACCTTCAACACCTTCTATTTGTTGCTATTAGGTAATATACAATGTATGAATAAGTTGTTTATAATTTGCAATGATGCTTAAATCCTAACTATATAGGATGTCTGTAATTCAGACTAACAAAGAGACCTGTGGAAAAAACTTATCATAAATCTGCATATATTGTATGCCCCATGGGCCACACACACCTGAAAAACAAGCTTAAGACGTATTTATACTCCCTGTGTCTAAAAAGTTCACTGAATGGCTCGATATATCGACACCAACATGAGTGAGACATGTCGAGAAGTGCCACCTAGTGTGGAGTACACGTGACCTGTCATGTAAACCTAGTGTGGGCAGTCAAATGTAGTGTCACAGTGCAATGGAGCAGCGAGTGCTGCTACAAATAGGGGAAAACTGCAACGGAGATGATTGAAATGTTGGTGCAAGTGTACAGGATGGAATATGTGAGCAGAAAATGTGTTCACAACTAGTTCAAACATTTTCGAGATGGTAAGGGAATGACTGAGGATGAGCCACGTTTAGGTTGCCCGTCGACAAGTAGAACCCCAGACATGATGGAACGAGATCGGCAACTGACTATGAGACTGATTGATTCTGGAGGAATTGGGCATTAGCAAGGACACAGTGCACACCATCGTCAGCGATGATTTGGGTAAGTAGAAAATTTGTTCCTGGTTTGTGCTGCTTAAGCTGACGAGCAGAAAGCAAAATGGATGAAAACCTCTGGAGATTTCATTACAATCTGTGATCAGGATCAATCTTTTCTGCGAACCAGTAACAAGGGATGCACAACCCAAAAACAGTTACTAACAAGAGTCTAAGATCAAGAGAACGTTGATCGATTTTCTTCGACATCCATATGGAAGTCGTTTCTGTAGGTCAAACCGTAACCACAACATTCTACGAGGAAGTTTTTGGGAGTGGTTGCTACGACGCATTTGGCATGTTCAGCAACAGTTGCACAGGACTGGGCAAAGGATGTTGCTGCACGATAATGTGCCTGCACTGTTTCGTTCCTGTACGCAAACTTTCTGCTCAGCGCAGCATACCTGTTCTTGATCATCCACCATACTCCTTTGATCTGCAACCTGCAGACTTCTTTCTGTTTCCCTGCCTGAGGAGAGTTACGAAAGGCACACATTTTGAACTGTATTGTGGCGGATGGGGATTATTTTGAAGGCCAATACAGGTGAATTTGTTTGTATCTTCTGATACAATTCACTGAACTTGTTAGACACAGGGTGTATAGTTTATCTCCAATAAAGTAATATAAATTATAGGAATTTTAAAGGGTGTTTTAATAGATAACCATCACAATTTTTCCCAAACTACAATTCCATGAGGATGAAATAAGACACATGTGTTTCCTTAAACTTTTTTTTTTAATGTCCAAAAATCACATTAAAACTTCTTGAAACTTTTCTTTGATTTTGCACCCTTGGCCACCTTCAAGACGACAAACCTCACGGTTTTGCTCAGAGGTCTGCACTCACCAACCGTCACGATGTCTCCAAGAGCAACATCCCTGGAAGTGGAAAAAAAATTGGAAATAATTAAGTCTTCTTAACGTTTAACTGACATGTGCAGTTATTCAGTTAATCATTAGCCAATAGACATTCAGTGAATTATTACACCAGCACAGAGGGGAAATCATTATTCCAAATAATTTAGAAGCTATACCCTGTCTCAGTTATGTCTGGAGCAAGACTGCGCATAGTGGCAGAGGAGGGGAAATTGAGTGGGCAGAGTGAAGCAGTGCACGCTGCTGAGAAACCTTGTAAATGAAATCACTTTCCCCCTCCTCCACACAATCCAGTTACTCTGTGTTCATTAGTAGAGCAATCTCACGTTACTACTTGTGCAGAGACTTGTTCTAGTTTGCCTGCTCCACAAATAGCTGGGACATAGTGTATAACACAGAATACAAGAAATTTCACTGCTGGTAATAAATGTTACGTGATTGTACCTTTTAATACAAAATGTGGTACTACATACTAAACATAGAATGGGAATATGATTATCTGGTAACATCACCTATAAACTTCAAAGGTGTACACTACGGATGGCCAAATCCTGATATCAGATATCATAATTATCCAGACATTCGGATTCTCAGAAATGTCCGGATAACAGAATGTGTGTGAAAATTATTCATGTTTCACAGGCTATCCAAATATTCCTTTATTCGTCATGCTCATATTTCACTCTATGGATTTTCCACATACCCTTAGGTCTCCACCACAGATGACTAAACTTCCTGAATCATGGCGCTTCAGTGGAATTTCAATTTTTTACATTTTACATTTGAATGTATGATGTGGGAAAGTTTAAAATCCGGGAACGTACAATGGGGTTGCACGTACTTTCAACATTTTTCCTACACACATGACAAGCTACCAACGTGGATAACTGTTTTATGAGCAATGACACAGTATGCCAGAGATCCAAGATTGAGTCCTGGTCGAGCCAGCATACTTCTCTCATTATGAATTATCGTAACTAACGAGATAATGTGATTAAGCAGTCTTACAAGTAAATAAAATGTTTTTTGACCTGACATTAGGTTTTCTTTATTCGCAAAGCCTATTGTAATTACGTTGGTTACACACATTAAGCAAATGATCGAACAACACAAATCCTTCATTTAATATTTGTTCTAAAAAATTCAGTACAACACAAAAATTCCCATTCTTTGAACGTTTAAAAAACATCCATGAGCATCTGAAATATTAACAAACAAAACTTCGACCTGACAAATTTCCACAGGTTAAATTAAATAATTCTCAATAACACTGCATTAGATCAGAAAAAAAGATTTTGCATAATTAAAAATTCAGAAAACCGTCAAATATCATCATATGCAACTACACATTTATCAGGGTAATGTGAAAGTATTCACAATAATATTGTTCTATTAAAGTGTGTTGGCATCAGAAGAATAAAATTGTGCTTCATTCAAAATTCAGAAGACCGTCGAATATTATCATATGCAACTACACTTTTCTGAGCGCAATGTGAAAGAATTCACAATAATATTGTTCTATTAAAGTAAGTGTGTTGGCATCAGTAAAATGAAAATGTGCTTCATTCAAAATTCAGAAGACCGTCAAATATCATCATATGCAACTACACTTTTCTGAGGGCAATGTGAAAGAATTCACAATAATAATATTGTTCTATTAAAGTGTGTTGGCATCAGAAGAATAAAATTGTGCTTCATTCAAAATTCAGAAGACCGTCGAATATCATCATATGCAACTACACTTTTCTGAGGGCAATGTGAAAGAATTCACAATAATATTGTTCTATTAAAGTAAGTGTGTTGGCATCAGTAAAATGAAAATGTGCTTCATTCAAAATTCAGAAGACCGTCAAATATCATCATATGCAACTACACTTTTCTGAGGGCAATGTGAAAGAATTCACAATAATATTGTTCTATTAAAGTAAGTGTGTTGGCATCAGTAAAATGAAAATGTTCTACATTCAAAATTCAGAAGACCGTCGAATATCATCATATGCAACTACACTTTTCTGAGGGCAATGTGAAAGAATTCACAATAATATTGTTCTATTAAAGTAAGTGTGTTGGCATCAGAAGAATAAAATTGTGCTTCATTCAAAATTCAGAAGACCGTCGAATATCATCATATGCAACTACACTTTTCTGAGGGCAATGTGAAAGAATTCACAATAATATTGTTCTATTAAAGTAAGTGTGTTGGCATCAGTAAAATGAAAATGTTCTACATTCAAAATTCAGAAGACCGTCGAATATCATCATATGCAACTACACTTTTCTGAGGGCAATGTGAAAGAATTCACAATAATATTGTTCTATTAAAGTAAGTGTGTTGGCATCAGTAAAATGAAAATGTTCTACATTCAAAATTCAGAAGACCGTCGAATATCATCATATGCAACTACACTTTTCTGAGGGCAATGTGAAAGAATTCACAATAATATTGTTCTATTAAAGTAAGTGTGTTGGCATCAGTAAAATGAAAATGTTCTACATTCAAAATTCAGAAGACCGTCAAATATCATCATATGCAACTACACTTTTCTGAGGGCAATGTGAAAGAATTCACAATAATATTGTTCTATTAAAGTAAGTGTGTTGGCATCAGTAAAATGAAAATGTTCTACATTCAAAATTCAGAAGACCGTCGAATATCATCATATGCAACTACACTTTTCTGAGGGCAATGTGAAAGAATTCACAATAATATTGTTCTATTAAAGTAAGTGTGTTGGCATCAGTAAAATGAAAATGTGCTTCATTCAAAATTCAGAAGACCGTCAAATATCATCATATGCAACTACACTTTTCTGAGGGCAATGTGAAAGAATTCACAATAATATTGTTCTATTAAAGTAAGTGTGTTGGCATCAGTAAAATGAAAATGTTCTACATTCAAAATTCAGAAGACCGTCGAATATCATCATATGCAACTACACTTTTCTGAGGGCAATGTGAAAGAATTCACAATAATATTGTTCTATTAAAGTAAGTGTGTTGGCATCAGAAGAATAAAATTGTGCTTCATTCAAAATTCAGAAGACCGTCGAATATCATCATATGCAACTACACTTTTCTGAGGGCAATGTGAAAGAATTCACAATAATATTGTTCTATTAAAGTAAGTGTGTTGGCATCAGTAAAATGAAAATGTTCTACATTCAAAATTCAGAAGACCGTCGAATATCATCATATGCAACTACACTTTTCTGAGGGCAATGTGAAAGAATTCACAATAATATTGTTCTATTAAAGTAAGTGTGTTGGCATCAGTAAAATGAAAATGTTCTACATTCAAAATTCAGAAGACCGTCGAATATCATCATATGCAACTACACTTTTCTGAGGGCAATGTGAAAGAATTCACAATAATATTGTTCTATTAAAGTAAGTGTGTTGGCATCAGTAAAATGAAAATGTTCTACATTCAAAATTCAGAAGACCGTCGAATATCATCATATGCAACTACACTTTTCTGAGGGCAATGTGAAAGAATTCACAATAATATTGTTCTATTAAAGTAAGTGTGTTGGCAACAGTAAAAGGAAAATGTGCTTCATTCAAAATTCAGAAGACCGTTGAATATCATCATATGCAACTACACTTTTCTGAGGGCAATGTGAAAGAATTCACAATAATATTGTTCTATTAAAGTAAGTGTGTTGGCATCAGTAAAATGAAAATGTTCTACATTCAAAATTCAGAAGACCGTCGAATATCATCATATGCAACTACACTTTTCTGAGGGCAATGTGAAAGAATTCACAATAATATTGTTCTATTAAAGTAAGTGTGTTGGCATCAGAAGAATAAAATTGTGCTTCATTCAAAATTCAGAAGACCGTCGAATATCATCATATGCAACTACACTTTTCTGAGGGCAATGTGAAAGAATTCACAATAATATTGTTCTATTAAAGTACGTGTGTTGGCATCAGTAAAAGGAAAATGTGCTTCATTCAAAATTCAGAAGACCGTTGAATATCATCATATGCAACTACACTTTTCTGAGGGCAATGTGAAAGAATTCACAATAATATTGTTCTATTAAAGTAAGTGTGTTGGCATCAGTAAAATGAAAATGTTCTACATTCAAAATTCAGAAGACCGTCGAATATCATCATATGCAACTACACTTTTCTGAGGGCAATGTGAAAGAATTCACAATAATATTGTTCTATTAAAGTAAGTGTGTTGGCATCAGAAGAATAAAATTGTGCTTCATTCAAAATTCAGAAGACCGTCGAATATCATCATATGCAACTACACTTTTCTGAGGGCAATGTGAAAGAATTCACAATAATATTGTTCTATTAAAGTACGTGTGTTGGCATCAGTAAAAGGAAAATGTGCTTCATTCAAAATTCAGAAGACCGTTGAATATCATCATATGCAACTACACTTTTCTGAGGGCAATGTGAAAGAATTCACAATAATATTGTTCTATTAAAGTAAGTGTGTTGGCATCAGTAAAATGAAAATGTTCTACATTCAAAATTCAGAAGACCGTCGAATATCATCATATGCAACTACACTTTTCTGAGGGCAATGTGAAAGAATTCACAATAATATTGTTCTATTAAAGTAAGTGTGTTGGCATCAGAAGAATAAAATTGTGCTTCATTCAAAATTCAGAAGACCGTCGAATATCATCATATGCAACTACACTTTTCTGAGGGCAATGTGAAAGAATTCACAATAATATTGTTCTATTAAAGTAAGTGTGTTGGCATCAGTAAAATGAAAATGTTCTACATTCAAAATTCAGAAGACCGTCGAATATCATCATATGCAACAACACTTTTCTGAGGGCAATGTGAAAGAATTCACAATAATATTGTTCTATTAAAGTAAGTGTGTTGGCATCAGTAAAATGAAAATGTTCTACATTCAAAATTCAGAAGACCGTCGAATATCATCATATGCAACTACACTTTTCTGAGGGCAATGTGAAAGAATTCACAATAATATTGTTCTATTAAAGTAAGTGTGTTGGCAACAGTAAAAGGAAAATGTGCTTCATTCAAAATTCAGAAGACCGTTGAATATCATCATATGCAACTACACTTTTCTGAGGGCAATGTGAAAGAATTCACAATAATATTGTTCTATTAAAGTAAGTGTGTTGGCATCAGTAAAATGAAAATGTTCTACATTCAAAATTCAGAAGACCGTCGAATATCATCATATGCAACTACACTTTTCTGAGGGCAATGTGAAAGAATTCACAATAATATTGTTCTATTAAAGTAAGTGTGTTGGCATCAGAAGAATAAAATTGTGCTTCATTCAAAATTCAGAAGACCGTCGAATATCATCATATGCAACTACACTTTTCTGAGGGCAATGTGAAAGAATTCACAATAATATTGTTCTATTAAAGTACGTGTGTTGGCATCAGTAAAAGGAAAATGTGCTTCATTCAAAATTCAGAAGACCGTTGAATATCATCATATGCAACTACACTTTTCTGAGGGCAATGTGAAAGAATTCACAATAATATTGTTCTATTAAAGTAAGTGTGTTGGCATCAGTAAAATGAAAATGTTCTACATTCAAAATTCAGAAGACCGTCGAATATCATCATATGCAACTACACTTTTCTGAGGGCAATGTGAAAGAATTCACAATAATATTGTTCTATTAAAGTAAGTGTGTTGGCATCAGAAGAATAAAATTGTGCTTCATTCAAAATTCAGAAGACCGTCGAATATCATCATATGCAACTACACTTTTCTGAGGGCAATGTGAAAGAATTCACAATAATATTGTTCTATTAAAGTACGTGTGTTGGCATCAGTAAAAGGAAAATGTGCTTCATTCAAAATTCAGAAGACCGTCGAATATCATCATATGCAACTACACTTTTCTGAGGGCAATGTGAAAGAATTCACAATAATATTGTTCTATTAAAGTAAGTGTGTTGGCATCAGTAAAATGAAAATGTTCTACATTCAAAATTCAGAAGACCGTCAAATATCATCATATGCAACTACACTTTTCTGAGGGCAATGTGAAAGAATTCACAATAATATTGTTCTATTAAAGTAAGTGTGTTGGCATCAGAAGAATAAAATTGTGCTTCATTCAAAATTCAGAAGACCATCGAATATCATCATATGCAACTACACTTTTCTGAGGGCAATGTGAAAGAATTCACAATAATATTGTTCTATTAAAGTGTGTTGGCATCAGTAAAATGAAAATGTGCTTCATTCAAAATTCAGAAGACCGTCGAATATCATCATATGCAACTACACTTTTCTGAGGGCAATGTGAAAGAATTCACAATAATATTGTTCTATTAAAGTAAGTGTGTTGGCATCAGCAGAATAAAATTGTGCTTCATTCAAAATTCAGAAGACCGTCGAATATCATCATATGCAACTACACTTTTCTGAGGGCAATGTGAAAGAATTCACAATAATATTGTTCTATTAAAGTAAGTGTGTTGGCATCAGAAGAATAAAATTGTGCTTCATTCAAAATTCAGAAGACCGTCGAATATCATCATATGCAACTACACTTTTCTGAGGGCAATGTGAAAGAATTCACAATAATATTGTTCTATTAAAGTAAGTGTGTTGGCATCAGTAAAATGAAAATGTGCTTCATTCAAAATTCAAAAGACCATCGAATATCATCATATGCAAATTCACTTTTCTGAGGGCAATGTGAAAGAATTCACAATAATATTGTTCTATTAAAGTAAGTGTGTTGGCATCAGTAAAATGAAAATGTTCTACATTCAAAATTCAGAAGACCGTCGAATATCATCATATGCAACTACACTTTTCTGAGGGCAATGTGAAAGAATTCACAATAATATTGTTCTATTAAAGTAAGTGTGTTGGCATCAGAAGAATAAAATTGTGCTTCATTCAAAATTCAGAAGACCGTCGAATATCATCATATGCAACTACACTTTTCTGAGGGCAATGTGAAAGAATTCACAATAATATTGTTCTATTAAAGTAAGTGTGTTGGCATCAGTAAAATGAAAATGTTCTACATTCAAAATTCAGAAGACCGTCGAATATCATCATATGCAACTACACTTTTCTGAGGGCAATGTGAAAGAATTCACAATAATATTGTTCTATTAAAGTAAGTGTGTTGGCATCAGTAAAATGAAAATGTGCTTCATTCAAAATTCAAAAGACCGTCGAATATCATCATATGCAAATTCACTTTTCTGAGGGCAATGTGAAAGAATTCACAATAATATTGTTCTATTAAAGTAAGTGTGTTGGCATCAGTAAAATGAAAATGTTCTACATTCAAAATTCAGAAGACCGTCGAATATCATCATATGCAACTTCACTTTTCTGAGGGCAATGTGAAAGAATTCACAATAATATTGTTCTATTAAAGTAAGTGTGTTGGCATCAGAAGAATAAAATTGTGCTTCATTCAAAATTCAGAAGACCGTCGAATATCATCATATGCAACTACACTTTTCTGAGGGCAATGTGAAAGAATTCACAATAATATTGTTCTATTAAAGTAAGTGTGTTGGCATCAGTAAAATGAAAATGTTCTACATTCAAAATTCAGAAGACCGTCGAATATCATCATATGCAACTACACTTTTCTGAGGGCAATGTGAAAGAATTCACAATAATATTGTTCTATTAAAGTAAGTGTGTTGGCATCAGTAAAATGAAAATGTTCTACATTCAAAATTCAGAAGACCGTCGAATATCATCATATGCAACTACACTTTTCTGAGGGCAATGTGAAAGAATTCACAATAATATTGTTCTATTAAAGTAAGTGTGTTGGCATCAGTAAAATGAAAATGTGCTTCATTCAAAATTCAGAAGACCGTCGAATATCATCATATGCAACTACACTTTTCTGAGGGCAATGTGAAAGAATTCACAATAATATTGTTCTATTAAAGTAAGTGTGTTGGCATCAGTAAAATGAAAATGTTCTACATTCAAAATTCAGAAGACCGTCGAATATCATCATATGCAACTACACTTTTCTGAGGGCAATGTGAAAGAATTCACAATAATATTGTTCTATTAAAGTAAGTGTGTTGGCATCAGAAGAATAAAATTGTGCTTCATTCAAAATTCAGAAGACCATCGAATATCATCATATGCAACTACACTTTTCTGAGGGCAATGTGAAAGAATTCACAATAATATTGTTCTATTAAAGTAAGTGTGTTGGCATCAGTAAAATGAAAATGTGCTTCATTCAAAATTCAGAAGACCGTCGAATATCATCATATGCAACTACACTTTTCTGAGGGCAATGTGAAAGAATTCACAATAATATTGTTCTATTAAAGTTAGTGATGTGGCCTCGGTGGCTGTCGGTAACACATCTGACTACCATGCTAAAGGTCCCGGCTTCAATCCCCGGCCGGTTCATATCCGGGAACTTTTCTAATGATGGAAGCGGCCCCGGGCACCCACCCAGCGTCGAATAACATGGGTACCTGGGGGGTAAAGGCGGTCAGGGGCATGGTGTTGATCACATCACCCCCACTCAGAACCGGATCAAGAAAGTGTGGGTCATTACCACCTATACGCCTTCATGGCATGCTGCTAAGCACAGGGGAACACTTTACTTTCACTTTACTTTTTATTAAAGTAAGTGTGTTGGCATCAGAAGAATAAAATTGTGCTTCATTCAAAATTCAGAAGACCGTCGAATATCATCATATGCAACTACACATTTATCAGGAAAATGTGAAAAAAAAAAAAATATTGTTCTATTAAAGCAAGTGTGTTGGCATCAGTAAGATAAAATTACGCTTCATCAAAAATTCAGAAGACCGTCGAATATCCTCATATGCAATTACACTTTCTTCAGGGTATATAATAGACAATAACATTAGTTTATTAAAATGTGTGTGTTGGCATAAAAAAAAAATTGTGCTTCATTCAAAATTGAGAAGACCGTCGAATATCATATGCAACTACACTTTTCTCACGGTATATAATAGACAATAATATTAGCATATTAAAATGTGTGTGTTGGCAAAAAAATAAAATTGTGCTTCATTCAAAATTCAGAAGACCATCTAATATCATCAAATTTAACTACACTTTTCTCAGGGAAATTTCAAACAATTCATAATAATATTGTTCTATTAAAGTAAGTGTGCAGGCATCAGTAAAATAAAATTGTGCTTCATTCAAAATTCAGAAGACCGATGAATATAATCATATGCAACTACACATTTACCAGGGTAATGTGAAAGAATTCACAAAAATATTGTTCTATTAAAGTAAGTGTGTTGGCAAGAGTAAGATAAAATTGTGCTCCATTCAAAATTCAGAAGACCATCAAATATCATCATATGCTACCACAATTTTTGCAGGGTGTATGGGTAATTCTAAAAGAAAAAATGATAGAAACTTTCTCTAGCTCTCATTAAAATGATTTAAAAATATTTAGGAACATCAAAATAATTTTAAAAATATAATATCTTAGTTGAGAAAATTTAAAAAAAATGATTTTTGATTTATTTTACTTCGACTCTTGGCTTATTTGCGAAGATGGAGATGAAATTGATGAATGCACACTCAAACATCAATGCCCAGGCCAGGATTTGAACCCGGGACCCCTGGCATCATAGGGCGATTTACTAAACACTCCGGCACGGGGGCCGGCAGAGAAAATTTTAAAAATATAATGTCCCAGGGGAACTTTCCACTCGGTGGACACTGGTAAAAGGTCTCATAAAAATCCACACATTGCATCACTATTCAATCCACATCAAGAAATTGGAGAGAAGGGATGCTATTGTGATTTGAAGAGACAGTTGGGGGTGTTGGAATTGCCTTTTGTGCGAAATTTGTGGGATTAAGTTAAAAGGTTCCAACTTTGTTGAGACCACATTTCCACTCCATGGACAACCCTCTCGAGGTGAGGAATTTTGCAAACCATTCATTAATACAGTTTGAGTTATAAACTTTATATACAGAGCTCAGCTGAAAATATATGTTTGCTAACTTGAATTTCCATGAAGTAATACAACAACAAAAAAAAAAAAAAAAAAATTTGTCCCCTACGTGGACATGTCCACAGAAACAGAGGAAAATTTCATGTTTTAATCATTTGTTGAATCGAAATTAATAAAACTAAACTATTTGTAATTTTAGGCTCACATATTCTTTTAACGTGAGTTTTTGTACATTTCAATATTCTATTGCTTTCTTGCATCTCTTGTTCACCAAATGAGTAATTTAACTTATTGATGAGTAAACTTGTTATTGTTACTACCATCTTTTCTTTTTACAAAAAAGTGAAACTTGCCATCCTAGTAGGCCCCTAATTACTATACTGCAATTTTATGAATTATGTGTAAACAATTTCTGTGAATCACGTCTCATGTAACTCATTTCTGCTCCTCCACTCTGTGGACAAGCCAGTTTTACAAATTTTAATTTTCTGATTAACTAGGGGCAAATGATCTTGGTACGCAGAGCAATAAGATTTCTTTGGGCAAAAAATTTGTAAGCGGCAGACATTCATCGTGAATGTGGTACGACAATCACTTATGAAATTTACTGTAACACTTTGCAGGAATGAGAAGAGTCATCCACAACAAACGTTGCGTTGTTGTGTTCGTGCATGACAACGCTCACTCTCACACTGCTGGGCGAACACAAGACCTTTCACGCCAATTCAAATGGTACGGTTTTTTATCATCCCCGTACATCCCAGACTTGACTCCTTCTGATTTCTATCTGTTCACTCGCATGAAGAAGTGGCTTCTTCCAAGTTACCATCATCCCTGTTAAGTTTAGTACTCCTCCCTATGCAAATATTCACGGCTTCATAAACATTTCTACCCAATTTATTTTCCTCTTTCCTGATGACCTCTCTTTTTACGATTTTATGTCCACTTTTAATAATATGTTCTGATAGCCCCATTTTGGGGACTCCCTCTCTGATATCATCATGCTCCCCATCTCACGAGCATGATTCTTCCCATCTGCCCGATATACTCCCTGCCACATTCGCATTCTATCCTGGATACACCTTTTTGTCCATCTGGGTTTTCCTTCCCCCTTCAACACTTTCAATATTCTGTGAAACGTTTTTCTATTGGTAAAAAAGATGAAGAAAATAAACGATATGACACAGTTCAGCGTCAAAAACTCTGTGGAGGTTAAAAAATCTATTGAAAGGTTAGAAATTGAGAACGAAGATGAAATTAGTAGTTTCGACGTGGTCAATTTGTACCCAAGTGTACGCAGAGAGAAAGCAGGTGATTGTCTGCAGAGAGAAAGCAGGTGATTGTCTACAGAGATGGTTACTGGAAAATGGGATTGACATTTTGACAGCTTGGGAATATGTTAGGTGTTCACCCTTGTAACGGGATATAAATATTTTTATGTCCACGATAGGATTTATAGACAGAAAAAAGGGTTGGCAATGGGGAACCCGATATCAGGTATTGTAGCCTGCATTATGTAGAAAAAACTGCTTTGGAGCAAACATTGGGGGTAACATTAAATTATATGGGAGGTACGTCGACGATATATTAATAATAGGAAAGAAAAGAGAGCTCAATATTGTTTTTGAAGAATTAGGAAAACGGGACGAAAGGATTGATTTTACCAGGGAAAACCTCGTTGACGGTAAGATCAATTTCTTGGATCTTAGTATTACAAAAACATATAAAGACAGGCGTATACCATAAACCGTTAGCCGGGGACTTGTATATAAACAAAAAATCAGACCATCCCAGGAAAATAAAGACAAATGTTTTTTCTCAATTCTTTTATTAGGGCAGGAAGATTATACAATGAAGGGGAAAAAAAAAGAAAAGGAAGTACGAGGTTTATTTTTTAATTAGGGGCCGTTTTGCACTCACATTGGCAACACTGCATGCTTGACATTTTTCACATGTGTGTTAAGTTACCCACATGCCTTGCACGTAAACAGAGGCCATTTGCACATTGTGAAATGCTTGGTGTGTTGTGGTGGACAATGGAAGTGGTGCAGGTGATTGAAAATCCCGCCGAGTGTGAGATACGATCAGTGATCAGGTTTTTAACCATGAAAAATGTGAAAGCGGCAGACATTTATCGCCAGTTACGTGAGGTGTATGGTGAGAATGTCATTGTTGAAGGCAAAGTGCGTAAGTGGGTACGTCTGTTTAAGGCCGGTCGCATGAATGTTCATGACGAACCACAATCAGGATGCCCCTCAATCATAACGGACTCATTGGTGCATGATGATGAGAGCGTGATATGAGCCAACCACCGTTTGACAGTGTTTCTGCTGAATGGACAAACAGTTAATGCGGCCGTGTATTGCAATGCTCTCAAGAAACTTCGCCGAGCAATACAGAATAAACGACGAGGAATGCTGTCTTCCGATATCATGTTGCTGCACGACAACTCACGGGCCACACAGTCGCTCATCGACTCATTTGGCTGGGAGCGGATGGACCACCCTTCGTACAGTCCTGATCTTGCCCCTAACGATTATCACCTATTCCTCCACTTGAAGATTTTCCTCGATGGGAAGCGATTCAACAGCGCCGATGAAGCCAAGCAGACAGTGATGGATTGGCTGTCTGACCTGGCGGCATATTTCTTTGATGAGGGTCTACAAAAGCTCATTTACCACTACAGTAAGTGTCTCAACAACTATGGGAACTACATTGAGAAGTAGCTGAATGTACATACGAACAGCCACAGAGGGAATTACATTTCTTCCTTTGCATGTTTTAGTTTCATTTCAAAATGACCCCTAATTAAAAATAAACATCGTAGAACGGATAATAGGAGGTGGGGGGGGGGAAGGTACATGAACCAAGAAATGAATAGAATAGCTAGGAAAGCACAGAAGATCATCAAGAGGGAGATTAGTAATGACATTAATGGGAAAACAAGGGAAGAAGGGGAAGAGAAAAAGGAAACAAAGTTAGTTTTGTCGGAATTCCATATTATAAAGGGGTATCTGGAAAAATAGAAAAGACTGTAAAGGAATACGGGGTTAGATGTGGGATGAAGCCTTCCCCAGAATATAAAAAGGGAGGAAGTTAAACCCAGATGGACAAAAAGGTGTATACAGGATAGAATGTGAATGTGGCAGGGAGTATATCGGGCAGACTGGAAGAAGCATGCATGTGCGATGGGGAGAGTATCACAGGGAGAGTCCGCAAAACTGGGCTATCTGAACATACGAGGGTCATTCGGAAAGTAACCGCTCTTTGGCTGTAAATAGAAAACCCACATAGCTACAACAAATTTCTACTTTACATCTGAAAGGTACAACTGTCCTCTATTTTTCAACATAGTCGCCATGTCAATTCAAGTGTTTCACCAAATTAAAAATCCCTTCTGCATAAAACTTGGCCGGCTGGGTATTCAACCAACCTGTCACAGCATTTTAAAGATCCTCATTGTCAGCGAAGTGCACCAAGCCACTTCTTCATGCGAGAAAATCAGAAGGAGCCAAGTCTGGGATGTACGGGGATGATAAAAAAACGTACCATTTGAATTGGCGTAAAAAGATCTTGTGTTCGCCCAGCAGTGTGAGAGCGAGCGTTGTCATGTACGAACACAACAACGCGACGTTTGTTCTGGATGGTTCTTCTCATTTCTGCAAAGTGTTACAGTAAACTTCAGAAGTGATTGTCGTACCACATTCATGATGGATGTCTGCCGCTTACAGATTTTTTGCCCAAAGAAATCTTATCGCTCTGCGTACCTCACATTTTGCGGGATTTTTCGATGGCAGCAACACATTTTGTGATGTCATAACCAGCACACGCGCGCCACAAAGATGCTCTCACTAGCACAGCTGGAAGCGTACTGAATCACAGATTGCGTGACGTAACAACGGTTGCGATCTGCCAGCTACAATGGCGGTTACTTTCCGAATGACCCTCGTATTATTAAAAGTGGACATAAATTGTAAAGAGAGGTCATCAGGAAAGAGGAAAATAAATTGGGTAGAAATGTTTATGAAGCCGCGAATATTTGTATAGGGAGGAGTACTAAACTTAACAGGGATGATGGCAACTTGGGAGAAGGGTGGGTTAGACGTATCAAAAAATGGGATAAGGCAATGAAAACCGAACCTAAGATCAGCTTTCATGTTACTCCAGAGGTCATCAGAGCAGCAGGTGAGGAACGAGAATTTACGTTAGAATGGTGACATAATAGGAGGGAAAGGGGGATTGAATAGGAGGAGAAGCAGCTTTCACCTCATATCAGATTGGTGTTGTTCACCAGTGGTGGCCTTGCAAATGACGTGGGTTTTTATCGGTTTCAAGTGTTCCCATTTTTAAGTGATTTTAATCGAAATAGGTGGTTTGTCTTTACGGGATTTTTAAAATATGAAGTTTTCTTTTAAAATTAGGAATGTGTCAGGGAAAGTGTTTTCAACCCTACCCTCAACCTAATCCTCTTTTAACATTGCACTATGTTCAGTGTTTAGGAAAATATTTACGAACCTGATAAATGGGGCAGTAAGACCCTGAAACGTTCCAAAAAAGCTTCATACTCACTCACGTAAGCAGTGTTAAATTTAACTTTATACAATTTAACATTATTTTATTTAATAGTGAGTAATACATCCATTGTTACTATGGGTTAAATTGAAGATAAAAGTCTGTAACTCGTCAACCACTGCATCTTTTTGAACAATTGAAATCATAAATGTAAGAATGAGTAAAACCATTAAGCAGGGGGCAAAGGCCCCCCTTGTTTTTTTTCCCCCAAAGTTGCAGCACATATCCTCGTAGAGTGGCCTTTTGTCCTTCTTCCCTCCATATTTGGTCCATCTAGCATCCATAGGGCTGATGCTAGAAATGAAATTCTGGACACTGTGTAGAAGCTGGCAACACTACCACATTATATTATTATTTCTTAGTCAAGAAGTATCACTCTTGATTATAACAAACCTTGTACAGTAGTAGGAATGTACCACCGCTACATACTACATATTTTTTTTCATTCACTGTGATCTATTGAGGGAGAGGGGGGGGGGGGGCACAAGAATTTAGAAAAAAAAATTCAACTTTCCCTAACAGTAATTATTGGGACGCAAATGTATAAATTTTACTTCTGCTAAGGAAAAAAAAGGAAGAAAAAAACATCTGTCTACGACACTTAGTTTTAGAGTTAACGATTTTTTTTATATTTTGCAGTAAGTTTGAAAGGTGCGCACTTCAAATGGTGCTGGCTCAGTTCAAAAGGCAGGCACAGGAGATGTCTGGCTTCTAAAGGTTAAAATAAGTGTATGGCATCAGGAAATTAAGATTGTGCTTCATTCAAAATTCAGAATACGCTGATCATCATCATATGCAACTACCTCTTCACAAGGTATATAATTGATAGAGGCACATAATTTTGGTAAATAAAATTATATTTCGGTGTTATAGCGGTGAAAAATTGGCTGAAAAGTGGTATAAAAAAACATTTTCGTTTTAAAATTGTGAATATAATACTAAATTTGATTAAAAACTACACTTGGTACTCAAAATTAATATTTCACTTCTAAAAGCACATTTATGGAGTTTTCAGAGTATTAAGTTTATTTCTGTGTAAAGGAGTCCATTTGTGCTTCTACAATATTAACAGCAGAATTAATCAATTTTCCCTGAATTGCATAACTCTCAGGATAATTCAGACCTCGGAAGATGTCGCGTCGGTAAATAAACCCTAATTTTTTTGTGTTTAAGAATTTATTTCACACAGTTCATATCGCATTATTTCGTGAGAAAACATGGTAGCAAATGAAATCTCTCACCTTTCAAAATCATGAAAAATTAACATTACAATGTGTTATTTTGCATTTCGCTTTTGACGAAAAAACGAAATTTCAAAAAAACCATTGTGGTGTTAATTTTTCATGTTTTTGAAAGGTGTGTGGTGAATTTTCCTACCCTGTTTTGTCACGAAATAATGAGAAATGGACTGCAAAATAGACTCAAACACAAAATTTAGTTTATTTACTAACGCGATACTTTCTGAAGTCAGAATTATCCTGAGAGTTATGCAATTCACGGAAAATTGATTAATTCTGCTGTAAATATTTGAGAAGCAAAAATGGGCCCCTTTATACAGGAATAAGCTTAATATTGTGGTAACGACATAAATGTGCTATTAGAAGAGATATTTATTTTGTGTAGTAAGTGCAGTTTTTAAGTCAAATACTGCTTTTCACCGCTATAGCAGCGAAAATTTTATTTTATTTACCGCTTTTGAACCTGAAATTGACTCTTTTTGTACCAAAATTTTCCTTTTTTATTCCCTAAAAATATGTGAATCTAACAATAACCTACACCTTTCTAAAGTTATATGATAAATTGAAAAATATATCACATTAAAAAAGGAATGCAATATTCAGAAGTCCTTTGAATATCATCAAATACTACTACCCTTTTATCAGGGCATTTTAAATAATTCGTAATGATATTGTTACAGTGAAACACAGACATTAGATTATCTCTAATAATAAACTGAAGCTTGATGGTCCCAAAATAGCACAATATTATAAGTTTCCTTAACGTTAAATTTGCATGCATTTTAAAATCTTTCAATTTGGTTCCCTGTAAAAGAAAATGTAAAATCAAGTTCTCATTGTATTTCAGAAAATGTAGTGTGGCCACATGCAAAATTGATGGATACCATCACATGATGTTACTATTTTCTTATGGCTTTTCAAATAATACATAATGGTATTATGGTGGCCGCGGTGGCTCAGTCGGTAACGCGTCTGACTACCATGCTCAAGGTCCCGGGTTCGATTTCCGGCTGGTTCAAATCCGGGAACTTTTCTAACGGTGGAAGCGGCCCCGGCGCCTACCCAGCGTTGAATAACATGGGTACCTGGGGGAAACCCTGTGGGGTAAAGGCGGTCAGGGGCGTGATGCTGATCACATCACCCCCACTCACGACCGGATCAAGAAAGTGTGGGGCGTTACCCCCACACCCCCTATATGCCTTCATGGCAAGGTGCTATGCACAGGGGAACACTTTACCTTTTACCTTTACATAATGGTATTGGTATATTGGAATGAGTGTAATAAGTGTGTTGGCATCAGATATAAAATTGTCCTTCATGCAAAATTCAGAAGACCGTCGAATATCATCATATGCCACCATATTTTTTTAAAACCCTTAAAAAACAAGTTTTCATGTAGTTCTGGAATATATTGTGGCCCAGGTAATGTTACGACTGCTACATGAGTCCTTAGGCATGTCATTAGTGATTAGTAGAAGCACATATTTTTGGTAAATAAAAAAGCAAAATTTCGGTACAAAAGCAGAGTTGATTTCAGGTTCAAAAGTGGTAAATAAAATAAAATTTTGGTGTTATAGCGGTGAATAATCACATCAAAAGTGCTATATAAAATGACATTTTGGGTTTAAAATTGTGACTATAATCCTAAATTTGATTTAAAAACTGAACTTATTACACAAAATAAACTTACCCCTTCTAATAGCACATTTACGTATGTAGTTATCAGAGTATTAAATTTATTCCTGGGTAAAGTGGTCCATTTTTGCTTCTAAATATTTACAGCAGAATTAATCAATTTCCCGTGAATTGCATAACTCACAGGATACTTCAGACTTCAGAAAGTGTCGCGTCGGTATATAAACGGTAAATTTCGTGTTTAAGAGTCTATTTCGCAGTTAATTTCGTGACGAAACTGGGTAGAAAAATGCACCTCACACCTTTCAGAAACATGAAAAATGAACATTACAGCATGTTATTTCATATTTCGTGTTTTCGTCAAAAATGAAATTTGCATGCCTCTAGTAATTAGTAAAGTTTAATTCATTCCGAGAGAGGGGACTGTCCTGAAAATTATGTGAAATATTTTGTCAGCATGTTTGTCTCATGTTTGACGCTTTCAAACAAGTTACTTTCTACTTGTTCCGTATGTATATCCTATGAAGGATGCTGTGTAAATTCATATGTACAATATTTTACTTACATGCTGTAAACTTAAACATATTTTTGAAATACTGTATTTACTCATGTATAATGCACACTTTTTTCCAAAATTTTTGCTCCCAAAAACTGTGATGCATATTATGCACGGAATAATTCAGACAGCCAACATGAAACCGTACAGGGTCATTCCATGACTTTGGGACACATGCAATGATTTTTCATGTTTACGGAATCCTATCATGTTATATATTGTTGTAAGCTTAAATCCTGCAGTTTCTGAATATGGCAACAGTATTCCATTCAAGATAACGACACTAATGTGAAATGCAGTTGAAATAAGTTCATCACAAAATGAAAGAACGTTCTTATTTCTATGGTGCTTTGGATAAAAGAAAACAATAATTAAAATGTATTACTGGCCAATATATGGAGTGTGTATATTCCTTAATGGACGAAATCTTGCGCTCCTACCTGCTAGTTTGAAGGTCCTGAATGTGCTCTTATAAATGTTATATTAGTCAAGGAAAAAGTATATACCAGGCTGTCCCAGAAGTCCTGCACCATCAGCACACTGAGCTCCAAGATGTGAAGTTTGCGAGGATAGGTTGTGCCACCAGTGAAAGGCTGTTGGCAGGCATAGAGGACAGATTCGTGGGATGAAGTGAAGGCACGCACAGCATGTGTAGCGAGAGTTCTCGTGAAGTTAAAGTGGGCACGATGAGTGAGGACCATATTGCACTTGGTGCAGTGCGAAGGAAATTTGTCGTGTGGAGAACGAAGAAGTGGTGATTCGATCGACAGCTTCACGTTGGTTTAAAAAAGAATCGCTTCAGGTGATTTACGCCTCGCGGACAACGCCCGCACGGGGTGACCTCCGATGGACATTAACGAGTCTCTGCAGGATGCTGTGAATGGTACACCACAATCCAGCACACGTGTGTTAGCAAGAGTGGTTGGGGCATCCAAATCGACAGTAAACCGTCGCTTGCATGACATGGATTACACCAATAAACAGCACCGACAAAGTCCGCAAGAACTGACAGAGGTGCAGGCTCAGCTCAGAGTTGCAATTTGCCAGACATTGCTACAAAACCCGCATGATCTTCGTTTTTGGAGGAGGATTGTGACAGAAGACGAGAAGTGGGTGTTTCTGAAAACCCTGATACACGTAAACAATGGGTAAAAAGAAGACAGGAGGTCATCGCCCTTGTGAAACAGGACAGATTTGGGAAAAAGCTCATGCTGAGTGTGTGGTGGAATATTAACGGGATTGTCCATTATAAGTTTGTTCCAGAAGGTCATGCTGAAACAGGTTAACTGTATTCTGAACAATTACGGCCGAATGTATGCCATTCTGAACGGGAAATACCCGGCATTAACGAGGAGGAAGAGGTTACAGCTGCAAAATGACAATGCTCCCAGTCACCGGTCTCGAAGAGTGACCAACACCCTGGCTGAGCTTGACGGGTTTGAGTTGTTACATCATCCTGCCTATAGTCTGGATGTTGCACCATCGGATTACGGTTTGTTTCGCTCTCTTTCACATTTCCTGCATGGTCGGCACTTCAATTCAAACAATTCATATGATGAGGTAAATTCTGCCTGTCGTGAGTTTTTCAATTCTAAACCTGCCACCTGGTATCGCCATCAGATTGAACTGTTGTCGCAGAGATGGGTGAAGGTAATTGAACATGGAGGCCTGTACTTTGCTGAATAAAGTCTGTCTTTGTTTCTGATATTCTGCGTTTCATTCTCGCCCATGTATGGTGCAGGACTTCTGGGACAGCCTGGTATTTTGAAGTTATTTTAGACAAATTAAAAAAGGAATGAGCAAAAACACGTACAAAAGTTTGAAGGCCATTTCACACGATTTTTCACTTTGTAATGGAATGTTCTGCGACACCAAGAAAAGCAGTGCAACTCTGGCGGAATTCGAGCATGCACCTTCCGTCACATGGGATGCATATCAGCAGTATTTGTTGGGCGAGAAATAATAGAAAATAACTTCCTGGACACTGAAAATCCATAATTTAATTTTGATCTTGCTTTCTACTATTACAGAATAAATAAGGTGGTTCAAGAGTGAAAGCTTTGGGTTGCTAAACACAGTGGAAGAAGAGGGGGGAGGTGGCATGGGTTGGAGACTTATTGTTTACGCAAGAGGATATTCTCCTCTTGGTCCACAAGCAACAGGTGACTCACTGAATAGGTATGATGTTATTCACTCTTGATCAGCATAGCAAAAGCTCTACGACCTACAACTAAGGAAGCCATTTCTTGAAACTGGATTGTACTGCGAACTATATATGAGATATAATTTTTTGTACATTTTACCCATTAAAAACCAGGGCGCGCTCTACACACACGTAAATACAGTATTACTATCCTTCCTTGCCGGATGAAGGCAACCAGTACATACATGCTCTCTCTAGCCATCCATCCCAAGCAAAAAAGCCAATGTGTGGCTGAACTTTTATCGAAGAGCCTTCTCCTACTGTTGCAGAGAAGAGGATCTACGAGAGGAGATAGCCACCATCACTGAAATAGGCCTGAAACACAGCTACACAGAGGCACAACTTTCCACTTGGTGCAGTAAAGCAGAAATACAGGTCAGACACCCTAACCAACCACAATCAACCTTCAGCGGCCAATATAAATGGTTTGCCTTCTCCTACCATTCCACCACTTCGAACTGCATATCCAAAGGGTAACAGTTTCATACATCAGACACATATTTCTTCATCTTTACAGAATAAACTACTTACGGAAATGAGTTTCACTAAGGTTTCCAACGTTAGTCGAGGTATTTTCTTTCATCAGGGTATCTATTTGATCGGGAAATCATGTCAGTGTTTAGAACCTATTTTTTTTAACTATGCTTGCCTAACCTAACCTTATCGGAATGGTTTGTGATGATATCCATCAGCTACCCGTGCATAATGTACAATTTGCACACGTTACGAACACGATAGTAGGGATTTTTCGGTGAAGAAGGTTGGAAACACTGACATTCGAAAACAAAAGAAGCGATATCATTCGCAAAGTAAGCGATATCAGACCGTTACGTGCGTTCGGTAGCACTTAGAAAAATGTGTTATTTTAGTAGAAAAAGTGTGTTTTTGTGTAAAAAGCATAATGGCACCTTGAACTAAGTTCCGCAATACACATTTGGTAAGTACGAACCATGCGAAACACAAAATATCCAATTTTAATGTGTCTCCGATCTATGAAACTGTTACCTATCCAAAGCCCTTTTCCCATATTACATTAAAATAGCACACAAACCCAATTCCAAAATAGCTGATTGATAAACAAACACAAACGGTACTTCCTCTCCCCCCTTGATAACCCAGGTGTATACAATGCAGAGTGTGAATGCAATGACATTACATTTGCAGGTCCATCAGATCTGTCAATGAAAGAATCCAACAGCACCTAACAGATGCAAGAAAAGCTCAACCCACTACTGGACTTGCTAAACATATCAAATACAATAGGCATAAAATTCAAAAGGTTCAAGTCAAACACACTGCCCACACGCTCATACACACCAAAATCAAGGAAATGCATGCCATACATGGGCGTCCGGAAGGGGGGGCAAGGGGGGGCCGTGGCCCCCCCCCTGGAAAACGAAAGTCATCAAAAAATTACATATTTCACACACATAATTTAATTTCAGCCACAATAATGTGTGTTAATTATTGCACGAACATGATAAATTCAAATTTAAGCAATGTTTTTTGAGGGATGAACACTATTATTGGGGAAAATATGCCATGTTGGCCCCCCCTGGAAAAAAATACCTTCCTTGCCCCTCCCTGGAAAAAATCCTGTGGACGTCCATGATGCCATAATGCACTTCCCGCACGAGCTAAACATCGATAGCGGACAAGTGCACCACACTTGGATTCCACTACTACAACAGTCATCGCCTGGAAATAGCAGATGACACAGACCCAGACGCACAGTTAACAACAGCGCACCTAGCGGCAGCCAGAGAACTACAAACAAAAGACGCACGCCAAGCAACAGTACAGCAAGTTCCAACAAGGATGGTGGCATTGGCCACTGAAATTAATAGAACGAATAAGAAAAAAAACAGTTTCGCGGATAAAGTGAGTACTATATGAAGAAATAAACAAATATTGCAATTGGGGATATTTTTTTTGGACCAAAGTGTATTATGTCAAAAATAGCCCGAAAGAGTTTTCAACATGAAAAGCTACATTTCCTGACACACACAGAAAAAAAATATTGAGGCAAATCCTTATGGCATACAGTATTGCATAAAACTATAAAATAAATCTCCAAGTTCAGCTCACCAAATGCTTTCCAAAAGTTGGCACCACTATATATATTTTAAAAGCTAGCAAGTAGTCACTGACCTCACACCAACAGGAAAAAGGATGAGAATTGGACTAAGTCTTCTACATCAAGTCATTTTGGCTACTGATCATAGATTTCCTTTCTACACACACGTAAATATGTTCATGAACTTTTGGCAATATAAATTAACATATTCAAAACTTCATGCAGAATACTTTAATTACCTGAAACAAGGGGACAGGTGAACAGGCATGTTTCTGTGTCTCTTCTCAAATCTGTTGTACTTCCTGACGTAATGCAAGTAGTCCCGCCGAATGACGATTGTTCTCTGCATCTTCATCTTCTTCACAATTCCTGTCAGAATACGGCCACGGACAGACACATTGCCAGTGAATGGGCACTTCTTGTCAATGTATGTCCCATCAATAGCCTGGTCAAAAAAAGTAGAATTATTAGCAAGCCTGGACCATTTTATGCATAACAGTGTGCTGGACACAGTTGCAATGGTATACTTAGCCATAATGGTTGACCTAAAGTGTTAGCGGTTCAGCTTTGCGAGGATATAATTACTGTTAGTCACACGTTCCCAAGGTTAATTATTTATCTTCACAAAGTCCCACAATATGAAGAAAAATAACATCATAATGAGCATGCCAATTAGTCTTAAGAAATTCATTTCTTACATAAGTAAATACCACCGTCACCTTTCACAAATGTGGTGGCATGTCATCAAAATTGATTGGCGTAATACAATATTTTTGACAAGTAACAAGTATTTGATATTTACTCATTTTAAGTGGTGAAGTTGAACTGTCTTATTTGCTACAAATTTACATAAAAGTTCACTCCCATTTTTCCCATAAGCAATATGATTTACATAGCAGTTGAGAAATACCGATTTATAACAGTGATTCTTTAGAGCCAACTACACACATCAAAAAATGTTTGGAAACACCCCAGTTGACCAGTGAAATATGGAACGGTGCCTGGCATGTGACTCATCGTAGATGTCAGTCAAGACGTTTCCAGCAGAGCAGACAGAAATAGCAGCGCCACCGTGCAGCGTGGGTGGAAATAGTGCAACTCACAACCAGTCCGAGCTGTCAGTATGGTAAGACGCATTGTGTTTCCGTGTGTTGCAGTTAGTGAAACGCACGTGCCTGGGTAGAAAAATGTCTCCAGTAATGATATCAGAATACAATCATGTTCGAATTGTCACCTTAGTGGAGGAAGGTTAATCTTATCGTCAAGTTGGCCAACGAGTGGGTGCGAGTGTACCTACCCTGTCCAAACGTGGAAACGGTATGTGGAGACTGGAGGCGTCGTCGAATAGTCCTCACAGTGGTCACCCCCTTTCATCCACCCTAGCATAAGACCGTTATGTCCAAATTCGTGCCCAGAGAAACCTCGAACACATTGCTGCAGACCTCAGAAATGACATGTTCAGAGTGACAGGTGTATATGTGACCCCACAAACTATTCACAATCGGCTCCATAATGAACGGTTGCATGCATGACATCCCTGGAGAGCACCCCCGTTAACCACGACACGCCATAGTGTGCGATATCGTGGGCTCAACAACACCACAACTGGGACATTCAGCAATGGTCCAGTGTTCTCATTACTGATGAATACCACCTTTGTTTGCGACCTGATAAAGAATATGTATGTGGCGTGAGTCAGGTAGCATTGCTTGAGCTCGGTATGTGTTGGAGCGGCATCAACAGGGAGGTGGCTTAATCATGTTTTGGGGTGGTATCATGATGGGACGTCCTACACCACTGATTGCTGTCCAAGGGTCTATGAATGCTGTCACATATCGGGGACTGTATTTTGGAACGTTTTGTTGCATCTTTTCATTTTTCTGTGGGAGATGCTTTCGTGTTGCAGGATGCTTATTGCCACAGGGCACGGATTGTAGGGGCGTTCATCAACAATGCAGGTATCACTCAAATGGACTGGCCCCCATTTTCTCCAGACATGAACCCCGTGGAACATGTATGGGACAAGCTGAAAAGGGTTTTCATTGACAACCTCATCAATGATATGCCACGAGGTGTGTACAAGGAGGCGTTACTCACTACTGAGATGGACGATGTGCTTTGCAGAGCTCAGGTCATGTGCTGTCTCTTTTTGTTCGCCATAACAGCATACTTTGTTCTTTCGTCTGTCACTTGACTGGGAATGTCATGTTGTTTCACTATGCTGTGGTCAAAGGTTTCCATAAATACACTATTCATTTTTCATGACTCCTATAGCTTGTTTTCTTTCTCTAATACCAGTACTGTGGTTGTTTCCAAACTTTTTTTGATGTGCGCAAAATGACTTTTAGAATACATTCTATAGGCAATGTAAAAAGGGGATGAACTTCCCTGAACTTTACTTATAATGTACCCCACATGACATGGCTGATTCCCCTCACACTACAACATTCAATCAACCATGGGCCAAATACAGAGGTTGTTTCCGATCTATGGTCACGAAATTGCACATCTTGTGCAGCACCAACAAGAGGGAAAAGAACAAAGCTGCAAGTCATATGGGCACTTTGGACCATTGACTGTGCGTGACAGGTGTGGTCAGTGTGTATCGGGAAGAATGCCGCCAAAATTCAGTGCATATTGGGAAGGTTACATAACTGCACTTTCCAACGTAAACTACAGTTATAGTGCCATTATAAAACTCTGCAAGGATTAACTGTGTCCAAAAAATGGAATATCACGGGTGTTGAAAGAGGAAGGTAAGGCGAGGTGTGGGATGATTCCTGTGGGGCAGAAACAGGCCAACTCCCAGCCTGCAACTAGCCACACACCACCTATAATTTGGGAAGTCAGGATGCTGGTCACCCGGGAGAATCCAGCCACACAGACAAGTATCGCGAACCGGCTACAAACATCACTGAAGACAGTGCACACCATCATTCACCGTGATTTCGGTTTGGAAAAGTGACACACCAACTGTCGAAAGCTTTAGGAGCAGAACCTGTCAGGTGAAAAGTGGAAGTATGTTGTTACATTGGACGAGGCATATGTTTATCTTGATGACTGTCACAAGCTACCTGCAATTTTTTATCGATCCACAGGTTCGAGGGACTTTCAGAGACGGTGCACTGAATGTAAGGAAAGTTTTGGCACAAGTTTCATGATCATTGCTGGATACTTGTACAATGGTAAGCTGACCATACATCGTGTTGCCAAAAATATGAAGGTTAATTCAGATTATCATCAGGCTAACGTCCTGACACACGTTTATCGCCATGACATTCCCCATCTCTTGTGTGGGTGCATCAATACAAGACGTCAAGTCGCACAACCTGCCTCTTCCTCCAACTAATGGCAGAAGAAAACTGGAATGTGTGCCATTCCTTTTATAGCCATTCCAGTGCAGTCACCTGATGACACACCGTTTGCGCCTTCGGCCTACTGAAACGAGCCTTGTCTCAGAGGAGACCCCACACCAATGAAGGGCTATGGAAAGCCTGTCAGGAGGAATGGTTGAGGCTGGGCATGACTACACTTCGTGCTAGTCTCCTACAGTGGAAACTTCGCAATTGCCAAGATGCAGGGACTCCAAATAGAGCACCCTCGATGGTGGCAACATGGTTTCTCTTAAGGTAGGTGCAGTTTGAAATCGTTACCATACACCAGAAACAACCTCTGTAGAATTAATCTTAACATAGGAGACTAAGACAAAACGCACATACCCAAGATTACACCATTCCACACACACGAGAGACTAATACAATTTGAAAAACATGCAATTATAACCAACACAACTGTAAAGTGACAGAGAATCCTTTAACTGCAAACTACCATTGTTCAGGGTGTGGCAGCATTTAAAGTGTAATTTAAGGTCTCAATTATACAGGGCGAACAAACTTCAGGAGGTGATTCCTGACAGGAAAAGGAACAAAAAAGTTCATATCAACATATGTCTGGAAACGCATATTTGCCAAGGTAGATGGCACTGAAGAATGACATCATCCTCTCGTAACAACACTCACAGTGTGCTTTTTTGTGTTGTAGATTGTGTGATTAGAGCTATGCGGAAGCACCGTGGTCCGTTATTCATACCAGGAACAAGCAGAGATGGTTTTCGTATACGGTCAAGTAGATGGAAACGGTCGAGGCGCCGTACGGATTTATCGAGCCACGTACCCGGACAGACAGCACCGCTGGGGCCTTTCATACAGGCAAACACGGAGGGTGGCCGCTGCATGTGCGTACACCACATCTGGAGGAACATGTGCTACACGAGATTGAGAACAACACCATTAGAAGCTCCAGGTAAGTGGCCCGCCAGCATGGTGTAAGCCAAGCGACGGTGTTGTGTATCCTGCATGAAAACCACTACAATCCCCTAGAACATGTGTAGGGATTATCACCAGCGGATTTTCCTCCAAGGGAACGGTTTTGTCGCTGGTTTTTGCAACAGGCCACCACCATTTTGGGATTTCTGTCGTCAGTCCTCTTCACCGATGAAGCGACCTTTGGTAGAGATGGCATCGTCAATCTACACAATCGTCTTCTGTGGGCTACAGCCAATCCTCGGGAAATGGTTGAATCGTCTAATCAGCAACGGTTCAGCATCAATGTTTGGGCAGGGATTATTGGCGACCACCTACTTGGACCATTTGTTCTTCCACAACGCCTTAACGGACAGATATATCTGGCTCTTCTGCTTCAGAATGTGCCTTTGGCAATGCGACAGGTAATGTGGCTGATGCATGATGGAGCGCCAGCCCACTTTCGCATTATTCTTCGTTAACACCTCAACATCATCTTCCCCAGAAGATGGATCGGACGAGGAGGCCCTGTGGCATGGCCCGCTCGATCGCCGGACTAAAAAAACCCTTGTTTTCTACTTGTGGGGGCATCTGAAAAGTGTTGTGTAAGATGAGCCAGTTCCTGATGTGTAGACCCTTGAAGAGCGTGTCCGTGTAGGCTGTGACGCTATTCGGGTACAGGCTTGAACATTCGAATGAGTGAGACAATCTATGATGCGACGTGTGGACGGTTGCATTGCAACCCATGTTGTAACATGGATGAAAGTCATGCCACATAATGTCTACCGGTACTAATTGCTTCATTGCAGGCTCACCGTCCGTTTCCGGACATATGTTGATATGAACTTTTTTGTTCTTTTACCTGTCAGGAATCACCTCCTGAAACTTGTCCCAATAGTTTCTGTTCACCCTGTATATGGAAAAACGTATTATTAAGTGACCCCAGTACCTATTGTACAGAGGAAACAACTGAAGCACAGTCTACTGCACATGACAATTCATGCACAGTATAATGATGTTGTTGCCCACAGTAATATCCTACTAAAATTACGCTAAGAATGCTGCCATGCCCTGTACAAAACTTACCCATTTGCAGATGCTTAGAAAGAAAGAACTTGGTTTATCCCAGTTTATTAGCATTATTAGATACCAAAATCTTATATGTAGGGCTGAAAAGTTATGAAAAATCAGTTTCAAGGTTTGGTTAGATAGGTTGCGTTGGACTGGACCTACAGTTTAAAAATTGAATCTAAACCACTGTGCCTCCACCAGAGGCTTAAACGTGGGTCACCTTGATTACAAAGCAGCAGCAGTAACACTGTCCTCAAGGATATTGTTTGAAATTCAATGTTCAATCTTTTTACTTCCTTCAACTCTCTTCTTGATGTGGCACAAACAGTGGAACTCTACATATTTCACAACGACTGTAGCTTTAAAAATGACAAGATGGTAAAATTCCTGGCAAAATTTTAAACTGCATATGCAATGTAGTGTTCATCTAATTAGAAAAAGTATTCGATATTCCCTTCACTTACTTTTGCTTCGTTAACGTCATTATTCAAATAACAGTCAATCCATAATGTTAAATAACTTCATTGGCCTTATAATTTAGAACTACTAAAAACAGAAAACTTTGTAGAAAGAATTTGACATGGGGAAGACTACCTGTTATGTATCAAGTTTGAGCTGTATTTACCATGAACATACAATATGCTCCACTGACATACCAGTTTATTGGTTATTAGCATTTCAATTAAATTTTATCACAAAATTATATCAACATAGCATTCACAATTTCTGTAAATAAAAAAACATGTGGTCTGATCATGATGAAATTTAAATATGATGCAGGTAGAAAGATTTTAAATACAATTTTTAATTTTCACATTTTTTCAATCAGCCACAAAATTTGTACAAATTGTTTTCTTAGTATTGGAGAAGCAAGGTAAAGGGCTCCCCTGTGCATGGCACCACGGCATGAAGGCGTATAGGGGGTGTGAGGTAATGCCCCACACTTTCTTGATCCGGTCGTGAGTGGGGGTGATGTGATCAGCATCACGCCCCTGACCACCTTTACCCCCCAGGGTTTCCCCCAGGTACCCATGTTATTCAACGCTGGGTGGCCGCCGGGCCGCTTCCATCGTTAGAAAAGTTCCGGATTTGAACCGGCCAGGGATCGACCCCGGGACCTTTAGCATGGTAGTCAGACACGTTACCGACTGAGCCACCGCAGCTGCCGACCATGCAGGTGACGTCAATGTGGTTCCCCCTTGGCCAGGCAACGATTGGTCATCACCAATTTCATGTTCCATGCCGTAGTGGTCTTGTACTGGGGGTGTTAAGTGACTTATTGAGCCACCCTGTAAACCAAACACTAAAAGCAGAGCCGTGGCGTGACTTTTTCAAAAGTGTTACCCGCCATCACACGTTATCATCTCCACCCTACCCCCCGCCAAAAAAATGTGCCTTTCATCTAGATTTTTGTTCTTTCATTCTTCTTTTGCAATCCGCTCAATGATTAAGCCACAATCTCTTCTAGAAAGAACCATCGCTCATAAGAGAGTTACCGCGAAAATCCACTGAATAGTGGTCGACCCTGGTCTCTTTGCAAAGAGGTGGAAAGGGGAAGAAGAAAAACACATTTCTCGGGACAGGTTGACGTTTGTGCAGTGAGCAGACAACAAAATTCCCCTCCTCCAGCGGTGGAAGGGAAGTCCAGATGTACATACTACTGTTGCCAACTTAGACTTTTGGATCAAAGTTTGTCCAAATCACATCAAGTACTTATATTTTTGTCTATTACGAGGGACATTCCGAAAGTAAGTTTCGTCATTTTTTTTCACACGGAAGCTGTATTACAAAGCGAGAAAACATGTTGCCATAACAAAAGATAATCATTCTTGAATTCACGACGGGAGGAGCGATGGCGCATGCGCAGAGTGCCGAAGAATAGAGATAAGCAGCAGACCGACGTGGCCGAGCTCATTAGAGTGCAAACCAGTATGGCAGAAAGACGTGAGCTGGAAACGTGGTCACAAATGGAAATGTGGCACGCTAATGCCACACACTAAGCAAATTGAAGTCCGCCATTCGATGCAAGAGACCAGGGTTCTTAAGTCGAGGGGTTTTGTTCTTGGACGACAATGAAAGACCCCACACAGGAATGGTTACTGCAAGACACATTCGTCGTCTGGGATGGGAGAGATTGAATCACCCGGTCTACAGCCCCGATCTTGCCCCATCAGACATCCATCCAACTTTTTCCTGCGTTCAAGTCAGCACTATACTTTGGAAGCAACGAAGAGGTGCAACAAACTGTGAAGAACTTCCTTAAATCGCTGGGCACCAATTTTTACCAGGAGGATTTGTTGAAATCATGGGCATCCGGAAGGGGGTGCCGTGGCCCCCCCCTGGAAAATAAAAGTCAACCAAAAATTATGTATTTCACACATAAAATTTCATTTTAGCCACAATAATATGTGTTAATTATTGCATGAACACCATAAATTCAAATTTAAGCAATGTTTTTTTAGGGAAGAACATTCTTTTGGGGGAAATTGTGACTTGTTTGCCCCCCCCCCCCTGGAAAAAAATACCTTCCTTGCCCCTCCCTGGAGAAAACCCTGCGGACGTCCATGGTTGAAATTTATTTCACAGTACGAGAAATGTATCAATGTCGGTGGCGACTATGTGGAAAAATAGCCAAAAGATTGTATTTTGTTATGATATTTTATTCTTCTGTTTGTAATGAAGTTTCCCTGTGAAAAAAAATATTATGAAACTTACTTTCGGAACGTCCCTCGTATATAAATGGCCTCAGTTGAAGTTAAATCCAGTTTTGGCTTTGCAGTCTAGCTCTTGTTGCTTCAGAGAAATAGTATCCCTGTTTTAGGTCGGACTTAGCTCTTTTCTGGAAATCCATTGTGACAAATCTTGCTGATCCGGGGCCCCTAAACAGGCAAATGAATAACCCCCTAGCACACTTGCCTCTTAAGCATTTGAAACCTTTCCTCTTGTTGCCTACAGCCTGCCTCTTCACTTTAGTCAGCTGCAGCAAAAATGTCCTCTGCAATGCTGTCAGTTAACGTATTTAACAATGTGTTATCTTATTGAAAAAACTTTTTAATTTCTTTACATTTTGATGTTACCGGAACGCCACGCCTTTGACTAAAAGGTATTAAAATAATTCCACGCACGTAATATTTTGGACCAGAAAACAACCTGATACACTGTGACGGAAGTCATTACTATTTATCAATTTAAAAATTTTTAAAAAAGGGCAGATCACTGTCAGGAAACAAGAAACATAATACAACAAAAGAAGAAAATGCATTTCAACTATTGCAACTAAAAGAGGGTTAAATGCTTTCATGTGGAAGAATAGAGATTATCTCAGGGTACCAACTATGCAAGTTCTGTAAAGATTTGCAATGTTGTATTGCTACTTGTCATCCACGACTCAGGCCACAGCACTTTCATTCCTAAAGAGAAGGGATTGGTCTCTGAAGACCTTTCCAGAACTCGCTAGTCTGCAACCTTAGAGAGTCCCTTAGCCCTTACATTGGTTAGTTAAATAGCAGGGCTGAACCAATAGCAATGCATCGATACCGGCCGATACCAGTGGTATAGATATAAGAAAATATCGGTTGGATTCTATTCAGCAATACCGACCAATACTCTTCTGGTGTCTTGACCATTCTTCCAGTCCACAAAAAACCGAACAACACTTTCACAGTGTCTAAATATCTTGGAAGATATGGAAATTTCAAAGTTTTCATTGACTCTGTGTGACGTGAAAAAACTGTATTTGTGATTACTTAATGGGTGTATTTACGAGGGGCGTTCAAGTCAATCGGGGACTTATTTTTTTCCAGGTTTAAATAGACACCTAGGCTGGAGGTTTTGTATGCAGTAGGACCTGGCAACTGTGTGCCGTTACTGGTAGGCGACGCTTATTTCCCGCGCTTCTGCATAGGCCGTTATTCAAGATGGCGGACAACAGTGTGGACGTCTACATGGAACAGCGTGTTGTGATGAAGTTTTTAAGTGAACAAGGACAGAAAACCTGCTGAAATTTACAGAAGACTTCAGGCTCAGTACGGTGATGAGACACACTGTCGCAGTAAGACATTTGAATAGTGTAAGCGCTTCAAAGATGGCCGTATCTTTATTACTGACGATCCCGGTCATGGTGGATCACAGCCCACGCCAGTCATTCCTGGGAACATTCAGCGCGTGGAGCAGCTGATCCTGGACAATCGTCGCATAACCTGTCGTGAAATTGCAAGTATCAATACTATACTATCAACATTGAGTATTACTGCAGTGTTCTGCGTGATGTGCATAAGAGTTTATGGAAGAAACGTCCGGGTTTCATCACAAAGGGTGTTCTCTTTTTGCAAGACAATGCACGACAGCATACCGCTCAACGCACATTCCAAACATTCCAGGAAATCGGCTGGGAGATATTACCACACCCCCCTATAGTCCTGACTTAGCGCCAAGTGATTTTCACCTGTTTGGAACCCTGAAGGAATTCCTTAGAGGAAAACATTTCAACACTGGTGATAGGGATGAAGTGAAGAATGCTGTCCTACAATGGTTCAGCTGTAATGATAAATCTTTCTATGCCGAAGCATTCCAGGCGTTAGTTAAACGCTGGGATAAGTGTATAACTGTAGCAGGAGGTTATGTGGAAAAGTAAATCCAGTTACCATACTTTGAAATTTGTTCTTCTATTTGTTTTAAAAAAAAGTCCCCGATTGACTTGAACGACCCTCGTATATTCAGAACATTTTGAAGAAAAAGTCTGGTAAAGTGATGCTTATAATTCGAATCGAATTCTCACCGATTGATATTTTGAATGACCTTTAATTGTTACAATTTTCAAGCATTGTTATTGGTCGGTATCTGTAATGGTATTGGTAAAGCCCTTGTAAATAGCTTCTTCCCCTCACAATTCTTATACTGAAAGTGTTAGTATTTGGTTCATACTAAATACAAACGAAAAGCCCCACGGTTAAATAACCCTTGCACACAAGCCCTTCACCAGACATCACGCCGATAGATCCAGAATAATCCCATCACCAACGGACTGCCACCATGGTTAGTCACCAGCCCCAGGAACATATACAAAGTGAAACAAACCTCTCGCGGAGTCTTGAATCCAAGCCCTACATTCTTATGGTACCTGAGCGGTTTCTTCTTGAGATGTGCTTTCCTGTTTAAATTCACGGTCGGTTGCCTCTGAAAACCCCTCTCTGTCTGTACGGTAGAAAAAGCAAACGTTAGTAATCACACTGAGACAGACATAATCAAATTGGTCATCCGCTTACCTCTCGTGGAGTTTTGAAACCAAGACCCACGTTACGGGTGTAACGAAGGGATCTCTTCTTCTTGCCCACCCCTTTCTTACGATTTAAGAAAACTGTGGGCTGCTTTTGAAATGAGCGTTCACCCTGAAAAGTATCATCATGGAAATGAAATGTATTAACATAAGCCTGCGAATGAACAATATTACAAAACCCTACATGGCAGTTCTACACCAATGTTTTCATTAAACCACATTTGTTCCAAACTGTCACTTTTCCCACGCGATTGCTCATTAATTTCTGTGGAAGACATGAGGAAAATGTCCTAAATTCTTAATTGCCATTCAAGAAGCACATTTTGTGCAATTATCATGTTAGTGGTTAGTGTTCTGTATGGACATTTGTGCATCCCATGTTCATTTGCAGCCTGGCTTCTCCCAACAGCAACAGCATGTGATTTTTCTGCTAGAAAGAGCAATGTTCAGAGAGTAGGGAGAGGGAACTGTGACAGCTTATGGCAAATGTAGTTTAATAACACAAACACAAATTTTGTATGTACTAGGGATGGATTAATATGAATATTTTTGTAACAAGTTCCATTAAGAAGCTATGCGGTTCATGCATAAAAAAAAGGTGAGTGTGTGTGTTGCACTAAGGCCAACGGTATATTTAACAGGCTAGTAAAAAAAATATAAGGAATTTGAAAAAATTGCTACACAGGCATGTATGTACAGTTCACAAGTTTACTTCGTTAACGTCGAAGACTAAAGAAACCAGCCGCCACAAACGTGTGTGGGGTAAATAGCGGGCAAGTTGTCATTCTGCTCGTCTACTCCACATGGAGTCTCAGTCAAATGACTGCGGATAAGCTGTTGCCGTACTTCGCAACTTCAATGTGGAGACCGTGGGAAAGTTCTTGTGCACGGAGGGACACGGTGGCGTAGAGTAGATGTGCGGCAACACTTTGCGTTGATTGTTGGAGCTGGTGGGCACGCTCTGTGGACTTCAAAGCCAGCCGGTCGTTAACATAGCTAGCAGGTCGACTTTAACAGTGATATTAGTCATGTATTTACATTTATTGGTTAAAATTGAATGAAGATTTTTTAAAAATGTTTTGGGTTTTACAGGTAACCATTCCTAATTTATTTATTTATTACCCATGCTACTATGATATTCCAGAAACATGCTTTCTTTCAATTCTCTACTTGATTGGTTATTTCACTGTTGATCAAATCAGATCCATTTGCTTGCACATGTTCATATTTATCGTATAAGTTCATAAATTTGAAACAGAACTCTCAAACAAGAGGTACAAAATTGAGTGTGTTCATGACACTCGTACACCCATGTTAAAGTGGAAAATATTGCATTGCTTGTAAAGATTGTATTTAATTTTCACTTGTCTTCTTGACTTTGTGCGTGTACACAACATATATTTTACAAATAACTGTCAAAGTGCTCTGGGATGTGGCTAAATTGGAAGAATACTGGTCTCACAGACACAAGTGGCTGACATGTACATTTACAAGTATAGATGTATACTTCTTGATTATGGTTTTATCTGCTCAACAGTGGTAGATTTTATGGTAAGACTGCAGAATATGAGCTGCTTAGGAGGAACGCGGTTCATAATTTTTTGGTAATGTTTTGTAGTTAGTAATCGGGAAAAGTAAGTTTGAAGGTGCGGAAATTTCTTTTTCTTTGAAAAAAACAACTAGAAATACGTATCCAGGTTGGGCGCTCTTGGAAGGAAAAAGTGACATGGTGGCGCACATTCCTGCACAAATCTAGTGAAAGCAAAAATTGCCTACGTTATTAGGTAGCTAGGTTTAGTTGTCGTAGCCTGAATAATAATTTGTCATTGTATTGATGCAAATGAAACCTAACCTAACCTTGTAGGCATTCCTCGTCGAAATAATGAAAGTGTGCGTAAACAATATGGACGAGAACAAATAGAGAAATGCATTGCTTTTTTGTAGCAGGAAAAACATTTTTCATTTTATTTATGCTATTGGAACCCAACCTAACCTTGTAGGCATTCCTCATCTGAAATAATGAAAGAAACTGTGCATGTGTGGGTGGAATCCAGAGCGACAAATCAACTCTAATTCAGCGAAATGAAGGGTCTCACTTATTGCATAACACTTGAGCAACCTTGTGTTCTGACATCACAGGAAAAAGCATTTTTATTTTAGGCTAGCTTGGTTTAGTTCTCTTAGCCCAAAGAGTAATTTTTCATTGTATTTATGCTAATGGAACCTAACCTAACAGGCCTAATGTAACCTCATAGGCATTCCTCGTCTGACGTCGGAACACAAGGTAGAAAACCTCTTGTGTGGAGAGGAAGACCCCGAAACAAATGAAAGCAACTGTGCATAAACAATATGGACGCAAACGAATGCAGAAATGCAATGCTTTTAGCAGCAGGAAAAACATTTTTACGTGCAATAATATAATAGCAATCGGAAAAGTAACACCGGAAAATGTAAGTAGAAGGTACGTACTATCAGGGAAAAAGCAGCCCATGTTCTGCAGTGAGACCGATTTTGTGATAGGTTAAATGATGTCAGAATTTGCACAGATTTTGTTTGGGGGAGAAGATATTTGTGTGTGTGTATACAATTACGTTTTGTGAATTATCTGAATTAATAACATAATGGGAACGACTTGAGATGACCGGACCCCTCTCCGATTTTCTTCACTGTGGGTAGCCCCACAAACCATCATGGGGACGAGGTTAGGTTCCATTAGCACTAACATACAAGCATGAATTAACGGTGAAATAACTTGACCGATGAGAGAGAACACTTGTACAACTTATCATAAGTCGGTAAAAATTTACTATCCTTCGGACACCTCTATTTTTTTGGTTTCGTCAATTTTTGACATTGATACTTACGTATCTGCTTCGCGGAACATTCCTGAAGGTGTATTAACGTTGTTTTGATGAAATTAATTGCAATTTTTCACATTACCAGAACATCTTTCTGGTAGGTGTTTTCCCTTGCCTGAGACACAATATCGCGAGTACACCTTCCTACATAATTGCGCGTCCGGCTTCTCTTTTGCCAAATTTTTGACATTCAAACTTACGTATCTGCTTTCGCGGAACATTCCTGAACGTGTATTGACGTTGGTTTGATGAAAGTAAGAGCAATTTTTCACCTTACGACTACTTCTTCCTCCTACCTTTCCGTTAGCCTCACACACAACATGGCGCGCACACCTTCGTAAATAATAACGCGTAGGAATGACGCATCGGCCTTGTTTTTTCTCGATTTTCAATTGTTATGCAGTGTTTCAACCTTCGGAACCCAAGAAATGCCCGTCGACAAACTTAATCAGATCTATTTCTTTTTAACTTTATTTTTCGCGTTCTGACACCAAATTTTAACTATGTATCCCAACCTAACTCAACTAACCTATCCACCCACCAATGGTTCGTGGGGTTAGCGCCAATGGTTTGTGGGGCTAGCGCCAATGGTTCGTGGGGCTATCTTTTTCACTATTGAAACCTTTGCGTGGCCTACTAACCTATCCACGTGCCAATGGTTCGTGGGGCTATCTTTTTCACTATTGAAACCTTTGCGTGGCCTACTAACCTATCCACGCGCCAATGGTTCGTGGGGCTAGCGCCAATGGTTCGTTGGGCTATCTTTTTCACTATTGAAACCTTTGCGTGGCCCTACTAACCTATCCACGTGCCAATGGTTCGTGGGGCTAGCGCCAATGGTTCGTGGGGCTAGCGCCAATGGTTCGTGGGGCTATCTTTTTAACTATTGAAACCTTTGCGTGGCCCTACTAACCTATCCACGCGCCAATTGTTCGTGGGGCTAGCGCCAATGGTTTGTCCACACCCGGCACAAACTTTACAACACACCCACCACACGTCATTCTCCAAACCCTCGATCCACAGTTCTAACTCTCGTCGCAAACGCAGGGAGTTCGAAACACTGGATACCAACAAAACACAATCACGACACGTCATGATAGTCACGACGGTGTATGAAGGTGATGGTGTATGAAGGTGTACGAACTTCATGGTATACGCAGATGTACGCGCCAAACGCTATCTCTGTCGGAGAATTAATTTTCAACGAACAACATGAATTTCAGCTATGAAACATTGCAACATCACACAAAACACCTTCCAGATGTTCGACAATGCTACAGGAACTTGTTACGGTAATTAGTCTCTTCTGTACAAATAAATAAATGTGTCCGAAGGATAGTAAATTAGTACCGAAAATTGTACCCAATTGTGTATTGCGGAACATAGTTCAAGGTGCCATTATGCTTTTTAAACGAAAACAAACACTTTCTACTAAAATAAGCCATTGTGTCTCCGATATACGGAACTGGTAATAAATATTCAATCCAGGATGCACATTATCAAATATGAAACAAATACATGTAAGCACATACTTACAGTACAAACTGCATTCCAAGTTTTCTTTGACACCCATAAGAACTATTTACTCTGTGGTAACAATGTCAAAATGCAGTACAGAGAGAGAACTGGTATGCAATTTTTGAAAATACATAAGCAGCATGTATAAAAAATTTTCTACATGGTGGGCATGGAAGGACGAAGTCACGACAAGCAGTTTCAGGTTTCCCACAAAATGCAAATTACTGTTCTACAATAACATGCTCGAATTTGGCATACCCATATTTATGTAACATTCTATGCTCTCCCTCATGCACGCTGTGTGGGAAAACTGGGAAGATTCGTAAACAGAAAAAAATGGCCTCATAGTAATCATGACATATTTGCATGTGTACGGATATAGTCAATCTGGGTTATATGGTGGTAGGAACAAAAGAAAATTGAATCGTGTGCAAACAATCATCGTGGAGAAATATACAAGGGGATGCTTTTACACATGAGGCAAGAAGAACCACCATGTGCTGCAAAATACGTTGGCCAACTTCGGCACAATAACGGTAAAGTGGAAAGAAAACTGGTCTAACATTATAAGAAAATGCTCTCATATTATAGTATTTGCCTACATATATAACTAAAATTTTACTACAAGCACATAAAAATACATTTATATCTTATACCTGATCCGCCATGGTTAACTTTTTCTGGTACACCACCACGCGTAAAGAGCAGCAACTTTTCTATTGGATCCGGAAGTAACACTGAATAATGACGTCATATCCGCCCATTGCGAGATCCATTCTAGAATCGAATCAGGCCAAAATCGCAATAATATACGCCGACGAGTCTGATGCCACGCAGATTTGTTCAAGATTTTGGAAGTAATTAGTTTAACTAGGTTCGATGTTGGTTTGCATTACTTATCAGGGAGAAATTATGGTAATCGAGGATGGCTATGGTCAAAAGGTTGGCAGTCAGGAGGAGGTTGAGGGGGGCGGGGCCCACGGCCAGCTAATATGGATAACCCCCATGAAATGGATGTCTCCGTCAGCACAGATGTGTCCTTAGAGAATTTTGTTCATTATTTGGATTCCTGAAGCTTTAAATTATAGACTGTTCGAGAGTAAGCTCTGAAATTATATTAAAAAAATGCAATTTTACAGACATGTTGGCCGTGGCGGCCGCTTATAAGGACGATACGGACGCTGCACTACCGGCAGTGACGTGCGGTGATGTCGACACTTGGAGTAGCAATCAGTGGTGTGCCCAAGGGAGGTTGGTGTGGGTCAAAATCCCCCTTCCCTTTTAGGGCCCAGTATTCCTAAAAATAGAACGTCAAAGAAAGGAAAGGATTGCAAAATGAGGAAGGACTAATGAAAAGAAGCACGTGTTAATCCCACCCACTTTCGAAAATCCAAAACATGTTGATTTGACTATTAAGCCAGAGAACCCGGGTTCGAACCCCGACCTGGGCATGGGTGTTATTTGTGTTTGTCCCTTCATCAATTTTATCGTACCATCTTGACGATTAGCCAAAAATGTAAGAAAAACGAAGAAAAACAAACCAAATGAAACAATTAATGATTTGATTTATGCTACTTAGCGTCGCTGTCACATTTGGTTAATCGCGAAGATGGTACAATACAATTAATGAAGAGACAAAGACAAAAAAACACCAATGCCGAGGTCGGGGTCCGAACCCGGAACTCCTGGTGTCATGGCGTGCAGTGATAACCACTAACCCGCGGTTGGTTTATTTGGTGTTTAAGTCCACCTTATGTACATAAAAGCTAATCGGGACTGGACCCACAGTTTAAAATGGGATCCAAACCACTATGTGCGTCCACCTGGTACTGATCAGGGGCCATTTGCACTCCCCCACGGAGGTTGGCCGACAACAAAGATGAGTGGAAAGCTCTAACTATTCGGATACTTGGGTATCGGTAAAGCAAACTGCGTATTTACTCAGTGGTACGTAAATTTCAATTGGATTTTTTAAACACCATAGCTATTTGCATATGATTAACGTTTTTCCAAAAAATTGCATTGCTTGATTTCCCTAATTTCTAGTAAACGCCCTCCCTTGCCCGGGAAAACAAAAGCTACCACTACATAGATAGAGGCGGCAAAATCTCCCTCGGACAAGTGAAAGTGCTTAACGGTCCAGGTTGAGTTCGTGTATAGGGACGGTGACCAACAGTGCATAGCGATTAGCCATGTAAAAAAAACACATATACTTTCTATTACCACTCCTTTTCCTGTAGCCGGGAAGCGGCTAGCAGCATACCTGAAAATCACGGGTAGCGACGTACGTTTGAAATGATATTGCCCCAAATTAACATAAAAAATAAAAAGTATATTCTATTCATAACAAGGAAAAAAAGATCAATTTAGTACATTTCCCCTCTTGCACTCACACACATTCACTCACAGATTCAATCTTTTTGGGGCGCATCAACAAAAATAATACATAAAATGCACAGATTTTTGACTACGAGGCCTAATTATTGCATTCGCATTTACTTCTACATTGACTTTTGTCTAATCAGGTCATTTGTGAATTTGCTCCAGTGCTACTTCAAATCACTAGCCAGCCCTTACTTAAGTTCGCCTTTAAAAAATAGGTCGGTGCGGTGACAATACATTATTTGTCCAGAATAAACAAAAGCGTCTCAATAGCAATTACGCTCACGTGGGCGGCCGTTTTTCCTTTTACTTGGCCTCACGTGGTCCTAAACATAACAATAACCTCCGTTGAGTGACGCAAACATATACTCTCTAGCAGGCGGGACTTCAACACTTCGCCGCGACGAGCAAATAATATTACCAGGCAAATACTTTAACAAATAATCACATACGCGACCTGACCTAGCTAGCAGTGACACAGCGCTGACACATATTAAACTGAACAAACCTCAAATAGATAAAACAATTAAGCGGGCGGCGTTTTATTCTAGCAGTACGCACTTCAATCAAATTAAAAAAAGGAGCATAAACAACAATGAATTTAAGAACATTAAAAAAAATCACATGAAATGAGTGAAATTGACCTGAGACAATTAAATACCAATATTAAGCGCAACGGGAGTTTGGTATGAAGTTTCGAGTTGTGTGGGCGTTTTCAAAACGTCGACGAATTTCTAGGGCATTCTCTAAATATCAATCGAGCCGGTACGTGTTCACATTCATACAGATAAATACGTTTACCATCTCTCTGGTTCCACGGCGCATCCTGGTGTCCTCGCAGGCGATTGAAATCACTTAAAATGCACACGTCAGATTTTCCTATTCTTCTTTGGTTGCGACGACGAGGAGGTGAAGAGCGTTCATGCATCTTGTTCCTCGGCGGATCAGTGACGAAGGGTCGTCGGCGTCGCTCGAGGACGTCAAGGATCTCGGCGTCTCTTCCTCTCGGGGTCGGTGAGCATCTCTGTGGTCAGGCGTGATTCAGACGTCGCATCTGGGCGGTGGACGGTCGTTCATGGGTCGTCGGCGTCTTCTTCATCACCGTTGGGCGATCTCAAGCGCCGGGACGTCGACATGGCAGCGTTCGACATCTCTCCCTCCCTCCGTGGCGGCTGGTAGGCATCAGGTGGCGTAGCTCGGGTTTTCAGCATAATGTAGGCATTAGTCGTGGTGTCTCGTTTGGCGTAGGGGCGAACCGAGGGTGACCCCTCTCCTCTCTTCTTCCGTTAGCCAGCCATGATTTTTGATGTTCCTTGTTTCACAAAAAACATAAACTGCATAAGATTATAACGGAAACACAGTCTCGCTTCGACTTCCTCCAGCGATTGAGGTAAGCACACTCGTATCGACTTACTGCCTGTCACACACTGATGTTCACGAAACAAAACTAAGTCCACGGTATACGGAGATGTAGCATGGAGGTGCTCTCGCTACAAGAATCGCGGTAAACTGTGTGTCGAAAATGGCAGGTCCTTCGTTTTATCCGGATTTCGAAAAAGGACGCTTGACGGTCGTTGAAGGGACGCTTCCTGAGAGGTCATTCCACTTCGCTCCATTGTCTCCCAGCCTGGACAGGGCCGTGCTTCTGGTATGGTACCTTCGGATTAAGCCGCCGTCAGCCTGGCGCCCACAGCTCAACTGCAAATTTGTGCCCATAAACTGATCGATTATAACCAATTCGATCTGGCATCCGTAATTCTTGCTTGATTGCGACGAATCTCCACACACCCGTCCTTGCATACATGTTGCTGCGCTGGTAAAAGTTTCACTTCAGTCCGACCGCTCGAACCCGAGATATTTAAATGGTTGTCGTTAAGGTCGAATTTCCTACGTTTCAGACGAAAAACGTGACCTTTCTGGTGCTCGCTCGTCAGACTCGCGACTCCCTTTCTTTCTCCCGTTGGCTTGGCAGATGAAATATATACAAACAAATAAAAACACTCAATACCTTGATTGAACACATTTTTCAGCGCTATGGATTAGAATAATAATAATAATAACGAGGCAGGCCGACGATAAATCTGTCACATTTTTCATCTCATGATCTCGTTACCGAAGGTTCCGGGTTCGAGCCCTGGCCTGTGCATGAGTGTTCCTTTGTAACCACTTTTCATCCGTTTAATTTAATCATCGTTCATCGTCATGGCAGAAGTTAGGTAAAGTGATGGAAAAGCAACGCTAAAGAAAGGAAAAAGAAAATACAAATAATTTCCTCCCAGTGCATCTGCAGAGCACTGTGAAATCAGGATTCCAGAGTTTATGATTGTCCCTCCTGACTTCCATAAGCTCATTAGCTACTTATCGCGATTAAATCTATACAGCTAGAAAAAGTGATGGAAGGTGGCAAAAATTAAATATATTAGAGGGGATGAACAGGTAACAAAACACAGTTTTTTGTAGTTTCTTCAACAATATTCATTTGGTTTTTTAGTTCTGGGACATTTTACATTCCAAATTATTTCATTATTCACTGCAGAGTACAACACATAGGAACAAGAATGCGCGCTCGTCACGGGTTCGAATCCCGGCCAGAATTGTTCTTTGTGAGGTCCCTTCATCAATTTCATTATATCATCACTCATCCTCATTTTCGCGATAACCAAATGTGGCAGAAAGGTGAAGTAAAATAAACCAAACCAACAACAACAATTAGAACGCGCGTTTTCTTGCTCAAATTAATACATCTGTATTTATGACTGTTTAGATTACCCATTTTTTATGGGAAGCCAAATTATTAGTATATTTAAATAAAACACTACTAAAACGAGAGCGAGAGAGAGCCTGAGCAAATATTTGTTATTTAATCATTATATATTCCATATTTGAAAAAAAGAAAAGAAACAATAACATTTTTGTCTACACATAATACAAGTACGTTCCCATTCATATACAAATAAAACTACATCCCATATTATACATACATATTGTACAACGTTTAAAAGGTTGTGTAAATACAGAGAACATAAGTACTGCAGAAAATTTTCCCCTGAGTTCTTTAGTGAATTTACAAAGGATTGGAATGGAAACCTAACCCCTATCTGTCCTATAGAAGATAAGACTGGAGGACCTGAAACCACGGGCTTTCAACCATGCGATCGGGGGGCGAGGGGGCAAGGGAGGTACAGGCAGAAATCTTCCCTTTCCCTTCGGGCGGTTGTCTATAACTGGATCTGGTAAGGCGGAAGAAGAGCCAGCCAGCTAGGGTATTCAGCCTTGCCAGCTGATCACATCGAGGGACGAGAAGCGCGTGGAAAGAAATGTTGCATATTGACGGTGTTAAAGGCGGAGCTACTGCGGATCATGCGCACTCGTCTGTTTCCCCTCGAATATCCGGTTACGCTTACGGTGCTATGGACGTTAATATGAAAGGGCAAAGTGGAGATTCTTTTACAAGGAAATAGGGTGTCAGCTGTGTAGCATATGGTTGCACAGTTCGATCGGGAACAAATTTATTGAGTCAAGTATTAGTTCGTAGGTTTCCGAAGGACATAGAGAGACGAAACCTGTTGATACAAGCAGAACGAAGAAAGGATTGGTACACGGAAATGATTTGCCCGACTTGCATTTTGTTACAAGCATGTTGATCTTTTATCTGCGTATTGTGTTGTGGTGAAAAGCACACCTCTTAGTGACCGAAGCGACACAGGCCCATTTAGGCTATAAATAAGGGTACATATGCGATATCGTCCGAACGGATTTCTTCAAACTTACAGGAGAAACTACTTACTGAAATGAGTTTCTGTAGCATTGTCGAAGTTCTTAGAGGTATTTTCTTTCGCGGAAACTGAAAACTTCACCATAGAATGCTGCAGAACAAGAAATAATCACTTTTTATGTAAGGAACTTGCATTTTCTGAAATTATGCCGTTGTTTCCATTATGTACCTGCAGATGGCGCGAGCGTCAAAAGTCACGCGGTCTCGCCAGTGTTTCCAAACGTGCCTATCTCTTACGAGATTTTTTAAAACTATGCTTACCTAACCCAACCCAGCCTAACCTAACCTTGCCGGAAATTGTCCGTGGGGCTATCGTGAATGTTTTTTGGGGCTATCCATCAATGATTTGTGGGGCTATCGTGAATGGTTTTTTGGGGCTATCCGTCAATGATTTGTGATGACATAATGAACACGAAAGTAAGTAATTTTCGGTGAAGAAGGTTGAAACGCTGCATACCCACTCCAAATCGCCAAAACACAAGCACGACGCGTCATGGCCGTAGGCAAGAAACATTTTCGGGGGGGTTCATTCATAATTGTTCCCATGGGCGTCGCCAGAAATTTGAATAATAGAAATAATAACAATAATTATACAATAATAATTAAAATTACATAATCATAAAACAATTTTATTCCAAAATAATAATAATAATCATTATTATTATTATTATATCCTTAAGGGGGCTTACTCAATTCAGCAGATGAGTGAATATCGAGCACAAGTTTTTTTTTTTTTTACGTTTCGTACAGTGTGTACTGAAATGCACAATTATTATACTTTGTTATCAAATTTTAAGATACCTTCAAGAAAAAGCTCTAAAATTTAGATGGAAATTTTAGTCATAAAGTTTTTGTTGTTTGACTTTAAAATTAAATTTTTGGAATTTTGAAAAGTGTGGAACCAGTTACTCTCTTTAAAAGCTTAGCCTGGTGCATGGATTGGAACCTCAATCGCGAACGTAATGCGCTACGAAACTGGAGATCCTAGGTTTGAACTCCTATCAAGGGGGATTTTCAACTTTATCGGATTGGGAATTTAAAAGTTGGAAAGGGAATTTTGGGTCAATCATAAGGGAATTTTCAGTGTATATTCCTTGTGACGCAGGAACTAAACTGGAAAGAGGACAGCATAAATGAAAATGAAGGGGTCATGGGTGGTCTGCAATTCCGAGAATAAATCCTGTTTCACTCAACTTTCAGAATTCCAAATGGATGAAAATTCTAGCTCTATCGTTTCAACATTGTCTCCTTGTATTTGTGTGATGCTTCGAAAAAAGAATTGAAAATAGTTACAGATTTTGGTTTCTGAACTTCCATTAAACCAACATGTCAGATGTTTCGGAGGGGAGGGTTGAACCCTACAAACTCCCCTCTAAATACGGCCATGCGACGCGAGATGATTCATAACGAGTGCACGCCATATTGTCTGTTACTCAAGCGGAACAAGGAATACAAATAATGACTCGTAATATGAAAAGTTGGCACTATTTTATGGAAAAAGGCATAACTTCACCTTAAAGAATCTTCTGCAATGCAGAATAGGTAAGTATCGATGCTAAAATTAACGAAATAAACGAGTGGGACGTGTTCGGGCGATATCGCATATTTACCAAAATGATATTTTGATAAAGTACAATGAAACTGATGGGACATTTGACTCTCTCGGTGGTATCTCCACCTTGACGAAAGCTACGGCCGGGTGAACTCCTGGAAGTTGAAGTGATCTTACAGTATTCTCTAAGGAAGGAAAGACTGCTCAAGGATACTTAAGAAACATGGCACAGAACAAAACATTTTTTTTGTTTTTTTTTGCAATATATTAACAATAGTTTCTTAGATGTAAACAACAAATTCCTTTATTTCACAATCGTTGCCTCGTTGCCTGGCAATTGATTGTTTGTTTCTATTCAATAAAAAAAACCTATAAAAGACGCACGACAGTACGTTAAATTCACAGAGGGCCTCGGAAGGGGCAGCACGCGAACGAGCTCCATTTACTTGTAGTACCACATTCATGAAATGACAAAAAAACATTATAGGAATATTGTACTATTTTTGTACAATTTTGTACACCAAATCAAAAATTTTGTACAAGTCAAATAACCGAGAAAAATCAAAATCAAAAGTGGTACTACAAGTAAATGCTGTAGTACCACTTTCTAGAATCCCAAAATAAACAGTGCAGGAATTTTGTACTATTTTTGTACAATTTTGTACACCAAATCAAAAATTTTGTACAAGTCAAATAACCGAGAAGAATCAAAATCAAAAGTGGTACTACAAGTAAATGCTTTAGTACATTTTAGAGAAACCGAATATAAACAGTGCAGGAATTTTGTACTATTTTTGTACAATTTTGTACACCAAATCAAAAATTTTGTACAAGTCAAATAACCGAGAAAAATCAAAATCAAAAGTGGTACTACAAGTAAATGCTTTAGTACATTTTCGAGAATCCGAAAATAAACAGTGCAGGAATTTTGTACTATTTTTGTACAATTTTGTACACCAAATCAAAAATTTTGTACAAGTCAAATAACCGAGAAAAATCAAAATCAAAAGTGGTACTACAAGTAAATGCTGTAGTACCACTTTCTAGAATTCCAAAATAAACAGTGCAGGAATTTTGTACTATTTTTGTACAATTTTGTACACCAAATCAAAAATTTTGTACAAGTCAAATAACCGAGAAAAATCAAAATCAAAAGTGGTACTACAAGTAAATGCTTTAGTACATTTTAGAGAAACCGAATATAAACAGTGCAGGAATTTTGTACTATTTTTGTACAATTTTGTACACCAAATCAAAAATTTTGTACAAGTCAAATAACCGAGAAAAATCAAAATCAAAAGTGGTACTACAAGTAAATGCTTTAGAACATTTTCGAGAATCCGAAAATAAACAGTGCAGGAATTTTGTACTATTTTTGTACAATTTTGTACAACAAATCAAAAATTTTGTACAAGTCAAATAACCGAGAAAAATCAAAATCAAAAGTGGTACTACAAGTAAATGCTGTAGTACCACTTTCTAGAATTCCAAAATAAACAGTCCAGGAATTTTGTACTATTTTTGTACAATTTTGTACACCAAATCAAAAATTTTGTACAAGTCAAATAACCGAGAAAAATCAAAATCAAAAGTGGTACTACAAGTAAATGCTGTAGTACCACTTTCTAGAATCCCAAAATAAACAGTGCAGGAATTTTGTACTATTTTTGTACAATTTTGTACACCAAATCAAAAATTTTGTACAAGTCAAATAACCGAGAAAAATCAAAATCAAAAGTGGTACTACAAGTAAATGCTGTAGTACCACTTTCTAGAATTCCAAAATAAACAGTGCAGGAATTTTGTACTATTTTTGTACAATTTTGTACACCAAATCAAAAATTTTGTACAAGTCAAATAACCGAGAAAAATCAAAATCAAAAGTGGTACTACAAGTAAATGCTTTAGTACATTTTAGAGAAACCGAATATAAACAGTGCAGGAATTTTGTACTATTTTTGTACAATTTTGTACACCAAATCAAAAATTTTGTACAAGTCAAATAACCGAGAAAAATCAAAATCAAAAGTGGTACTACAAGTAAATGCTTTAGAACATTTTCGAGAATCCGAAAATAAACAGTGCAGGAATTTTGTACTATTTTTGTACAATTTTGTACAACAAATCAAAAATTTTGTACAAGTCAAATAACCGAGAAAAATCAAAATCAAAAGTGGTACTACAAGTAAATGCTGTAGTACCACTTTCTAGAATTCCAAAATAAACAGTCCAGGAATTTTGTACTATTTTTGTACAATTTTGTACACCAAATCAAAAATTTTGTACAAGTCAAATAACCGAGAAAAATCAAAATCAAAAGTGGTACTACAAGTAAATGCTGTAGTACCACTTTCTAGAATCCCAAAATAAACAGTGCAGGAATTTTGTACTATTTTTGTACAATTTTGTACACCAAATCAAAAATTTTGTACAAGTCAAATAACCGAGAAAAATCAAAATCAAAAGTGGTACTACAAGTAAATGCTTTAGTACATTTTCGAGAATCCGAAAATAAACAGTGCAGGAATTTTGTACTATTTTTGTACAATTTTGTACACCAAATCAAAAATTTTGTACAAGTCAAATAACCTAGAAAAATCAAAATCAAAAGTGGTACTACAAGTAAATGCTTTAGTACATTTTTGAGAATCCGAAAATAAACAGTGCAGGAATTTTGTACTATTTTTGTACAATTTTGTACACCAAATCAAAAATTTTGTACAAGTCAAATAACCGAGAAAAATCAAAATCAAAAGTGGTACTACAAGTAAATGCTTTAGTACATTTTCGAGAATCCGAAAATAAACAGTGCAGGAATTTTGTACTATTTTTGTACAATTTTGTACACCAAATCAAAAATTTTGTACAAGTCAAATAACCGAGAAAAATCAAAATCAAAAGTGGTACTACAAGTAAATGCTTTAGTACATTTTCGAGAATCCGACAATAAACAGTGCAGGAATTTTGTACTATTTTTGTACAATTTTGTACACCAAATAAAAATTTTGTACAAGTCAAATAACCGAGAAAAATCAAAATCAAAAATGGTACTACAAGTAAATGCTTTAGTACATTTTCGAGAATCCGAAAATAAACAGTGCAGGAATTTTGTACTATTTTTGTACAATTTTGTACACCAAATCAAAAATTTTGTACAAGTCAAATAACCGAGAAAAATCAAAATCAAAAGTGGTACTACAAGTAAATGCTTTAGTACATTTTCGAGAATCCGAAAATAAACAGTGCAGGAATTTTGTACTATTTTTGTACAATTTTGTACACCAAATCAAAAATTTTGTACAAGTCAAATAACCGAGAAAAATCAAAATCAAAAGTGGTACTACAAGTAAATGCTTTAGTACATTTTCGAGAATCCGACAATAAACAGTGCAGGAATTTTGTACTATTTTTGTACAATTTTGTACACCAAATCAAAAATTTTGTACAAGTCAAATAACCGAGAAAAATCAAAATCAAAATCAAAAGTGGTACTACAAGTAAATGCTTTAGTACATTTTCGAGAATCCGAAAATAAACAGTGCAGGAATTTTGTACTATTTTTGTACAATTTTGTACACCAAATCAAAAATTTTGTACAAGTCAAATAACCGAGAAAAATCAAAATCAAAAGTGGTACTACAAGTAAATGCTTTAGTACATTTTCGAGAATCCGAAAATAAACAGTGCAGGAATTTTGTACTATTTTTGTACAATTTTGTACACCAAATCAAAATTTTTGTACAAGTCAAATAACCGAGAGAGATCAAAATCAAAAGTGGTACTACAAGTAAATGCTTTAGTACATTTTCGAGAATCCGAAAATAAACAGTGCAGGAATTTTGTACTATTTTTGTACAATTTTGTACACCAAATCAAAACATTTGTACAAGTCAAATAACCGAGAAAAATCAAAATCAAAAGTGGTACTACAAGTAAATGCTTTAGTACATTTTCGAGAATCCGACAATAAACAGTGCAGGAATATTGTACTATTTTTGTGCAATTTTGTACACCAAATCAAAAATTTTGTACAAGTCAAATAACCGAGAAAAATCAAAATCAAAAGTGGTACTACAAGTAAATGCTGTAGTACATTTTCGAGAATCCGAAAATAAACAGTGCAGGAATTTTGTACTATTTTTGTACAATTTTGTACACCAAATCAAAAATTTTGTACAAGTCAAATAACCGAGAAAAATCAAAATCAAAAGTGGTACTACAAGTAAATGCTTTAGTACATTTTCGAGAATCCGAAAATAAACAGTGCAGGAATTTTGTACTATTTTTGTACAATTTTGTACACCAAATCAAAAATTTTGTACAAGTCAAATAACCGAGAAAAATCAAAATCAAAAATGGTACTAAAAGTAAATGCTTTAGTACATTTTCGAGAATCCGAAAATAAACAGTGCAGGAATTTTGTACTATTTTTGTACAATTTTGTACAACAAATCAAAAATTTTTTACAAGTCAAATAACCGAGAAAAATCAAAATCAAAAGTGGTACTACAAGTAAATGCTGTAGTACCACTTTCTAGAATTCTAAAATAAACAGTGCAGGAATTTTGTACTATTTTTGTACAATTTTGTACACCAAATCAAAAATTTTGTACAAGTCAAATAACCGAGAAAAATCAAAATCAAAAGTGTTACTACAAGTAAATGCTATAGTACATTTTCGAGAATCCGAAAATAAACAGTGCAGGAATTTTGTACTATTTTTGTACAATTTTGTACACCAAATCAAAAATTTTGTACAAGTCAAATAACGGAGAAAAATCAAAATCAAAAGTGGTACTACAAGTAAATGCTTTAGTACATTTTAGAGAAACCGAATATAAACAGTGCAGGAATTTTGTACTATTTTTGTACAATTTTGTACACCAAATCAAAAATTTTGTACAAGTCAAATAACCGAGAAAAATCAAAATCAAAAGTGGTACTACAAGTAAATGCTGTAGTACCACTTTCTAGAATCCCAAAATAAACAGTGCAGGAATTTTGTACTATTTTTGTACAATTTTGTACACCAAATCAAAAATTTTGTACAAGTCAAATAACCGAGAAAAATCAAAATCAAAAGTGGTACTACAAGTAAATGCTTTAGTACATTTTAGAGAAACCGAATATAAACAGTGCAGGAATTTTGTACTATTTTTGTACAATTTTGTACACCAAATCAAAAATTTTGTACAAGTCAAATAACCGAGAAAAATCAAAATCAAAAGTGGTACTACAAGTAAATGCTTTAGTACATTTTCGAGAATCCGAAAATAAACAGTGCAGGAATTTTGTACTATTTTTGTACAATTTTGTACACCAAATCAAAAATTTTGTACAAGTCAAATAACCGAGAAAAATCAAAATCAAAAGTGGTACTACAAGTAAATGCTGTAGTACCACTTTCTAGAATTCCAAAATAAACAGTGCAGGAATTTTGTACTATTTTTGTACAATTTTGTACACCAAATCAAAAATTTTGTACAAGTCAAATAACCGAGAAGAATCAAAATCAAAAGTGGTACTACAAGTAAATGCTTTAGTACATTTTAGAGAAACCGAATATAAACAGTGCAGGAATTTTGTACTATTTTTGTACAATTTTGTACACCAAATCAAAAATTTTGTACAAGTCAAATAACCGAGAAAAATCAAAATCAAAAGTGGTACTACAAGTAAATGCTTTAGAACATTTTCGAGAATCCGAAAATAAACAGTGCAGGAATTTTGTACTATTTTTGTACAATTTTGTAAAACAAATCAAAAATTTTGTACAAGTCAAATAACCGAGAAAAATCAAAATCAAAAGTGGTACTACAAGTAAATGCTGTAGTACCACTTTCTAGAATTCCAAAATAAACAGTCCAGGAATTTTGTACTATTTTTGTACAATTTTGTACACCAAATCAAAAATTTTGTACAAGTCAAATAACCGAGAAAAATCAAAATCAAAAGTGGTACTACAAGTAAATGCTGTAGTACCACTTTCTAGAATCCCAAAATAAACAGTGCAGGAATTTTGTACTATTTTTGTACAATTTTGTACACCAAATCAAAAATTTTGTACAAGTCAAATAACCGAGAAAAATCAAAATCAAAAGTGGTACTACAAGTAAATGCTTTAGTACATTTTCGAGAATCCGAAAATAAACAGTGCAGGAATTTTGTACTATTTTTGTACAATTTTGTACACCAAATCAAAAATTTTGTACAAGTCAAATAACCGAGAAAAATCAAAATCAAAAGTGGTACTACAAGTAAATGCTTTAGTACATTTTCGAGAATCCGAAAATAAACAGTGCAGGAATTTTGTACTATTTTTGTACAATTTTGTACACCAAATCAAAAATTTTGTACAAGTCAAATAACCTAGAAAAATCAAAATCAAAAGTGGTACTACAAGTAAATGCTTTAGTACATTTTCGAGAATCCGAAAATAAACAGTGCAGGAATTTTGTACTATTTTTGTACAATTTTGTACACCAAATCAAAAATTTTGTACAAGTCAAATAACCTAGAAAAATCAAAATCAAAAGTGGTACTACAAGTAAATGCTTTAGTACATTTTTGAGAATCCGAAAATAAACAGTGCAGGAATTTTGTACTATTTTTGTACAATTTTGTACACCAAATCAAAAATTTTGTACAAGTCAAATAACCGAGAAAAATCAAAATCAAAAGTGGTACTACAAGTAAATGCTTTAGTACATTTTCGAGAATCCGACAATAAACAGTGCAGGAATTTTGTACTATTTTTGTACAATTTTGTACACCAAATAAAAATTTTGTACAAGTCAAATAACCGAGAAAAATCAAAATCAAAAGTGGTACTACAAGTAAATGCTTTAGTACATTTTCGAGAATCCGAAAATAAACAGTGCAGGAATTTTGTACTATTTTTGTACAATTTTGTACACCAAATCAAAAATTTTGTACAAGTCAAATAACCGAGAAAAATCAAAATCAAAAGTGGTACTACAAGTAAATGCTTTAGTACATTTTCGAGAATCCGAAAATAAACAGTGCAGGAATTTTGTACTATTTTTGTACAATTTTGTACACCAAATCAAAAATTTTGTACAAGTCAAATAACCGAGAAAAATCAAAATCAAAAGTGGTACTACAAGTAAATGCTTTAGTACATTTTCGAGAATCCGACAATAAACAGTGCAGGAATTTTGTACTATTTTTGTACAATTTTGTACACCAAATCAAAAATTTTGTACAAGTCAAATAACCGAGAAAAATCAAAATCAAAAGTTTTACTACAAGTAAATGCTTTAGTACATTTTCGAGAATCCGAAAATAAACAGTGCAGGAATTTTGTACTATTTTTGTACAATTTTGTACACCAAATCAAAAATTTTGTACAAGTCAAATAACCGAGAAAAATCAAAATCAAAAGTGGTACTACAAGTAAATGCTTTAGTACATTTTCGAGAATCCGAAAATAAACAGTGCAGGAATTTTGTACTATTTTTGTACAATTTTGTACACCAAATCAAAATTTTTGTACAAGTCAAATAACCGAGAGAGATCAAAATCAAAAGTGGTTCAAAAAGAAATGCTTTAGTACATTTTCGAGAATCCGAAAATAAACAGTGCAGGAATTTTGTACTATTTTTGTACAATTTTGTACACCAAATCAAAACATTTGTACAAGTCAAATAACCGAGAAAAATCAAAATCAAAAGTGGTACTACAAGTAAATGCTTTAGTACATTTTCGAGAATCCGAAAATAAACAGTGCAGGAATTTTGTACTATTTTTGTACAATTTTGTACAACAAATCAAAAATTTTGTACAAGTCAAATAACCGAGAAAAATCAAAATCAAAAGTGGTACTACAAGTAAATGCTTTAGTACATTTTAGAGAAACCGAATATAAACAGTGCAGGAATTTTGTACAATTTTGAACACTAAATCAAAAATTTTGTACAAGTCAAATAACCGAGAAAAATCAAAATCAAAATTTGTTACGTAAAGTAAATGCTTTAGTACATTTTAGAGAAACCGAATATAAACAGTGCAGGAATTTTGTACAATTTTGTACACGAAATCAAAAATTTTGTACAAGTCAAATAACCGAGAAAAATCAAAATCAAAAGTGGTACTACAAGTAAATGCTTTAGTACATTTTCGAGAATCCGAAAATAAACAGTGCAGGAATTTTGTACTATTTTTGTACAATTTTGTACACCAAATCAAAAATTTTGTACAAGTCAAATAACCGAGAAAAATCAAAATCAAAAGTGGTACTACAAGTAAATGCTTTAGTACATTTTCGAGAATCCGACAATAAACAGTGCAGGAATTTTGTACTATTTTTGTACAATTTTGTACACCAAATCAAAAATTTTGTACAAGTCAAATAACCGAGAAAAATCAAAATCAAAAGTGGTACTACAAGTAAATGCTTTAGTACATTTTGGAGAATCCGAAAATAAACAGTGCAGGAATTTTGTACTATTTTTGTACAATTTTGTACACCAAATCAAAAATTTTGTACAAGTCAAATAACCGAGAAAAATCAAAATCAAAAGTGTTACTACAAGTAAATGCTTTAGTACATTTTCGAGAATCCGAAAATAAACAGTGCAGGAATTTTGTACTATTTTTGTACAATTTTGTACACCAAATCAAAAATTTTGTACAAGTCAAATAACCGAGAAAAATCAAAATCAAAAATGGTACTAAAAGTAAATGCTTTAGTACATTTTCGAGAATCCGAAAATAAACAGTGCAGGAATTTTGTACTATTTTTGTACAATTTTGTACAACAAATCAAAAATTTTGTACAAGTCAAATAACCGAGAAAAATCAAAATCAAAAGTGGTACTACAAGTAAATGCTGTAGTACCACTTTCTAGAATTCTAAAATAAACAGTGCAGGAATTTTGTACTATTTTTGTACAATTTTGTACACCAAATCAAAAATTTTGTACAAGTCAAATAACCGAGAAAAATCAAAATCAAAAGTGTTACTACAAGTAAATGCTATAGTACATTTTCGAGAATCCGAAAATAAACAGTGCAGGAATTTTGTACTATTTTTGTACAATTTTGTACACCAAATCAAAAATTTTGTACAAGTTAAATAACCGAGAAAAATCAAAATCAAAAGTGGTACTACGAGTAAATGCTTTAGTACATTTTAGAGAAACCGAATATAAACAGTGCAGGAATTTTGTACTATTTTTGTACAATTTTGTACACCAAATCAAAAATTTTGTACAAGTCAAATAACCGAGAAAAATCAAAATCTAAAGTGGTACTACAAGTAAATGCTTTAGTACATTTTCGAGAATCCGAAAATGAACAGTGCAGGAATTTTGTACTATTTTTGTACAATTTTGTACACCAAATCAAAAATTTCGTACAAGTCAAATAACCGAGAAAAATCAAAATCAAAAGTGGTACTACAAGTAAATGCTTTAGTACATTTTCGAGAATCCGAAAATAAACAGTGCAGGAATTTTGTACTATTTTTGTACAATTTTGTACACCAAATCAAAAATTTTGTACAAGTCAAATAACCGAGAAAAATCAAAATCAAAAGTGGTACTACAAGTAAATGCTTTAGTACATTTTCGAGAATCCGAAAATAAACAGTGCAGGAATTTTGTACTATTTTTGTACAATTTTGTACACCAAATCAAAAATTTTGTACAAGTCAAATAACCGTGAAAAATCAAAATCAAAAGCGGTACTACAATTAAAAGCTGTAGTACCACTTTCAAGAGTTCTAAAATAAACAGTGCAGGAATTTTGTACTATATTTGTACAATTTTGTGCACGAAATCAAAAAATTTTTACAAGTCAAATAACCTACTAGAAGTATATGCTAAATGACTAAAAATGGGAATTTGTTTTGTTTTAGTAATGTTTTTTTTTCGGTTGGAAACAGATATTTTCTATTCCAATCTCTCTCTCTCTCTCTTTCTCTCTTTTTCTCTCTCTCTCTTTCTCTCTCTCTCTCTCTCTCTCCCCTCCCTCTCTCTCTCTGCAACAGGAATATGAACAACTTGATTATTTTTCCAAAACTATTTATTAGGAGAATACCTTAACACATTATCAAAAATAGAATTTTCTTATAGCCTAAAATGATTATGTTTTAGTACCATAACAATACATTATTAATAACAAGTACAAAAAAATATATCCATTTTTTGATGGAATGTTTCATTAAACTTTGCGCTTTGTTATTGTGGTCACTATCGAATATCATTGGTAAGATTCTATTTATGTACCGTTGCTTTGGAAGTTAATATTGCAGCTTAAATATATACCTAGCAATGACAGTTCTAAGGAAGGGTAAAAATGTTTCAGCTCCATGAAATTTATTTTTTTCAGAAAAAAATATTGTGCGGTCTAAGAAACTTGTATTTACCCTTGTGAATATTTGTTTTGAGAAAGATTGAATACATCACATCTTAAATGGATTATAATACGTGTTACACGTTGAAACAGAGATTAAATGCATATTCATACATGTTGAGACAATCAAAATGAAGCTTATTTCACCTCTCTAGAGGCAATTAGTAATATCGGTGTTTGATAGGATTTCTTAATTTTTGTATAGGCCTATTGTTGCATTATATACCAAAGCAGTATGTGTTATCGATTACAACATTTGGATGTCCCACATACATTGTATATATTATGTAAAAAATGTCCTTCAAAAACTCAGCCACTATGCACTTTAGAATACTATAAGATACAGGTAAAAAGTAAAGATTAGAAACACTGTAATCATAATACAGGTAATTACTACTACGAATTCCGAGTATTCAACACTTCAGAATATTACATTGACCCCGCTATCTACTCAACAACCCTTATGCATGAGCAAAGTTATGAACAATATAAAACACACAGGCACCACACATTTATTTGTAAATTTATGGCCAAGAGTGGAATATTTTACGAGAACACACAAATAATGTACTTACACCCATAACGTTTTGTGCAATTTATCTAATTTGTTTGTGTAATTAGCTCAAATAGATAACATATAAAAATAAGGAAGAACACGACAATTCTTTCAACTGATTACGCATGAAAATATCAGAAAATTGTTGAGGAAAGAACATATACATAAAATGGGTAGCATTTTATCTACACAGTGTAGAATAGTGAATGTAGGACGTATTGCTTTTCAGGATTGATGGAGTATACTTTGTCTCTCAAATCATCGTACACTTCCCATTCATCATTGAGACGTAGGCAGCAGGCGGTAAAATGACCTAGACTATCTTTTGAACATGCACCTGTATAGCGAATTACACCTCTGAGATGATATTGTATTCCTTGAATTGTTAGAATCTTTGGTATTTCAGATAATTTGCAGGTAAGCTGTACATTTCTTTCAAAATTTTCTTCAACAACTTCTACAAAAATATGGTACCGTGAAGGAGTTCTGTTAATAGTACGCAATCCTGCACAAAGAGGGTACTGTGATTCCTCTAGATTTACATAAGCATCATCGTCTGAAAAATCATGAAGTTCCCTTATCTCAGAACGGCACATGTGTGTCTTGCTTCCTGTCAAATCTCTCTCAACTTGTTTCTCAATACTATCTAATCTGGAAGGTCTACTTATGCTTGATACAGCAATGGGTAAAGAGACAGTTTTTCTGGGACATACTGCTGATGAACATAAATGCTTTTCTTCACCAGAAGCCATGCCACTCCAAGCATGTTGAATCATCTGCGATATTGGTAATCTGGCGTCCAATGAGGTAATTCCTGCAGGCAAAGTTTTGTAGTTTTTCATGAATTCTAGTAATGCTTTCGCACGAAGGCGATATGTGGCTGCTGTTGGTCCAAACTTCATCATCTGTGTCACGATGTAGGCAGTATCATTTAATTCAGAATTCTTTAGAATAATTTCATAGTATTTCTGGCTGTCACAATATGCAACACAAGCTAACTGGACAATGGAATCAAATCCACATGTATTCCTTACCATTACTTTCATTTTGCCAAGTTTGACTGGGCGCAAATGACATCTATTTCCATTTTTTAAAATCCCAATTGGCATTGATTTATTAGATGTGCTCATGTCAGTTCGAAGAAGTTCAGTACTATGTTCTAAATATGAAGATCTCGGTCTTAATTTCTCTCCTTGACCTTTCCAGTTTTCAACAGCACGACTTTCTGCCAATTTGTCTGTGTCAATAGTATTAACTGAATTGGAAACTGTACCTTCCAACAAGGTTGGGTTATCATCTCTCTTAGACACTTCTGTTGGGGGTTGTGCTTCCTTTCTTTTATGGTCGTGTATTTCTGTTCCTTTTCCAGACGTCCTTATCTGTACTGGATCATGACAATAATTCATATTAGAATCAACACAGTGATCAGGTTTGGAAGTTTGGTATTCTCTTTCTACAAAAAGCGCAGTTTTGCTACTGATCTGCATTACACTCTGGGAGTCATGTTCCAATTTCCGTGACGCAAATGACGAGGCTGCCAACTTCATTGAACCGCTGATGTACTGTATGTGTGTAAGAACAAAATCATCCAGTCGGGCAGGCAACTTGACATTCTGGAAAACTCTATTCTTTGTATTATTGAAATTGCTTTCTACATGGGCACTGGAAGCTGTCTTTTGACCATAACCGAAATGTGGAACCATGACAGCTGTCCATGTAGGAATAAGGTGGCACAAGTTCAAAATATCAGCTACAATATCTGGCAAATACTGTTGATTTCCTCTGTTCCCATCTTCATTTACATTTCTCTTAACTTCCTCTGCAATCCTTTCTGCCCAGATGCGAAATCCCGCTGCTTTTGGAATTTCACTTTCAACTAGTGGGTCAGGTGGTAAAGACACTTCCGTTTCAGATTGTTCAGGAATATCTATTTCAAACCCGGCAATTCGATGTTGCAAATATAATTTGCTAACTTCGCAATGCGTTTTTTCTCCAGTAACAGTGTTAACACCCTCAGACTCGCTCATTGCAACGGTGAAAATGTGGCTTAAAAGCGTTTCAATGTCGTTCAAGTCTGTGGATTGAATAACTTGTCCAAGAGATCTTAGATAAAGTTGTCGAGTTCTTCTCAGTTGTCCACGAAGACTTCCGAATTGACTCATGAGTTTGACTACGTGAGACACATCTGATCGTATGAAGCAAGTGGGAAGGCCTTGTAGTTTTTCATCAGGTTCTATGGACATGATCTCTGAACACTTATCTAAATACCTAGCAAGGGTCTGAAAGTTTGTAAACGTTTGCACGCAGGCAGACATCAGGGCCTTGGACATATCCGTTATTACCTCCATGGGTACAATTTTACAATCGATCAACCACCGACATAGCCAATGTCTGATAGTCTCTGTGTCATGGCGTTCACTGATCATGTTACAGGCAGGATATTGTTTCTGTTCCTCAGGATAAGGCACCGTTGCTTCATATAGAAATATATTAGAGGACATCCTTTCTTTTGTTCTTTCAAGTTTCTTAACAACACTACCAGTAGCATCAATACATAACCGCGATATATCTGTTGCTTTGAATATTGCCTGTGTAACACACACTTGTTCATGGGACCAGTAATGAACAATGAGCTTATCATATGTCACGTCCTTCAATGACGAACTGTAAGGTTCCATGTACTTCGCAATACATAAAGCCAAAATAGGATTTTCATGCAACCTACTTTTTTCTTTCCCAAACACTTGGCAATCCTCAGTGCATTTAATGTTGGGATGTGACTGGGTTCAGATTCACCAAATTCCATTGCTGCTTCAGCTTCTTCACACCTAATGGAGACAGCTGACTTATGTTCCTTACATTGTTTTTTGATTGCATCCTTTCTTCTTATTCCCGCTAATTGTCTTTTGTCTTGTTTGGGATGGAGCTGGCGATACTGTCCTTTAAAAGTACATTCCATAATTACTTTGCCATTCTTTGGAATGTGATTAATGTTACCTTCAACAAATGAACCGCACCATCTGCATATTCCCGTGATCTTGACATATTGCCGATCATTTTCTGCACAAACTTTTCCCCCAGAATAAACCATTCTGCATGGGCACCTTGTTTGTGCATGAAAATGATCATGAACCTTGTGCGTCCAAACATTCCTCTTCAATACTTGCATTGTTCGTGATGAAGTTCTGCCTTGTGTTTTGCGGTTGTAAGCAACTTCCTCTGGTCCCATTTCCCGCCACTCGTCTGCACTAAACTCAATATTAAATTCCATTGCATAATGACCTAAATCACCAACTCGCTCACTGTCAGGCACCCCACTTAATTTCTTCTGTACTGAGTCTGTAGGTATATCATTCCATTCTGTGTCAGATTCCTCCTCCGAAGAATACACTAAAACGGGTTCTGAAAGATCTATACTTTCCTTTGAAATATCTAGAAGTTCATGCAAACCGTATCGATTTTGGTAGGTATATGTGTGTAAGGCCTCTGGTGTGGTACTGTACACATCTTTCGCAGCTTCACTTATCCTTTTCCAGACACTGTCGCTTCTAGAAGCAATGTTTCCATTCCCAAGATTAATAGCCTCCTTTTCTGCAAGAAAGAATGGCTTCAACTTGTCAATTGGAATAGAACAGGGCCTTCCACGACGTGGTACTCGTACTTTTGAGACATACGAAATCTGCAAAGATTTTAAATCATGAACCTAAGCAATAGGGTAAAAAAGTAATATAAACACGAAACCAAGTTCAGTTCAATCATTTAAATAAGAAATAATTTTGATTTCCACGTTGCAGACAGCACGTTCATGTAGATTGATTGGTTTAGTTTCTTTCTCGTCCCTTAAGCACGTTCATGTTGTAATTCCATAGTAGCACATAGTCCACTAAAAATTAGGCTAATCTGGATTGGACCCGAGAACCCGAACCATTGTGCAATATACCTAAATCTGGAATGAAATCCAGGACTCTTTGATTACAAGGCAACAACATCATCAACATTATTGTCGGGATGCCTTGGTACTTGCTAGAAGTTTACTTGTCAAAATGTAACTTTTCCATGGGACAATATACAATTGGGTGAGCCAAAAATAAAAATAAAATGAGATCGAATAATGTGGGCTAGAATATAATTTTGGCATGGCATTAATTTACGTGCTCAATCTCAGCTCGATACGTTATCGTTAAGGACTTGACGATTTCGTGACATCCCATCGCCTCATTCAGTTCCATCAATATGGTTAAGGGTTATTGTGGTAAATCTATCTGAGATACAGAATTTTTTTTTTTAAAAAATATTACCGCAGATATTCAATTTCTAACATTTCATACAACACAATCATACCTTTTACAAAAATGAAAACCTTCATCTTCATTGATATAAGCGTGAATAGCAGAGAACACAAGCGTGAATAGCAGTGTTGCCCACGAGATGAGACTTTGGCCTGTCTCGTCTCGAAAATATTCGTTTGTCTCGGGACACATGATCAATCTCGTCTCGTCTCGAATTTTTAAAAGCCTGTCCCGTGGACAACACTAGTGAATAGCAGAGAACACTCATTAAGATAGTGTAGAGTTTGTAGCGTGCCCGGTATTTGAGTGTGCAATATTCCTTCTTGATTTAGATGTCAAAGCTATATTGTGCTGTATTCTCTCTTGTAGAAGGTTTCTTTCTAGGTTATGGTAAGCAAAGAGGTATACAGCCCATCAATTCTCCTCCTGGGAATGCCTGATTCCCGCTCTGGAAGCGGGATAATATATAATTAATATAAAAGTTCGTAATCAGTACATTTCAGTTGGAACATAATTTATTAATGCCACTTCTTTTCAATGAATATTGGTATGTGAGGCCATTGGGAAGTAGGCCTCATGAACTAGTGCCAGGGACGGCGCCAGGGGTGGGCACGGGTTGGCAAGCGCCCACCCAAAAATTCCTGTGCCCACCCGATTGCCCACCCAATCAAATTCAATAAGTACATATACTTGGAGATATATGAATAATTCGATAAATAAGTGTATCCTGGTGTTCATAACATATATATTTTACTTGTGAATATTATCTATGCTAGAAATATTCACATATTATCAAACCATAAAAAGCCAATTTTGTTATTAGAAAGTGAAAGTAAATACTAGAGCTATTGAAACAAAATGAACTTGAGGACTGCAGCTCCGAGCCTCCACATTACGTATATAAATTCCGGTCTGGGTATGGTTAAAATAATCTCCAAATAAACAAATAAAAGCATCATCTTACCGTTACTTCCTCCGGCAACACAATACATTACATTCGCCTCCTCTTCTCCCGTTATTTTGAAAAAAGGGCGCAAACTTTTGCATTGTTTTCAAAGAGTAGACCTTTTGCAACAAAGTGAAACTTGTTTCAAGTTCTAGTTCTCATACAAGCTGAAATATGACGCAATATGTACAATTTGCATTTTGGCTAAAAATAGCTAATTTGCATATTAGAGAAAGGGGGAGGGGGGTTCTTCCAGATGACATTTCAAAGTCTTATCTCAACATCTGTCAGCGTTTACAACCTCACATACAAGTATGAAGGTCCTAAAAGCACGTGAATGTTGTAATCGGCACCATGGGTCATATATGACCCATTGGCTGTTTAAAGGTTAAAGTCATTTTTCTGCTAATTTTGATAATGATGACGATAAGGTTCAATGGTGATTACATTAAAGTTAGGAAGGGGCGAAAACAAACACAAGCTGACACTCAAAATACAAACCCTCATAAATTATTACTTTGACAGTGGTTCCAAGCACCAGGGACTCGTTGCCCTGAAAGAATAAAGTTTCCAGGGTGTGCTGCACAGGATAGAGGTTGACATTCTAGTGTGTTCGAAATGGTCAGGCCATGCAACCCAAGTCATTATGAAAAATATATGAATTATTACTGGCACGGTGATCAACTTCGATGAATTCCTTGTGTCCTAAATCATTTTGTCACCTCAAAAAATATGTTCATGTAACCATACGTGTATTGCTTCTCCCGCATTAGTAACATGAGAGTTCAGAAAACGAATAGCAACTTAGCTAATAATCTCTTCAATTCTGAACAGATTTTTTGATCTTACTTGTTTGTGAGTGATATTCTGTCAAAATAGCCTTTCATTAGCCTAGGAATACTTCATGGACAACGAACAAAGAATTTGATTTCCGTGTATGTTTTAAATCATTCCTAATAAGACGTTCATTTTAATCCAAACATTCAGTGGCGGAGATTAGGAGGAGCGAGAAGTGGGGGATGCAGTTCCGCCGCCACATTTTGCCATTTTTTGCCCCCGCACTATGGTCTCTTTGTGCTAAGCCTTTCCTACCAAGAAAAAGTATATTGTCCTTGCCCCTCAAATGTTTGAACCCAATCGCTGCTACTACAAACATTCAGATAGATTTGTCAGTTGTACAAACCTTGTAAGCTAAGAAAAGTGACCCCCAAGGAGTAAGAAAACTCTTTCAGTCAAAAACTCATACGATGAAAATACTATGCTCAGGCACATGCATTTAAATTACGAGAAACTTCACGATTGTCTACCATCGCACTATCTATCATTGTCGCCGAATACATCAAATCAAGTATGTGCCCTATATTTGCAACACAAGCTTAAACCTAATTCACATTTATTTCACTGTATTAACATGCATGAAAGAATGTGATTAGAATGTATGGCTGGGGTATGGCTGCGCATGTGTAAACACTTCCTTGAAATAATTGTGTCCATCAGAGACAAAGCGAAAGGAAATGGAACAAGATGCGACAATAGATTAGAAAATAATAAGAAAGAAAACAAGAAAAGGGAAGGGAAAAGAAGTAAGAGGAAAATCGGGAGTGTAAGAGAGAGGGGGATACATACGTCTTACGTACACATACATGGTCTTACTGCCCACCCTAATATATCAATAAGGAGCTTCTGCCCACCCGGTCGAAAATTTCTGGCGCCGCCCCTGACTAGTGCAATTAAATATAATTGAAAATACACTGAAATATAGTAGTTGTGAATGGTGCAGTGCCTCCCAATAGCTAGAAGTGCAGTACATAATCTTTCAGCTAGATCGTAGGCCAAGGGCAATGTAATTGCACATTCTAACTTCTCTCCTAAGCAATTTCGGACATAGAGCTAATTTAAGTCTTACTCTGTAAGCAAGGTAATCTAGATTGTTTTCTAAGTGGCAAGTTCTACAATTAAGTAGGTGCGATGATTGCATGTTTACATGCTAGTAATAAATTGCATAGGTCTTCGACCAATATAAACTCACCATCCCCTGTGATCCTGCTAGTACAAGATCGATCGACTCTCGACAAGTGAGACGTGTAAATATCCCATAAATGATGCCCAAAGTTAAATTTAGGTCCCTTATTTTACTTGATGAGTCATCACGTCATACAGTGTACACCATCTGTGGGTGAAAGACGGGGCGCTGTTTATTGTACAGCGAGCTATTGCATTTGAAATGGTTGGGTGCTAAACTTTCTTTACAATCCTGATGAAATGTGCTATGAGGCCTGGAGGCCGGGAATATTTATTTGTCTATATACAAATATTACTACTTATAATTTAATTAAACAGTGAAAACAAGAAAAGTGAAATTTTAGGTCTTTCGACAGTTGCAGCAAATTCCCATCCCTGCTTGGTACTAAATATTCGCATTCAATGAAGCACCTTTCTGTCGTCTAGCTCACTCCGTCGGTATTTTCTTTCCGCTCCTTTTAACAACGCTGCTAGCTCAGCAATCCGCACGTGCATACGAGAGCGCTCGTTCACAAAAAAAACGGGATGACCTGGATTGATTTACAATATGTGGCAGCGTTCTACGAAGTGTTCTCTTTCTAACTGAAAACAATTTGTTATAGTTTTATCATCATTACAGCCCAGTAAGATCTGAGATTGATCGATTGATTTAATTTATTTTACTTCGCGTTTTGTGGCTCTTGGCTAATTTGCGAAGATGGTGATGAGTGATGAAATGATGAAATTGATGAATGGACATTCACAAACAACCAAACCCGAGCGGGATTCGAACCCGGGACCCTTGGCGTCGAAGCGTGATGTACTAACCACTCGGCCACATGGTCCGGCCCGATTGTGTGGGAAAGCTCTTGCAGTAATACATATAATAAAGACGTAGCGTGGCCGTAGGTGGTTGGACGTTGCATTATATTGTGCATCAACCTCGACAAGTGCATTCGTCAAAGTTTTATTGTCTTGAAGTCCATAATATTGGAAACTGTGGGATTACACTTAAATACAATTAAAGATTAGTCATCTGAGGTGTCTAGATTCTAAGAAAACACCAGATTAAATATCCGAATTTATAGCAGTTAGCATGGCCACAATACGAGTATTAGTGACTAGCTTACGGTTAACCCCCTCCCCCTGGACCACGTACTACATCTAGATGTCTTTATTCCAATCCCGCGTTGTGGTCAAAATGAGGGTCGTATTTGTAGGGCGGATGGGGGAATCCCCCCTCTGGGTACTTGTGTCCCCCAATCTGCTTGATAAATTTTATCCATGGGGGGGAAATTTATATGGCATAAAGTCATTATCTCATGCTCTCCCTAGATAGTCAGTAGAATCCCCCCACTGGAAATATCTTTAATACCACACAGGTCGAAATGTGAACTATCATAAAACATCAGTGTAAAGTTCTTAAAATGTTCTCCGATCAGAAATTTAAAAATATGGCTATCAGCATAATTTAGAGCGTTCGCAAAATAGGGAAAATCGATTTCCGTGAGCCAACTGAAATGTGTTGATCCATTTCGCTGAAGCGTTTCTCCATGCTACATGCACCGAAGAAACAAATTTGTCGTTTGTTCTCTCACCATCCAAAGAGGGAAAAGTACGTTCTCTTTTTAGCTGCATTCCACTTAAGTATGTAAGCATCAGCAATAACTGTTGGAACTCGTTGTTGAAAGACATCAATTGTAGATAGATGGCCCATATTGTTTCAATGTAACAATGTTGTTTACTACTTTAGTAAGATTAAATCTTTGCTTGGATCATAGAATACATCAACGTAAATTAATTTCTGATACCCTGTTATTGTTGTTTTTTCCCCACGAGATGTGAGCTCCAATTACCACATGAAATCTCCGTTTTAAAAGTTATTCAGTCAAAAATAGTTATGGAGGGTCATTTTAAGGGAGGTTGCACTTACCAGTTCTTGTTTTCCCGATTTCTTTACTTTCATTTTACTTTTTAAAATTTTCCTCCAAATTTCGGGGGCGTCCGTAGTCCCTTCAGCCTCTCTATGCGTACGCCACTGTCCTTGGCTGCTGGTAGTGTTAAAAGAGCTGTACACCAACTTTGTATAAGATTCAGAATTCAGTTTTCCAGAGATCTTGTCGCGCAGTAATGTATTTCGTCAGCTTTTGTGGCAAAGTGTGGTCGTTTACTTACTCGTAAATTCTCAGAGACGGTGACGATTGTTCTGAACCTTTTTCAATGATCCACACCTTAAAATGTTGACCTTGGCTCTTTGTCCTTCCTACGCTTTTCATAAAGCGTACGGTATTATCGACTTTAAACATTTTTTTCGGTTATTTTAGAATGAGAATGTCAAGAAATTTTTAATAATTTTCTCACAGAAAATTTCCCGATTTAGTGGGGAAATGACTTTCTTTTGTACGAACGTCGGGATTTTTAAAATTTCACATACTGATCTCAAACATAATTGTATGCTGTAAGCGCTTGTCTTGTGTGGACACCAGTACTTACAATTAAATTAGTATAAATATGGCTAAATGCAACAACGGGCAGTAAACGGATGTCATTCCTGAATAATAGCACATTACTTCTTACATTTAGACTGAACAGGAAGTTGCTGTTTGTTTACTCGTGAATAATCCCCATAAACATCGAATCCGATTCGTCACATTTTGACGCAACCTGAGGGAGCGAGGAGAGGTACGTGAACGTGAGCAAGTGATTAAAATTTTTAACATTCGTTGCTCTAGTTGGCACATAAAATTCTAAAGACTGAGAGATTACGATGTCCCCTTTGCATTGTACCGTTCCATGAAGACACATGTCGGGGTGTGAGGATAGGGTAGGGTAACCAGACGTCTTGATTGCACGACAGTCCTTGTGTCTGTCCTGCTGTCTGCGATGCTACTCCAAAAATGGAAATATGTCCTATTTTTCAAACAGCGTCCTGCGAATGTCCAACAAAATATCCAGACGAATTGTTTAAATCTGTGAAACTGTTAGTGCCTTTTAAAGTAATAGAACCTAGGCATTGTTAGTTTATATAGAAATACTTGTGGATCTAAAATATTTCTCGCTCGCGACCTTGGTCTACCGCAAGCAGTCTCTTCATGATAATGATATGTAAGCCACCGAACAGTGCCGGCGATTAGGGTTGGGCGAAGGGGGACAGTTACCCCCCCCCCCTCACTTTTCGCCACTTTTGCCTAAGCACTATGTCAAACCTTTAGTGTTGTCCACGGGACGAGACGGGACAGGCTTTTAAAAATTCGAGACGAGACGAGATTGACCATGTGTCATGAGACAAACGAATATTTTCGAGACGAGACAGCATTTCCACGAGACGAGACAGGCCAAAGTCTCGTCTCGTGGGCAACACTACAAACCTTATCTACAAATGAAAATACACTGTCTTTGCCCTCCCCAGTTTTGCCACCTTGCCCCCCTTCCAGGTTCTCGAACCAATCCCCGGCACTGGTACCGAGTGATGACTAAAAGTATATGCCGGGGCGCTTTGAAAATTGAAAATAGCCCAATTCTGGGGATTTGCATGTTTGATGCATTGATGAGATTATTACTACAACTGAGGCAAGAGACAAATATATTTTCAGTATTGATTAATATTTTAATATTACAAGTATTTGACAGTGTGTGGATGTCTTATAATAAAAAAGTAAGGAAACACAAAAAAAAGAACAGTTAGAACGGGAGAGATAGGAAGGTTAATCTGTAAAATTTAAAAGATAAGCAAAATGAGGAACGAAAAAGAGAAGTATGTATGAAGGGAGGAACTCCATGGCGAAGTGGTTGAACGCTAAGAAGCCAGGTCCTGGGATCAAATCCCAGTCTGGGCATGGATGTTCTTTGAGTGTCCATTCATGAATTTAATCGTATCATCACTCTCATATTCATTGTTGCAATTAGCCAAAAAGACATAAAAGCGACGGTAAATAACAAAAATCAAATCAAGACAAGGACGTATTTAAAGGGGGCCCAGGGAGTCCGGACCTCGCCCGAAAGGATTACCAAGTACTAAAATTAAATAATGATAATATGCTTGTTTATCATTTTTTTGTATAATCGATGGTTATTAATTTCCTCTGAGCTATTTGGAAGGCAAGGAATATATTGGGATCATACAGCTTTGAATGACATTACAAAGATTTATACACACTACTACGCATAATAATGTGCATAAAATATTAATCAGAAACTTTACTTTTCTCCAACTCCATCTAACATTGTTTCTGTTATTCAATAAATATTCAATTCTTCATGCTTTTTACATTAATTTCATTGCCAGGGTACTTGTTTTTACATAAATTATTCCGATCTTAACTACAGGTAAGCTGTTACATCTTTATTCCATAGGCGTGCGCATGGGGGGGGGCAAGGGGGGCAGATTTTTTCCATGGAAGGACAATAAGGTATTTTAGAATGGGGCATATCAACCCGATAATAGTGTTGTCCCCTCAAAAAACACCACTTGAATTTGAAATTACCGCAATCATGTAAATTACTATGACTGAAATCAAATTATACGTGTGAAATATATACTTATAGGTTGATATTCGATTTCAGGGTGGCTACAAACAAGCAGAAATGAAATTCCCTGACTTTTCCAGGTTTTCCAGGACAAAATTTACATTTTTCCCTGACTATTACAAACTAAACTAAATCGATGTTTTTGCAAATGGAAATAAAATACCCATACAGATCCACGTATGGTTTTGTTAAGTACCAATATTATCTTCTATGAAATTGACTTATTTCTCTATTCTCTATGATTTGAATTCAAAATGCAAAATAATGAATTTGGAAAATTATTGCAATTCACAAGCTAGGAAAGGATTACGTAATTTTATCATACGCAGTAAGTTTAAAATAAAATACTTGATTATTTTTAAAGTTACGACTAAATGAGATACGAGCGAAGAGTAATTGATTTCGAAATACAATTTGTAATTTATCAGTCTCCTTATACATTCTCGTTATTATATGTTGATATTTCCACTGAGATTTGGAACCCTCTGCTTGCAAGAACCATGAGTGCGGACTTATTTTTCGGTGCATGAAGCCACTTCTCTCTTCTCTGTAAAACAAACAACTTAACTCTTGCATATAAGTGAAACAATTGAATTGTACAAAAGAAAGTGTCATATTTCCTTACATTATCAATGGGATTTCTGCTTCAGTACTGTATATCCAAGTGAAGTACTGTGAAACTGACAACATGCAGTTATACAATCATTGCTGACGAAAAGGGTATGGAGGCATTACAAATTTAAAGCAAGGAATTTATAGAATTGCATTGTATAGGTACCTCTGATTTAGCTAACCACACATTAAAACAGAAACACTCTGTTAATAACAGCTTCTGAAAGTTCATATACGAGGGACATCCTGAAAAAAGCTCCAATGGTGCCTACACGCAGCACTAATGGTCGGAGAGCGACACACACACACATGCAGGCAGGAAGAAGTGGCATGTAGCTGTAATCTGGTACAGTTGCAATTACAGCGCCTTGAATAACGTAGTGTGGAAAACGACCCAAGAAACTGGTTCCCCGAGACGATGACAAGTAGATGGCAGTGCGATCGACACAGCGGCTAATTTTGTTATGAAAGTAATGCGGCTTAGTTAGTTTTTGGAATATATTGTGTAGATTTGTTTCTCTAGAAAGGCGGTAAGTGAATTGATGGAAACAGTTATATTTGTGGAGTGATTTGCAGTCACGAAATGGTATTAATTTACACAGAAAAGTAAAATAAATACGTTTTATGTGCAACGCAACACGAGCATCAACATATCGCATGTGAGGCTGGACGTCAAACGTTGGATTGTGTACACAAGTTTATTTTTGTATACTAATAAAATTGAAATAGTGTCATGAAGGGGAAAAAATGTTTCGTGGCGTACATATTATGAAGTCATTTTCCCCAAATGCAGATATTCGAAAGAATTTAATTTCATATTCCATGGAGTTGAAATAGCCGATTACGATGTACCTTGTCATCTCTGTCAACAAATTGCTTTACATTCGTGTCGATTGGTAAGTAGAACTGTGGTGTTAAGGACTGTGCATTTTTACTCGTGACTTGGCTGTAAAATGTCTACCTTGTACTTGATGAAAATAAACCGCAAATGAATTAAATTAATTAATAATAAAATAAATTAATAAATTAATTAAAATAAACGAGTATTGTCTGTGTGAATTTCCATAAAAATAATATTTGTGACAATGACAATATTAATGAACCTTTCAGAATAATGCATACACAATACTAATTCTCGCAGCAATTGTCATGTTACGTGTTACAATCCATACCTATGTTTTCTTCCCTATTGTTAATAAAAAACTCAAGGACAGGTCATGATAGACGGTTCATAATATTCTTTAATATTTTCGCGACTACTGTACCAAATATCATAACAATTTTCTGATGCAAAGAAATTTTACAAAGAAAAGAATCAGACGTTGCAGCAAAAACCCCATTTACTTCCATTATAAGCAGTCGAGCGCTGTACCCCGGTGTCAACACCAGCGCCTCTAGCGGATTTCATTTTCGAGTGGAACCAGCGAGAGAGAGCAAAACCATGCCGTTTTCCACACTACGTTATTCTAGGCGCTGTAGTTGCAATGCAGCCGTTTTAGGACAGTTCTAGGTTAAAGCTCTCATACAGTCTCATACAGTCTCCCACAGACTGCGATGTAGCCTACGTGTAGTAATCAGCTTTTTGCAGGCTCAGAATTTGGCACAGAGCCACCAGCAATCGTGTGAGGTGTGCAAACCGGACGTCGTGAGTGATAGTATGGTCAGACGATGGTGCAGACAATTCACAGAAGGCCAATCGAATGTGCACAACCCCATACAGCTGAGTACACGCGGGCCCTTTGCATCACTTCAGGTGAGAGATCTTGGACCACTCCCTATACAGCCCTGGCCTTGCATGTACCGACTCTCATCTCTTTGTTTAACTGAAGAGGATTCTGGCAGGACAAGGGTTTGACAGCTACACTGCGGTAGAGACAGTCTTTGCTGTCAGACGCATATGCCATGGGCAACAAAATTTAGTGCCATGTTACGACAAATGCCAGAACAACGCTGGTGATTATGCCGAAAATTAGGTTAGGACTCACTGTTACTAACGCAATAAATTACAACTGATATTCTTGTTTTATTTATGCCTAATCGGTAGGGATCTTGATTTTTTGTTATTTTTTTTCAAATTGGTGTATTTTTATTTTTTTATTTTTTACTATTCGGTGTTATTTTCCCCAAAATTCACATTTTTATTTTAGCGCATTTTCTGGCAAATATCTGAAATTATATCTTCATGGTGTTTTTAAACAACTGTTTCAAATTGTAAGTCACATGGCCTACGCGTCTTCGTGAGAGTTTCATATCTTGAAAGTTATTTTGGGAAAGTTATTTTCCATACCTGCTTTTTAATTTTAAGGTAAGGGTTTCAGATAATGGAATTTTCCCCGTATATACTGAAGGGTGCATAATGACCATAAGTGGCGACGCACCCAAAAAATTTAAATCAATCAATCTCACGTGACAGATACCGATATATTATAGCACCAAAAATTGGCATTAACTTTTTTGACTTGTTAGTGTTACGTTTCCCAAAATTCGTGTTTTTGTTTTAGGACATTTTTCTGTCAAATATACCGAAACTTAATACTCCACTGTGCTTCTAAACTATTATTTTAAATTCTAGGTTACATGGTCTACGTATTTTCGTGACAGTTTGATATGTTGGAACAGATTTTTGAGGAAGTAAAAGTAAAGTGTTCCCCTGCACTTTGCCATGAAGGTGTACAGGGGTGTGGAGTTTGGGCCCTACACATTCTTGATCACGGCTGAAAATGGGGGTGATGTGATCAGCACCACGCTCCTGGCTACCTTTATCCCTCAAAGTTTCCTCCAGGAACCCGCTTGATATGACGCTGGGTGGGAGCCGGAGCAGTTTGAATAGGTTGAAAAGATTCCGGTTCTTCCCCGCAGGGAAGACCCCGGGTCTCTCGCATGGTAGTCAGACGCTTTAACGATTGAGCTCCATTATTTATCGCTCGACAAATGCCGATGGTGCGCACTTAGCTTGGTAATTCAAAACACATCTCGCGCTACAAATACTGAAGATGTGGTGCCTGTGTGATGGTAGATACGCACTCGATCTCCTGTTAGAACCTTGCCACTTTGCTCTGTGATGCAAATGGTTTTGATAGAAGTTGAAAAAATCGTTGGAAATACATGATTTAATGTGGTTGTCGGAATTATTCCATTATAGTTTACTCTTGAATAAAATGTTGGAAAACTTGCACTTTCTATGTATACAAACATGGCCTAGAAAAGACAAGAATGTTGGATTTCATGGATTTTTTTGTTGTTTTAGGACATTTTTTAAAAAAAAAAATCGCTAAAAACGCCAACAATTCGCATTTTATGCCAAAGTCGCATTATTTAGATATTTCGAACGGGTGAAAAATGTGTCCAGACAGCACTGCACATTCATAAACACAACTTCGCAGCAATTACCATTTTTCAGGGTTTTCGCATTTGCGAAAAATCAATGTCCCTACTAATTGGAAATTACTTTATGGCCACCCCTCGTATAAATCAGTAGATGGAAAGTGAAAATTTAGCAGGGCTTGCAGAGAAAAGTCAATTATTGAAGAAAGTGATTTGCTTTTATGATTGAATGATTCGAGTAAACATGATATTGAAATATTTACTTATTTTTTATTAGTATTTTATTTCATAATATTGGACATTAACTTACTCAGTGAGAGATTAATGACCATCTCTCATGAGTTTAAACATACAGGACAGAGAGTGGCGTTAATTTCATTGCAATACTAGTGTATTGCAGTAAATTTGAGGTTGGGAGCATGCACTTGCCAATTTTTATAACGTTAACCAATGCAGACTTATGTTCCACTTTTTCGTGATAGCATTCAATGTATATCCCGTTTTGTTGGATTCTTCTTGATATCTAAGAATAGTGCAATGTTATTGTAAACGTATGTTAACTTATGGAAAACCAGTAATACGTTAGGATGATAAAGAAAACCTTCGTAAGCATTGCTACATTAAATAAGGTGAAGTGAGCCGGAAGAGTAATAAAATTCCAGCAGCATATTTGCAGTCTAAAGCTCTTCTTTTTTATGCAAGCGATTTTTGTTGGATGTTGCAGTCCGAAGACATCCAACAAAAATCAATTCCATACGAGTGCCATGCATGCAATTTCTGTCGCATGTTGTAGTGAGATACTTTGTCAGGTGGCGATACTCTACAGAATTCGTATTTATCTTTGTTTCTATGTTCCTTCAGTTTGTCCAACAAAATGCCTTACTACGCAGTCCGACAACTATCGGACGGCGCCACCCGCTCCCATCCCCTCCATCTGTTGACAGTTCTGTCCCCTTACTACTCCCATACGGACAAGAAAAAATGATAATTCAATGTATTTTCCACGTAATAGAGGCTTAACACATTTTTCTGCCCCTCCGGAAATTTCTCTCTCCCTCTCTCTCTCCTCCTGCCATCACTGGTTTCTGGCGCTGTGGTTGTGTTGTGCCTCCGAAAAGCGGCCTCCGAAACTTAGTAACAAGATTTCCTGTCCCCGTGCAGAGTTCCATAACGATATCTTAAAAAAGAAGTCAATCAAGACAAAATTCCCTGACTTTTCCAGGTTTTCCAGGTCTGTCGCCACTCAGGATTTCTAAGGGGGAGGTGTGCCATTCTCGCCCTCCCCTCCAGAAGTCCATGTCCCTACATTATTATACTTTCACCTAGAAATTTAGTGTAGAGGAATCTTATCGCCGGTATTAAACGATATTATACTTTTAAAGAAAATCAAGTATATTCAAGCCGATTTAAGTTCAAAGCAGGGTTGCAGAGGCAACCTCGGACGGAAATCAACTGTAGGGACAAACATTGAGGTAAAAGAAAGTTAAACTAGTAGAATCTAAGAGTAGCAGGACAAAAGGATACTCAAGATGGAATTTGTTTCCACGTTTTTCTTGCATTATTTCTTCCAGACGTCCAAGAGCACCTGCAGGGGGCACAAAGGGGCAATTGCCTCCCCTCGACATCAAATTTCGTACAAATAAAAATACATTTCGTAAACATTTCTTGCACTATTCGCTCGCACTCTCTTCTTCCTACAGTCTTGTCAAGTTCAGGACCGTAACTAGGGAACGGCGAGAGTTGGCCATGGGCGCCGAACGATCTAAATGGAAAATATCGTAAAAGAGAATGCGATGGACCCCATGATTTTTTTGACATATTAAATCAATATTGTTTTCAGTTTGCAAAAATTCGGATCTAAAAATTTTCTTGCTCGCTTCGCTCTCAATTTTGTTATCTTATGCATTGCATTGTGATTTGCCAGAGAGAGAAGTTATAACTACTAAGTACTTCAGACTCTTGCTGCTAATCAGTCTTCTCTTAAATGCATGAATACAATTGTTTGAGAAAAGGAGCGCTGCAATTTTCAGAGAGAATGTATTTATTCGTTATGGTACTACCTCGTATGTATGTTTGTGTATACATATACCCATCAATGCAATGAAACTAAAACAGTGACATAAAATGAAGTTTTCCTTTCCCGACTGAACTTTCATCAAAGCTGTTGCCCCCCCTCCCCTAATCAGAGGGTCTGCGCACGCCTATGCTTTATTCCAATACCGTCTCTTTCCAAATTCATATAATAGTAATACACTATTAATTTATATCGTGTTGTAATTAGTATTAATTTGATTTAATGCAATTATTTTAATTCAAATATTATTATTATTATTACTATTATTATTGAGATACTTGGTTCGGACCCCCCCCCCGAAACATATTTCTAAATACGTGCCTGCAGCAAAAAAAAAGAGATTAAAGACAAATGTGTAATACTTCAGGAGACATGTAAGCAGTATGAATATTTCTTTGCGAAAAAGGGGGGCGTGGTTTAGTTGACCCTGTGCTCTTTTACTTATAGCAGCAATCACCCCCAATACCCATCTATGGATGTCCTGCTTTCCGTTTCAGAAAATCTGGTCACCCTAGGATAGGGCCTCACACATTCTCGATATCGAGCATATTGGATCCCCGCCAAGAACCCCATGCAGAGCAACAATTTTATAATGAAGAATTCCTGTGTAATATATATTTTTTTTATATTTTTTTTGTGCAGAGGGGTTTCAACGTAGGCGGATTACTGGGGAGGAGTGGAAACAACCGTAAAACACAAGCTTTCGAACTGACATTGTTATAGAATCTAGATACTTCAGAGGACTGCTCATTTACTGATGATGGCGAATCAAAATTACACGCTGTTTATTCATGACTTTTTCTTTCGCTTTCTGTATTCCATGCCGTGTGTCTAAGGATAGGATTGGCACAGATCCTGGTGCTCCGTTGGCGTTTATTTCAAGTCTTTTGTCTTGTGTAGCTCACGCCGCGTAAAACGGAGTCCTTTGACATAAAATAGGTATGCGAGGGGTCTTACTACTAGATACAATCCCGAAATTCATGAAAATACACATACATTTTAAAGTTCATCTTAAACTTAAATACCATGCTTAACAACTATGTTTTAAAATGGGAAAAATACTTACGTGTTCGTCTTGCGGTGAAAATTCCAGATTATTTGAGGCAACGTGAAAATGGACGTTTTCCCAGGGTCTCCACATTATGAACCTGTATCACCTAACATCAAGAAGGAAACTGATTTCTTTGCCTTGCTTGCTGGCTCCATTTACTTGTAGTACCACATTCATGAAATCACAAAAAAACATTATAGGAATTTTGTACTATTTTTGTACAATTTTGTACACCAAATCAAACATTTTGTACAAGTCAAATAACTGAGTAAAATCAAAATCAAAAGTGGTACTACAAGTAAATGCTGTAGTACCACTTTCTAGAATTCCAAAATAAACAGTGCAGGAATTTTGTACTATTTTTGTACAATTTTGTACACCAAATTAAAAATTTTGTACAAGTCAAATAACTGAGAAAAATCAAAACCAAAAGTGGTACTACAAGTAAATGCTTTAGTACATTTTTGAGAAACCACGTATAAACAGTGCAGGAATTTTGTACTCTTTTTGTACAATTTTGTACACCAAATCAAAAATTTTGTACAAGTCAAATAACCGAGAAAAATCAAAATCAAAAGTGGTACTACAAGTAAATGCTTTAGTACATTTTCGAGAATCCGAAAATAAACAGTGCAGGAATTTTGTACTATTTTTGTACAATTTTGTACACCAAATCAAAAATTTTGTACAAGTCAAACAACCGAGAAAAATCAAAATCAAAAGTGGTACTACAAGTAAATGCTGTAGTACCACTTTCTAGAATTCCAAAATAAACAGTACAGGAATTTTGTACTATTTTTGTACAATTTTGTACACCAAATCAAAAATTTTGTACTAGTCAAATAACTGAGAAAAATCAAAATCAAAAGTGGTACTACAAGTAAATGCTTTAGTACATTTTAGAGAAACCGAATATAAACAGTACAGGAATTTTGTACTATTTTTGTACAATTTTGTACACCAAATCAAACATTTTGTACAAGTCAAATAACTGAGTAAAATCAAAATCAAAAGTGGTACTACTAGTAAATGCTGTAGTACCACTTTCTAGAATTCCAAAATAAACAGTGCAGGAATTTTGTACTATTTTTGTACAATTTTGTACACCAAATCAAAAATTTTGTACAAGTCAAATAATCGAGAAAAATCAAAATCAAAAGTGGTACTACAAGTAAATGCTTTAGTACGTTTTAGAGAATCCGAAAATAAACAGTGCAGGAATTTTGTACTATTTTTGTACAATTTTGTACACCAAATCAAAAATTTTGTACAAGTCAAATAACGGAGAAAAATCAAAATCAAAAGTGGTACTACAAGTAAATGCTGTAGTACCACCTTCTAAAATTCCAAAATAAACAGTGCAGGAATTTTGTACTATTTTTGTACAATTTTGTACACCAAATCAAGAATTTTGTACAAGTCAAATAACCGAGAAAAATCAAAATCAAAAGTGGTACTACAAGTAAATGCTTTAGTACATTTTAGAGAAACCGAATATAAACAGTGCAGGAATTTTGTACTATTTTTGTACAATTTTGTACACCAAATCAAAAATTTTGTACAAGTCAAATAACCGAGAAAAATCAAAATCAAACGTGGTACTACAAGAAAATGCTTCAGTACATTTTAGAGAAACCGAATATAAACAGTGCAGCAAACATTTTGTACAAGTCAAATAACTGAGTAAAATCAAAATCAAAAGTACTACAAGTAAATGCTGTAGTACCACTTTCTAGAATTCCAAAATAAACAGTGCAGGAATTTTGTACTATTTTTGTACAATTTTGTACACCAAATCAAAAATTTTGTACAAGTCAAATAACCGAGAAAAATCAAAATCAAACGTGGTACTACAAGAAAATGCTTCAGTACATTTTAGAGAAACCGAATATAAACAGTGCAGCAAACATTTTGTACAAGTCAAATAACTGAGTAAAATCAAAATCAAAAGTACTACAAGTAAATGCTGTAGTACCACTTTCTAGAATTCCAAAATAAACAGTGCAGGAATTTTGTACTATTTTTGTACAATTTTGTACACCAAATCAAAAATTTTGTACAAGTCAAATAACGGAGAAAAATCAAAATCAAAAGTGGTACTACAAGTAAATGCTGTAGTACCACTTTCTAAAATTCCAAAATAAACAGTGCAGGAATTTTGTACTATTTTTGTACAATTTTGTACACCAAATCAAGAATTTTGTACAAGTCAAATAACCGAGAAAAATCAAAATCAAAAGTGGTAGTACAATTAAATGCTGTAGTACCACTTTCTAGAATTCCAAAATAAACAGTGCAGGAATTTTGTACTATTTTTGTACAATTTTGTACACCAAATCAAAAATTTTGTACAAGTCAAATAACCGAGAAAAATCAAAATCAAAAGTGGTACTACAAGTAAATGCTTTAGTACATTTTCGAGAATCCGAAAATAAACAGTGCAGGAATTTTGTACTATTTTTGTACAATTTTGTACACCAAATCAAAAATTTTGTACAAGTCAAATAACCGAGAAAAATCAAAATCAAAAGTGGTAGTACAATTAAATGCTGTAGTACCACTTTCTAGAATTCCAAAATAAACAGTGCAGGAATTTTGTACTATTTTTGTACAATTTTGTACACCAAATCAAGAATTTTGTACAAGTCAAATAACCGAGAAAAATCAAAATCAAAAGTGGTACTACAAGAAAATGCTTCAGTACATTTTAGAGAAACCGAATATAAACAGTGCAGCAATTTTGTACTATTTTGTACACCAAATCAAAAATTTTGTACAAGTCAAATAACTGAGAAAAATCAAAATCGAAAGTGGTACTACAAGTAAATGCAGTAGTATCACTTTCTGGAATTCCAAAATAAACAGTGCAGGAATTTTATACTATTCTTGTACAATTTTGTACACCAAATCAAAAATTTTGTACAAGTCAAATAACCGAAAAAAATCAAAATCAAAAGTGGTACTACAAGTAAATGCTTGATTTTTCTTGGTTATTTGACTTGTACAAAATTTTTGATTTGTTGTACAAAATTGTACAAAAATAGTACAAAATTCCTGCACTGTTTATTTTCGGATTCTCGAAAATGTACGAAAGCATTTACTTGTAGTACCACTTTTGATTTTGATATTACTCAGTTATTTGACTTGTACAAAATGTTTGATTTGGTGTACAAAATTGTACAAAAATAGTACAAAATTCCTGTACTGTTTATATTCGGTTTCTCTAAAATGTACTAAAGCATTTACTTGTAGTACCACTTTTGATTTTGATTTTTCTCGGTTATTTGACTTGTACAAAATTTTTGATTTGGTGTACAAATTGTACAAAAATAGTACAAAATTCCTGCACTGTTTATTTTGGAATTCTAGAAAGTGGTACTACAGCATTTACTTGTAGTACCACTTTTGATTTTGATTTTTCTCGGTTATTTGACTTGTACAAAATTCTTGATTTGGTGTACAAAATTGTACAAAAATAGTACAAAATTCCTGCACTGTTTTTATTCGGTTTCTCTAAAATGTACTAAAGCATTTACTTGTAGTACCACTTTTGATTTTGATTTTTCTCGGTTATTTGACTTGTACAAAATTTTTGATTTGGTGTACAAAATTGTACAAAAATAGTACAAAATTCCTGCACTGTTTATTTTGGAATTCTAGAAAGTGGTACTACAGCATTTAATTGTACTACCACTTTTGATTTTGATTTTTCTCGGTTATTTGACTTGTACAAAATTTTTGATTTGGTGTACAAAATTGTACAAAAATAGTACAATATTCCTGCACTGTTTATTTTCGGATTCTCGAAAATGTACTAAAGCATTTACTTGTAGTACCACTTTTGATTTTGATTTTTCTCGGTTATTTGACTTGTACAAAATTTTTGATTTGGTGTACAAAATTGTACAAAAATAGTACAAAATTCCTGCACTGTTTATTTTGGAATTCTAGAAAGTGGTACTACAGCATTTACTTGTAGTACCACTTTTGAATTTGATTTTTCTCAGTTATTTGACTTGTACAAAATTTTTGATTTGGTGTACAAAATTGTACAAAAATAGTACAAAATTCCTATAATGTTTTTTTGTGATTTCATGAATGTGGTACTACAAGTAAATGGAGCTTGCCTTGCTTCTCATTCAGCAGATGGTCTCAGGAAAACTGAGACCCGAGAAACTATAAACAATCAGCACACTAACCCAGTGCGGCGCTTTGTTGATACAAACAAAAAAATCGGACAATTATAAAGGACACAAAACCAGTAAATAAGCAACTGCAATCAGATTGTTGAATTGAATGTTCATTCTATTTTTGGTTCCGAACTCTTTAAAGAGGATCTGTCACGGATTCTCTTTGTGCGATGCTGTTAGAAACAGTGTAATATGACACTACCTCGCCTACACTACCTCAGGGTCAACACAACAGAAGGGGCCGAAAAACAGTCGATGCGTCTGAACTGCTCACAATCGCAGTCGAAATATTCTTAGAAATGCTGAGGTATATTTATCGGCGTATACAGTCAGGAGCAAATATGGATTGGATAAGAACGATTCCTTACACTACCTTGATCCTTTCTTTCCATCTTTCTCGCACTTCACCCTCGCAGGGATTGATCTTAGTGGAATACATAAGCGACATTAATTATATCAAAAGAGAGCAAGTGCTGCATAAGGGTACTTTTCAAACATGCTACTTGGTACAGCCACGGACACTTCTGGGTGGTACTTGTAGTGCATTTTTTTTTATTTTTCTCGGTTATTTGACTTGTACAAAACATTTGATTTGGTGTCCAAAACTATGCAACAATAGTACAAATATCCTGCACTGTTTACTTTTCAATTGTTGAAACTGGTACATCAGCATCTACTTGTACTGCCACTTTTGATTTTGATCTCTCTCGGTTATTTGACTTGTACAAAAATTTTGATTTTGTGTACAAAATTGTACAAAAATAGTACAAAATTCCTGCACTGTTTATTTTCGGATTCTCGAAAATGTACTAAAGCATTTACTTGGAGTACCACTTTTGATTTTGATTTTTCTCGGTTATTTGACTTGTACAAAACTTTTGATTTGGTGTACAAAATTGTACAAAAATAGTACAAAATTCCTGCACTGTTTATTTTTTAATTCTAGAAAGTGGTACTACAGCATTTACTTGTAGTACAACTTTTGATTTTGATTTTTCTCGGTTATTTGACTTGTACAAAATTTTTGATTTGGTGTACAAAATTGTACAAAAATAGTACAAAATTCCTGCACTGTTTATTTTCGGATTCTCGAAAATGTACTAAAGCATTTACTTGTAGTACCACTTTTGATTTTGATTTTGATTTTTCTCGGTTATTTGACTTGTACAAAATTTTTGATTTGGTGTACAAAATTGTACAAAAATAGTACAAAATTCCTGCACTGTTTATTTTCGGATTCTCGAAAATGTACTAAAGCATTTACTTGTAGTACCACTTTTGATTTTGATTTTTCTCGGTTATTTGACTTGTACAAAATTTTCGATTTGGTGTACAAAATTGTACAAAAATAGTACAAAATTCCTGCACTGTTTATTTTCGGATTCTCGAAAATGTACTAAAGCATTTACTTGTAGTACCACTTTTGATTTTGATTTTTCTCGGTTATTTGACTTGTACAAAATTTTTGATTTGGTGTACAAAATTGTACAAAAATAGTACAAAATTCCTGCACTGTTTATTTTCGGATTCTCGAAAATGTACTAAAGCATTTACTTGTAGTACCACTTTTGATTTTGATTTTTCTCGGTTATTTGACTTGTACAAAATTTTTGATTTGGTGTACAAAATTGTACAAAAATAGTACAAAATTCCTGCACTGTTTATTTTCGGATTCTCGAAAATGTACTAAAGCATTTACTTGTAGTACCACTTTTGATTTTGATTTTTCTCGGTTATTTGACTTGTACAAAATTTTTGATTTGGTGTACAAAATTGTACAAAAATAGTACAAAATTCCTGCACTGTTTATTTTCGGATTCTCGAAAATGTACTAAAGCATTTACTTGTAGTACCACTTTTGATTTTGATTTTTCTCGGTTATTTGACTTGTACAAAATTTTTGATTTGGTGTACAAAATTGTACAAAAATAGTACAAAATTCCTGCACTGTTTATATTCGGTTTCTCTAAAATGTACTAAAGCATTTACTTGTAGTACCACTTTTGATTTTGATTTTTCTCGGTTATTTGACTTGTACAAAATTTTTGATTTGTTGTACAAAATTGTACAAAAATAGTACAAAATTCCTGCACTGTTTATTTTCGGATTCTCCAAAATGTACTAAAGCATCTACTTGTACTGCCACTTTTGATTTTGATCTCTCTCGGTTATTTGACTTGTACAAAAATTTTGATTTTGTGTACAAAATTGTACAAAAATAGTACAAAATTCCTGCACTGTTTATTTTCGGATTCTCGAAAATGTACTAAAGCATTTACTTGTAGTACCACTTTTGATTTTGATTTTTCTCGGTTATTTGACTTGTACAAAACTTTTGATTTGGTGTACAAAATTGTACAAAAATAGTACAAAATTCCTGCACTGTTTATTTTTTAATTCTAGAAAGTGGTACTACAGCATTTACTTGTAGTACAACTTTTGATTTTGATTTTTCTCGGTTATTTGACTTGTACAAAATTTTTGATTTGGTGTACAAAATTGTACAAAAATAGTACAAAATTCCTGCACTGTTTATTTTCGGATTCTCGAAAATGAACTAAAGCAATTACTTGTAGTACCACTTTTGATTTTGATTTTTCTCGGTTATTTGACTTGTACAAAATTTTTGATTTGGTGTACAAAATTGTACAAAAATTGTACAAATTCCTGCACTGTTTATTTTCAGATTCTCGAAAATGTACTAAAGCATTTACTTGTAGTACCACTTTTGATTTTGATTTTTCTCGGTTATTTGACTTGTACAAAATTTTTGATTTGGTGTACAAAATTGTACAAAAATAGTACAAAATTCCTGCACTGTTTATTTTCGGATTCTCGAAAATGTACTAAAGCATTTACTTGTAGTACCACTTTTGATTTTGATTTTTCTCGGTTATTTGACTTGTACAAAACTTTTGATTTGGTGTACAAAATTGTACAAAAATAGTACAAAATTCCTGCACTGTTTATTTTTTAATTCTAGAAAGTGGTACTACAGCATTTACTTGTAGTACAACTTTTGATTTTGATTTTTCTCGGTTATTTGACTTGTACAAAATTTTTGATTTGGTGTACAAAATTGTACAAAAATAGTACAAAATTCCTGCACTGTTTATTTTTTAATTCTAGAAAGTGGTACTACAGCATTTACTTGTAGTACCATTTTTGATTTTGATTTTTCTCGGTTATTTGACTTGTACAAAATTTTTGATTTGGTGTACAAAATTGTACAAAAATAGTACAAAATTCCTGCACTGTTTATTTTCGGATTCTCGAAAATGTACTAAAGCATCTACTTGTACTGCCACTTTTGATTTTGATCTCTCTCGGTTATTTGACTTGTACAAAAATTTTGATTTTGTGTACAAAATTGTACAAAAATAGTACAAAATTCCTGCACTGTTTATTTTCGGATTCTCGAAAATGTACTAAAGCATTTACTTGGAGTACCACTTTTGATTTTGATTTTTCTCGGTTATTTGACTTGTACAAAACTTTTGATTTGGTGTACAAAATTGTACAAAAATAGTACAAAATTCCTGCACTGTTTATTTTTTAATTCTAGAAAGTGGTACTTAAGCATTTACTTGTAGTACAACTTTTGATTTTGATTTTTCTCGGTTATTTGACTTGTACAAAATTTTTGATTTGGTGTACAAAATTGTACAAAAATAGTACAAAATTCCTGCACTGTTTATTTTCGGATTCTCGAAAATGTACTAAAGCATTTACTTGTAGTACCACTTTTGATTTTGATTTTTCTCGGTTATTTGACTTGTACAAAATTTTTGATTTGGTGTACAAAATTGTACAAAAATAGTACAAAATTCCTGCACTGTTTATTTTCGGATTCTCGAAAATGTACTAAAGCATTTACTTGTAGTACCACTTTTGATTTTGATTTTTCTCGGTTATTTGACTTGTACAAAATTTTTGATTTGGTGTACAAAATTGTACAAAAATAGTACAAAATTCCTGCACTGTTTATTTTCGGATTCTCGAAAATGTACTAAAGCATTTACTTGTAGTACCACTTTTGATTTTGATTTTTCTCGGTTATTTGACTTGTACAAAATTTTTGATTTGGTGTACAAAATTGTACAAAAATAGTACAAAATTCCTGCACTGTTTATTTTCGGATTCTCGAAAATGTACTAAAGCATTTACTTGTAGTACCACTTTTGATTTTGATTTTTCTCGGTTATTTGACTTGTACAAAATTTTTGATTTGGTGTACAAAATTGTACAAAAATAGTACAAAATTGTACAAAAATAGTACAAAATTCCTGCACTGTTTATTTTCGGATTCTCGAAAATGTACTAAAGCATTTACTTGTAGTACCACTTTTGATTTTGATTTTTCTCGGTTATTTGACTTGTACAAAATTTTTGATTTGGTGTACAAAATTGTACAAAAATAGTACAAAATTCCTGCACTGTTTATTTTTTAATTCTAGAAAGTGGTACTACAGCATTTACTTGTAGTACCATTTTTGATTTTGATTTTTCTCGGTTATTTGACTTGCACAAAATTTTTGATTTGGTGTACAAAATTGTACAAAAATAGTACAAAATTCCTGCACTGTTTATTTTCGGATTCTCTAAAATGTACTAATGCATCTACTTGTACTGCCACTTTTGATTTTGATCTCTCTCGGTTATTTGACTTGTACAAAAATTTTGATTTTGTGTACAAAATTGTACAAAAATAGTACAAAATTCCTGCACTGTTTATTTTCGGATTCTCGAAAATGTACTAAAGCATTTACTTGGAGTACCACTTTTGATTTTGATTTTTCTCGGTTATTTGACTTGTACAAAACTTTTGATTTGGTGTACAAAATTGTACAAAAATAGTACAAAATTCCTGCACTGTTTATTTTTTAATTCTAGAAAGTGGTACTACAGCATTTACTTGTAGTACAACTTTTGATTTTGATTTTTCTCGGTTATTTGACTTGTACAAAATTTTTGATTTGGTGTACAAAATTGTACAAAAATAGTACAAAATTCCTGCACTGTTTATTTTCGGATTCTCGAAAATGTACTAAAGCATTTACTTGTAGTACCACTTTTGATTTTGATTTTTCTCGGTTATTTGACTTGTACAAAATTTTTGATTTGGTGTACAAAATTGTACAAAAATAGTACAAAATTCCTGCACTGTTTATTTTCGGATTCTCGAAAATGTACTAAAGCATTTACTTGTAGTACCACTTTTGATTTTGATTTTTCTCGGTTATTTGACTTGTACAAAATTTTTGATTTGGTGTACAAAATTGTACAAAAATAGTACAAAATTCCTGCACTGTTTATTTTCGGATTCTCGAAAATGTACTAAAGCATTTACTTGTAGTACCACTTTTGATTTTGATTTTTCTCGGTTATTTGACTTGTACAAAATTTTTGATTTGGTGTACAAAATTGTACAAAAATAGTACAAAATTCCTGCACTGTTTATTTTCGGATTCTCGAAAATGTACTAAAGCATTTACTTGTAGTACCACTTTTGATTTTGATTTTTCTCGGTTATTTGACTTGTACAAAATTTTTGATTTGGTGTACAAAATTGTACAAAAATAGTACAAAATTCCTGCACTGTTTATATTCGGTTTCTCTAAAATGTACTAAAGCATTTACTTTTAGTACCATTTTTGATTTTGATTTTTCTCGGTTATTTGACTTGTACAAAATTTTTGATTTGGTGTACAAAATTGTACAAAAATAGTACAAAATTCCTGCACTGTTTATTTTCGGATTCTCGAAAATGTACTAAAGCATTTACTTGTAGTACCACTTTTGATTTTGATTTTTCTCGGTTATTTGACTTGTTCGAAATTTTTGATTTGGTGTACAAAATTGTACAAAAATAGTACAAACTTCCTGCACTGTTTATTTTCGGATTCTCGAAAATGTACTAAAGCATTTACTTGTAGTACCACTTTTGATTTTGATTTTTCTCGGTTATTTGACTTGTACAAAATTTTTGATTTGGTGTACAAAATTGTACAAAAATAGTACAAAATTCCTGCACTGTTTATTTTCGGATTCTCGAAAATGTACTAAAGCATTTACTTGTAGTACCACTTTTGATTTTGATTTTTCTCGGTTATTTGACTTGTACAAAACTTTTGATTTGGTGTACAAAATTGTACAAAAATAGTACAAAATTCCTGCAGTGTTTATTTTCGGATTCTCGAAAATGTACTAAAGCATTTACTTGTAGTACCACTTTTGATTTTGATTTTTCTCGGTTATTTGACTTGTACAAAATTTTTGATTTGGTGTACAAAATTGTACAAAAATAGTACAAAATTCCTGCACTGTTTATTTTCGGATTCTCAAAAATGTACTAAAGCATTTACTTGTAGTACCACTTTTGATTTTGATTTTTCTCGGTTATTTGACTTGTACAAAATTTTTGATTTGGTGTACAAAATTGTACAAAAATAGTTCAAAATTCCTGCACTGTTTATTTTCGGATTCTCGAAAATGTACTAAAGCATTTACTTGTAGTACCACTTTTGATTTTGATTTTTCTCGATTATTTGACTTGTACAAAACTTTTGATTTGGTGTACAAAATTGTACAAAAATAGTACAAAATTCCTGCACTGTTTATTTTCGGATTCTCGAAAATGTACTAAAGCATTTACTTGGAGTACCACTTTTGATTTTGATTTTTCTCGGTTATTTGACTTGTACAAAATTTTTGATTTGGTGTACAAAATTGTACAAAAATAGTACAAAATTCCTGCACTGTTTATTTTCGGATTCTCGAAAATGTACTAAAGCATTTACTTGTAGTACCACTTTTGATTTTGATTTTTCTCGGTTATTTGACTTGTACAAAATTTTCGATTTGGTGTACAAAATTGTACAAAAATAGTACAAAATTCCTGCACTGTTTATTTTCGGATTCTCGAAAATGTACTAAAGCATTTACTTGTAGTATCACTTTTGATTTTTCTCGGTTATTTGACTTGTACAAAATTTTTGATTTGGTGTACAAAATTGTACAAAAATAGTACAAAATTCCTGCACTGTTTATTTTCGGATTCTCGAAAATGTACTAAAGCATTTACTTGTAGTACCACTTTTGATTTTGATTTTTCTCGGTTATTTGACTTGTACAAAATTTTTGATTTGGTGTACAAAATTGTACAAAAATAGTACAAAATTCCTGCACTGTTTATATTCGGTTTCTCTAAAATGTACTAAAGCATTTACTTGTAGTACCACTTTTGATTTTGATTTTTCTCGGTTATTTGACTTGTACAAAATTTTTGATTTGGTGTACAAAATTGTACAAAAATAGTACAAAATTCCTGCACTGTTTATTTTCGGATTCTCTAAAATGTACTAAAGCATCTACTTGTACTGCCACTTTTGATTTTGATCTCTCTCGGTTATTTGACTTGTACAAAAATTTTGATTTTGTGTACAAAATTGTACAAAAATAGTACAAAATTCCTGCACTGTTTATTTTCGGATTCTCGAAAATGTACTAAAGCATTTACTTGGAGTACCACTTTTGATTTTGATTTTGATTTTTCTCGGTTATTTGACTTGTACAAAACTTTTGATTTGGTGTACAAAATTGTACAAAAATAGTACAAAATTCCTGCACTGTTTATTTTTTAATTCTAGAAAGTGGTACTACAGCATTTACTTGTAGTACAACTTTTGATTTTGATTTTTCTCAGTTATTTGACTTGTACAAAATTTTTGATTTGGTGTACAAAATTGTACAAAAATAGTACAAAATTCCTGCACTGTTTATTTTCGGATTCTCGAAAATGAACTAAAGCATTTACTTGTAGTACCACTTTTGATTTTGATTTTTCTCGGTTATTTGACTTGTACAAAATTTTTGATTTGGTGTACAAAATTGTACAAAAATTGTACAAAATTCCTGCACTGTTTATTTTCGGATTCTCGAAAATGTACTAAAGCATTTACTTGTAGTACCACTTTTGATTTTGATTTTTCTCGGTTATTTGACTTGTACAAAATTTTTGATTTGGTGTACAAAATTGTACAAAAATAGTACAAAATTCCTGCACTGTTTATTTTCGGATTCTCGAAAATGTACTAAAGCATTTACTTGTAGTACCACTTTTGATTTTGATTTTTCTCGGTTATTTGACTTGTACAAAATTTTTGATTTGGTGTACAAAATTGTACAAAAATAGTACAAAATTCCTGCACTGTTTATTTTTTAATTCTAGAAAGTGGTACTACAGCATTTACTTGTAGTACCATTTTCGATTTTGATTTTTCTCGGTTATTTGACTTGTACAAAATTTTTGATTTGGTGTACAAAATTGTACAAAAATAGTACAAAATTCCTGCACTGTTTATTTTCGGATTCTCGAAAATGTACTAAAGCATCTACTTGTACTGCCACTTTTGATCTTGACCTCTCTCGGTTATTTGACTTGTACAAAAATTTTGATTTTGTGTACAAAATTGTACAAAAATAGTACAAAATTCCTGCGCTGTTTATTTTCGGATTCTCGAAAATGTACTAAAGCATTTACTTGGAGTACCACTTTTGATTTTGATTTTTCTCGGTTATTTGACTTGTACAAAACTTTTGATTTGGTGTACAAAATTGTACAAAAATAGTACAAAATTCCTGCACTGTTTATTTTTTAATTCTAGAAAGTGGTACTACAGCATTTACTTGTAGTACAACTTTTGATTTTGATTTTTCTCGGTTATTTGACTTGTACAAAATTTTTGATTTGGTGTACAAAATTGTACAAAAATAGTACAAAATTCCTGCACTGTTTATTTTCGGATTCTCGAAAATGTACTAAAGCATTTACTTGTAGTACCACTTTTGATTTTGATTTTTCTCGGTTATTTGACTTGTACAAAATTTTTGATTTGGTGTACAAAATTGTACAAAAATAGTACAAAATTCCTGCACTGTTTATTTTCGGATTCTCGAAAATGTACTAAAGCATTTACTTGTAGTACTACTTTTGATTTTGATTTTTCTCGGTTATTTGACTTGTACAAAATTTTTGATTTGGTGTACAAAATTGTACAAAAATAGTACAAAATTCCTGCACTGTTTATTTTCGGATTCTCGAAAATGTACTAAAGCATTTACTTGTAGTACCACTTTTGATTTTGATTTTTCTCGGTTATTTGACTTGTACAAAATTTTTGATTTGGTGTACAAAATTGTACAAAAATAGTACAAAATTGTACAAAAATAGTACAAAATTCCTGCACTGTTTATTTTCGGATTCTCGAAAATGTACTAAAGCATTTACTTGTAGTACCACTTTTGATTTTGATTTTTCTCGGTTATTTGACTTGTACAAAATTTTTGATTTGGTGTACAAAATTGTACAAAAATAGTACAAAATTCCTGCACTGTTTATTTTTTAATTCTAGAAAGTGGTACTACAGCATTTACTTGTAGTACCATTTTTGATTTTGATTTTTCTCGGTTATTTGACTTGTACAAAATTTTTGATTTGGTGTACAAAATTGTACAAAAATAGTACAAAATTCCTGCACTGTTTATTTTCGGATTCTCTAAAATGTACTAATGCATCTACTTGTACTGCCACTTTTGATTTTGATCTCTCTCGGTTATTTGACTTGTACAAAATTTTTGATTTGGTGTACAAAATTGTACAAAAATAGTACAAAATTCCTGCACTGTTTATATTCGGTTTCTCTAAAATGTACTAAAGCATTTACTTTTAGTACCATTTTTGATTTTGATTTTTCTCGGTTATTTGACTTGTACAAAATTTTTGATTTGGTGTACAAAATTGTACAAAAATAGTACAAAATTCCTGCACTGTTTATTTTCGGATTCTCGAAAATGTACTAAAGCATTTACTTGTAGTACCACTTTTGATTTTGATTTTTCTCGGTTATTTGACTTGTTCGAAATTTTTGATTTGGTGTACAAAATTGTACAAAAATAGTACAAACTTCCTGCACTGTTTATTTTCGGATTCTCGAAAATGTACTAAAGCATTTACTTGTAGTACCACTTTTGATTTTGATTTTTCTCGGTTATTTGACTTGTACAAAATTTTTGATTTGGTGTACAAAATTGTACAAAAATAGTACAAAATTCCTGCACTGTTTATTTTCGGATTCTCGAAAATGTACTAAAGCATTTACTTGTAGTACCACTTTTGATTTTGATTTTTCTCGGTTATTTGACTTGTACAAAACTTTTGATTTGGTGTACAAAATTGTACAAAAATAGTACAAAATTCCTGCAGTGTTTATTTTCGGATTCTCGAAAATGTACTAAAGCATTTACTTGTAGTACCACTTTTGATTTTGATTTTTCTCGGTTATTTGACTTGTACAAAATTTTTGATTTGGTGTACAAAATTGTACAAAAATAGTACAAAATTCCTGCACTGTTTATTTTCGGATTCTCAAAAATGTACTAAAGCATTTACTTGTAGTACCACTTTTGATTTTGATTTTTCTCGGTTATTTGACTTGTACAAAATTTTTGATTTGGTGTACAAAATTGTACAAAAATAGTTCAAAATTCCTGCACTGTTTATTTTCGGATTCTCGAAAATGTACTAAAGCATTTACTTGTAGTACCACTTTTGATTTTGATTTTTCTCGATTATTTGACTTGTACAAAACTTTTGATTTGGTGTACAAAATTGTACAAAAATAGTACAAAATTCCTGCACTGTTTATTTTCGGATTCTCGAAAATGTACTAAAGCATTTACTTGGAGTACCACTTTTGATTTTGATTTTTCTCGGTTATTTGACTTGTACAAAATTTTTGATTTGGTGTACAAAATTGTACAAAAATAGTACAAAATTCCTGCACTGTTTATTTTCGGATTCTCAAAAATGTACTAAAGCATTTACTTGTAGTACCACTTTTGATTTTGATTTTTCTCGGTTATTTGACTTGTACAAAATTTTCGATTTGGTGTACAAAATTGTACAAAAATAGTACAAAATTCCTGCACTGTTTATTTTCGGATTCTCGAAAATGTACTAAAGCATTTACTTGTAGTATCACTTTTGATTTTTCTCGGTTATTTGACTTGTACAAAATTTTTGATTTGGTGTACAAAATTGTACAAAAATAGTACAAAATTCCTGCACTGTTTATTTTCGGATTCTCGAAAATGTACTAAAGCATTTACTTGTAGTACCACTTTTGATTTTGATTTTTCTCGGTTATTTGACTTGTACAAAATTTTTGATTTGGTGTACAAAATTGTACAAAAATAGTACAAAATTCCTGCACTGTTTATATTCGGTTTCTCTAAAATGTACTAAAGCATTTACTTGTAGTACCACTTTTGATTTTGATTTTTCTCGGTTATTTGACTTGTACAAAATTTTTGATTTGTTGTACAAAATTGTACAAAAATAGTACAAAATTCCTGCACTGTTTATTTTCGGATTCTCTAAAATGTACTAAAGCATCTACTTGTACTGCCACTTTTGATTTTGATCTCTCTCGGTTATTTGACTTGTACAAAAATTTTGATTTTGTGTACAAAATTGTACAAAAATAGTACAAAATTCCTGCACTGTTTATTTTCGGATTCTCGAAAATGTACTAAAGCATTTACTTGGAGTACCACTTTTGATTTTGATTTTGATTTTTCTCGGTTATTTGACTTGTACAAAACTTTTGATTTGGTGTACAAAATTGTACAAAAATAGTACAAAATTCCTGCACTGTTTATTTTTTAATTCTAGAAAGTGGTACTACAGCATTTACTTGTAGTACAACTTTTGATTTTGATTTTTCTCGGTTATTTGACTTGTACAAAATTTTTGATTTGGTGTACAAAATTGTACAAAAATAGTACAAAATTCCTGCACTGTTTATTTTCGGATTCTCGAAAATGAACTAAAGCATTTACTTGTAGTACCACTTTTGATTTTGATTTTTCTCGGTTATTTGACTTGTACAAAATTTTTGATTTGGTGTACAAAATTGTACAAAAATTGTACAAAATTCCTGCACTGTTTATTTTCGGATTCTCGAAAATGTACTAAAGCATTTACTTGTAGTACCACTTTTGATTTTGATTTTTCTCGGTTATTTGACTTGTACAAAATTTTTGATTTGGTGTACAAAATTGTACAAAAATAGTACAAAATTCCTGCACTGTTTATTTTCGGATTCTCGAAAATGTACTAAAGCATTTACTTGTAGTACCACTTTTGATTTTGATTTTTCTCGGTTATTTGACTTGTACAAAATTTTTGATTTGGTGTACAAAATTGTACAAAAATAGTACAAAATTCCTGCACTGTTTATTTTTTAATTCTAGAAAGTGGTACTACAGCATTTACTTGTAGTACAACTTTTGATTTTGATTTTTCTCGGTTATTTGACTTGTACAAAATTTTTGATTTGGTGTACAAAATTGTACAAAAATAGTACAAAATTCCTGCACTGTTTATTTTCGGATTCTCGAAAATGTACTAAAGCATTTACTTGTAGTACCACTTTTGATTTTGATTTTTCTCGGTTATTTGACTTGTACAAAATTTTTGATTTGGTGTACAAAATTGTACAAAAATAGAACAAAATTCCTGCACTGTTTATTTTCGGATTCTCGAAAATGTACTAAAGCATTTACTTGTAGTACTACTTTTGATTTTGATTTTTCTCGGTTATTTGACTTGTACAAAATTTTTGATTTGGTGTACAAAATTGTACAAAAATAGTACAAAATTCCTGCACTGTTTATTTTCGGATTCTCGAAAATGTACTAAAGCATTTACTTGTAGTACCACTTTTGATTTTGATTTTTCTCGGTTATTTGACTTGTACAAAATTTTTGATTTGGTGTACAAAATTGTACAAAAATAGTACAAAATTGTACAAAAATAGTACAAAATTCCTGCACTGTTTATTTTCGGATTCTCGAAAATGTACTAAAGCATTTACTTGTAGTACCACTTTTGATTTTGATTTTTCTCGGTTATTTGACTTGTACAAAATTTTTGATTTGGTGTACAAAATTGTACAAAAATAGTACAAAATTCCTGCACTGTTTATTTTTTAATTCTAGAAAGTGGTACTACAGCATTTACTTGTAGTACCATTTTTGATTTTGATTTTTCTCGGTTATTTGACTTGTACAAAATTTTTGATTTGGTGTACAAAATTGTACAAAAATAGTACAAAATTCCTGCACTGTTTATTTTCGGATTCTCTAAAATGTACTAATGCATCTACTTGTACTGCCACTTTTGATTTTGATCTCTCTCGGTTATTTGACTTGTACAAAATTTTTGATTTGGTGTACAAAATTGTACAAAAATAGTACAAAATTCCTGCACTGTTTATATTCGGTTTCTCTAAAATGTACTAAAGCATTTACTTTTAGTACCATTTTTGATTTTGATTTTTCTCGGTTATTTGACTTGTACAAAATTTTTGATTTGGTGTACAAAATTGTACAAAAATAGTACAAAATTCCTGCACTGTTTATTTTCGGATTCTCGAAAATGTACTAAAGCATTTACTTGTAGTACCACTTTTGATTTTGATTTTTCTCGGTTATTTGACTTGTTCGAAATTTTTGATTTGGTGTACAAAATTGTACAAAAATAGTACAAACTTCCTGCACTGTTTATTTTCGGATTCTCGAAAATGTACTAAAGCATTTACTTGTAGTACCACTTTTGATTTTGATTTTTCTCGGTTATTTGACTTGTACAAAATTTTTGATTTGGTGTACAAAATTGTACAAAAATAGTACAAAATTCCTGCACTGTTTATTTTCGGATTCTCGAAAATGTACTAAAGCATTTACTTGTAGTACCACTTTTGATTTTGATTTTTCTCGGTTATTTGACTTGTACAAAACTTTTGATTTGGTGTACAAAATTGTACAAAAATAGTACAAAATTCCTGCAGTGTTTATTTTCGGATTCTCGAAAATGTACTAAAGCATTTACTTGTAGTACCACTTTTGATTTTGATTTTTCTCGGTTATTTGACTTGTACAAAATTTTTGATTTGGTGTACAAAATTGTACAAAAATAGTACAAAATTCCTGCACTGTTTATTTTCGGATTCTCAAAAATGTACTAAAGCATTTACTTGTAGTACCACTTTTGATTTTGATTTTTCTCGGTTATTTGACTTGTACAAAATTTTTGATTTGGTGTACAAAATTGTACAAAAATAGTTCAAAATTCCTGCACTGTTTATTTTCGGATTCTCGAAAATGTACTAAAGCATTTACTTGTAGTACCACTTTTGATTTTGATTTTTCTCGATTATTTGACTTGTACAAAACTTTTGATTTGGTGTACAAAATTGTACAAAAATAGTACAAAATTCCTGCACTGTTTATTTTCGGATTCTCGAAAATGTACTAAAGCATTTACTTGGAGTACCACTTTTGATTTTGATTTTTCTCGGTTATTTGACTTGTACAAAATTTTTGATTTGGTGTACAAAATTGTACAAAAATAGTACAAAATTCCTGCACTGTTTATTTTCGGATTCTCAAAAATGTACTAAAGCATTTACTTGTAGTACCACTTTTGATTTTGATTTTTCTCGGTTATTTGACTTGTACAAAATTTTCGATTTGGTGTACAAAATTGTACAAAAATAGTACAAAATTCCTGCACTGTTTATTTTCGGATTCTCGAAAATGTACTAAAGCATTTACTTGTAGTATCACTTTTGATTTTTCTCGGTTATTTGACTTGTACAAAATTTTTGATTTGGTGTACAAAATTGTACAAAAATAGTACAAAATTCCTGCACTGTTTATTTTCGGATTCTCGAAAATGTACTAAAGCATTTACTTGTAGTACCACTTTTGATTTTGATTTTTCTCGGTTATTTGACTTGTACAAAATTTTTGATTTGGTGTACAAAATTGTACAAAAATAGTACAAAATTCCTGCACTGTTTATATTCGGTTTCTCTAAAATGTACTAAAGCATTTACTTGTAGTACCACTTTTGATTTTGATTTTTCTCGGTTATTTGACTTGTACAAAATTTTTGATTTGTTGTACAAAATTGTACAAAAATAGTACAAAATTCCTGCACTGTTTATTTTCGGATTCTCTAAAATGTACTAAAGCATCTACTTGTACTGCCACTTTTGATTTTGATCTCTCTCGGTTATTTGACTTGTACAAAAATTTTGATTTTGTGTACAAAATTGTACAAAAATAGTACAAAATTCCTGCACTGTTTATTTTCGGATTCTCGAAAATGTACTAAAGCATTTACTTGGAGTACCACTTTTGATTTTGATTTTGATTTTTCTCGGTTATTTGACTTGTACAAAACTTTTGATTTGGTGTACAAAATTGTACAAAAATAGTACAAAATTCCTGCACTGTTTATTTTTTAATTCTAGAAAGTGGTACTACAGCATTTACTTGTAGTACAACTTTTGATTTTGATTTTTCTCGGTTATTTGACTTGTACAAAATTTTTGATTTGGTGTACAAAATTGTACAAAAATAGTACAAAATTCCTGCACTGTTTATTTTCGGATTCTCGAAAATGAACTAAAGCATTTACTTGTAGTACCACTTTTGATTTTGATTTTTCTCGGTTATTTGACTTGTACAAAATTTTTGATTTGGTGTACAAAATTGTACAAAAATTGTACAAAATTCCTGCACTGTTTATTTTCGGATTCTCGAAAATGTACTAAAGCATTTACTTGTAGTACCACTTTTGATTTTGATTTTTCTCGGTTATTTGACTTGTACAAAATTTTTGATTTGGTGTACAAAATTGTACAAAAATAGTACAAAATTCCTGCACTGTTTATTTTCGGATTCTCGAAAATGTACTAAAGCATTTACTTGTAGTACCACTTTTGATTTTGATTTTTCTCGGTTATTTGACTTGTACAAAATTTTTGATTTGGTGTACAAAATTGTACAAAAATAGTACAAAATTCCTGCACTGTTTATTTTTTAATTCTAGAAAGTGGTACTACAGCATTTACTTGTAGTACCATTTTCGATTTTGATTTTTCTCGGTTATTTGATTGTACAAAATTTTTGATTTGGTGTACAAAATTGTACAAAAATAGTACAAAATTCCTGCACTGTTTATTTTCGGATTCTCGAAAATGTACTAAAGCATCTACTTGTACTGCCACTTTTGATTTTGATCTCTCTCGGTTATTTGACTTGTACAAAAATTTTGATTTTGTGTACAAAATTGTACAAAAATAGTACAAAATTCCTGCACTGTTTATTTTCGGATTCTCGAAAATGTACTAAAGCATTTACTTGTAGTACCACTTTTGATTTTGATTTTTCTCGGTTATTTGACTTGTACAAAACTTTTGATTTGGTGTACAAAATTGTACAAAAATAGTACAAAATTCCTGCACTGTTTATTTTTTAATTCTAGAAAGTGGTACTACAGCATTTACTTGTAGTACAACTTTTGATTTTGATTTTTCTCGGTTATTTGACTTGTACAAAATTTTTGATTTGGTGTACAAAATTGTACAAAAATAGTACAAAATTCCTGCACTGTTTATTTTCGGATTCTCGAAAATGTACTAAAGCATTTACTTGTAGTACCACTTTTGATTTTGATTTTTCTCGGTTATTTGACTTGTACAAAATTTTTGATTTGGTGTACAAAATTGTACAAAAATAGTACAAAATTCCTGCACTGTTTATTTTCGGATTCTCGAAAATGTACTAAAGCATTTACTTGTAGTACCACTTTTGATTTTGATTTTTCTCGGTTATTTGACTTGTACAAAATTTTTGATTTGGTGTACAAAATTGTACAAAAATAGTACAAAATTCCTGCACTGTTTATTTTCGGATTCTCGAAAATGTACTAAAGCATTTACTTGTAGTACCACTTTTGATTTTGATTTTTCTCGGTTATTTGACTTGTACAAAATTTTTGATTTGGTGTACAAAATTGTACAAAAATAGTACAAAATTGTACAAAAATAGTACAAAATTCCTGCACTGTTTATTTTCGGATTCTCGAAAATGTACTAAAGCATTTACTTGTAGTACCACTTTTGATTTTGATTTTTCTCGGTTATTTGACTTGTACAAAATTTTTGATTTGGTGTACAAAATTGTACAAAAATAGTACAAAATTCCTGCACTGTTTATTTTTTAATTCTAGAAAGTGGTACTACAGCATTTACTTGTAGTACCATTTTTGATTTTGATTTTTCTCGGTTATTTGACTTGTACAAAATTTTTGATTTGGTGTACAAAATTGTACAAAAATAGTACAAAATTCCTGCACTGTTTATTTTCGGATTCTCTAAAATGTACTAATGCATCTACTTGTACTGCCACTTTTGATTTTGATCTCTCTCGGTTATTTGACTTGTACAAAAATTTTGATTTTGTGTACAAAATTGTACAAAAATAGTACAAAATTCCTGCACTGTTTATTTTCGGATTCTCGAAAATGTACTAAAGCATTTACTTGGAGTACCACTTTTGATTTTGATTTTTCTCGGTTATTTGACTTGTACAAAACTTTTGATTTGGTGTACAAAATTGTACAAAAATAGTACAAAATTCCTGCACTGTTTATTTTTTAATTCTAGAAAGTGGTACTACAGCATTTACTTGTAGTACAACTTTTGATTTTGATTTTTCTCGGTTATTTGACTTGTACAAAATTTTTGATTTGGTGTACAAAATTGTACAAAAATAGTACAAAATTCCTGCACTGTTTATTTTCGGATTCTCGAAAATGTACTAAAGCATATACTTGTAGTACCACTTTTGATTTTGATTTTTCTCGGTTATTTGACTTGTACAAAATTTTTGATTTGGTGTACAAAATTGTACAAAAATAGTACAAAATTCCTGCACTGTTTATTTTCGGATTCTCGAAAATGTACTAAAGCATTTACTTGTAGTACCACTTTTGATTTTGATTTTTCTCGGTTATTTGACTTGTACAAAATTTTTGATTTGGTGTACAAAATTGTACAAAAATAGTACAAAATTCCTGCACTGTTTATTTTCGGATTCTCGAAAATGTACTAAAGCATTTACTTGTAGTACCACTTTTGATTTTGATTTTTCTCGGTTATTTGACTTGTACAAAATTTTTGATTTGGTGTACAAAATTGTACAAAAATAGTACAAAATTCCTGCACTGTTTATTTTCGGATTCTCGAAAATGTACTAAAGCATTTACTTGTAGTACCACTTTTGATTTTGATTTTTCTCGGTTATTTGACTTGTACAAAATTTTTGATTTGGTGTACAAAATTGTACAAAAATAGTACAAAATTCCTGCACTGTTTATATTCGGTTTCTCTAAAATGTACTAAAGCATTTACTTTTAGTACCATTTTTGATTTTGATTTTTCTCGGTTATTTGACTTGTACAAAATTTTTGATTTGGTGTACAAAATTGTACAAAAATAGTACAAAATTCCTGCACTGTTTATTTTCGGATTCTCGAAAATGTACTAAAGCATTTACTTGTAGTACCACTTTTGATTTTGATTTTTCTCGGTTATTTGACTTGTTCGAAATTTTTGATTTGGTGTACAAAATTGTACAAAAATAGTACAAACTTCCTGCACTGTTTATTTTCGGATTCTCGAAAATGTACTAAAGCATTTACTTGTAGTACCACTTTTGATTTTGATTTTTCTCGGTTATTTGACTTGTACAAAATTTTTGATTTGGTGTACAAAATTGTACAAAAATAGTACAAAATTCCTGCACTGTTTATTTTCGGATTCTCGAAAATGTACTAAAGCATTTACTTGTAGTACCACTTTTGATTTTGATTTTTCTCGGTTATTTGACTTGTACAAAACTTTTGATTTGGTGTACAAAATTGTACAAAAATAGTACAAAATTCCTGCAGTGTTTATTTTCGGATTCTCGAAAATGTACTAAAGCATTTACTTGTAGTACCACTTTTGATTTTGATTTTTCTCGGTTATTTGACTTGTACAAAATTTTTGATTTGGTGTACAAAATTGTACAAAAATAGTACAAAATTCCTGCACTGTTTATTTTCGGATTCTCAAAAATGTACTAAAGCATTTACTTGTAGTACCACTTTTGATTTTGATTTTTCTCGGTTATTTGACTTGTACAAAATTTTTGATTTGGTGTACAAAATTGTACAAAAATAGTACAAAATTCCTGCACTGTTTATTTTCGGATTCTCAAAAATGTACTAAAGCATTTACTTGTAGTACCACTTTTGATTTTGATTTTTCTCGATTATTTGACTTGTACAAAACTTTTGATTTGGTGTACAAAATTGTACAAAAATAGTACAAAATTCCTGCACTGTTTATTTTTTAATTCTAGAAAGTGGTACTACAGCATTTACTTGTAGTACCACTTTTGATTTTGATTTTTCTCGGTTATTTGACTTGTACAAAATTTTTGATTTGGTGTACAAAATTGTACAAAAATAGTACAAAATTCCTGCACTGTTTATTTTCGGATTCTCAAAAATGTACTAAAGCATTTACTTCTAGTACCACTTTTGATTTTGATTTTTCTCGGTTATTTGACTTGTACAAAATTTTTGATTTGGTGTACAAAATTGTACAAAAATAGTACAAAATTTCTGCACTGTTTATTTTCGGATTCTCGAAAATGTACTAAAGCATTTACTTGTAGTACCACTTTTGATTTTGATTTTTCTCGGTTATTTGACTTGTACAAAATTTTTGATTTGGTGTACAAAATTGTACAAAAATAGTACAAAATTCCTGCACTGTTTATTTTTGAATTCTAGAATGTGGTACTACAGCATTTACTTGTAGTACCACTTTTGATTTTGATTTTTCTCGGTTATTTGACTTGTACAAAATTTTTGATTTGGTGTACAAAATTGTACAAAAATAGTACAAAATTCCTATAATGTTTTTTTGTGATTTCATGAATGTGGTACTACAAGTAAATGGAGCTACGCGAACGCAAAGAAACAGCCAGTAAGTCCATTTTATGCACAGTAAGGCTAATCGGGACTGGACATACAGCTTTAAGTGGGATCCGAACCACTATGTGCCTAAACGGGAATCGAACGCATTTGGTAATTGTAACAGTAATGTTAAGTTAGCATTGAAATAGATCTTTACATTTGATACTCCACAGGGCACTCCACACGCAGCACGGCTTGCACTTTAACAGAAGAGGGAAAAATCGCATTTGTCAAAGGATCATGGATATAGTAAATGAAGATCATACAGACTGTTCTACCATCCCTCTCCCTTGGAAACAAACCCCCTCTACAGTGAACGTGGAATACAACACAGTGCTAATTACATGCAACAGTGGTGATAGTGATACAGAAATGTTTCAAGAAATGCCAGATGCAGGCAGTGGTGATGATCATTATATGGAAATATATCATAAAGTGCCAAATGGATGCAATAGTGTTAATGGTGGTAGTGGTGTAGAAAAAATTCAGAGTTCAAAGATAAATACACCTCGTACATTAAGATCCTCAGAAAGGGTAAAGCGTGTGCCCCAAAAATGGAATGAAGATTTTTTATGGTAAGTCGTAACAAAAGTGAAAGAAAAACTACTAAAGAAAGCAAATGCTTCTTCAAACTAAAAGGTAAAACGACAAATCCAGAGTGTCTAACGCAGCCAAGTGGCAATTTTAGCGTCGCTCATTGTAATGTGCGGTCTCTTGTACCAAAAATTGATGAACTACAGTGTGTTACATTACTGCATGATTTTGATATTGTCGCAATCTCTGAAACCTGGACTGATGCCTACACGCCAATGGCATCTATCAACCTACCAGGGTATCAGATCGTGAAAATTGATCGGATGCATAAAACCGGAGGGGGCATTGCCATTTACATGAAAACAGAACTGAACTTTCGCATTGTAGGTTATAATGACTTGGACAATGGCAGTGATGTTGAATATATCAGTATTATTGTAAATAATAATAGTAAAAGAATAGGTGTGTGTATTATATATAGAGCACCAAACATAGCGTACACAAAACTCTCCATTGTAGAAAATCTACTCTCTGAGCTATACCCTTGTGTAGACACCCTATTGCTGATGGGTGACACAAACTGTGACTTCTTAAAACGTGAATCAGACACCATGTATTTAAAAGCAATTTTTAACACATTTGGCCTGACTCAAATAATCGACAAACCCACTCGAATCACAGCAAATAGTAGAACACTCTTAGACTTCATAGCAATAGATAATACTGAACTTGTTCACAGGTCGAATGTTGAAAACCCTATAGGCACCTCTGATCACTGTCTCACATATGTATCGTTGGTTTGTGAGAAGCCCATAAAGCAGATGAAATACATTACATATCGTGACTTTTCTAATTTTGATAGTGATAAATTCGAAAATGATATGAAAGCCGTAGATTGGGAATTGCTGAAACCTATCCATGATATTGAAGACAAAATAAACTATTTTAATTCAAAAATCATCAGCGTCTTTGAAATTCATGCACCTACTAAAACGGCAAGGGTAGGTAAAAAATATACTCCATGGATCACAGATAATGTAAAACTAGTAATGAAACTCAGGGATAATGCCTTACGTAAATTTAAACGAACAAATAACCCACACGACTGGCTACAATACAAGGATCTGCGTAACTTCACAACGTCAATTACAAGGCAGGAAAAGAAAGCATATTTCACATCCCATATAAATAGCAGAAATATGAACACACGTGGTACCTGGCAAAAATTAAAAGATTTAGGTATTGTTGATAAAACTACAAATAATATTGATGCCCTTCCATCTAATCTTAGGGATGCAGATGTTATAAACAACCATTTTGTTAGTGTAACACAGAATCTCAATTTTTCTGAAACACTTATCCAAGAACAGTACAATTACTTCATGACAAACAGGAATGAGAATACCACAGATTTATGTTTCACAATTAAAACAATAACAGAACTTGACATATATAAGGCAATACATAGTATACACTCAAATGCAGCTGGAGCTGATAAAATCACAGTTAAAATGTTAAAGTTATCGCTTCCCTTTGTACTACCTGCACTAACACAAATCATCAATTTCTCTATTTGCACTGGAGAATTTCCCTCCGTATGGAAGGAAGCTCATGTAATCCCACTAGCAAAGAAGAAGAATATTCAAAGTCTTGATGACCTCAGACCAATAAGCTTGCTGCCTGTTGTCTCCAAAATTATTGAAAAAGTAGTGTGTCAGCAACTCACCAAATTTGTTGATGCGAACAATATTTTACCAAAATTACAGTCAGGTTTTCGCAGTAAACATAGTACAGCCACTGCACTCACAAAAGAAGTAGATGACTTCCTTCATTTCATGGATGAACGGAGTGCAGTCATACTAGTCCTCTTAGACCTCAGCAAAGCCTTCGATAGTGTACGGCATGATCTACTTTTAGCTAAACTCAGATATTATAACTTCAGCCCATTAGCAATCAAGTGGTTCAACTCCTATCTTACAGACAGACACCAGAAAGTACAAATGCCTGGCACTCCACTATCATTTTCAAAATCTGTGCCAATAAAAACTGGGGTGCCTCAGGGATCAATATTGGGGCCACTACTGTTTACTTTATACACAGCAGACTTATCGAGAGCAATACAAACATGTACATATCATTTCTATGCTGATGACACACAGATATACCTACCTACCACGCCAATTACAGTTAGACGTGATGTTATGGTCCTCAACGATGAATTAAAAAGAATTTCCACCTGGTGTGACTCCAATGCACTGATATTAAATCCCAAAAAATCCACATACATGCTACTGGGGAACAGACAAACAATTACGAACGACAAGTATAACGACATAGTCTTGAAGATACGTGGGACGTGCATACCGCATAAAACAACATCTAAAAACCTGGGTTTGGTGATTGATAGTTCTCTCACTTGGACAGAACACATCAATGGACTGTGTAGAAAATCATTCTACATTCTCAGAAATTTATATAGGTCTCAAAATTATCTACCAGAAAAAGTTAAACTGAAGCTCGTTGAGCTCTTATTGTGGTCACTCTTTGATTACTGTGATGTAGTTTATGGTCCTGGGGTCTCAGTCAGAGATAAAAGGAAAATTCAGGTGATGCAAAATTCTTGTATACGATTTGCATTGAACATAAGGAAATATGAACATATCCTGCCTCATTTGAACACAAAGAAAATATTAACAATGGACAGAAGAAGGCATCTGCACTATATCACCTTCATAAACAAAATTTTGAAAGTAAGTAAACCAGATTATCTATTTAGAAAACTTAAAGTAGGCACTCAAATACACTCACACTTCACGCGAGGGCATAACAAACTTTTTACATGTCATCACAGTACCGCCTCCTTCAAATCATCATTCTCGGTAAATGCAGTTTCAACCTGGAATAAATTGCCCATAACAATAACTAACCAATCAACACTGCATGCTCTTAAATCCACAGCAAAGGACTATCTACTATGTAAACAGTTTGAATCTAGAAGCACACACGAATAAAAATACATCCCACAATGTATTAATGTCAATGTAAGAATTTGATATTACTTCATGTCAAATATTTCTATTCTTGCAGCCTTCAAACATTAACAAATATGCATTTGTGTGTGCATGTGTGTGTGCCTATATATATATATATATATATATATATATATATATATATATATATATATACTTAAAATTGTATTTAGAATTTAGTTTTATGTATTTTTTCTTTTTGTGTATACATATACTCATTAATTGTATCTTTACAGTTCTTATTTGATTTCAAATTATCCATGCATTTTTTCTTACTTATTTACTATTGTTTGTATTATTATTATTATTATTTTTGTTTTTCTTTCTTTTTTTCTTATGGGATATATATACCGTTTGTAACTGTAGACTGTATTCTGACAAGGGTTAGGTGGGAGAACAGCGTACGCTGAACCTCGCCCGCTCAATAAAGATATATTATTATTATTATTATTATTATTATACTTTCAGAGATATTAGCAGGTCGCTTGTGATCGTTAATGATATTATGCCGCGACCATATAGTAGATCTATCGGTAAACTAGTTGTATTTGTATTGCTCATGTAGTTTCAAAGATATCGAAAGCAGACTAGGACTTACAGATAATATGCTTGAATACCCTCGAATACTGCATTGTTGAAAAGTATCACCATGCCAATTGTCAACTCTTTTCATTTATCTTAAAATCTGTTGATTCATAAGAATTGGAAGTGTGCCTTTACTGGAATGGGAAATTTTGCATTGCAATATTACTCATTGCACTGTACTTCATGTCTTCCACAGATCTCGAGTACACACGTACTTAGGCACAGATAGGCTAAATAGGAAAGGGACAGACAGGCAACTGGGGTCTAAACCACTGTGCAATGTGCCTCGAGCAGAGAATGAACCCGGGATATCTTTCAAGGTGCCACCATTGGAGGTTGATACAACCAACCTTCTTCCTAAAAATCGAGGTCTAGAAAAACTCACGCATCAAAAATTACAGAAAGAACAAATGTGTTTAGGTTGACTTGAAAACGAAGCGGTAATATAAGTTATTGTCAGTGTACAAGGGGAAAGGATAAAGCAAATAGGGAGGGATACTTGGAGGGAGCTGGAATGGTCGGGTGGGGATGTAGTGCAGTACTGCATCGTATGGAGTTTGGTGGGAGAGGGATGTAGTACAAGTCTGCATCGCAAAATTTCACAGCCTGTGTGGGTGGTGCGGGAGGAGGTTATAGATCCAACAACTAATCTGAAACCTTGCCGAAAGAGCTGTGGCGCCTACTTTCCAAGGTTTACAGCAATCTTTGTGGATCTACGGGGGGGAGGGCCCTCAACCCAAGAGGTGAGCAGGCTGTTTAAAGGTATGACATAGATTCTATTCTTGTTCAATGAGTAGGGTCAAGTGCCCATATTTCGGATACTTAATTTCAAATTAGATTTTCAGTACCTAAATGTAAACAAAATAAGCCATAAATGTGTTGATAAACATTGAACATATATTTATTAATGTTTCTGAAAGTTATAACAACATTTATAAGAAATACTTGGTATATTTTATGAAACAAAGAATTGTATGCATATTTTTAGTCTGACGGGTACTTCCTAATTTCGGATAGGGTTACTAATGAGTATTTGGAAAGGGTGCACAATTTCGGATAGTCGAAATTAGGTACTCGTGTAGCATCCAAAATTGGGAAACCCAGGACCCGTTCCGAAAGTCGCACGAGTTTAACGCGTTAAACGAGTTATGGTAACTGGCCGTTCCATAAGTGCTTCCGTGCGTTTCGTGAGTTTCATTATGCTGTCCCAAAAGTCGCATTCCGTGCGTTTCGTGCAAGAACGAGATTCACCAAACGCACGGGCCAGGATGCTGGTTTGTTCCGTGAAAATCGTCTGCTCCTTGCAGACAAAGCGCGTGCTGATGGATTCAAACTGCACTAGTTCGGAAAATGTATTATAATTTTAACAGATAGCGATATGAAGCAACATGCACAAGATAAGTATGCCTTGATCATTTTTAGAATGTGATTAAAATGAGTAACAGTAGCCATAATATAGTTTATTTTTGCCATAAGGACATTCCTTCCGCTGACGCCATGCGGAAACTTTCTCTAAACAAAACGCTGCGCCTGCGCTTTCGCCTAGCGTGTCCCATAAGTCTGTAAAATAACTGGTTTCACCAGATTCACGAGCCCAGTTATTTTCGTTGAATGCGTTCGTTTCGTTAAGACTTTCGGAACGCACCCCCAGTCGCATATTCAATATGGCGATTCTCTGCGTTCCCCCTCTGAAATAATGTGACTGAAACTACGTAATAATGTTTGCTGAATCTCTCAAGATTATATAAAATTTAGACAGAAGTGAGTAAATACTAAACTTCCATTTGTAGGCCTTAAGTTTGAATGGTGAAATATTACATCAAAACTCCGGAAAAGTCAGAATTATCAGCCACACACTTAAGAAAGATTGCTCAAGGTCACGCACAAGGGTGAAACTTTGGGACGAAGTAGCGTGTTAGTTGGCACTGTCTGCACTTCGGCGCTGCTGTTCTAAGGTGGAAATTTCTTGGTATCCGAAATTAGGAACCTATCCGAAATATGGGCACTTGACCCTACTACTCTTAACTAGTGTCAATCTGGAAGTTGTTGTCTTATCTTCTGTGACCGTTTACATATTTCATTATTTTTTTAAAAAAATTAAAGTAACTTAGATTGTTAGTAACAGTCATTTATGATGACAATAATATTTGAAGGGCCAGGGGGAAAAAACTATGAATGTTCATTCGAGACGATTTGCCAGGAAATGAAAAACAAGTATTTCTATTCATATATACGTGAATATATATCCAAAAATAATAATGCGTTTTTCAGGCACTTCTCACCGTTTCCCAACCAAGGCCATTCTCATTCTTATAGTACAGCTTCTGAACTATCAGATGGCACTGCGATCTGAAAATGGGCGAAAAATCGACATTCATCGTTTTTCCCCCTGGGTCTTCATTTACTGAATTAATAACATAAACATAGGAGAGCCCAATTATGCAGGTTAATAGCCATCGTTCCTCAGTATTACGGAGGAGCCAGAAGTAAGTACGAAGGGGCTAAAGTAGCAAAAGTATTTCTTTAGGATGTACTTATAAACTTCAGAAATTAGTTTCGCACTTTTATTCCAACACATGAAAATCGAACAAAAAAGGAACAAATGTGTTTCGGTTGACTTGAAAACGAAGCGGTAATACAAGTTATTGTGAGTGTAAAAGGGGAAAGGATAAAGCAAATAGGGAGGGATACTTGGAGGGAGCTGGAATGGTCGGGTGGGGATGTAGTGCAGTACTGCATCGTATGGAGTTTGGTGGGAGAGGGATGTAGTACAAGTCTGCATCGCAAAATTTCACAGCCTGTGTGGGTGGTGCGGGAGGAGGTTATAGATCCAACAACTAATCTGAAACCTTGCCGAAAGAGCTGTGGCGCCTACTTTCCAAGGTTTACAGCAATCTTTGTGGATCTACGGGGGGGGAGGGCCCTCAACCCAAGAGGTGAGCAGGCTGTTTAAAGGTATGACATAGATTCTATTCTTGTTCAATGAGTAGGGTCAAGTGCCCATATTTCGGATACTTAATTTCAAATTAGATTTTCAGTACCTAAATGTAAACAAAATAAGCCATAAATGTGTTGATAAACATTGAACATATATTTATTAATGTTTCTGAAAGTTATAACAACATTTATATATACAGTGTGTGTACAATCGGACAACCGGTTCCGTCTTCTGTTTCTTCTCACACCGATGATGCTATGAAATTAGCGAAAATTTTGAATTTTTCTACTGTCCGGTGAGTGTTTCCTTTTACCTTCTTTGATTTATATATATATATATATAAAACTCAGGTAAAGAAAAAATAAACCAAAGTGAAAATGAAAGTGAATAATATTATCTTGAATTGTACTAATAGGCCTTATTATCATACAATGAATACAACCTGGCTGTACAATGAAAGAACATTCAACATACAGTTCCCATTTTCTTTCTTTTTTGCTCGTAGTTATCAAGTCACGTGACAGACACAAATTTTCCCCCTTCAAGTTACTGTACAGGGTGGGAAATAACCTTTTGTTAGTTCACGACAAAGCACCTTGCGTCAAGGCAAATGCTAAAACCAAGACCTTCTTCGGCGAAGTGGCATTGACTTCTTCAGCAGTTCTGACTTAAATCAAGTCTTTCTTATGCAAGAATACAAATTATTTTGCATATGGCGTCATCACCATTTTGCTCAGACGACGTGGTTTGAGTAGCATTATACAAATTTACATCAATGTCATGAAGCACACGCTTGCTAGCAAATGCAACATGTTTACAAAACTATGCAGTAATACTACTGTACACTTTTGAGGAAATAATCCAAGTATAATTTTTGTGAAAATATTCCAGAGTTCACTTAGGTAGAAAAAACATGAACGTTCCCTACTTACGGATCCATTGCTGGGACAAGCAATGCATAAATGGCAGCTGAACAAAACTCACTCCTGTCATCCTTCATGGGTGGAATCAGCACCAGAATCAACTTACGTCTCGTTCCCGGACAGTTAGTGCACATGCACTCTACTATCTTCAAAGATCCATTTCTCCTTCCTAGCAAACGTGCAACGTACACCCACGTACGGTTTTTTTTTCGTTTCCCCAGGTATCCTTATTCCTCCATCCCCTTTGCATTTCAGTATCCATTTCCGTTCCTCACACACACTCAACTTCTGCAGCTTGTATAGTTGCAGAACTATATTAACTGTTAACAAACTTTATTCACTAAAGGTGGTGTGTTAAGAATTAATGACAAAATTAATACATTAAGTATTCAATTGTCAAGTGATTTCTTTAAAGGTAATGCAGTTTATAGATTGCTTTATGAGAGATGAATGCGATGTCTTTCCAAGAACATTGGAATGCCATCTTGTGAGAAAATTCAGAATCAGTACTGTTAATGATTGAGAGCTAGTGACACTTCTTGTGAACTTTCTTAAGAGTGCATTGAATGGATGAACGAGGCAATTGAATTAAGATATCAATACACTAATAATTCTTAATTAATTCAGTCCCTGAAAGCTTAAAAAAAAAAAGAATCTCTCCTCTTGGGAGTGCAATTATGACCCATACCGTCATACCGAGTACAACACAAATCAACCAGGGACCGTATCTACCACAACCATTTGTCGCACACTGTCACGTATGGGATACGCCAGCAGACGATGCCCTCTCCACCCACTTTTGAGATGAAAGTATAAGTGCAAACGACACATGTGGTGCAAAGAACATGCAAATTGGAGTGTGGAAGACTGGAAGAAGGTTTGCTGTGAATTGTTGTGCGAGGGTTTGGCCTAACCAACACAAAATTATTCTTCCATCTTGAACAATGACAAGGGTGCAAGCCGGTGGCAGTGGCTGTATGGTAGAATGTTCACATGGCAAGAACTTGGGCCCATGGAAGATGAGAGCACCACTGCCTGGTCATTCCTATCGTAGTCTCCTAGCAGACATAGTACATCCTACTATGCTGCATTTTTCCCGATGGTTCTATGAATTTTTCAAGATGATAATGCAACATGTCATCGGGCAGGATTGGTTTCAGGAACACTCATTTGACTTCCAACATGTGGTATGGCCTACAAATTCAACCAATTTAAATCCGATAGAGCATATCTGGGAATATATGGAACAACACATTAAGCTCCAGTAGACATCATGTCAATCCCAGCACTGAAGGCTGCATTGGACTCAGTATGGTTATCAATACCTGTGTAATACTCCAGACATCTTGTGGAATCCATGCCACATAGTATATCTCCTGTCATAAAACGTAGAGTTGGAAGTGGTCGAAAAAAAACAACAGCTTTTTTCGGGAAAAAAATGAGTTTTTTTCCGTGGCTTTTCCCCCAAAGTGTTTCAAATCAATGTAAATATATTACTTGGCTGCATTTATTTTATTTCACAGCTTTCATTTATCTTTCTACTGTAAAAAGATGCCCATATCTAAATTAAAAGTACAAATTTGAACATGGAATTCATAGGTAGCTAGTTTGCAAAACTTGGGCCATGGGAACACTGTTCACAATACTATGAAAGAAACAAACACTCTTCACAAATGTACACAACTGGAACCATGCGGTATTACAGACCAGGGCGATTCCGACATAGCCTGAACTACGTGGTCTCTCAGACCCTGTATCCTCACAAAAAGCTACCATGTCAATCGGTACTCAATAAGTCATTAATACAGTTTGACTCGTTCAGCAGTAAACATTGTGTGGGAAAGGTACTGATAGTTTCAGGGTGGAGAGCACAACAGTGTAGCCACATGAGCCCGATTAAATGTTCAGGGGGTGTGTCAGACCGATGGTTTGGGTTAAGGATTAATGGTGTTATTTATCAATGATACTTTTGACAACACCCTCCCTCTGTCTAGCTGAGTTTCTAACCCTCCTCTTTTACACCATGATTGTCTTTTCAGTGTTTGTAAGATCTTCGAGCTACTAGGGAGGGCCCCTTGCTGCCAGAGTCCATGTGCAACTATAGGCGTACCTAGTTTTTACTGAAAAATCCAGTCTGCCATTCCGTGCCCGACTAAAGAAGAGTGCCAATTATAATTTTATAGAATGTAAACTTTTATAGTTTTATAGAATCTAAATAGTTGAAAGAAACTATCTAATTGTAATAACTGAGGATTTGGCATTTTAGACAATTATTTTAGCATATTTTAAAAACCTGGTCTCTGGCACCGTGCTCGGTGTAATCCTTCTCATGTAACCCATGAATGATTAAAAGGCAACCAAACCAGCATTTTTGGGGGTAAACCTGATGAGTAAAATTGTTTTCACTGTTCTATGCAGTGGTGGGTCAAACAGTTTTCATCTGTGTCAGTGCTGGATCTACGAGGTGCACACCAAAAGTACGTGCCGTTTTGTTCTGAAGTCAACATTTCTTCTCTTTTCAGGGAAATAACTATGGCATCAGAGACTTCCATCCTTCGTCTTCAAGCAGTGTCAGTTTTGTGTGCTAGGTGGCAGTAGTTGAGTGACAGTGCCTGAAGGAGTAAGACGTGTTTCTGATACTGCCTGGGGAAATGGAATTTCCACTTGAAGTGTTGCAAATGTGACACGATTCAGAAGGGAGGGACACAATTTTTTGGACAGTATTGTGACAATGGATGAAACACATTCCATTATTCAATCCAGAAACAAAAAGACAGTCGATGCAGTGGAAACACACGGATTCACCACCCCCGAAAAAATTTCGTCAGGTTGCATCAAATGGCAAAGTGCTATACGCAATCTTCTGGGATTCCCAGGGAGTGATATTGTCTCATCCAGTTCCCAAAGGTCATACAATTAGTTTCGTAAACTTTTGGCTACAGAATTTTTGCCGAAATTGACTATGAAAAAACCACAAATGGCTAATGGCAATTTCATTCTCCACATGGACAATGCACCGCCACATCGTGCTAATGTTGTGACCTCATTCTTGGCTGACCACGGTATTGAACTTCTGACACATCCACCATACTCACCAGATTTAGCCCTGAGTGACTTCTGGTTGTTCCCAAACCTCAAGAATTATCTTCGTGGACACCATTTTGCCAATAGATCATCCCTGGGAAGTGCTGTTTTCCAGTATCTAAAACATACCTCCAAATATGACTATGCCACATGCTACACAAAATGGACTGAGCGATGGCAACTATGTATCATTAAAGAGGGAGAGTTTGTTGAAAAATAAACACAGGTTATTTCATTGTATTTAATTTTTCTTGAAAATTAGAACGAAATGGCACGTACTTTTGGTGTACACCACGTATATACTACAACACCCCATAGTGCAGGGGATCAGGGTTGAGCAGGCTTTTAGGGTGTTCAGTCATGCATATAAAATAGGGATCCTAAATCAGGATGTCCACAATTTTGTGAAAAAAAAAAAAATCCCTGACTTATCAAGCATTTTCAGACCAAGACGTTAGGACAATTCCTGTATTTAAACATGTACATAAGAAGGTCACAGCATTTTAGCTACTTAACAAAGCTTTTAGAATATCATGTTATAAGTAATAAAGAGATAGATAACTGAATAGAATACTGGGATAGGCATTCTGAGCTCTCAATTTTACCAGCCTAATCCCTGCATAAAGTGGGTCACCCAGCCTCAAATCAGTGTGTATCTGGGGACAACCTTGGAGGGTAAAGGCAGCCACAACATGGTGCAGATCCCATCACCTCCATAATGGCCGAGATTGAGAATATGTAGTGCGGGTGAGGGCCCCTTCCCCCAAATTCCCTAAATGTGCCTTTATGGTATGGTGATGTATGCAGGCGGAATCTTACCTTTGATCTTACCTAGTATGGAATGTTTACTTGCGACTGAAAAAAAAAAAACCGAATGATGGAAAAATGGTATTTTACATTATATATTGCACATGCAGTCTTTGAAAAAAAAATACCTAGCCTTTGATAAGCTCAGTATATAGAAGGTTCAGAGCTAGCCAATAAAGGCACGTACACTTCTAAGCAATGTACATTAGCATTACATGAAGTAGCCGTTCCACTATTGTTACTATCTCTCCCCCTTCAATATGACACTAAGTACAGAATAGGGATGGCCAAACGGATCCGGATCCAGATCCAAAAGTTACGGATCTGGATCCGGGTCTGAAAGTTTCGGATCTGGATCCGGATCTGAAAGTTCCAGATCTGGATCCGGATCTGAAAGTTCCGGATCTGGATCCAGATTCGAGAGTTCCGGATCCGCGGATCCGGGTCTGAAAGTTTCGGATCTGGATCCGGATCCGAGAGTTCCGGATCCGCGGATCCGGGTCTGAAGTTTCGGATCTGGATCCGGATACCAGGGTTCCGGATCCGAAAATTTCGGATCCGGGTCCGAAAGTTTTGGATCTGGATCCGGATCCGAGAGTTTCGTATCTCAATCACATTATAATATTACCACACCTTAAAAGGTATTATGATCTTCGATTACAAAGAAATTTTTCGTTAGTCCTACAAGAATTTTTTTCAAGTGTTGTTCCTAAAATACTTTGCTACGCATCGGCTAACACACTCGTGCACAAATGTCCGAGGTGATTTTGTAAATGCCATTGAAACGAATATGTATTCATTCGAATGTATTGGAAATGAAAACACACATAAATGTGAGACATTCCATTCCAGGATGAAACCTTTAACACATATAACAAGATAGAAATGTTATACAAAAATTATACAATTGTTCTACAGTTACAGTTTTACAAATTAAAATAAAACATTATAATATAGTGTTAAATAATTACAAAGTGTAAGACTAACAAGGGAGGTTATCTAAGTGTCCCCCTCCGATTTCCATGAAACTTGGCAGTATAGTGGGGCCCAAAGGAAGAATTAGGTGTTTTTTTGTTTTAGCTAAAAAACGGTTTTAGGGGGCAAAACCCCCTCAAATGTCAAGATGAGGACAAATTGAAGTCAGGATCTGACCCCTGTGTCCCCCTCAGATTTCCATGAAACTTGGCAGGTGTGTGTATAAACGGGCCCAAATGAAGAAATACGTGTTTTTTTTGTTTCGGCAAAAAAATTGTTCTAGGGGGGCACCCTCCTCTCAAATGTCAAGATGAGGACAAATTGAAGTGGGGATCTGACCCCTGTGTTCCCCTCCGATTTCCATGAAACGTGGCAGGTGTATAGAGAGGCCCGAAGGAAGAATTACGTGTTTTTTTGTTTCAGCTAAAAACTGTTTCAGGGGGCAAAATCCCCTCAAATGTCAAGATGAGGACAAATTGAAGTAAGGATCTGACCCCTGTGTCCCCCTCCGATTCCCATGACATTTGACAGGTGTATAGAGAGGCCCTATGCCCCCTGTTTCTTCCTATGCCATATTTACGTGGTTTCGGGGTCAGATCCCCACTTCAATTTCTCCTCATCTTGACTTTTGAGGGGGGCCTCTATACACCTGCCAAGTTTCATGGAAATCGGAGGGGGAGACTTAGACCTCCCTAGTAAGTGTATTAATTAATTACAAATCGCTCACGCGCGCACACACACTATATATATATGTGTGTATGCATATTATATATATATGTATATTAGCAAGTAACAATATGTTATAAGCACATTCTTACTTTCCAAAGAAGCGCATGTGGGATTGCAAAATGGATCCGGATCCGAATCCAAAAGTACCGGATCCGGATCCGAAAGTACCTGATCCGGATCTGAAAGTACCGGATCCGAAAGTACCTGATCCGGATCTGAAAGTACCGGATCCGAAAGTACCTGATCCGGATCTGAAAGTACCGGATCCGAAAGTTCTGGATCCAGATCCGAAAGTTCTGGATCCGGATCTGAAAATTCCGGATCCGCGGATCTGGATCGGAAAGTACCGGATCCGGATCCGAAAGTACCAGATCCGGATCTGAAAATTCCGGATCCGGATCCGAAAGTACCGGATCTGAAAATTCCGGATCCGCGGATCCGGATCCGAAAAATTTTAGGATCCGGATCCTAAGGATCTGGAACCAACCGGATCCGGATCTGGCCATCCCTAGTACAGAATGCTTTCTTATTTTACCTTCAGGCAAATTCTTTCCTTTATGACTGCTGAAAACAAAACAGCATGCGTAGGCAGAAAAAAAAAACATAGTAAGAAAACCTTCCATAATTATACACACGGATGAACTTTTATTCACATTGTTGACGAATAGCACAATATATCACAATTATTTAATAAACAATTTTTATACAAAGGTGCAGTCTTTGCTTGACAGTTAAGTTTAGTTACTCTATAATGTACAATAAAGCTATATAATTATCTTACATATGAACTAAAAATATTGTGATTTTAACAATTAATAAAGAATTGGAATAACTTTTATACAGTTTTATCACAGTCTGATTTTAGCAAAATGCACTGAACATTTGGAAAAATATTGAAGGGTAATGAAAACAAAAAGACTCTTTGACGACTATGTTGTGGAGCCTGGACCATCAGGGGAATCTCCACCCTGAATAGGTTCGAGTTCCTCAAAAATTTCAACTAAATCTTGAAACAGTTTCTGAAGTGATTTAGTTTATACTTCTTGACGTTATCTCTAATCTCCTGCAAAAATAAATATTTAAAAAAAACAATCTATACAACCTACTTAAAAAAGAATTGCAATGAGTAGCATTTATCAGAACTCGTATGAAAGATATGTATAAGGCTAAGCCAATACCACTTTGAACCAATACCCTCACCAATTCCCACTGATACCAATACTTGAAAAATGAAACAATTTGTACTTGTTCAAAATACTGATCACTATTAGTGTGTAAGAATTCAACTCCAGTTAGTATCAATTTACCAAGAACTTTGTGAACAATATTAAAATACATGTTATGTGAAAAAAGCCATCTTTTTATGCAAAACTGGTTCAAAGCTTTAAAAAATATTTGAATTTTGCATAGTTTGCAGGATAATTAGACCCTGTGAAAGTGTCACACTACATTTTTGCGGCTAAAATGCCAGAAAAGTATAGTCTCGTATCGATAAATAAATTGCAACCAATACTTTCCGATACCAATACATCAGCATCGGCTCAACCCTAATACAGGGTGTCTACCAAAATAACAAATTCAAAATTCTTGACTTTTTCTGGACCCCTACTTAGCTGTAGTTGTAAATGAAGAAAATAGATTATTTAATTAAAAACTCTTAATAAAGTAAAAAGATGAGAACTGAAGCTGTACTTTAATGAGATTTAGACTTACTTTAATTATTAATACCTAATTATTCATGTAAAAATTAATGCTTCACACTTTGCCCTGAATGGGGAATGGTCACATTACTTTAATATTCTTTTACAAAACTTCGCACGTAAGGTTCGGCTGGACCTTTGGCAGCCGTAAGGGTGATTTTTTTTTTTCAAATTTTCGTCTCCATTTGAAGAGGAATTAGAATTCCTCCTAGAACATTGACGTGAATTTTCATGTAGTTAGCTTTTGCTGTTATCTACATATTCTCAAACGTTTCGCAATTAAGTAAGTTCATTAAATTATTGAATGGAAATTTTATTCCTATGGGAGACATTCATCTAAGTCATATGTGGGAATTCATATTTGTTCAATTCACAACTTTCAGCTGACATTCCTCATACTGTCTACAAAGTAATCACTGAAGTTCATGGTAGGATTTGAATTGCAGAAACTGCACTATATCTCACCTTCAAAATGTGATCTTTCTTCAGTTGGAAGTGCCTCTTGATTACATCTTCAAACCCAGAGCTAGGTCTTATCATCTGCTCAAGCATAGCGTACTTTACAGTGTGAACAATGACATCCTTGTTGTACTGCTCACTTGCTTTCTTTCCCATAGGAGTTCCCAGGCTACTTTCATACCCAGGCTTGTTGAAGTATGGTTGTTCGACAAAGATGAGAGACTGGATGGAAATGAGAACCTAGAAAGAAAATTATTCAATTAAGATCTTACGGTCTATTCGGTAAGGCATCTGACTGCCACGCAGACCGGGATCAATTCCCGGTGTGGGTGATCTAAGGTCGAAATTTTTCTGCTCTTGTCCCTCCATAAAGTGGCTCTGGGACTCGCCCAGCCTCAAATCAATGGGTACCTAGGGATAACCCTGGAGGGTAAAGGTGCATATTTGCATGTTTTTCTCCTTAAGGAAAATTCATATGCTCTCAACGGATTTATCCATTTCACTTGAGGTGGATTACTCTGGTAAAGTTTTATAGTTTTTATGTAATTGTTCGTTTCAAACTTGTCTGCTTCATTTCCCCCGTTCTTTGTGTCAGCAGTAAAAAATAGTCTACTTGTCTGGTCATGGGCACTAGTTGAGTCAAGGACATTCCAAAACTCAACTCTTGCAGGTCTTTATGATAGAGAAAACCCTCCCTTTCATAAACCAACGACCTGCTCTAAACATGTAATACATTTCAGGTATTTAAAATAGTTTTTTCACATGCTCAAACAGAGCTTTCATTTTTGATAACCGAAAACATTTTTGCACTGCACAGCCTGGACACTGTGATCTTTATACACTTATGTTAGTTTTTGCGGACAATTCTACTGTATAACCTAGTGAAGGATCATTTTGTCACTTTAGTACAAATAAGGGAATGGTGATCAGATGATGAAGATATGCACTATGAGCGGATTTTATTCTTAGACATAATAAAAATACAATAACTTTTTGCAATGATGTCTGTAGATGGATTGCAGCTAAATACACTATCTACCAAAAAGTAATTGGCCACCTATGATGGTGGTTAATATAGTATCTAATTTGATACATTTAGTATCTAATGTGATTCGTGTTGCCTTCATCTTGTTCCATGAGCAAGAGAACCACTTGTGAAAGAGATGGCGCGTAGTGCAGAGCTATCAGACTTTGATAAGGGCATAATTGTGGGCTGCCACCTCAGTGGGCTGTCTAGCCGGGCCATAGCTGCAAAGTTAAACAGGCCCAAATCAACAATAGCATTTGTGCTTTGTAAGTGGAAGGTGCATGGACATTGTGACAATGGTGAACGTTCCGGGCATCCAAAAAAACTGACTAACAGAGATCGGAGAACCCTAAAATGTGAAATTGTCAAAAACAGGACACAGCCGATGGCTACCATCAGACAGGAGTTTACGGCAGCAACAGGGGAGTTAGTTTCCATGGGAACATTGCGAACAGAGGCCCACCATGTCGGATATTCCGGAAGAGCAGCGGCACATAAGCTGCATATCACCAAGGTGAATAAAGCTCAGCGTCTCAAGTGGTGTTTGGACCGTTGCAACTGGACACTGGAGCAGTGGAAAGCGGTTCTGTGGAGTGATGAGTCGAGATTCACATTGTTTCGGTCTGATGTACGTGTATGGGTGTGGCGGCTACCCAGGGAACGGCTTCTACCAGAGTGTATAGTGCCTGCCAGGAAATTTGGTGGTGATGGAGTAATGGTGTGGGGTTGTTTCTCGTACTATGGTGTGGGACCACTGGTGGTTGTTCATGGCACAATGAACTCACAGGCATACTATGCAATACTAGACAATGAAATGCTCCCAACCTTGTGGTGTTTTTACGGAATGGACCCCTGTTACTTCCAGGATGACAACGATAGGTGCCATGTTTCGGAGGCTACTATGCAGTGGTATGCCGACAACAATGTTCACCGATTGTTCTGGCCTGCACAGAGTCCTGATCTCAATCCCATAGAACACCTTTGCGATGCATTGGTCTGGCGGTTAAGGTCTCGGGAGATGCGGCCAAATTCCATTGTCCAACTGAGTGAGATCTTGCAAGAGGAATGGCGACGCATTCCGATGGACGTCCTCTACAAACTAGTCGAGAGCATGCCTGACAGGGTGGCTGCTGTTATAGCAGCAAGAGGTGGCTGCAGGAGGTTCTAACAGGGTTCGCACCACCAGACAACCATTTTGTACAGGTGCCCAATTACTTTTTGGTAGATAGTGTATTACAACTAGTTTGGGTGATTTTCTTCATGAAAGTAGTAATTTAACTATTAAAATAATTGGAAGGAGAAAGATGACAGTCCTATAGAAACTGAGAAAACGTCCAAAGAATTTGTGTACTTATTGATATACACTGGTGTGCAAAACCTAAGGACGAAAGTAAGTTTCGCATGCTGTGTCAGTTACAAGCGACATAGATCGGTGAAACTTGAACCATACATACAAAGTAATGTTACAGTATGATACAGGAAAGAACAGAGAAAAACACGTGATGATCAGAACAGAAAATGACATTTTTACGCATAGACCGGAAATTACACGGAAGGCACTGCGACTCATGATGGCCCCGTGACATTACAGAAGTAATGAAATGGTCCTTAGAAGGGTGTGTGATCACCACGGACAGCGATGCATGCTCTGCAACGTGCTCCCATGCTGCTCACAAGGTTGGTAATGAGTTCTTGTGGTATAGTAGTCCATGCCTCCACCAGCGCTGTTGTCAACTGTTGGATGGTTGTTGGTGCATACGGACGTGCTGCAAGACGTCTCCCCATTGCATCCCACACGTGCTCGATGGGATTCAAGTTGGGGGAACGGGCAGGCCAGTCCATACGCCAAATATCCTCTCGTTCCAAGAGCTCCGCCACTTGCGCTGTTCTATGCGGTCGCGCAATATCATCCATAAAGATGAATTCGGGGCCGACTGCACCTCTGAAAAGACGCACGTGGGGAAGGAGAACAGTGTCACAATAACGTTGACCGGTGACTGTACCGCGTTCAAAAATTTGGAGGTCGGTATACGCATGCAACATTATGCCTCCCCACACAAGAACACCTGCACCACCAAAACGATCATGCTCGACAATGTTCCTAGTTTCATTGCGTGTTCCCACCTCTCGCCAGACGAGCGTATGTCCAGAATCACTACTCGAACTGAATCTGCTCTCGTCTGAGAAGAGAACGCGACCCCACTACTCCTCAGTCCAGTCCTGATGTTCTTGGCACCACCACAAACGGTGCCGCCGATGCACGGGTGTCAACGAAACACAATGTAATGGCTGTCGGACAAAGAGACCACACCCATGCAGTCGACGTGTCACTGTGGATCGTGAGATTGGACGAATCGCGGTCCTGTTAAATGTGTTTGCAATTCCACCCGCTGTTTGACGTTGGTCCCTGCGTGCCTGTTGCACAATGTAGCGGTCGTCCGCTGCTGTAGTTGACCGTGGTCGACCACCACCTCTGCTTTGCACAACAGTGCCTGTGGTTCGCAACGCTCTCCATGCACGTGAAACAATGCTGTGGGCAATCCCAAACTCCTGGGCCACACTCGTCACACTTCGTCCTTCTTCCAGTTTCCCGATGATTCTTCCCCATGTGAACGCATCCAAATGTTGTCTCCGGGCCATGTTGTTGTGAGTAACACCACCACAATGCACCTTAACAGCCCTCTGACTGACACACACTGTCTCGTCCCATTCATTCAACTGCTTCGTGTTGTTGGCGCTGACCCATTCGGCGCAATGGTCACGCTGGCATCATGCCATGCAACTTCTTGGTCCCTGTGCATGTGTAGTCAACCTCTGGCAACATGCTGCCGGGCTTTCATTCATTTGCACCGACTACGAAATATTTTATGTTACTTTATCTATCTCGTCCTTAGGTTTTGCACACCACTGTATTTAATGCCATTTTTATGGGTGTATAATATGGTCCCTGGTTATGTTGGAAAATTGTCACAATCATATCTCGTTAATAACCAGCAACACAATTTATGTTTTAAAAAATTGTGCTTTTTGTGCTTTTATTATTCTTTGGTCCATCATTGTGTATTCTTTTCCACTAAATCTTATGCGACAAATAGTGGTTGTTTGACTTCCACGTTACAGATTCATAATGTTATATCTTACAAACTGCTATAACAGCCACATAGTTTTCATAGTCACCCCATTCCATTATGAAAGCTAAAGACAAATATTCTACCACTTCTGTATGCTGGGTTCCCACATAAACTCTAACTGCATTTTCCCTGAGATTTCCAGAATCAGTAAATTTTTTCAGAGTAGTACTCAATACCCCATACATTACTATTCTAAATATATTTTTCAATAGCCCATGGTTCATCTGTTTTATCAGTAATATTACCAATCTAATATATTTATAAACAATCAGTAACTTAGTGCAATATTCTGCCATCTTGTTATTTATTTTATGAATAAGAACATGTAATTAATGTCATGGTTTTGCAAAGTAAATGTCTGAATAGATAGTTCCTTTTCAAAGGCAAAACCCACTACAATCACCCACCCAGTTGTATACATTAAGTAAGGAGCTGAATGAACCATTCATCAAACATTCAAGGAGCACTTGCAATTTTATATCAGATCAGTAGGCTTATTAGTAAATTTTGTGTAGTACTTTATCAGTATCAGCCAATAACAAAACAAATTAAAGATTAAAATCATTACTTTATGCACTTAATTAAGGAGTAAGACTTTTTGGGGTAATTTTCAAACTTTTTTACAGCACACAAAATAATAAAATAAATTTCAAACATCGTCACAAACTTTGGGAGGTAGCTCATCACATGGTGTTCAAAGTCATTGCTAATTGACCTTCAGAAGTGATAGAACATTGTCTTTAGCTTTCATAATGGAATGGGGTGGTTACGAAAACCACGTGGCTGTTCATCAGCCTGTAAGGTAGGGAAGTCAGTTGAAATTTGAAAGATTCTCTAGAAGCTTCAAACCTCCCAAGTGATTTAAGTATCGTACTGTCCAGCATTTCAGTGGCACTGGAAAAATCAGTGTACGGAAGCATCAGTGATGGTCTGTGAACTGACAGGTTCCAAAATGTCAATGTCTTGTATGTTGCAAAGCGACCTAGGACTGAAAGCATACAAACAACGTACAGACCACTTTCTAGCCTCAGAAAGCATAAAGGCAAAATGCCTACCGGATCATTAAGCATAAATTGGTACATAAGAATTATCATGGAGGCAGCTTTCAACTTGCAGAGATGACAGGTTGTATGTCACAAGAAGTTAGTAGGGGGCCACATTCTACTTCAATCGTGGTGTGGTAGGAAATGAGGCATTATGATAGAATCACAGAGCTCCTTTTCTGCAAGAAAGGGGCAAGAACATCAGCCCAAGTGTACCAGTAGACAATGGTCAAGGATCTCAGCAATATTATTCCACTGCCAGGAATAGAGTTTTCAGCAGGATTGTGCACCAGTTCATATTGCTCAAACAACCCAGCAGTGGCTTGAGACAAATGTGCTCAACTTTATTTCTTTCCCCTTCAGATGGATTGTCTGGCAGTGCAGGTCTCAGCTCTGTGGACTAGAAATTGTGGTCTGTACTTCAAGACATGATTTGCAAGAAAATATAATGCAGTATTGGCACTTTGAACCAGGCAGTTTAAGATTTTTCCTTCGATACAGGCATAATGCAACTGATGAGTGGTCACAGAGACTTAGGTCCTATGTGCAGGTCAAAGGTGGTCATTTTGTGCTTTTGTACACACACTGAAGATGCTACGACAAAGTTAGTGAAAATTCTGAATTTTTCCACTGTCCGCTGAGTATTTCCTTTCTCCTTCTTTGATTTTTATTTAGCCCTTTTGGCCCTCCTTGCTTTTATCCATATATCATTTTCACAAATCTCAGTACGATATACAAAACTACATTTTAACACTAAGATGATGACTGTGTTCACTTATTTTTCCATTTCACTTCGTCTTTTACTTCACGATCCATATTTGAAGACCCACTACCATAGACAAACGACGGAAATACCTGTACTAATAGGGTTCGAGTGTATTCCGTTGTTCGAGCATTTTTCGCTCGAGCAGAAGACCTATCAATTCTGTATGCCATCTAGCGTTGGCCGTGTGAACTATTTGCTGATTGCTCATTGCAGTACTGTACCTTGCGGTCTAAAGTATCAGGCTTTGGGCTTGGGCTACAGGATGCACTCTGGTTCGAGAGTGACGCGAAGGAAAGCAGACGTACGTGCGCGACCTCCGCGTTTCTGCGCCTTTTCGTTCCGAGATAACGGCTACTTATGCGTTTCAGTGTACTGGGAATGAGTATATGTGAGTGTGTGTGAGTGTTGGTGTGTTGGTGAAGGGTGGAGGGATACTCTCCCAGAGAATTCTGGTAAGTACTGTGTTTTTACACACTTTTTACTTATGTGAACTGCCCTCCATATCTTCCCACGTTCGAGGAAGCTAACGCGAAGCACTTTGAACAGTCAGCAAAACAGCCGCGTGCTGTTATGCGATACGGTTTATTGAACCAGGACGATAAATTCTGAATTTTACTAAAGTGAAAAAACTGCAAATGCCCCAAGAAGGGGGCTCGAAGCATCATACATCCCAAAGTCAGAAATCACAACAGAATGACACTCCCTCGTTTGTAATAGGAGGCCCGGTTTCGGACCGATCCGGTTTGAACTTACTCGTGTGTAATGCTATGAACGATAAAAGGAAACGATCTCCAGAAACTCTAGAGGATCCCAGGAAGAGAAAAAACTTAGTGAGGAGTGACGGCTCCCAGACCCCCCCTTCCCCAAGTGCTGGTGTTCCTGCTGGTCAAGATACAATGAACGTTGCAATGGATAATATTCCAGATACAGCTGATATCCAACTGGGCTTGTTTATCAAGCTGTCCCTCGAATTAAATACCATTATAGCTAAAGATAGAAACATTCCTCCTGAAAATAAATCAACAATCCTCGAAATAGTAGCCAAAATGGGTCAGGTTCATCAAGAGACGGTGGCTGAAAACAAATCGTTAAAAACCGCCTGCGACTTACTTCAAAGTGCAGCAAAGACAGAAGGTAACGCTAAACCATCCTACGCACAAACAGAGGCGTCACCAGCTATCGTGCAAACAGGAAGGGCAGCTCAAATTCAAAAAACTGTTCAAAATTTGAAATACACTGTCTTCATTTCAGATGAGAACAGAAATAAAGATGCAAAAAAGGTTCAAGAAACATTCACAAAAGTGATAAATCCCATCAGAGACGGGATAAGGATTAAACAAATGAGACAAACCAACAAAATGCTGATTGTGGAGACAGATACAAAAGAGGAGGCGGACAAAAGAATTAACCATGGGGAACTAGCCAAACATAAAATCAGGGCAGAGCTCCCCAAAAAAAGGCACCCATTATTAATACTGTACGAAGTCCCTGCACAAAAGGAAGAAACTGATCTGTACGAGGAGATATATTTATTAAACTTAAAAGACAAGATGTCCTGGGAGGAGTTCATTAAAAAGTTTCACTTGAAGTTCAAGACTGGTCCACGAAATAGGGCAACCTGCCACTGTGTTTTCGAGGTGGCTCCAGATTTAAGAAAAATCCTTTTGAAAAATGAAAAAATCTTCGTCGCATTCCTGTCCTTATCCCTTAAAGATTACATTGTCATCCCAAAGTGTAATAAATGTTGCGACTATGGACATTTGAGCCGGTTTTGTAAAGGAAAGGAAATCTGCGCCCAGTGTGGCCTGGAAAGCCATTCTAAGGAGGAGCAATGTCCTAAAAAAGATGGTCCAAAGATATGCATTCCTTGCATGAAAAGAAAAAAAGAATGTAATGGCAAGGACTGCCCCACTTACAAGTTACAGTTACAAAGGTTAATAGAAAGGACAGATTATGGATTGTAAATCGACTGTGAATTTTGGAATGACAAAGAAAAACAAAAATAGGAAAACTCCCAGCCGTCTTCGCCGCGACGCGGCTAGAGCGGCAGCTTACAGGGAAAGGAAAATAAAGGAAATTAAGCTACTGCTAGCCAAAATTGAGAAGAATAAAATGGACAATTATCAAAACATAAAACTACCAGAAACGTTTTTCGAACATATAGAATCTTCTCCCTTCACGACGCAGGGAAATGAAAGAACCATAAACTTCATATTAAAGAACAAAATATATCTAGATTCGAACCACATTAAAACACCAGTACAGCCATCACAGCCTCTACTTAGCTCAAAAATACCCAACCTTCCCCCAAGTGTTTTTACCTATTTACCTGATGGCATAACTCTGCACAACCCCTTTGTAACCCCCCCAGATTCGCCTCTTAATGAAAGACTCTTTAGATACCCAGTAGTTCCCGAACCACCCTTCCCGCTCAATAACGAAATTGAAAACGAAATTGAAAGTGGGATACAAGAGGAAATAATAGTAACAAGCACAGAGAGAGATCAACATCGAGGAGTGAGCGACGCAGGCCCCACTTACACTAACATGTCAGAGAAGAAAACGACGAAATTAAATCCGAACGCCCGTGCCTTTCATCCGGAGATCAAGTATAGTAATTTCAGTAAACCGCAGACTCTTCATCCGCCATTCTCTCCGGCGAGTGCTGAACCGCCTTCGGGTCTGGTCGTCGAAGAGAAATGTAAAATAAATCCAGCAAAAATCTACAACAACTTTGAAGAAGCGCTGAGACTAAGCAGGCTCGAGGAAAAAGAAAATTTGGTCACGGCTTTGAGGATTTTGATTAGAAATAAGCACGAAAAGGGAAAATCTATCACCTTCCCGTACCCGGAGGCGGTCGACATGATAACTCTAAAGTCTAACAATATTCCTACTGAAACGGAGGAATTATCGTCATTGTTGGAAACAGTTTTTGCTCGCCGAGGCGTCTCCCTGGATATAAACGAAATTTACTCAGACTTCGCGAGGGCTCACGGGAGGGTGGTGTTTATCCCAAGAACAGAATGGCCGCAGTGCTTTCAGATAGCGAGACACCCTTAATGGAAAGGTACGTAAGCGTTGCACAGGCAAACCTAATGGGGGCAAAACTGTCAACCGCGGAAATTTTTGACTTCGCTAAAAAAAAAAACCCGGATATTCTGGCCTTGCAGGAACCATATATTTTTAAAAACAAAATTCCATCTGCACCGATAGGGGCGAGAATCATAATGCATCATCAAAATGCCAAATCTGCAATAGTTATTCTAAACAGAGAGATTGTACCAATTAAAATCGCTCAATTTTCTACCAGTCACATTAACTGTGTAGAATTATCCTTGGAAAATTTATCATTCATAATTATAAACTGCTATTGCCAATATAGCCATAATATCGAACAGTTTCTGGAAAAAATGGGCGACGCGTGCAACGTCTATAGCAACAAAGGTCTCCTAATAACGATGGATGCGAATTCCTCCTCCCCGTGGTGGCACGGGCGTGAGACGAATCCCAACGGGGAGCTGGTGGAGGAATTCGTGGCAGGAAATAATCTGTTTGTGGAGAATCTACCAGACAATCCTCCAACTTATAGAGGCAGGGCGGGGGCATCCAGTAACATCGACGTAACTTTGTCCAACAATAGATTACTGGGAAAAGTAAAAGAATGGAAAGTGAATGACATGAAAACTACCAGCGATCACAATGTGATTACTTTTAAAATATCCAAAAATTCAACTGAAGAAAAAAGATCACCAAAAATAAGATATGACTGGGGAAGAACAAATCAACAACTTTTAATTGAATCAATACACCTCCCCCAACAGGCGGACTCCACGAAAACGATAAACGAATGGGCAAGAGCGGTGACAGAAACTATACAAAATGCAATAGAAATTGCAACCCCTAAAAAACAGATTAAACATAACAACAAGCCGTGGAACAAAAAGCTAACTAAGCTCAGAGCATTCATGAGAAAAACACGGAAAATTTATCAAAAAACAAACATTAATGAAATGAGAATTAAAAACTTGGAATTATACAGGGCGGCCAAAAAAAGATATGAAAATGAACTAAGATCCTACAAATGTAAACACTGGAAAAATTTCGTTACAAACAAATTAACAATTGATAAATGGGGACTGCCGTATAAAATCGTGTCTGGGAAAATTAAATTAGGAAAAGCTCTCTCAACACTAGAGAAGGAAGATGGAACACACACAGTAGATTTGCGAGAGACGGCAGAACAATTACTGCATGGACTCCTGCCGGACGATGCGATGGAGAATGAGGACGACTACCACACAAATACAAGATTGAAACTCCAGGAGACTTACAACAACGATCCAATTCTGCCTTTCGCGGAGGAAGAAGTAGCTCTCCAGATAATGACGTTGAAAAGAAAAAAATCGCTGGGTCCAGATAATATTCCAGCAGAAATAATCCAGATGGCGGCGCAGAAGCTCATTCCAAACCTAACGTCCTTTTTTAACAGATGCTTGGAAGTTCAAAAATTTCCCACGCCCTGGAAGGAGGCTAACGTTATTATAATACAAAAGGATGCTGATCGTGACGAAACGTAGTCGAGATCGTACCGCCCAATCTGTCTCATAAATGTTCTGGGAAAGGTCTTTGAAAAAATGATAACAAAAAGATTATTAGAATTCCTTGCTTTGAAACCAAATACAGGACTCCAATACGGCTTCACAAAAGGAAGATGCACGGAGGATGCAGTAAATACTTTATTAAACACGGTCGCTTCGAACGAAAACAAATATGTGGTGGCAACATTGGCAGATATAACTGGGGCGTTTGATAATCTGTGGTGGCCTCACTTACTCTGTACTCTCAGAGAAATGAAATGCCCGGGCACCCTGTATAGAATTCTGGAGAACTATTTCAGGGATAGAAAGGTCACCCTACATATTCCGGACCAAGATATCGCTAAAACAATGACAAAGGGTTGCCCACAGGGTTCCGTTTTGGGACCCCATCTATGGAACGTAAACTTCGAACCTTGCATCAAGACCTTGCAAGAAACACTGGAAGTAGCCTACGCCGATGATCTGATAATTATCACCACAGGAAACTCAAGAGCAGAAATCGAGAAAAATACTACCACCGCGTTACAAAAATTGACACAATGGTGTGATAAAGCTAAATTAAAATTATCGGATACAAAGACCAAATACATAGTTTTGAAAGGAAAATTTAGCCAACATCGGAATCCATTAATAAGAATGAAAGGCAAATCAATAAAAAGGGTAACTGAGATTAAATACTTGGGAGTGACGCTGGAAGAGGGCTTACTTTTCAAAAGCCACGTTGAGAACATAACCTCCAAAGGGGAAGCTCTCACGAACAAAATAGCTACCATTGCATCCAACAGCTGCAGAGTTCCTCCGTCAGTTATTAAAACTTATCTAGTGTCCATCTACTTTTCAATCATCACTTACTGGGCATCGGCGTGGGCCTCGTCGTCATTGCGTAAAATAACGTACGTTCGTAAGCTAAGATCATCTTACAGGAAAGTAATTCTCAGAGTTACCGGGGCTTTTAAAACTACTTCGTCGGAAGCGCTGTTTGTCATGATGGGAACTTTGCCAATTGATTATCAAATTAAGCTGAGGGCAATGACTTATCACTTCAAACATGGGCGAGAGGGAGATAACCGAACAAATGGGAGAATTCCTCCCCACCGTCCAGGAGATCAAGGCGAAGATTCATCGAGACTGGCAGCGAGAATGGGACGAGTGTGAGAAGGGTAGAAGACTGTATAACTTCCTCCCCTGCACGCTGGAGAACGTCTTTAACAGGGACGTCACGCCATCCAGAGGGCTGATACATCTTCTAACAGGGCACGGACCATACGGGAGTTACCTCACAAAAATAGGTAAAAGGGAAACCGACGTATGCCGAGACTGCCGGATGGAAAGAGACACGCCAGAACATAGAGTTTTTTCCTGCCCCACCTCTGATGAACAGATAGTATTGGCCAGAAGAGACCTGCCGAATAACAACATCTTCGAACTGATAAGGAGTGAACATTTAAAGAAGTTATGCGACCTCGCAGATTTAGTGTCCAATATCGAGTTGCGGAGGTACCTGACGGAACCGGAAACCCGGCGCCCACCAGCCCCCCCTCCTCAACAGGAGCCCCGCAGAAGCAGCAGGATACGAAACCAAGTCCCCACATGCCCTCCCCGGAGACCGTCACAATCGCGTCGGGAGCAGATACCACAGGAAGAAGAGGAGTCGGCACTGGAAGATTCAACCCGAAGGAGAAACTTCAGAGTGTCCACTGGGAGACGAGGAGCCGCCGCCAGGAGAGGGTTACCCCCGTCCAATCAGCCTGGAGAAAGCCATGAAGGTTGCCTGGAGAGAAGTCGTCGAAGATGAAAATGACATAAAAACCATCTCTAGGGATAAAATAATACAATAGCATAATAACGAAAAAAACAACAAAAACAACAACTTTAAAAGTAATATCAGAACCCCACATTAAATCGTGACTAAAGTTTCTTTAATAATACATCCAAGATGAGGGGCCATAAACTCTTAAAAATTTAACTTGAAAATTGCTAGACTTGGAATCTGCTGGAATCCAGTAGGCACCAAAGAGACTTAATATAAAAGGAAATTTCGAACAAACAAATTAAATTAAAATTAATTTTTTAACAATGTAAGTGTAGTAAAAACCATGAACATATATTTATATACTTATTATTAATTAATATAATCTAATATAAAAGTTTGTTTATCTTTTCCCTTTTTTTTAATTTTTTATTATTATTATTATTATTATCAAGTCTACATATAATTATTTGCGTATTTTATGTCATATTTATTTATCTATTACATATCTAACAATTACAGTTTCCGCATAATTAGCATTCTATCAAAACTTAGTACCCGTTAATTCACGTTAAATTGTGCGGCTGTGATTTCATTCTGAGATCTCATAGCAGCCTCAGTCTGCACGGACATTGAACCTCGCACGGCCACTGTCGCTCCCGTGGAATGCAGAGTCAGCTTCATGTCGCATAACCAAGTTGACAAGGAGTGCTGACGCCGGTATCTTATCGGGCGTGTGTCCTCAACACATAAATGCAACAACGGCGAGATAAATAAGGAACTACAAAACCTCTTATAGTAAGTATATATTAGGAATCGACATCCACTAAATTAATGAACTAGCCCAGTATTTCAGTGCATTTAACTTTATCCAAATAGCAAATTCTCCCCACACACTACAATAAAGCCTGATCTGGAAACCAGACAGGGAACTTGCGTCCGTGCAGACTAATCCAAGCAATCACTCACCCCAATCTAAGCTCTCACCCCATCATACTCTCCCCTCAAGCTTAAAACAGTTCTGGATACCAGAATGGTTGTCCCTCCTGTACATAGCATTTCCTATAGTACTATCTATACGATAACTAAAACTAACCAATAAACTAACATAAACTAATCCATAACTACTATTAACAAGTTTAATTAACTACCAATCATACAAATGCACAGTAAATTTCCAAGACATCTTTAAGACTTGTTCCGGTCACCAGAACGGTCTATTAAAATAATACAAACTAAAAATTATTAAATGTAGCTATGTATAGAATCTCCATGTATTTTATTATTATTATTTTTTTTTTGTAATTATATTTTATGTATGAAAATAAAGATGAGAAGAAGTAGGATAAAAAGGCGGGGGAACCGTTTAAATCCACGAAACTGACGTCCTGGTTTATTTAAAGGTACCAGGACATTGAGAGCATACCCTCGAAAGTACGCGGGTGGAGGCGGGCTACTTCGGGAGGTTTCCCCCTTTAGATATGTATATGTGTATGTATATGTGTATGAATATGTATGTGTGTATACATTCTAAAGGTCAATAAATATGTTTCACTCTGGTTCGAGTATCTTTGGGGAAGCATAACAACTTTTCTTCTGAGATTTCGATCTGTGTAGAACATTACCGTACCAATCTGTCGACCAGTCCTGATGATGACTCCAAGATGGTACCGAAAGCTTGTACAAATTGTTAATTTTTTTATCATTTGTTGTGTGTTGTGGTTCTCTATATTTACATGTCTGTAATTGCATAGATTAGAGAAAAGAGAATACAGTAGAAATTGATTTTAGATTTTTCATGGGACCAAACCGAAAAAACTTAAAAATGCAGAATGAATACATGGCAAATTTGGCTATAGCAAAGAATGCTAAAAATGTAAAATCAAGGAAATCTCTATTCTTTATTACTTTTACAAAATATTAAAAATAACCCAAGGGCATTACCTGGAGCAATGTTGATGTCTCCGTCCACTGTTCTCCCTGGACACCTTTCCACGTTCCCAGAAGGGAGAGGCACACTTTCCCGTTAGAATACAAATTAGGGTTGAATCGTACACGTCCATGGCCAGTGGTGCAAAGGTGAACCAATGGTGGACTCGACGGATACGTTGATGGGAAATATATATCGAACTGAAAACAGCCTCCAGAGTAAGGAGTTCCTTCAGGTCTGTAAATAAAGAAATAAAATAAATATTTCAGAGGTTGGTGTGCTACATGAATTGGTTCAACATTTTTAAATCCCTGACATTACCACTGGAAATAGATCTGAAACTTGCAAAGAATTTTGAAACTGGAACTATTTAATTCTATTATCTTGCATGGTGTTAGAACGTATCTTAACACTTTCACTCATGATGAGAATGTGTGTACTCACCCCATGTGCTGAAATTTTTTACACATTTATTTTTCTTTTTCATTTGGGACTACACACACCATAAAATAATTGCACGCACTAAACATTAATATTAAGGCACCGAGGGACAGTTTCGCACCAGGTGGATATTTATTTCAATAACTTGGAAATGTAAACTGCTATTTAAAAAACGACAGAGGTAAACAAGAGCATGCATTTCTACTCATGTTGGAATTAAAAGTGGTTTTTAAAGTTGATTATTAAGCCAGATATGATCTGTGAAAATATGATGAGTAAGTATTTAGATGATTCCATATATTTCTTATCGAGAGGCAACTTCAACTTGAAGTTACATCTAATCAAATGGATATTTTGACATTTTCAACTGAAAATGAAATATTGAGCATGTTCTTTTTCTGTTCATATGTTTTCCTATGCCATCGGAAGATTGTTATTCTCAAGAGAACATAAGGGCAGTGCTAAGTTTTCTTTCCTCTACAATCATCCATTGCACAGACCTCTCTTTCCCATTTTTGCCACGAGGAAAGGTCAGTGGGGGTGAGGGAGCAGTTTCTGGTTCTCGCAACTTACTGGACGTGGAAACTCACTCAGAGCCTTTTTCCTGGTCTTCCACCACTCCTCTCTCTCCACGGTGTTCCTAACATTCTCCACTATCTGCTCTTTCCACCAACATCTTGGTCTCCCCTTTACTGTTACTCCCATTCCTTGTGCATTCTAAGCTCTTATTGGTAGTCTTTCTGCACCCATCCTCTTCATGTGTCAAAACCATCTCATCTGTGCCTGATCTATTCTGTCCTGAAGCTTCACCACCCCCCCTGTCTGTCGGATCTCCTCATTCCTAATTCTATCCCTTCTAGTCTTCCCCAATATACTCCTTAAAAATTTCATCTCCACTGCCTGCATCTTTATCCTGTCTCTCTCTGTCATTGTCCAAGTCTCTGCTCCATAAGTAATTATTGGCACATAGTATGTGTTATATATTACCTTCTTGCATTTCACAGGTACATCCCTGTTTCATATTAATCTTTGAACGCTTTGATAGAGTACCTTTTTCATATCATATCTTTTTCTATGAATTTTCAGGGATAAAAATTATGCATATTTACAACATAAAATATTTCTATTAAAATTACAGTAAGGTTCTATCACTCATATTGAAGACTGGAGCCACAGCACATACAAACGGATAAACGAGTTAAGAAAAGCAAAGCAACCTCTGCCACTATATCAGGGTGGCTACAAACGAGCAGAAATGAAATTCCCTGACTTTTCCAGGTTTTCCAGGACAAAATTTACATTTTTCCCTGACAATTGCAAACTACATTAAATCGGTATTTTTGCAAGTGGAAATAATAAACTCATACAGATCCAGGTATGGATTTGTTAAGTACCAATATTATCTTCTATGAAATTGACTTAATTTCTCTATTCTCTATGATTTGAATTCATACTGCAAAATAGTGAATCTGGAAAATTATTACAATTCACAAGCTAGGAAAGGATGACGAAATTTTATCATACGCAGTATAAGTTTAAAATAAAATATTTTATTATTTTTGAAGTTACGACTAAATGAGATAAGAGTGAAGAGTGATTGATTAAGAAATACAGTTTGTAATTTATGAGTCACCTTATCCATTCTTGGTATTATATGTTGATATTTCCACTGAGATTTGGAAACCTCTGCTTGCAAGAACCATGAGTGCGCACTCATTTTTCGATGCATAAAGCTACTCTCTTCTCTGTAAAGCAAACAACTTAACTCTTGCATATAAGTGAAACAATTGAATTGTACAAAAGGAAGTGGCATATTTCCTTACATTATCAATGGGATGTCTGATTCAGTACAGTATATTCAAGTGAAGTACTGTGAAACTGGCAACATGCAACCATTATTGCTGACGAAAAGGGTATGAAGGTGTTTGAAATTTAACCCAAGGAATTTATAGAATTGCATTGTATAGGTACCTGACTTAGCTAATCAAATATTAAAACAGGAAAGTTCATATACGAGGGGCATCCTGAAAGAAGCTCCAATGGTGCCTGTACGCAGCACTAGTGGCCGGAGAGCGACACACACATGCGGGCAGGAAGAAGTGGCATATAGCTGTAATCTGGTACAGTCACAAGGCAGCCGTTTTACGACAGTTGTAGGTTAAAAATTGTAGCTCTCATACAGTCTCCCTCCGACTGCGATGTAGCCTTGTAGCCCACGTGTAGTAATCAGATTTTTGCAAGCTCAGAATTTGGCACATAGCCACCAGCAATCGTGTGAGGTGTGCAGACCGGACGTCGTGAGTAATAGTATGGTCAGACGATGGTCCAGACAATTCACGGAAGGCCAATCGAATGTGCACAACCCCATACAGTTGAGTACACAGGGGCCCTTTGCATCACTTCAGGTGAGAGATCTTGGACCACTCCCTGTACAGCCCTGGCCTTGCATGTACCGACTCTCATCTCTTTGTTCTACTGAAGAGGTTTCTGGCAGGGCAAGAATTTGACAGCTACACTGCGGTAGAGATAGTTCCAGTCTCTGCTGTCAGACACATGTGCCATGGTCATACAAAATTTAGTGCTATGCTACGACAAATGCCAGAACAACGGTGGTAATTATGCCGAAAATTAGGTTAGGAGTCACTGTTACTAATGCAATAAATTATTACTGATATATTTGTTTTCTTTTATGCCTAATCGGTAAGGACTTTAATTTTTTTGTTATTTTTTTTCAAATTGGTGTATTTTCTTTTATTTATTTCTTACTATTCGAAGTTATTTTTCCCAAAATTCACATTTTCATTTTAGCACATTTTCTGGCAAATACCTGAAATTATACCTTCATGGTGTTTTTAAACTACGGTTTCAAATTGTAAGTCACATGGCCTACGCCTCTTCGTGAGACTTCGATATCTTGGAAGTTTTTTGGGAAAGTTATTTTCCATAATCCCATTTTAATTTTAAGGTAAGGGTTATAGAGAAGGGAATTTTCCCCATATATACTGAAGGGTGCATAATGACCATAAGTGGCAACGCACCCAAAAACTTTAAAACAAGCATTCTCACGTGACAGATACCGATATATTATGGCACCAAAAAATGTCATTATCTTTTTTTGGATTGTTAGTGTTACGTTTCCCAAAATTTGGTTTTTGTTTTAGAAAATTTTTCTGCCAAATATGCCAAAACGTATACTTCATACTTCCATTGTGCTTTTAAACGATTATATTAAATTGTAGGTCACATGGTCTACGTATTTTCGTGACAGTTTGATATATTGGAACAGATTTTTGAGAAAGTAAAAGTAAAGTGCTCCCTGTGCTTAGCACCAAGCCATGAAGGCATCTAGGGGGTGTGAAGTTAAGGCCCCACACCTTCTTGATCACGGCCGAAGGTGGGGGTGATATGATTAGCACCACACTCCTGACTACCTTTACCCCCCCCCCCCCCAAAGTTTCCTCCAGGTACCCGCTTGATACGACGCTGGGTGAGCGCAGGAACAGTTTGAACAGGTGGAAAAGATCCCGGTTCTCCCCCGCATGGTAGTCAGACGCCCCAATGACTAAGCTTTGTTATTTCTCGCTAGACAAATGCCGATGGTGTGCACTTAGCTTGGTAATTCAAAACACACCTCGCGCGACAAATACTGAAGATGCGGCTTCCGTGTGACGGTAGATGGCACTAGATATGTTAGAACACTGCCACTTTGCTCTGTGATGCAAATTGTTTTGATAGAAGTTGAAAAAATCGTGGGAAATACATGATTTAATGTGGCTGTCAGAATTATTCCATGTATAACAAGCATTAAACTTTACTCTTGAATAAAATGTTGGAAAACTTGCACGTTCTATGTACACAGTATGGCACATATTGTTTCTTTAAGCCTAGAAAAGGCAAGAATGTTGGATTTCATGGAATGCTTCTTTGTTTTAGGACCTTTTTTTAAAAAATCATGAAGAACGCTAAGAATTCGCATTTTTATGCCAAATGTGCGTTATTTCGATATTTCGAACGGGCAAAAAATGTGTCCAGACATCACTGCACATTCATAAACACAACTTCGCAGCAATAAACATTGTTCTCGGTTTTCGCGTTTGCGAAAAATCAAGGTCCCTACTAATTGGAAATTACTTTTTGGGCACCCCTCGTATAAATCAGTAGATGAAAAGTGAAAATTTAGCAGAGCTGGCAGAGAAAAGTCAATTCTTGAAGAAAGTGATATGCTTTTATGATTGAATGATTCGAGTAAATATATTAAAATATTTACGTATATCATTTCATAATATTGGACATGAACTTCACTCAGTGAGAGATTAATGACCATCTCTGACGAGTTTAAACAGACAGGACAGAGAGTGGCGTTAATTTCGTTGCAGTAAATTTGAAGTTGGGAGAATGCACTTGTCAAATTTATATAATGTTCACCAATGCAGATTTGTTTAACTTTTTCGTGATAGTATGCAATATATATCCCGTTTTGTTGGATTATTCTTTATATCTAAGAATAGTGCAATGTCATTGTAAACGTATGTTAACTTGTGCGAAACCAGTAATACGTCAGGATGAAGAAAACCTTCGTAAGCACTGCTTATACATCCAACAAAAATTAGTCCCATTAGAGTGCCATGCATGCAATTTCTGTCGCATGTTGTAGTGAGATACTTTGTCCAGTGGCGATATTCGACAAAAATTGTATGTATCAATGGAGCCTGTTTGTTTCCATGTTCCTTCAGTTTGTCCAACAAAATGCCTTACTACGACATCCGACGACTATCTGACAGCGCCACCCGCTCCCATCTCCTCCATCTGTTGACAGTTCTGTCCCCTTACTACTCCCACACGGACAAGAAAAAAATATATAATTCAATGCATTTTTCCGTGTAATATTTAGAGGCTTAACACATTTTTCTGCCCCTCCGGAAATCTCTCTCTCTCCTGCCATCACTCGTTTCGCGCTGTGGTTGTGTTGTGCATAAAAGGGACCTAAAAGTTGAGGCCAAAATTTAGCAACAAGATTTCCTGTTCCAGTGCAGAGTTCCATAACGATATCTTAAAATAACTAATAAAAAGTGAATCAAAACGAAATTCCCTGACATTTCCCTGACTTTTTTTGACACCTCAAATTCCCTGACTTTTCCCGGTTTTCCAGGTCTGTCGCCACCCTGTATATGCACTCTCACAAAGGCAGTGGTAAAATTGGCACGTTGGTTTCCAGCGAGAACGAACTCTGCACGAACGCAAACGAAGTGCCAAAAGCCATCACCCACATATGGCGAGACACCATTATGATACCGATCAGCAGCGAACGTGTTAAACTTTAGAAAAATCGTGGTCATCCAATTGGTAAATCTTTGCTGTAAGCCTACATAACAGTTGGGCTGAAAAGTTCGTAGGCTAACATAGTAAAAAATATTTTTTTGACAAAATTCGATTTTATTATTCAATATAGTTGCCTTCGAGGGCGATACAACGATTATAGCGGTCATACAATTTTTGGATGCCATTTTTATAGTACGATTTCTCTTTAGCCTCAAAATAGGCCTCAGTTTCGGCGATTACCTCTTCATCAGTGCTAAATTTCTTTCCAGCGAGCATTCTTTTAAGGTCTGCAAACAGGAAAAAGTCACTGGGGGCCAGATCTGGAGAATATGGTGGATGGGGAAGCAATTCGTAGTCTAATTCATATAATTTTGCCATCGTTTTCATTGATTTGTGACACGGTGCATTGTCTTGATGAAACAGCACTTTTTTCTTCTTCAAATGGGGCCGTTTTTTCGTGATTTCATCCTTTAAACGCTCCAACAACGCTATGTAATAATCTCAGCTATCTCGATCAACTTCACTTTACGATCATTTAAAATTATTTTGTGGACTTTTTTGATGTTTTCGTCGGTAACAGCCTCTTTGGGGCGTCCACTGCATGCATCGTCTTCGATGCTCATTTCGCCTCGTTTAAATTTAGCAAACCACTTCTCAACGGTTGATTTTCCTGGTGCAGAGTCCGAATAATGTTTATCAAGCCAAGCCTTGGCTTCAACAGTATTTTTTTTTTCGCCAAAAAGCAATGCTTTATTAACACACGAAATTATTTTTTATCCATTTTTTCACAATAACAAAAGCTGCTTCACTCACAATGCTATATCTCACGAACTAATTATCCGGCAGCTGTGAAATTTATACACGTATCTTTTGAAGGTTAGTACTAAGTAAAAATCACATGGATTTAATTCTAGTAACGCCATCTATGAGTCAGCCTACGAACTTTTCAGCCCAACTGTTAGATGTAAATTAGAAACACCATTCAATTTCTTACCAACCTCTTGTCTACCACCTCCTGAATTCAGCATCAGTTTTGAATATGATAGTTAATTGGGCCCATTTAAGAAACTATTTTGACATCTAAATAAAACACTATTACTCTAGTGAAACAAACACTTACCCGATAATGAGAGCTCTTAACAGAGTGTACTTGGAATCATCCTACAAGAAAAGATATATTGATATTAATCTTCAATAAAACACCTCTAATTCAATAATGCTGTATAATAATAATTACAAACGCATGCAGTGCCTTTCACACTCAAGTTGTCTGTGGAGTAGAGGCTAACATGCTGGTCAGTGAGAGGGAGCGCATCTGCCGGAAAACTGGATGCAACATTCACGTAACTGGAACCACTAACTATGTAATGAAATAAGCTCTTACAAATACATTGACCGTTGCAATTAAAATGAGCAAGTACCTTGTTACAAGAGACGTTGGAAAAGTTGCCCTACTGAAGCCACACATTTACGGCATATTTATACACAAGCACGTATCAGTTCCTCTTCCGAAATTTCTTCAATTGCTCTTGATATTTTCTTTCAATTCTTCTAATGTATGGCTTCAGGTTTAAAAGCTTCATAGATTGCCATGCAGATGTCATGGAAATGTCTGTTTCATGGCAAGGCAACGGGAAATTTTGTAATGACGTAAGAGTCGTACATAAAAATATGTCATCTTAAATTGTACGTATAGTGTGGCATTATTATGTAGCGTTCCATCATGAACGCGGGGATCTTAAATAGGGATGTAACTTGCCCCTCCCGATTAATTGGCAGAGACAGCCTTGAACGGGCCAGGTACAAGTATCTAACTTAACATTAATATAGACTCATGGTTAGGTTTTATACTGAACTGAGCAATGCGAATGGCAGATAAGGGTGTAGGCTAGCTTACCCTGATCGGTTTAGAAAACAGACCAATAGCTCCTGCTTCTCCTATGATTCCAAGAAAAAGACCTCGTGTCGCTCTCATGCTCACCTATTTAAACCCTTGGCCTCTCGTCACCTCTAACCAAATGCCAGTGTTCTTATCATTCCCTGTAAAAGGCTTATCCTACACATTTCTGAGCAGGAGCTGGCAAGGTCTGCCAGGGTCAATATTTCTGAAACCGAGTGGATATGCTACAATTAGACTGCACGAAAGCACCAGTAAAACGTAAGCAATCTAAAACACTTGTTAACACCTTAACACTTCACAAACACGTGCAAACTGGACACAGCTATCTGGATACTGAAGCACTCACGCATCCAGTGTTAAGGTCAGCATACAGTCGTGGGTCTAAATGCCAACAGATGCTCTCTCACTGCCACTCCACGGACAACTCAACCGTGAAAAGCCCTGCATATTGTACATGTATTCAAATACATATTTATTTTATTAACAATATTCATAATACTAATCACCATATTCCTCTTCTAATTACATATACAGGAAGAGGTGGAAAAGCGTGAACACTCACCAGATAATGGAAAAGTTTACATTTTCGTTGCCTTGGCTCACATCTTCAGGTGATGGCGGAAATGGAAATAAGTGTTTGACCTGTAAGTTGTCAGGTTCACATACAGGTAGCATGGAAGAAACTGGTTCTCTAGCCAGGCACATCGAAAATTATGAGTGTGGTGTGTGTGGAGAAGGGGAAATGGTTGGGAATGAGGAAGAGACGTGGAAATGGGATTTAGTTTGGTGACAATTACAGGGGTGTTGGTGTCAGGTTTCTTGGTGGGAGTGTGTCAGGCAGCTGTGGATATTTGTTTTGTGACCAGGGTGGAAGGACAACCATGGTAGACCAAGCAATGTGTAGGTGAAGGTTTTGTGGTTCCGTCGGGAGGTGGGTGAGGTGTTGAGGCATCGGCCTCTAAGGGCCAGGGAGAACGAGATGACTTTCTTGGTGTGAAATGTGCGAGAACTGGAAAAAGCGTGATTACTGCATCGGTTTCGTGGGTTTTATCTACCCTGATATCATACCACTTTTTTCCTCAGCCATTTACATTCTCTCTGAAAATGAGTACAAGGGGCATTCCACGTGAAGTGACCTTACTCCAAGTAAATAACAAAATGAATGAATCTGGAAATTATTACTCTTTTTAATTGCATTAAGCTTTAAATGTTTGTGAATGCATACAACTTGCATATTTCACCAACAAAAATTATTAGCATCTGTAGCCTATATCCTCTGCAGACAAATGAAGTTAAACTTTGCTACATTATTAAAGCTTCACCCAGGTAGCACGTGCTTTTCATGTATTCAGGCCGTCATCATACTCAAGTTTTTTATTATTAGTTATCAGTAGGGGCATGCATATTTCGTTCTTGACGAAAACACAGAATGTGAAATAACACACTGTAATGATAATTTTTACATACATACGAATAAACTGCAATTAGAAGCGAAATGAACATTTTATGTAATAAATATAGATTTTAAATTTAGGTTTCCATTCACCATTTTTAATACCCAAATGCCATCATATTTACTGCTTTTGATTCACAAATATGGCCAGTTTTTTACTGCAATCGTGATCTCTTATTCCCCATAAAAATACAGTATGTCTGGCTCTAGTTATCAGATACCACGAAATACTTCAAAATTCTATGAAATCAGTTCATTACGAATATTTTAATCAAATATTGTGTCTACAATCTTGTATTTTATGATGAATATCACACACGTAGAGCTGGAATACCGCAGTATTAGTATTCTTGACATGCATATTATTTTACCACTACTAGAAGTTAACCCTATAAAAGTTCACTATGAGATTAGAATTTCAGACTTACTGTGCGAACAAATATTCCAGATGCAAAGTCAAGAGGAAGAGAGCTTGACAGGGCAGTCATTTCTTGAGCAATCCTCATATTCTGGCTGGACTTGGGCATCAAAGCCTTTTTGAATTTGTTGCTATAGAAATGAGCATTCGCACCATCAACTGCAAATCAAGACAGACATAACTTATTACTTTTTTTTGCCATTATACATAGGGTGACCAGACATCCTCTTTTATCCGGACATGTCCTCCTTTTTAGGTATCTGTCCGGCATCCAGGTGGATTTTTTAAAAATCTGTAAATGTCCTCCTTTTCGAAAGAGTATAGTATCCATCATTGAAAATGTGCTTCCACACCTATTAATATCATGTGTTATTTTATGTCTGAAGTATATCACTTGGGGCACGTTAAGGATTCGAGCAATGCTCACTGAGCATTTGAGAGCTGAACCACGATCACTTTGCCCGAATGAGTCATTAGTATTAATCTAACTCGTTGCATAGCTCTCTGAGCGGGGAACGCATGAAGTTTGTGCATTTCTTTTCGAGTTATACATACTCCATGCAGGTAAGTGTAGTGAGAATTAACTAATATTTACTTTTGTGAAATAACGAAGTGAAAGTGTAAATTCAACAATGATCTCGTAAGAAAATATGTAGCTTTTAAGAATGGAAGAAACAAATATGAGGAAAAGAGCAAAATTGTCATTCTTCCCTGCTGTTGAAAGAGTGGTAGAAATATTCTTGGCATTAAAATCATATTTCTTGTTCCAATCTAAACTACTTAAAATTTTAATTCAGTGTTCTGGAAGTAGTTAAGCAAAGCTTTGCATTCACCTATGGGGATTTTTCATTCTAAAATCCAAGAATTGGAAAAAAAAGCAAAACTCAATTATAGACTGGCGGCACATAGTGGTTCGGATTGCACTTTAAACTGTAGGTCCAGTCCCAGTTAGCAGTTGTGTGCATAAAGTGAACGAAACACCAAAACTCAATCTCAAATTATAGATATTCTTAGTTATTATTCTCAGGTGTTAAAGAATAGATTAGGGTAAGAGGAAATTATTGGAAAATATCATTGGAGAAGTATCTGCGAGAAAAGTGTCGGTAAGATAAGATTTTTTTATTAAATTAAGAGTGATGACAAATGGGTTGTGATTTTTCTTTTTTGCGGTGTCCTCTTTCTTATGGCTTTGCCCTCCATTTTCGCCATGCTCTGTCCTCTTCTTTGAATGTATGTGGCTGGTCACCCTAATTATATACAAGTAATTTATACGTACACAGAACCTCTATTTTACATTCCAAGATTTTCCATTTTCCTGCATTATATACCAGGTGTTTTAAAAATAATTGAGGAGTTACAAATATTTATTGCAAGTAAAGTATTGAATTTACGTTAATGAAACCAGTCCAGAAGGAACGAGGAACGCAAACAGTTTTTTAATACAAATGTTCAATGTATGCACCATGGGCTGCACAGCACGCATCAGCACGAGGTCTACTTCTTCCAACACTCGCATCAACATGGGCCTGTCGACAGTGTCTTATGACTGTGATGATACGCTCCATTAGGGCTACGATATCAAGTGGCATCAACGAGACAAATACGAGGGTCATTCGGAAAGTAACTTCCATTTGGGTATAGAAGAAACACCAGGACATTGTGAGAGTTTTTATTATATACAACTAAAAGAGACAACTCTTAAGATATTTTTTTACATAAGCACCGTTTCTGCTGAGACACTTATATCGGCGAACAACATTTACAATACCCATGTCAAATAAATCTATCGCCTGTGCATTCAGCCATGCAGTAACACTTTCCTTGAGCAACTGTGTTTTGGGACAGAAAAGGGATACTGTTGGTGGAGTTCCTGGAATGAGGCACAACAATCAATGCCCAAGTGTATTGTGAAACCTTGAAGAAATTGCAACGAGCAATTCAAAACAGGCGATGTGGCATGTTGAGTTCTGGCACTGTTCTCCTGCATGAACACTCGCTCGCATACTGCTGCTCGAACCAAGGACATTCTCCAACATTTTCAGTGGGAATTGTTTGACCACCCTCCTAACAGCCCAGATTTGGCCCCTAGCGATTATCACCTCTTTAGACAAATGAAGAAATGGCTATGGGCACAGCGCTTCAACAATGACCAGGAGCTCAAGGACGGTGTTATTGCATGGCTGAATGCACAGGCGACAGATTTCTTTGACATGGGTATTGTAAAGCTTGTTTGCCGATATGATAAGTGTCTCAACAGAAACAGTGCTTATGTAGAAAAATAGCTTAGAGTTGTCTCTTTCAGTTGTATATAATAAAAACTCTCACAATGTCGTGGTGTTTCTTTTATACCCAAATGGGAGTTACTTTCCAAATGACCCTCGTACCCTGCCTTTGATGAAACCCTGCAAAAAGAAGTCACACGGTGTAAGATCTTGGAAACAAAACACTGTGAGTGATGTGGGTGATATGAGTGTCACCTAACGGCAGGGATATGAACTCTCGGCTTAACGAAACATGCACGCATAAACTGTTTATGTTCCTATCATGTTGATGCGTGCCATGTCACCCGTGGTGCATACATTGAACATTTGTAGGTGTTAAAAAAATTGTTTGAGTTCCTCGTTCATTCTGGATTCGTTTGATTAACGAAAGTTCAATAGTTTACTTGCAATAAATTTTTGTAACCCCTCAAATATTTATGGAACACCCTGTACTAATTTTTCATGGTTCCAAAGGATAAAAATCACGGGTTTTACATTTTGCCACATTCCAAGTTTTGTATTTTACCTTCATCATCCCCAAAAACATAAAACCGAAGTTCCTCTCAGGAGTACATATTTGAAACTAGCCAGGCTGTCTGTGAAGCCCAGAGAATTCTGGGTGAAAGTTGAAACAAGAAATTTTATGAGCTCACACATTAGGTTCAATTTCTTTGAAATATGAAAATTATTCAACTTCCTTTCAATGCACAAACAAGTAAATTGAACCATAATTTAAAATGCCAATTTGGCTTGAGAAAATGGAACTTTTAATATTACTGTAAAAACACAGTTGGTCAAAACTAGTCTTAAATATTATTATGAAAATTTTCATATTCCATATTGTTTTCACCAGATAGACAATTTCATATCAATAATCTTACTTTTTCTTATTGCCTTCTTATTTACTCATTAAATTTATTACTTTGTTTGACTGAGGTTTTCTGTATTTATGAGCATGTGCAAATAATAATAATAATAGTTATTAATATTACTATGTGATTGCTGATTTCAATTTTTAATCTCTAAACATTAATGGGGAGGGTGTCTTGGGTGCCTTACCAGAAGGTTACCCCACCCCCTCCCCTTACACTCCTCGAACCCTTGAAATCACAGCATGGTGCATTCACAACTGCATCATGGAAGTCAGCATAAAAGAAATTGATCCAATTGAGGGTACATAATGATTCAAAAGGAACACTGAAGCCTAGGTTAGGACTCAAATTCTGAACATCAGTGGCAACATCCCTTGGCCACCAACAAGACTATATTTCCCACACAATTGGGTTTCAATTAAATTAGAACTTGTATTAAAGATGGACCAATATGAAATTCTTGGCGATACCAAGAAAGTACTGAAATAAAATTTACTGATACCGATAACTGATATTCTACTGATCCGACATAAAATTCCCAACGGTCCATTGACCTCCTTTATAAATGTATGTTAACATATGAATTAATCTTTTGCAACGACATTTACTTTAACACTAGAACGGCAAATCATCTGATACCCACTAGAATAGTGGAATGGGTCATTTTGACTCATAAGAAATGAATTTAAAAATTCTGATAATTTTAGAATAGAAACATTTTGAATTTACATTATTTTTCTGTATTTTAATTATTATAATTTGATTACAAATATAAACTATAATAATTAACAACTGAACACTCCAGATTAAGCAAAATTTCACCACGAGAAACTGCTACTTGATGCCACATGTTCGGAGACATCCAAGAACACTACCTACATGACGACATGCAAACGGTGACAAGTGGGAACATGCTAAAGACAAGATGACACAATAACTGCAACCTAACGCTGATATTACATTACACATAAATGAAGCATTACAGGGGTCAAATTGACCCCTTCCGCTATTCTAGGGGTACATTGTGTTCTTTATACTTTTTAAATACAAGGGAGAATCAAATGAAAACCGCAAAAGTGCCATTAAAAATCTTTTTTTCTTTCTAGGCGTTTGGAAACTTGCAGACACAGTCCTTGACGTCTCTCCGAGCTAGTAGTACGAAGCAGTGCCGGTAGGTGGGGTTGGATGTGAGTAACAGCTGATTCAAGATGGCGGCACCACTACGCAGTTGCACCAAGCAGGAACAGCGTGGAGTTATTCGATTTTTATGGAGTGAAGGTGTGAAACCGGTTGATATTCATCGGAGAATGCAGACGAAGTATGGGGACGCCTGTCTGTCACAGCGGCAAGTCTACGATTGGTGCAAGAAATTCGCAGAAGGTACGACTTTATTGACTGATGCTCCCCGTCCGGGTCAGGCTCAGCGAGTTGTGACAGAGGAGTCCATAGCCGCAGCAGATCGGCTTATTCAGGAAAACCGGCGTGTCACCCTGGCTGAAATGGCTTCCTTACTGAATATGAGCTTCGGTTCAGTACAACACATAGTGCATGACGAACTCCGCTACAGAAAAGTGTCCGCCAGGTGGGTTCCTCGACAGCTGACGCAGGAACTGAAAGTCCGTCGGGTTGACGCATGTCAAGAGCTGCTGAGGCATTATGAAGAGGAGGGTGAGGATTTTCTAGCTCACATTGTCACCGGGGATGAAAGTTGGGTGCACCATTTCCAACCGGAGACGAAACGTGCAAGCAAAGAATGGCGACATTCGTCTTCGCCGAAACCAAAGAAGTTTCGCAGCCAACCCTCTGCAGGGAAAGTCATGTTGACTTTATTCTGGGATAAGAAAGGTCCTATTCTGGAACACTACATGCCCCCGCGTATGACAGTGACTAGTGCCACCTATACCGACCTTCTCAAGAACCATTTGAGGCTAGCGATACGCACAAAGCGAAGGGGATTGCTGAGTGCAGGTGTTTTGCTTCAACATGATAATGCCCGTCCTCATTCTGCTTGTGCAACCATGAAAACCATCGATGACCTATGCTTCAAGTGCCTACCACATCCGCCATACTCACCAGATTTGGCACCATCAGATTTCCACATCTTTGGTCCATTAAAGGAGCATCTTGGAGGGCAGAGGTTCAAGTCTGATGAAGACGTCCAATCGGCGGTGCACGAGTGGCTACACAGTCAACCAAAAGAATTTTTCTCACGCGGTATCGAAGCACTACCTATCCGATGGCGTAAGTGCATTGAACTGGGAGGGGACTATATAGAAAAATAATGCACAATCAAACATTATCCCTGCATTAAAATAGTGGAAAAACATTAATTGCGGTTTTCATTTGATTCTCCCTCGTATAATACTATTGTGTATTACTAACACAATCTGTTTAATATTCAATTAAACACACGAGTTCGAACATTTCTATATTTAACTCCATAAAACATATATAATAAATCTACAATTAACCATGACAACAACAACATATATAGTTTGAATTTATGGCTACTTCAGCCCATGCTGCATACTTAACTTCCAAGCAATATATAACAGGGTATAACATGAAATAAATTATATTTTGTAGATTTCAATATACCATGTTAAAAAGGGCAAAGAATTATGAAAAGTCAGAAAATTTGGAGGAAAAAACAGAAAAACGGGATAGTTATTAAAGAAACCGTGAAGGCAGGGTTGATTTTGACCCCTCCCACTGTTCTAGTGTTAAAAAAAGTGCAAAATGGGAATTATATGTTTATATCCATAAAAAATATAACAGCATGGCACAGAATTGCACTAATTGTACACTAATTGTAAGATATTTATAGATATATCGAATCAGTAAAATTATCAGTAACTTTACCAATAAACCGAAACACCAATATTGCACGATACTGACCGATTAATCTTCCCCATCGCTAATTTGTACGAGGGCAAACCAAAAAGTCTTTGCCTTTATTTTTCTTCTGCCGAAATAATAAGCATGTAGAGATATCACAATATAGGAATTGTTCTATGTACCTTGCACTATTTTTCCACATAGTAACATGGTTCAGGTATTTGTCCTATCGCACCACTAGTTTGGAGATGGTGCTGTTGTATAATTTGGCTGGTTGATCGTGGAACCACCGCCGGACAACGGTATTTGCTTCGTCGTCGCAAATCAACCTCTGTCCTCCCAGGATACCCCAAAGATTCATGAACGATATCGTGAACACAACAGAAAACATTGCCCATGTGGATGCAATGATGGAAGTGGATCGGCCTGTGCATCTGAAGGGCATTTTCCGAGGTGGATGAGGATGCCCCGAAGGTCTTCTCGGCCATTTTCGAACTCTCGCCACCACCACCGCATACTTCTAAAAGCGACACACTTGTCCCCATACGCCAGCTGCATTTCCCTATGGATCTCGATGGGCGTTCGCCCCTTGCTCCATAGAAAACGAGTAACACTTCGTTGCTCATACAACGTGGACGTGATGAGCACTACAGCCATCTTTGCAAACTGACTGCAGCACCTGCTAGTGTCGCAGAGGGTTGCGGCAATTTATATTATGCTCTAACTGATTAACATTCACTTCTCCACTTCACAGCAAATTATACAAATAACAGTAATATATATTGTTCTAAATCACAACACCATTCTCTGATATAAATATATTAATAACTTACGTTTTGCGAGTATCTAGGTAACTCCTGCGACGTTTTGGGACGCAACTGCTCCCTTCCTCAGGCTGCTCACGTGTAGGTTATGTATAAATCATAACCACGTGGAACTCTCCATAGGTACAGGATATAGGATTGGTAAAGGTGTGTGGTTAAAAAACAATAAAAATCTAAAACCCATTACGGGTGCACATCATACTACCATGCTGTTTCCCCAATTAGAAACTGCTCCTTGAAATGTTAAAACTTTAAAACTGTGAATAATCATGGCCCGCATGTGCTGCAATTGCAATACTCATTTCATCATTCTCTGATCATTATACTTATTATTATTATTATTATGAAAGGAGAACCAAGACAACGTTTGGGAGAATTTTGTATGGAGAGAAACGAGATTATGCAACAACAAAACTAGCTGTGACAGAGAAATGAAGTGGATAATGCAGGCAGCACAGGAAAATGGATACAAAGCAGGGGATATAATTCACATAAGAAGAACAGAGAAGAAAATGAAAAAAAGAGACAAACAATAAAGAAAAAGAAGAAGAGGATAAGAATGCACAGGAAGAGAAGTATGTGAGTGTGCCATTCAGAAGAAAGATGAAGAAAAAGGTAAGAAACATCTATGCAAAGTATGGATTAAGAACTGCTTTCAAGCCACCAAAGAGCATTGAGAAATGGTTTAATGAGTACAAAGGAGACAAGGAGAGTGATGAATTGGCAACGACAGGGGTATATGAAGTAGAATGTGGTGGATGTACAAGCAAGTACATAGGAGAGACAAGGAGAAGCATCAACGAAAGAATTAAAGAACATAGGAGAGACATTAAAGAGGAAGATCCAAGAACAGCATTGAGTGAGCAGATGTTGACAAATGGGAACAAGATTAAGAAAGTAAAAATGAAAGAGAAGAGGGAAAATGGCAGAGACAAAGCACATATGGATAAACAGGGGAGAGAAAATTAACAAAAACGAAGGGGAAATTGGAATAAAATGGATAGAACTAATAAAAAAAGCATGTGGAGAGCATGTTCCAGAGCAACCTTCAATTTTCTGTACAAAAATGGAAGATTTCACCTTACCAGATCAGTTCAAGGAGGAAGGGGAGGTCAGTGCCAGGAGAAAGAGGGGAGGGAAGACAAGAAGAGTAGGTTACAGGATGGAGTGGAGGGGGAGAAACAGCCAGTTATGCCACCTGCAAGGTGGAAAAACCAGTTTACCTAGGAAGAAATAAGGACACACATTAATTCCTTAAAAGTGTAGAGTGACTAGTGATGTGTTGTTGTATGTGTAGCTTGAAAAAGTTCTGGGAAACCAGGACGAAACGTCGCAGATAAAATCAAATAAAAAAAACACTAAAAATAACCGTGTTAGATTATTTTGCATGAGCTTATTATTTGCACTAAATAAAAACATTAACTCATTCTTGATTTGTAGTGATTTGAACTACACACAAAAACGTCCTTCTTATCTCATTCATTTGCTTTTAACAACTGGTTGCTAAGCAACAAAACAGCATACTATTATATTTCTTTTGTTTCCTTTCACACATAAGAAGTGATTATACATTTCACAATTTGAAATCAGTCACAACATTCTCCCTCCTTCGGAGAAAAATTTAAATAATTGATTTTAAAATTTTGGAATAACATAACATTGCAAAAAAAAAGAACTTCCATATGACATAATATTGCCATTAATTAATATAGAAAATACTGAAAACAATATAGCAATTATTAAAACATATTAACATCAGTTAATATAAAGAATTGTAGAAATCCTTTTAAGTTACAAAAGTTTACATAATTCATCTATTCTTTGCTGACTACAATTGAATTTCTTTATATTGGATACATTATGTGTTTGCATGGTTCCTTTTCCATCTAAGGACAAAAGTTCACAACAGTTATCCTCGATTTCTTTAACTAAATACGGACCGAGCCATAAATCCATAAATGAGTGTATTCGTTTACACTCAGGATTCCTTTGTCATAGAAAAAGTACTGGTGTCAGTCTTATCATCAGAATTAACTTCTTGATCTTGCACATCTGTGAATGTCGATAGATATGTGCCCTCGTATTGCGTAGCATTCTTCATTTTACTATGAGATTTAGATGAATCTCTGAAAGACATTTTGCATTAACGATAAAAACTTACACGCACTTAAATACCGGAATATGAAAGCCAGTTAGAATCCGCTTTAATCCCAGGCCTACTGAGATTATTATTTCACATCGTTTATCCGAAGAACTACTAACTTTCAGAGTCCTATCACATGGTTGCCACTTTTCTGTTAGTGCCGTAGAGGCTTGCAACAATTTATGCAAGCTAACTGATTAACTATCACTTCTCCACTTCAGAGCAAAGTATATAGTGCTAAATCACACCGTTCTCTGATGAGTATACTTATTATTTGCACTAAATAAATACATCAACTTATTCTCGATTTGAAGTGATTTGAACTATACACAAAAACGTCCTTGTTATCTTGTTTTTAACAACTGGTTGCTAAGCAACAAAACAGCATACTATTACATTTCTTTCATTTTCTTTCACACATTATACATTTCACAATTTGAAATTAGTCACACGCCGTCCTGTGGAGCAGCCGAGAGTTAATGCTGGGCTATTCCAAGAAAAACCTATTATATTGAATGTATATCTCGGTTTCTCAATTACACTAATATTTCGAGTGAAAAAAATAAGGGGCAAAGACTTTTTGATTTGCCCTCGTATTACATTGTTTAATAGTAAATAAATTGGACATTGTAATATTGACAACAAAATAATCACAACCTGCTATCGTGCTTGTACTTTGATTAGAAATTAGGAAGCAAGTACTAACCTTCTATGTTACAGCTTAAAAATTGGTATTCCTTAAGGATCTCCTTGTACCTGGCAGCCAAAGCTTCATCTGAGTTGTCAGCTGCTACAGGAAGCTCTGCATCCATCTCAGTGGAACCATCTTGGCCCTTCCTGCTCTCAGCAAAGAACCCACCAGCCTTCAGGGCTTCGTTGATCTTCTCATAAACATCACAGTAGTCCCTGCAACAGATCAAAGTGAACAAATGCACTACTTGGAGGTGTTTCATATTTAGGGATGACCCGATATGAAATTTTGGCCAATACCGATATAGTGCCAATAATTACATACGGAGCAGAGACTTGGACAGACAATGGCAGAGACAGACAAAAGAAAGATGTAGGCAGTGGAGATGAAATTTTTAAGCTTCAGGAGAGGATAGATCAGGCACAGATGAGATGGTTCTGACACATGAAGAGGATGGATGCAGAAAGACTACCAGTAAGAGGTTCCAATGCACAAGGAGTGGGAGTAACATTAAAGGGCAGACCAATATGTTGGTGGAAAGAGCAGATAGTGGAGAATGTTAGGAACACAATGGAAAGAGAGGAGTGGTGGAAGACCAGGAAAAAATGGAGAGGCTTGACTTCTATGCTGACCTAGCCAGAGGCAAAGGATGACACTCTCGCAGAGTCTAATTATCCTGGAAATTATGCAAAATTAAAACTTCCTTTTTATTTTGTACTAATTTTGCATGAAAAACTATATTTTGTGATTACATAGTATCAATTTTAATATTCTGATGCAATTCTTGAATATTCTAAAGTAAATTTATTCGTAAATTGATGCAAGTAATTGGAGAAGAAAATGTACACACCAATATTGATCAATGTTTTGAAGAAATTTTTATTATTGCAATTTTCAAGTATTGGTATCGGTACAGCGCCTAGAATAACGTAGTGTGGAAAACGGCATGGTTTTGCTCTCTCTCGCTGGTTCCACTCGAAAATGAAATCCGCTAGAGGCGCTGGTGTTGACACCGGGGTACAGCGCTCGACTGCTTATAATGGAAGTAAATGGGGTTTTTGCTGCAACGTCTGATTCTTTTCTTTGTAACATTTCTTTGCATCAGAAAATTGTTATGATATTTGGTACAGTAGTTGCGAAAATATTAAAGAATATTATGAACCGTCTATCATGACCTCTCCTTGAGTTTTTTTATTAACAATACAGAAGAAAACATAGGTATGGATTGTAACACGTAACATGACAATTGCTGCGAGAATTAGTATTGTGTATGCATTATCCTGAAAGGTTCATTAATATTGTCATTGTCACAAATATTATTTTTATGGAAATTCACACAGACAATACTCGTTTATTTTAATTAATTAATTAATTAATTTTATTATTAATTAATTTAATTAATTTGCGGTTTATTTTCATCAAGTACAAGGTAGACATTTTACAGCCAAGTCACGAGTAAAAATGCACAGTCCTTAATACCAAAGTTCTACTTACCAATCGACACGAATGTAAAGCAATTTGTTGATAGAGATGACAAGGTACATCGTAATCGGCTATTTTAACTCCATGGAATATGAAATTAAATTCTTTCGAATATCTGCATTTCGGGAAAATGACTTCATAATATGTACGCCACGAAACATTTTTTTCCCTTCATGACACTATTTCAATTTTATTAGTATACAAAATAAACTTGTGTACACAATCCAACGTTTGACGTCCAGCCTCACATGCGATATGTTGATGCTCGTGTTGCGTTGCACATAAAACGTATTTATGTTACTTTTCTGTGTAAATTAATACCATTTCGTGACTGCAAATCACTCCACAAATATAACTGTTTCCATCAATTCACTTACCGCCTTTCTAGAGAAACAAATCTACACAATATATTCCAAAAACTAACTAAGCCGCATTACTTTCATAACAAAATTAGCCGCTGTGTCGATCGCACTGCCATCTACTTGTCATCGTCTCGGGGAACCAGTTTCTTGGGTCGTTTTCCACACTACGTTATTCAAGGCGCTGTAGTATCGGTAAGAGTATCAGCATCGGTATCTGTATCGGTTCAAAGTGGTATCTGCTCAGCTGTAATAATTTTACATGATGCAGACTCTACCGGAATTTACAAGTGTTGAGTTGTTGTGGCCACTCCAGGACCATGATAAAATTCAAGCATAACTCACGGTATTCAAGGCAAATTTTCCAAAAATTCAAGAATAAAAACAGATGTTTTCTCTATATTTCAACCTTACGTGTTACCTCTCAACAGCCACACATATACACACAAATAAAAAGGTAAAGTGCTCCCCTGTGCTTAGCACCATGCCATGAAGGTGTATAGGGGATGTGGGGGTATCGGCCCACACTTTCTTGATCCCGTAGTGAGTCGGGGTGATGTGATCAGCATCACGCCCCTGACCGTCTTTACCCCCCCCCCCAGGGTTTCCCCCAGGTACCCATGTTATTCGATGATGGGTGGGCGCCGGGGCCGCTTCCACACACATAAATACAAGGGTTGGATAAAAAGTAATGGCAACACTGCTGTCCCGTGAAAGGGGTGAGTCACAGCACCACAAGCGTTTCGTGGCTCATAAAGGAATGTCAGACGAGGAAGTACAGTGAGTGGGAGCGATTGTATGTTATTCAGTCACAAACAGCAGTGCTCTGAAGCAGAGTGCAAGCGCCCTAACAATATGTTTAGGCAAGAAGAACAACGTCTCTCAGGCAGACGGTCAACGCAGCCTACTTCTGCACCTTCTTGCAACACCACCTTCTTCTCGCATTAAGAACGAAGCGACGGCACGGTGTCCCATCATCCTGCTTGACAATGCAAGGTGTCACACTGCGAACAATGTGACGGCGCTCCTGCATAACTGGTAGTGGGAGGTACTGGAACATCCGCCGTATTCACCGGTATGAGACCGTGTGATTACGACCGTTTTGTCAAAATGAAGGAACCACTGGGCGGGAAGCACTACGACACGCGCGAAGCCATCATACGTGCTATAGGGCGGTCACTGCGGGACATCGACAGAGATGGACGTGCTGACGGTGTACGACGCCTTCCATACGTGTGACAGAAGGTCGTAGAGATGAGGGGCGATTACTTTGAAGGAATGTAACACGTGCTCCTCTGCCAATACATTCAAGTACCAATTATACCAGTGTTGCCATTACTTTTTATCCAACCCTTGTATATTAACAATATATTTGTGTGTCGATTTTTTAAAATTCTAATTCAATAATTCAACTCAATGGTATATATATTAAAATTGTTAATTCTGTTAATAGTTAAGGTCTGGAGTTTATATTTTTCATTTCAAATATTCACTCGAAAGACATCTACAAACACACGTCTCAAATGTTACGGGTTATACTAATCTACGAAAAATTGTTAATTGTATAAGAATTTCAAACAAAAATTTAACTGCCAGGTGTGCCAGTTAATAATTCTTAATTGATCCGAAAGAAAACAAGTGTATCTGGGGAGAATGGTAACAAATGCTTTATTCAAAGTAGATGCCATCTGTAGCTATACATTATGCCCATCTGTCTGTCAAATTGTGGATGCCCTTCCAGAAAAAAAATCGTTCACATTTTGAGTTGATCCAGTCAGTAAGCCATTGTTTGACATCTTCGTAACTGTTGAAGTGTTGCTGGGAAGGTGAGTGAGACATCGATGAAAACAAGTGATAGTCAGAAGGGGCTAAGTCTGGTGAGTATGGCGGGTGGGGCAAGAATTCCCAGCCAAGTGCAGAAATGGTATCTCGGATGCCTTTCACAGTGTGTGATGAGGCGTTGTCGTGCTGCAAATTACTTTTCCATGTCTTGTTGCCCAATTTGGGTGCTTTTCGATCAATGCATGGTTCAAATTGATGAGTTGTTGACGGTAGCGAACGACATTCACTGTTTTACCTGGTTTCAGAACCTCATGGTACACCACACCATTCTGATCCCACCAAATGCACAGCATTGTCTTCCTTCCGAAGCGATTCGGTTGAAGGTTGTCCTGGGTCAACCCATGACTTTTTGCATTTTGGGTTCTCGAAGTAGATCCATTTTTCGTCCCCAGTCACTATCCGATGCAAGAAAGACTTTCTTTCATGCCGAGAAAGCAACACTTCACACACCATTTTTCGCTTTTCCATTTGTCTGTTGTTCAGATGATGTGGGACCCATTTTCCTGCCGTCTGGAACTTTCCCATGGCATGATGATCAGATATGGTTTGGCGAGTAACATTTAACTTCTCTGCCAGTTGTTGTTGCATTTGCGTATTGTCTTCGTCCAACAGTGCTTGCAATTCGGCATCTTGGAATTTTTTCGGCTGGCCAGGGCGATCTTTGTCTTTCAAGTCGAAATCACCACTTTTGAATCGTCGAAACCAATGCACATATGTGTCTTGCATTAGGACATTGTCACCGTACGTTTCCACAAGGATACGATGGCTTTCTCTCGTGCTTTTCTTTTGACTGAACAAGAAAAGCAGGAAGTGCCGCACATGTTCCTTATTTGGTTTGCAGGTCAACATGTTTCCCACACAAACCTAAAATCATGATCACTCGCACTCGGTTGCACATCCACGGCATTTTGACAGGTACTGTCCTGGCAACACACTGACGTAACAGTTGAGACTGTGCACCAACCCTTGCTTCCAGCGCCATCCAGCGACGAAATTAAGAATTATTAACCGGCACACCTGGTAATCAACTTCACGATACCTTGTCTTGCAATAATCTTTCACCTGTCAGATAGATTGTTCTGCATAGGATGCTAACAAAGTAAACGGATTGAGAGAATTTTGTTTTATTTTCCATGCAGCTTGCTTTTCTTTTCCTTCCTTGATAAAAATAAAAGCTAAACTTTGAAAAACTTGTTTCAGGGTGCAACAAACCCACGGTTCTTGCATTCTGAAGCAAATGCGCTGTTGGTATTACTTGAGTTTGTTAGCCTAAGAAAAATCTAACAGATTGTCTCGGTTAATTGTTGATGGACAGCTCTCTGGCTTGTCTTATCTCTTTTATTCCTATTGTTGTTTTATAATGTAGCAAATGCTTTTTGTTTTACAATATGGTTATTTTAGGTGGTGAAAAGGGTAATTTAAAGAGTTTTGGTTGGAAACTCGTAAATATTTGTACCTATAGTTTTGATTTTGGCCACATGATCAGAGCGGCACTCTTATATCAGTAGATGCTCAGGGTCACAAAGTTAGGTTGACTGTGGGATGCCAACTGCGAAGGACCTGGTTCCTGAGATGCAAGTCCCAGATGAACTTCCTCAACCAGGTTCCTAATATAGATGAGTCCCCCTTCAAGGTCTGGTTCCCGGGTTCAAATCCTGGATGAATTCCCCCAGCCAGATCTTCCCATTCGTTCCCAACTATGGGTGCTCCAACAGACCCCCCCCCTTTCATTCTTCGTCCGTTCCTGAATACAGGCATACCAACGGGCATTCTTATTCCCCCCATCTGTTCCTGAGTACAGGTGCACTGACGGAGATTCTGTTTCTTCTTCTCTGTCTGTTCCTGAGTACAGGTGCACCAACGGACCCCTCTCTTTCTTATTCCCCCGTCCGTTCCTGAATACAGGTGCACCAACGGATATTCTGTTTCTTCTTCTCTGTCCGTTCCTGAGTATAGGTGCACCAAAGGACCCCTCTCTTTCTTATTACCCCGTCCATTCCTGAGTACAGGCACACCGACGGATGTTCTGTTTCTTCTTCTTCTCTGTCCGTTCCCGAGTACAGGTGCACCAACGGACATTCTTTTCCTTTTCTTCTGTCCGTTCCTGAATCCAGGTGCACCAACAGGCATACTTATTCCCTCATCCGTTGCTGAGTACAGGTGCACCGATGGACATTCTGTTTCTTCTTCTCTGTCCGTTCCTGACTACAGGCACACCAACAGACCCCTCTCATTCTTATTCCCCCATCCGATTCAATCCCATAACTTAGCCCCTTTTATAAGTATTGGGAGCTTGTATATAGTGCGTTTCTATTAACTAAGGAATATTTAAAAAGAGCCAGAGCCTAAATAATCTCAGAGCCTAGGAATGTGTTTAATAGAGGTTAGAAGGATGCTGTCGCAGGTTAAGCTTAATATGAACCCCATTATACTGTCAGGTGTCACTGCAGTCAAATGCAAAAGTTAAAAGTGGAAAGCTGATATATATATATTGTAAGAGCATATGTTTTCCCCTTTAAGGGCATTGAAAGGTAATTTAGTCCTTAATTTGTGCATACCTCATTTTTGGCTTGTAATAAACATGATAATTCGAATTCTGTTGTTTCCACCCAGCAAGTCCTGAGATAAATTTTAGATTTCTTGCCTACTGCTGAACCCAGCTAGCATTCATGGGTAAACTATGCAACGTCGCCCTCTTTGTTAAAGTTTCATCTTTTTCTTAAAATGTTGTAAACGGCTCTGCGCAGCCGGTGTATATGTTTCAAGGTCCTTGCAACTTTAATTTTACCTTTCTAAAAGAAGTCTCGTTGAAAAAAGAAAAACGTTGCAAGGGCAGTCATAAATTATGCACATATTCTATGGGATTTGGATTAATAAAAGTTTTTCACGTCTATGGAGAAAAATTCATGCATAATTCCTGGAGCCAATAATTCATGCATAATTACCAAAATTCAAGGAATCCCCAGTGAGTAGACACCCTATTGTTTCTAAGACCAGTTTATGCACAAATAGGATAATCGGGACTGCACCTATAGGTTAAAGTGGGATCTGAACCACTATGCACCTCCACTGGGTAACGAACCTGTGATCCCTTGATTACAAGATGACGACGTTGCCACTATGCCTTCGAGGAGGCCCTATTTTACAAATGGTATGACATACAAAACATATTACTTTTTGTTCAAGTGGTTAAGAAAATCAAGAAAACAATCACAAATGAATTTGAATTAGCAAGTTTAAACATGAAAAACTTATATCTCAAAGTTCCATCTCATCTCACGAAAGAAAATCCCAGACCTCTCCAGGTATTTTCAAATAAATTTTCAGACCTTTCTGTAAAGTGTCCAATTACTTTAGCCCTATTTATTGTATATTTTACAGTGGAAATCTATATAGTGTATATTTTACAGTGGAAATTTATATAGGGTGTCTCATCTAACTTTGAGACCTGAAATATTTTCGACACGAAACAAAATATGGAAAATCTACTTGCATGGAAATGTACCCACGTCAGGCGCTCACAAAATGAGAGGATATGCACAATACAGAAAATTCAGAAATTATTGTATCCAACATGAAGTTCATTTTTTTATGGAATATGCATGATTTTTCATGCGAAATGAAAAGTAGAGCTAAAATTATGGATAACAGAATTGGTCTCACCTTCCTACACCAAATATCTGCAGAGATAATGAAATATTTAAAGGTTGGCAGCGTGAACACAGTCTGTCGTGCTACTGTACTTCCTGCGAGGGTTAAAGAAAAGAACACATCACAGGTCACGTCTCAGTTTGTTTAATAGTGTCTCCCGACCAGGCGTGTTGTACTGCTGTAAGTGTCAAACAGGAAAATCGTATGTACTCTAACATATTTGACAGTTTCTATTCTCAGCTATTACTTGCCGTATTGGTATTTGGAACCCTCTCTAGTTGTTACGACTGTGTTGTCTCATTTCGTCTGGTACATAGATATGCCAGTCTTCAGTAATGAACAAAAACTAAACATTATTATAACCTTTAAGAGACCAACTATATTTTAAAAGATAGTTGCCTGTAAGCCCCAACTGCCTAAGTATCTTTATAAAGAAAATTGGTCAGGTTCGTAGTTATGACATCATAACGTCCCCAATATTTGCTGAAATTGCGGTTTTGTTCTTGTATACTATTGTTAACACACATATTGCATCGAAAGGACTCTTGCAGGTCTTAATGTTCCATAAAAAAGTGGGAAAAAGCCAGCTTTATTTGTAAGGAAATATTTGGTACGAACATAGGTTATTTTTTTCTACAACAATAATCCGCTTGAACCTTGAGTTGGGGAAAGTGTCGTTGCTGGTTGCTGGTAGTTTCGAAAGAATTTTCCCGGTACCGACAATGTCCAGTACTTTGTTGTCCACGGGGCAAACCCCTTTTTTTCAGAAATTTTGGAACTTTCTGGGTTCTGCCCCCCTCCCCTCCATGGATATGCTCAATGTGCATAAATTTTATATAGTCCGATTCTGTGGTTGATTCCATGTACAATGGTATATTATTAATCTTTTTAGGGCAATTAGCCTTCGATCTACAGTCATCTAAATGAAACTGCATTTTGCTAAAAATTGGCCCGATCCCAAGGGGCTTACCTGTTGAAATGAGCTTGCTCTCCAAAAGGTTAATTTACGGCCAATGTCACAGAAATGCAACCACAGCTGTGACATTGTACGCTGAACGCTACCCAGATCGACGGTGCCCTTCACCTCGTACCATTGCCAACATCTGCACAAGTCTAGTCGAAACATGAAGCTGGGCTCCAGAAAGCTTCAACGTATAAACACAGCAGCTAACAACGGAAATGAAATCGCTGTTCTGGGTGATGTAGCTCACAATCCGCAGGTGAGTGTACAACAGATTGAACGTGGTTCTGGAATAAGCCGCAGTAGTGTGGAGAATTTTGCAAAGACTTAAGTTTCATCCGTACCATATGTCACTGCACCAGGAACTGTACGGGATTTACTTCCAAGCCCACATTGCATTCTGTCGTTTTGCACTTGCAAGATAATAATGCATTCCTAAGTAATATTTTGTTTACGGATAAAGCTTCATTTACAAATCACGGTAATGTGAATTTGAGGAACATACACTACTGGCCCATGCAAAATCCCACTGGCTTTGCGAGGTTGCTCATCAACGACAGTGGAGTGTCAATGTTTGGTGCGGTACCATTGGCAACCGCATTGTAGGTCCCTATTTTTATCAGGGAACATTTAAATGGACAGCGATACGCATCATTTCTTCAAGACACTCTACCCCTTCTCATGGAGGACGTGGCATTGGAAACCCTTCTATCAATGTGGTTCCAGCATGATGAGTGCCCTGCACACTTCACACGTGTTTCCAGAGAAGTTGTGGATGCAAAGTTTCCAAATCCGTGGATAGGACGGTCCCTCCACTTGCCGCCATTAGACTACTTTCTCTGGGGCACAGTCAATGATAAGAGTCTATCAGGAAGTCCCAACGACACCAGAGAATATGGAACAGCGTATTACTGCAGCGTGTGTGGCAATATCTGTAGAAACACTACACCTGTGCAACGCTCGCTTGTTCACAGTCTCCACAAGTGTATTAATGCAACCGGTGGTCACTTTGAAAATCTGCTGAAGTCACACAGTTTCATCAGATAAGATGTTACTGATGATTTGTGAGTGTGTTTTCTGTGCTGGATGTAAGTTACAAACATGACAATTAGTTGAGCTATAGGGCACTCGTAATTTTGTTTCGGAAAGTGAAACAAATTCTGTTCTCGCGAATTGTACCTACAGTTTTCGGTTTGCTAGAAACACATTCATGTTACATTAAAAAAAATGTAACTTTGAGTTGAAAGTGATATTTTTTTTTTAATTTTCTGGATTGTACATACCCTCCCATTGTGTGAGCCCCTGACATGGGTACATTCCTGCGCAACTCGATTTTTCACATTTTGTTTCATTTCAAAATTTTTTTAGGTCTCAGAGTTAGGTGAGACACCCTACCCTGTATATAAATGGATGTATGTGTGTATGTTTGTTCCAGCATAACTCTCAAACGCCTGGAGCAATTTCAACCAAACTTGGTGCACATATCAATTGCAATCTAGAAAAAATACTGTGGGGATAAGACACCCCTGGCACCCCTAGGGGTGGGGGGTGGGAAAGGGGTGACATGTAAAAATAATTGAAAACGATTGATATTAGTGTAAAAACCATAGTTTTCGGGGTCGCTAAGATGAATAGTGACACTCCCAATGCCGCTCAACTCCAAGTTCATCACCAATTGGCATTGAAGAGGGGGGGGGATGAGAGGGGGTGAAAAGTACAATGTCAAAAATGACCTAACTCTCGAACGCCTGGAGCAATTTCAACCAAACTTGGTTCCCATTTGAAATAGCACAACTATGGAATGACACCAATTTCAGCTCTCTAGGTCAAATAGTTTTTGATCAACAGCTGTTTAAAGATTTCAAAATGTAGTCAAATCTTGGGATTTTTGCTATTTTGAAAGTCCATAACTCAAAACCTAACTGACCAAAAAATGTGAAATTTGGCAGTTTTTGTCCTCTTGATATGTACAAGGAATAAACAAGAAATCTTACAAATCCGAATCATAAAGGTTCAAAAATATTTTTTATTGGTTTATTTGACATGGAATGACGTAGTTGTAAATGTACTCTAATCATAGTCTTACCTTGCTAACTTCTGTTCGGGTGGTTCTGTTGGATTTGAGTTTGGAACGGCCAATCCTGAGCCTGCAGCAGTTGGAATGCTTCCATTGGCAGCAGTGCTGGCTATCCTTCGTAGCAAAATACTTGCCTGCAAATAAGGAATAGAAAAAATACTATTTTCGATAGACCTAGAATTTTCACAGGTTCCTGAAACACATGAAAAACAAATTACAGTTCATTGTCCTGGCATTATATGTGCATATTTGGACATTTGTACCAAATTAAGCATATTTCAATTTTTTTTGGTCATATTTAATATATTTTCACATTTTTGAGGTAATTCAAATAAAAACTTCAAATGCAGGAAAATGTAAAATCTGAAACCATGAAGAATAATACAGCGTGTTCCGTTCAAACCTCCCACATTACAATTGATCATTGCTGAAAGGTTATGAAACATAATGGAATGCGAGTGGTACTACACTCAAAGAATTTTATTGTATGACCTCGAAGTTCACCAATCTCTCACTATGCAGCGCCACAATCACATAAAGCACAATGGCGACTCTGCACCAGCGCGCACAATCTGTATTCTGGTATGCAGAGACCAAATCAATCATTACAGAGCAAAGAAATTACCGGAGAGAATATGGAGGTGAAGCACCTGATGGGAAAACCATTAAGGCATGGTGTGTGAAGATTTTGGCAACTGAAAGTGTTAATAAACAATCTGGAGGTTCTCAGATTGGATATTATTCGTGCTACAACGGTGCACGCATAGATGTGTATTAGAGTTCAGTGTAGAGGTGTATTCGTGTTTAGTGCTTCATGCAATAAAATTCTTTGAGTTTCTCTTTCGTCTAGTTTCACTCACATTCCATTAAGTTTCATAACCTTTTAGCAATGATAAATTGAAATGTGGCAGGTTTGAATGGAACATCCTGTATATGATACAAAAATTAACATTCCAAAAAAAAAATCTAGGAATGTAAAATGAGGGTGACACTGTAACTACTCTGAATTATTGTAAACTGCTACAATGTTTAACACCTTAAGTGTAGAATTTTCTGAACAATCTGTATTGGAAAATGTAGTTTTTTTTTTTTTTAGCAGCATTCTTGTTGAACAAATTAACTGGAATTAAACACCAGCATTTACCTGCCCTCTTCTATTATGCTAAAAAAAACAACCTAACTAACTCTCTCGCCTTCTTAAACCCAAAGGTTCATGGCTGCAGTAACACGGGCCTTTCATCTGTCCCTATCCTGAGCAAGATCTATATACTCTTTTCCATCCATACCAATTTCCTTTAGGTCCATATCTTCATCTTGGTCTTCATACTGGTCTATTACCATCAGGTTTCCCAACAAGAATCCTGTAAACTCCTCTTTCCTCTCCCATTCGTGCCACATGGCCTGCCCACCCACCTAAGTCTTCTTAATTTAATCATTCTAATAATATCTGGACATGAATACAAATTATGTCCTTCTAAATTATGTAACCTTCTCCACTCACCTATCTCCTCATCCCTTTTAGGCCCAAATATTTTCCTAAGGATTTTATTTTCAAATACTCTCAATTTATGTTCCTCTTTCAATGTAAGGGACCAAGTTTCACATCCATATAATACTACAGGCAAAATTGCTCTTTTGTATATTTTAATTTTTAGTTTCTTAGATATTAAATGAGAAGACAAAAGTTTATGAAGAGAAAAGTAACATGCATTTCCTGAATTTAACCTGCTTTTTATTTCCTCTTTAATATCATTTTCATTTGTTAGTATTACTCCTAAGTATTCGGTTGGTGTGAAAGAAATGTCCACTCTGACGTGAGGTAGAAAACTGACCTCAACAACACAACACAGGGATTGACTGAGGTCACAGGTCTAACGTCATAAACTCTGTATACGTCCAGCAAACAGGCTGAAGTACCCAGACAGTCAGGAGGCAGTGTGTTGCTGAACAGGGTCATCTGAAAGTGCACCATGGAGAACACACAATTGCGAGTGAATTTTCTTTACAAATTCAAACTGGGACATTCTGCTCAGCAAGTCGCCAAAAACATTAACAGTGCATTTGGGCCAGGAATGGCAAATGAACGCACCATTCGCCGCTGGTTTGTCAAATTTCGTTCCGGTGACACAGCATTGCAAAATGAGCCCCGTGGCCATCGACCAACATCATGTTCAGATGAGCTTCTCAGGAACGCCGTGGAAGTGGATCCTCGGAAAAGTGTTCGTGCCATTGCAGACGAGTTAGGCATACAACATACCACTGTCGTTCGGCAGCTCTGTGCGATCAGTAAAGTGGAAAAGTTGGACTCATGGGTACCTCATGATTTGACACCAGCCAACAAGACTCGCCGTCTGGAGGTGTGCAGTTCTCCGAGTGTAAGGAATAACCAGGATGGTTTTATGTATTGGATTGTCACTTCAGATGAAAAATGGATCTGCTATGACAATCGTAAACGATCAGGACAATGGTTGGATCGTGGTCAACATCCAGGACGGTTTCCAAAACCACTTCACCACCCATGGAAGGTGTTGTTGCTGGTATGGTGGTATATGGTGGGTGTGATCAATCATGTCTTTCTCAGGTGAGGTGAAACCATCAACGCAGATCGTTACAGTGCTGAACTCCATGAAATGCACCGCAAACTTCTCCGCAAGCATCCAGCAATGGTCCATAGACATGGTGTCCTCATGTTGCACGACAATGCTCGCGCACATGTCGCGCAAAGGATGGTGCAGGCTCTCCATGAGTTGCAATAGGAAACCCTTCTTCATCCAGCATATTCTCCCGACCTCTCTCTCTCTCACTGACTACCATCTCTTCCAGCATCTCGATCAGTTCCTGACGGGAAAGACGGGTGGTGCAAAATGCGTTGAAGAGTTCTTTGCGTCGCAGACTCCAGACTTCTTTCACCATGGAATCCAATTGTTGGCAAAAGTGTGTGGCTGCAGACAGTGACTATTTTGATTAAGCAGGTATTGTAGTTTTGATTCTTTTGGCCTTTGGCAATGACGCACCTGGGACCGACAATTTCATTCGCACCAACCCAATACTTGAATTTGGAAACTGGTTGAAACGAGTTGTTATCAAGAATTAGATTTTGATTATTACCTGACACTTGGTTTCGGCCTGTAAGCATATATTTAGTTTTCTCCTTGCTAACTTCCAACCCTATCTCTTTTAGCGGCTTTGAAAAATACTTTAGCATTATTCTTAATTGTATTTACATCATCCCCCAGTAAGTCTACATCATCTGCATATGTTAACAGCTGAGTCACACCATTTAATTTTAGTTATTATTCGATTATGTAGTATTTCTTATAAAATTGCTTTCATATTCCACAACTAAATGTAAATACGGTGGAACCACAATTTCACATTCCCAGATTTAACATTTTCCTGCATTTTAAGCTTTCTCAGCTTGGTCCCCTAAAAAACGTAAAATCGAGGATCCACTGTAATCCAATAATACACAAATACAATTACGTTTTTCACAGGACTAAACTGAAGAAATATAAAATGCACGAAAATGTCAAATCGGGGTAAATTTTACAACATTTTGCTCCGTTGGGACCGTCAAGATTGTATGTGCAATGCGGGAAAATGTCAAATTGAGATTCCACTTAGTAGGCAAATGATCCTTCCCACCATTGCTGTTTACATACACATGGCGGGACATGCTCTTCGATTTGTTCAGAATCAAAGCGAGTGGTTTCTTTGGAAAACAGTTCAAATTCCAGACACTAGATGGCAGCATGTTCTGGTAATATATTTTCTTTGAGGGTGACATCAACAGCGACGAGCATATTTGAAATCGGCTTCAGTCGCTTTCCGTATTGAAATGAATCAACTGAAGTTGCTTGCAGAAAGCAAATCCTAACTAAAATGTCTATCAAGTCACACACACACACACACACACATATATGTTACCTGCTTCTCCACTTTGACAATCCGGCTAAAGAGGGAAACGTTCTGCTTGGGTAAATTCCATAGCAAGGGAACCAGTTTCGGCACAGAAGCTGCAGGGAAGAAAAGACATCACAACTTTGCCATGATTTGTAATGAAAACTGACACTGGAAACAATTCTTACAAGTTAGTTTTGATATAAATTTCAAACGGACAGACATGAAAATCTCGCTCACATCAATAAACTATGTACCTATATAAAATTATTGATTCTCAGAGGTAAGTTAAGTAGCAGGTGTGACCGACATGTGGCTATGTTATTTAACCAATGCCCAGAAGAAAGAAAGAAAAATAAATTAATTGTTAAAAAAATAAGTAGGTTATTTTTTTTGTAAAAAATCTGTAATGCATAAACATTTATTGTTCTTTTATCAATTCGATAAATAACCATGGAAACTATCAACACACATCTAAAAAAAAATCAAGAGACTCCACCATTGTCTTTTATCTAGGGTTGTTGATTTTTTTTGTAATTTTTTTTAAAAAAAGATTTTTTATTAAATCATGATTTCTTGGATAAATTTGATTGCTTCTACCAAAACTACTTTTTTCATTATATTTATTACATTTTCAATTTAGATGTTTATATAAAATTGAAAACTTGTAATGAACATTTCCACTCAATAGTTTTTACAACAATTTTAAAAGCTACACCCTGGAAAAATGACCCCTGAAAATTCTCGTGTTTCTCTGCGTTCAGTTTAAGGCAAAAACGAGACTTCCAAAGTTGCGAGGCTAGCGTTGCGCTGAAAACACTTAGAGAGAGCTAGTTTGTCGTCTGCTTCGAGCGTCCAGTATACTGGGGGTAGTCTAGGGTAACCGAACACGTGCAGCAGTTTTACAAATCTGTACAGATTTAAATAATGGAAGAAGGAGTGATAGCGGAAAGGAAAACTATGCTTTGTAATGATCGTCCTTCTATGAAATATCCCTGCTGCTCACGTGCAAAATAAATGAAAGGGTTCTGCTGCATGCATGTTCTCAAGTCATGTAAAAAATATTGCTTGTAAAATTGCTTGTAACCGAAATTTACCTTAACCTATGTAGTGTAAAATAAGAACTTTTACATTCTTCACTTTATTTATAAAGCCTATTTAACTTTCTTTTCCATAAAGCAATTTCAGTTTGTGTTTCATTTCTGTTACGCAAATTATGGTCAAATATATTGTTGTGCAGATAAGAGAAAATACACTGAGAAGATTACATCAGTTGCACAGTACATATCAATACTTAGTTTACGTATAATTATTTCAAGGAAATAATGTGTATAAACATGGGCGTATTTAAGGGGGATTCAAAGGGTCCAACTCCTCTCTTTTTTTGGTTCACTAAAATTACCAGTTTCCTTGTTCTATCCGCTTGTTCATAAAAAAATCCTTCGGACTTATTTCATTCTCTTAAATTAGAGACGTATAGGATGGGATACAAATGAGAAGGAAATTTCATAATTCCACACACCAGATGGGACTGCAGACCAATGTCTGCAATTTCCTGATAGTTTCAGAATTTCTGCAATAAGAAACTGCATTAAGACTGTCAAATCAGTTAATTTTTCCCCTTCAAGTCATCTTAAAGAAATTTGTTTTTCAAAACTGCAGTGACACAAGATGAATAGAAAAGTTTCAATACCAAGTATTGTGACTTCGTGACTACATAAACAACTTTGTCGGGTCCAGCACCCCCTCCCCCCTGCCTGCCCAACAAGCTTCCAGCCAGCAGTGTCCTGGATTTCACTTACGAAATAAAGCAATCCTAATCATACCAAAATTTGACCCCCCCTTACGTGAACTATATACACGTCCATGTGTATAACATTATATCCCATACTGAAATGGTACGATATATTTTGAATTTTGTACTGCGAAAAAAGCTGCCTCATCTCTTTACCCCGAACACATTAATTGCTTGGTTCACAACTTCACCACCAACGATCCTATCGAGACGAGACATGGCAGCCTTGGTTTCGTTCTTGTTGAGAGTTGTAAATGTCTGTCTCGTGTTTATTTGTAAATGTCTCATTGACAATCTCCTCTCGATTTATAAACATCAGTCTTGATTTCGGAGAGCAATTGTCGTTCTTGTCTCAAGTCTCGAAAAATATAAAATTAACAACATATGCAAAGGCTTATCGTACAAACTTTCACAGTGCCACAGAGATTATAAATACAAAAAACAAACAAAAAAAAAAAATTTCTTAATGATTTTTTTTTGTTTGTTTGTTTGACTTCTCGTTTGATCACTACGAGCCCTCGAAAACTGGATATTATCCTGCTTATATATGCAAACCAAACAGCAGATTTAGAATTACCATGAATGAACTGGCGTTGCAATTATTATTCACAAAATTCATGAATTCTCTAAGATAGTCGCATGTTCCAGGTTTGACTCTCGACCTGGGCATGACTGTTTTCTTGTGAGTGACATTTCATTGAACTGGATGTTGTTACATGGGGGGATGTTTGCTTGAGACTTTGGGGACAGCTAGGGGGATGTTTCTATTGTTAAGTTACTGTTGCTCATGAGATGGGACATTTCCCGTTTCATCTCATAAAAGGAGACGGGACAAGCGAATGTTTTCAAAATGAGACGGGACAGGCCAAAAGTTTTGTCTCGTATTGTGGGCAGGTTGGATGATACTTAGATTGTGCTGGTTGTTGTTGGTGGTGGTGGTGTGTGTGTGTGTTGGGGAGGTTCTTCTTCGAATACTCCTTGTAGTAATTCATCTTCATTGTCACGATTAGCCAAAAGTGGGAATCAATGTGATGTTAGAGAAGATACATACTAAATTAACCATGCGTTCTCATCGTTTCGGTTAAACAAAGTGACGGAAAAGCGATGTAAAAATATATATATATATATATATATATTAATTGAAGAAAACTGTCATTTACTACAGGAAATTTAAAAACTCCCCATACTTTTTTTTACTGTATCACCTCTTATATTGCAGAAATCGGCATGTAAACCAGTGTTCTAAACGTGTTGTTATTTTAAAATTTGAGAAGAAAATATTATGATGAAAATAATTGTAATTCCAGAAAAAGCATTCCTATAAGAATAAGTTCTTGCCAGTCAGAACCAACCTATGCATTCGCAATGAACAAGGCTGTTCATGTGTTCAGCCATTGACTGTTACACGTTTTGCTTTGTCAGCCTAATGAGAAAACCCTGTACCAAGTTGGTGAAGTATAGTAAATACTGCAATACTTTTAGGACATTAATTCATCTCCAAGAAACAGAGCACACACTTGTGCACTGGAAGTTATAAGATACTTCTGTTACACAGAAACAAGTGACTTTGCTTTCGCTTTCATGGCTGATGCTAAGTTAACAGGATGAGCAGAAGCCCTGAATGCACGCATTTCTAAGTGATGACATCAGAGGATCCCTAGTCTGTGCAGAGGACGTTTTCAAATCAGTGAATTTCAGTGGTGTTTGAAGGCTTGTTTCTCGAGAACCGAAACAAATATCGCGAGATATTTTGCACATCTCATGTTTGTGTCATTATCCATAAAATGAATGGATTTAAAACGTTTTTCATGTCAAAGTGGAAATGTCCATTTATATGATATTTTTATAAATTCAAGAAATCTGTCCTACACTGCCATATTTTAAAACAAAGTTTAATGAACAGACATTAGTAAAAGGCAACAACTTTAGGAAAAATAAATTTAACATATGAAATGTGATTCTAACTGTTCAGTTATAGGTGGCTGCGGTGGCTCAGTCGGTAACGCGTCTGACTACCATGCTAAAGGTCCCGGGTTCGATCCCCGGCCGGTTCAAATCCGGGAACTTTTCTAACGATGGAAGCGGCCCCGGCGCCCACCCAGCGTCGAATAACATGGGTACCTGGGGGAAACCCTGGGGGGTAAAGGCGGTCATGAGCGTGATGCTGATCACATCACCCCCACTCACGACCGGATCAAGAAAGTGTGGGGCGTTACCCCCACACCCCCTATACGCCTTCATGGCGTGGTGCTATGCACAGGGGAGCACTTTACCTTTTTTTTTTTTTTTTTTTTTTTACTGTTCAGTTATAAGTAAATGTTTCTGTACGAGGGGTGTTCCATAAGTAGTGAGCCTTATAGAGTTCCTATAGTTCAATCTGAAAAATAATTTGAATTTGAAATAGCAAATCTATGTAAGTGTATATGGAAAGCGGTGTCCAGTTCTAACCATTCTATTCGTCTTTGAAGGAACCAGAAGTGTGCTAAGTGCATAACATCAGAAAAATGAAGAGAGAAGAGACACGATCAGTGATCAAGTATCTGTTGACAAAGAGGTTGAGTCCCAAGGAAATCCATGAGGATATGGTGACAACCTTAGGAGAGGATGCTCCATCCTCTGCCACAGTGAAGAGATGGGTAGACATCAAAACAGTGGAAACACCCCAGCTCCCCCACCCCAAAGAAGGCAAAGTCTAGTCCTTCTGCTGGGAAAGTGACGACGACAGTCTTCTGGGACTCTAAGGGTGTTTTGCTGGTTGATCATCTCCAAAAGGGAAACACCATGACCGAAGAGCATTATGCTTCCCTGGTGAGGCAATTATGGGGTGGTTTGAAGACTAAGTGACTGGATGACGGAGTGATTCTGCATCAGGACAATGCACGTGTTCCCACATCGCTTCTTGCGATGGCAACCATCCATCATTGTGGGTTCCAATTGTTGGAACATCCCTTTTATTCACCTGATCTTGCTCCATCAGACTTTCATCTTCCCTAACCTGAAAAAAGCTTTGGGCGGTGTGCATTATCAGTGTGATGATGACGTCATCACTGCTGTGGATGACTATTTTGCAAGCCTTGAGGAAAGCTTTTACGAGACTGGGATAAAAGCACTGCAGAAGCGTTCGCAGAAGTGTGTGGACCTGCAGGGAGACTACATAGAAAAGTAGGTTGCTATTGGGGTCACATCCTGTTCCCTTCTAGCTTAGGCTCGCTACTTATGGGACACTCCTCGTAGTACTGTTACAAAATAAACTTGATTGTACGACATTGATACATATTCATATATACATATTGTCTATTGAGTAGAGTTACCAGATGACAAACTTTAAAAAAGAGGACATTTTTAGATTTCACAAAAGATTTTGCAGAAGTGATATACTATAAACATTATAAAATTATATAATATTTTTGAATTCTGATATTCTTACCTATTGTTAGAAACTTATGTCACACATCCTGTTCCCTTCTAGCCCCCCTCAAGTGCCCTGGTGGCAACAACAGAAAATACTCAAACGTCCAGCATTTTTTCTTTTTTTCTTATCTTTGCGCTTTCAACTGAGAGTACTGTATTTCCTTAATTTGCAATTGAACACTGACACAATATTAACAGTTATTTATTCGGTACGGTCAATAAATAACCGGATTAATGCCGTGAAAAAGTTAAATAAAGTGACAGAGCGAAGAAACTTACGGGACATGTAGGCCAGCCTGGGGTACGCTACAAGTCTGCGGGACGAGTTCCAGACCGCATCGCTAGGTGGCAGCACTGGCAGGGAAGGGAGGTTGTGTATGTGCAATTTGCTTCCAAGGTGCCAGTCATTCAGTGAGGTGAGTCATGGCGTTCACAGTGTCAGTGCCTCAACAACGCAGGGGAGTATGCCATTACAGATGAGTCCATTTATGCCGTTGATGATCTCATAGGGGAGTGTCAGGAGATTAGTCTGAACCAGATTGCAACCGAACTCGGCATTAGTCATGGTACAGCATACGCTATTGTTCATGAACAGGGACGGCGCCAGAAATTTTCGACCGGGTGGGCAGAAGGTGTATATTAATAGATTTGGGTGGGCAGTTATAAATGTAAGCCATATACGTGTGTGTGTGTGTATATATATATGCATGTAAGACACATATGTACGACATACTACATGCATATGTATACCCTTCTCTCTTACACTCCCGATTTCCCTTCACTTGTTTTCCCTTTGCTTTTCATCTTTTCTGTTTTACTCCCTAATGCCTTTTTATAGCTTTCTTTCTCAGCTTGTAACCTCCTTTCACTTTCTCTCATTCCATTCTTCAAATGTTTCTCTTAACTGCCATGCACACACACGTGTGTGTGTTTGGTGTCTTCCCTCTTTCTTTACTAATCTATTCTTGCATCTTGTTCCACTACTTTGTCTCCTTCAAGGAAGTGTTTGTGTGTGCGCAGCCATACATTCTAATCACATTCTTTCCTTCTCGTCAATGTAGTGAAATAAATTTGAATTGGTTGCATCTCATTTTGTCCAAGTGCAAAAATACAAGGCACATACCTACTACACTTTATATATTAGGACCACGACAGTGATAGAAATTGTGATGGTAGACAATGGTGAAGGATTAAAATACTTTTTCGTAATTTAAATGCATGTTCCTGATCATATTACTTTCATCATATGAGTTTTTTGACTGAAACTTGGCTTACAAAGTTATTGCAACTGACAAATGTATCTGAATGCAGTAACGGCTATCGGGTGCCAAAACTTGGGGGAAAGGACAGTTTACTTTTTTTGGTCGAAAAGTCTTAGCATTAAGAGGACTGTGCGGTTACAAAAAGTGGCACTGGATATTTGGATTAAAATTAATGTATTATTGAGAATGTACACACATACATGGAAGAAACAATTATTTGTTCATTCTGCATAAAGTATCCCCAGGCTTATGAAAGGCTATTTTGAAAAAATATTGCCCAAAAGTAATAATCAAGTAACACTGAAAAATCTGTCAGCTAAGTTGTTATTCGTTTTCTGAAGTAAGTCTTCGTTACTCATGCGGGAGAAGTAACACGCGTATGGTTAGATGAACACATGCACTGAGGTAACAAATAGTTTACATTTTGTAGAATGTGATTTTGGACACAAGGAATTCATCGAAATTGATCACTATACCCTGTAATTCATCTCCTTTTCACAGACGACTTGGATTGTTTGGCTTGACCTTTTCGAAAGCGCTCAAATGTCAACCTCTATACTACCCAGTATACCCTGGAAACTTTAATCCTGCAGGCGAACGAGTCTCTGGCGCCTGGAACTTCAGTTAAAATAATAATTTGGGGGGGTTGTATTTTCAATGACTATGTGTATTTGCCCCCCCCCCTTTTCGTTACGTTCATCTAATCACCATTGAACCTCATTGTCGTCATTAGCCAAAATTAGCAGAAAAGTGATTTCACATAGAACAAATCAGTCGAATCATCAACAACTTACTCTTCCAAAAGTGGAGTTTCATTAGTTCATACCACTTCGAAAGTTGAGGTGGTGCTTTCAATTTCACAGTGTTTCATTGTCGGTTCAAGGCAGTTAACTCCGTGAACAATAACTTTGTTTTCCGAAATTCTCAAATATTTATCTCTGGCAATACACCCTCTTAAACGAACGCATCTTTTATGGTGATAATATAACACGTTCCCTGTCATTTCTTTCTGTATATTTATTTTTCTCAAATGGCATAACGTTGTCGCCTTATAATGAAGAGGTTCTGGTTTCTACTACCCCCTCCCCTGGTGGAAGCATCTGCATATTGCACACTGGTTCGGACTCCACATTAAACTGTAGGTTTATTCCCGATTAGCCTATCGGAGCATAAAATTCGACTTAAAAACAAATAAACAAAATTTTCTTATGGATACTTCGTGATGTACCTTTTCTTCTTTACTTCATCGGCATCTACAGATTCTGTTGACCTTTTCGGCTAAACCTCTGATGCTTCTAAAGTTCAAACCATTCTCAAAACAAAGCCCTTAAAACAAAGCTTTCCTTCCAACCGCTTTTTCTAATTCTACGTAAGTTAATCACAAGAAAAATCGCATGATTACGTAACTGATAGGCAAAATTTATGTCTGGAACCAGGATTTCTAAATAGAATTAGCCACCCATTATCAATTCAATAATTCTGTTGCTTTTTTCAAACCCACATAACAGTTACATCAAAATTAATATAACTCTGTATTGTAGTGGTTATTGTGACTGCTTCTTATTAGTATTTATTAGTAGAACGAATACAAAGTTGTTATTTTGTATACCATGTAGATATTTGGAAATGACAGGCTAATGTAAAATATAAATATAAAGATTGTAACGAAATAAAGACAGAAACACTTCTGGAATTTCAATGTAGACCCAGTGGCGGCGATCAGGGGGCAGTTGCCCCCCACTTTTCGCCACTTTTGCCCCCGCTCTGCTAAGCCTTATCTACAAAGGGAAATATACTGTCTTTGCCCTCCTGGTTTTGGAACCCATTCGCCGCCACTGTGTAGACCTAATTAAAAAGTCGAAATAATTTATTGTGTTGCTGGAGGAAGCAACGCTGAGGTTTTTATTTGTTTATTTAAATATTATTTTAATCATACGCAGGCCGGGATTTATATATGTGAAGCCCCAGAGCTTACATCACCAAGACCCCACCCCAATCCCCTCCACACTTTCAGTTATAACTTTTCGCCAAGCTACATGAGGTGGTTAGTTATACATATTTCTACATATTTTTCATCGCATCCGAAGTACCTAATTTTTTCTGTATGTGTTACTTTTCAAAGCAGTTTTTCCACCAGTGAAGGCCCGGAGCTGCAGCCCTCAAGGTCACCCTAAACCCCGATCTCATTTTGACCATACCCTGCATAATTTTGCCTCCTAAGCCCACTAGCTTTTTCTAATCATAGAAGTATTCAATTGGTCACAGTTGTCTTGTTTCAAGACCTCTAGTAATTCATTCTGCTTTCTAATAACAAAGTTAAATCAGCTTTTTATGGGATGATGATATGTGAACATTTCCAGTATAGATAATATTCGTTAGTAAAATATACATGTAATGAACACCAGAATACACTTATTTATTGCAACATTCACATATCTCTAAGTATATGTACTTAGTGAATTTGTTTGGGTGGGCAATCGGGTGGGCACAGGAATTTTTGGGTGGGCGCTTGCCCACCCGTGCCCACCCCTGTCGCCGTCCCTGTTCATGAACACCTTCACTATGGTGTTGCCTTCTGCCGTCAAAAACTGTATCACGGATCCCTGAACTTCCTTTGTGGCACCTGACAGTGTGAACGCCCTGACTCATCTCACCGAATGACTGACTGGCACCTTGGAGGCAAATTACACATACACAACCTTCCTTCCCTGCCAGTGCTGCCACCTAGCGACGAGATCTGGAACTCGTCTCAGACATGTGGCGTACCCCAGCCTGGGCTACATATCCCGTAAGTTTCATCACTCTGTCACTTTATTTCGCTTTTTCACAGCATTAATCTGGTTATTTATTGACTGTACCAAGTACAAATATAAAATGTTGTTACAAATCTTGAAGTTGAAACAAAAGGAGGACATTACCCCATTTTTGTAAAAACCTGACCAAACCATATTTGGACCCGAAAAAGAGGACATATCAGAGTAAAAGAGAACATCTGGCAACCCTACCATTGAGAATGCAAATGTTCTGTCTTCAAATTGTAAACGAATTAGGATATTATGGCTGTGGTCTCTCTAGGATGTAATTGTTTCATCTGTGCTACCAATTGATTGATTGAGTTGGTGTTTTAACAGTTGGGCTGAAAAGTTCATAGGCTGACTCATAGATGGCGTTACTAGAATTAAATCCATGTGATTTTTACTTAGTACTTCAAAAGATATGTGTATAAATTTCACAGCTGCCGGATAATTAGTTCGTGAGATATAGCATTGTGAGTGAAGCAGCTTTTGTTATTGTGAAAAAATGGATAAAAAAGAATTTCGTGTGTTAATAAAGCATTGCTTTTTGGCGAAAAAAAAATACTGTTGAAGCCAAGACTTGGCTTGATAAACATTATTCGGACTCTGCACTAGGAAAATCAACCGTTGAGAAGTGGTTTGCTAAATTTAAACGAGGCGAAATGAGCATCGAAGACGATGCACGCAGTGGATGCCCCAAAGAGGCTGTTACCGACAAAAACATCAAAAAAGTCCACTAAATAAATTTAAATGATGGTAAAGTGAAGTTGATCGAGATAGCTGAGACTTTAAAAATATCAAAGGAACGTGTTGGACATATTGTGCATGAATATTTGAACATGCGAAAGCTGTGCAAAAAAGTGCTGTTTCATCAAGACAATGCACCGTGTCACAAATCAATGAAAACGATGGCAAAATTATATGAATTAGACTACGAATTGCTTCCCCATCCACCATATTCTCCAGATCTGGCCCCCAGTGACTTTTTCCTGTTTGCAGACCTTAAAAGAATGCTCGCTGGAAAGAAATTTAGCACTGATGAAGAGGTAATCGCCGAAACTGAGGCCTATTTTGAGGCTAAAGAGAAATCGTACTATAAAAATGGCATCCAAAAATTGTATGACCGCTATAATCGTTGTATTGCCCTCGAAGGCAACTATATTGAATAATAAAATCGAATTTTGTCAAAATAATATTTTTTACTATGTTAGCCTACGAACTTTTCAGCCCAACTGTTAAGTCCACTTAATGCACAGTAAGGCTAATCGGGACTGGACCTACAGTTTAAAGTGGGATCTGAACCAATATGTGCCTCCACTGAGTATCGAACCCAGGACACCTTGTCATCTCTGTTACTGTCTGATACAACCAATATTGATATACTGAGAGTCTCTTTTGGTCCTTGTGCAGATAGATACTCTTCTGACACTTGTGGTTTGTTAAGGAAATCTTATGACAATTTCCTTAAGAAACCACAAGTGTCAGCAGAGTATGAGATAAACCATTTGCATTTTAACCTCAGTCACTTGTGGGAGTTGCTTAAGAATAGTAATGGTCTTCGGTTCTTACTTTTGTTGCTAAAAGACAAAAAATTTGGATAATAGTGGAATCAAAGTAGTTGACTGATTCCCAAAATATGAATTACATATTTTACTTTGCTACAGAATGACAAATTTATCATGAAATTGTTTCATCTCCATCTCGTCTCCAGAATGCAGTGGGCACTCTCACAAAGCTAGTGTTGCGTGCTATTGTTCTATTTAAAATTTCAATTATTAATTACAGCATAAGTAACAAACTTAACAACTTCTTCTTTTTAGAGGCACTTCAATATATCAGCCTTTGCAATGGTACAAACTTGCAATGGTGACAAAGGTTCAATAAATATATCATGTCAAACTTTAAAGGGATCTACTGAAAAAAAAATGGAAATTTGGACATAGAACATTTACATTCTCAGTGGATGCAAATGCTCTTTTACAAGTTCTGAACTGCAAATTAATTGCTGGACTACCTGTATTTTATCTAGGGTTCTACAATCCCCTATTCTTAAAATAAGGAATATTGAAAAAAGCGCTGAACATACTTTAAAGCTAAATTTTAAAATTCTAGATTAACTAAACTATTGAAGAAAAGAAACACCTTTGAGAACATTTTAAACATGCACTCCCTCAAAAGTTTAAATACACCCGCCGCGAAATAACTTCGAACCTCATGTGAAATCGTCGTAGTAAGCAGTCTATCACTTTGTAGCCTTGCATTTAATGTTGTTTGTAATAATGTAATACACAACAGTGTATTACTGCTAGTAAGCAAGTTCATTTCATTTCGTATTGTTAGTTGACACAGAAAGAGTGACTTTCTGCTGTAGTGTGTGTGATAAATTGTTTTGTTTTCATGTGGTGCACTTTGTGTTGGATATTTTTCTACTGTATTGACTACTGTACAGGTGTATTTGTGAAATGCCAGGAAAGTACTGTAGTAGTGTGGAAAAAGCCAGGGAAGTAAAAACGTCCCGATAAAGACTATATGCAAACAAACAGGTCGTGCAAAATCAACCATAATGAAGGTATTGGCAGCCGCCAGAGGACTGCCTTCGACTGTCATTCCAAAGCACAAACTCCGTGGTGGGAGGCAAAGAAAAACAACCAAATCTACAGACGCTCTCCTAATGAGAGAAATAAAGAAAAACCCTCTACTGACAGCGTCAGAACTTAAAGAAATGCACCAGAGTCTGCTAGAAAACGTTAGTGAGGTCCGAAGTCATTTTGCGGCGGGTGTATGCTGATTATATTCTGACATTCTGCTCAATTCCACAATATTAAGTAAGTCTCACAATGATGGATTTCTGAGCAGCCAATACGATGGGTCTAACTAAGGCCATCAGTAATTTCCTTTCACAGGAAGTTAAAGTTGATTTATTATTTTATCTATGAACACAAATTTTCCACCTATTCTGTTCTGAAACGGTTACACAATTTTGAGTGAATCGTGCGAAAAGATGAGAAAAAACTACGCCAGCTGAAGATGCTGTTGTTGTGAACAGTTGCCAAATACAACACTGTCCTTTCTAAAAGCCCACTTTGTTATTTTCACCACACAAGTGGTGGAACTTTATAACAGATTGTTGTAGGACTTGCGATTTCCTCCGGAACGAATGAGGATGAAAAAGACTTCACTCCCCTCTTAAAAAGTAGACTGTGCTAGATTTTGGTGCACAAGAGTGCAGTCAGTGGAAGAGAGTTATGGCGTCTCGTCTTTGCGGTTGAGGTTCGGCACGTTGCCGAAAAAAAATGAAAAGTTTGCAGTCATTCAAGCTGTTGACAATTCTTAGATTTTGTCACCGCGAAACACAAAAGGGCATGGATAGTTCGAGCCCAAAAGAGAACTCATAGTTTGAAAGAAGGAAAGACTTGTAGTGTGATGGATCGGCAAGTGGTGGCTTCTACCGCAACTATTTAAGGATACAGACAGGAGGAATGAAGAGGAAGTGCTAACCAGAAGTTGAAGAATATAAGTGCTCAGTGATTTTGGTAGTGTCTTGTTTAAGTGTTGAGAGCTCTCAATATGTGGCCTTATTAGCGTCGGTCATTATAAAGTTAAAAGTACTGAACTATACAACCGTGAGTAATGTTTCTCAATGTGTTATAGACATCTCTACGCTGGGAGGAACTCATCAACGTTGAAGTCTACTCTGTTTCAAAGGCAACAGATCCCGTTGTGGTAGCACTGCCAGAGACGATTCCACGTAGGTAAAACAGCGATAGCGAAAAATCAGGGGAGGCCAGGCCGGCTCGGTAGCTCAATGGTTAGAGCAATGACACGGTACGCCAGACACCTGGGTTCGAGTCCTGGTCGAGCCTGCATTTTTTGCTGAAAATTTCAGTCTTGTATGTAACCACATGGGATATTGAAAAATTTCAAATCAGAAGCTTGAATAGGTGGAAGAATGACAAAATGAAAACAAAAAATCCTACAAGGATTTGAAAAACTATTTGTGCAATGTTCACAAAATAGGTTATAAAATTCTTACCAAGTTCATAGACGATATCCACCACACATCTGTACACCTGAAGGAAAAGGAAACCTTTATTAGATTTACCTGTATTTAAAAAATATAAGTATGAAATAATGCCAAAGAAACTAATAAAGGGTTATCCAATAAGAATGATATGATTTTGAAATGATCTGGCAACTATGCTTCAAATGTTATAACTGTCACTTGTTGTCATTTGTGTTTAGCATACTGTGACAATTCATCATGGCTAAATACACGCTTCAAGAACGTTTGGTTATTATCCAAAAATTTTATGAAAATAGACGTTATATTGAACTTGAAACGGATCTTAATTTTGGGCCAAAAATTATCTTCTCAGATGAACCTCATTTCTGGTTAAGTGGATATGTTAACAAACAAAATTGTTATTTTTGGTGTGAAAACAATGCACAAGAGATTCACGAGAAGCCCTTGCATTCGCAAAAGGTCACTGTATGGTGTGGTTTATGGCATGGTGGCATCATCGGACCATTTTTTTTTTTTTTTCAAAACGAGGTAGGAGATGCAGTTACAGTGACTGGTGAGTGGTACCGATTGATGTTAACAGGTTTTTGTGGCTAAATTTAGATGAATTGAATTGGAGGACATGTGGTTCCAACAAGACGGTGCCACATGTCACACTGCTAATGCCACTATTGAAGAATTGCAAGAACAGTTTGGTGAAAGGATAATTTCAAGAAATTCAACTGTTAGTTGGCCTCCAAGAAGTTGTGATTTAACTCCTTTAGATTGCTTTTTGTGTGGTTATTTGAAATCTATAGTCTGTGGAAACACACCATGCATTTAGATTGAACATCGAATGCTGCATTCGTGACATTGCACAAAGTCAAGGTGGACACTTAAATGATGTGTTGTTCAAAACATAATGTCATAAACTATGTTTCAAAATAATATAAAAAGTTTGGTTGTATCCGAAAACGTTTTTATTTTTTTCATTGTAAAATCATATCGTTCTTATTGGCAGCTCTGGGGTTCACCCAGCCACATAATTTTATACTCCTCCAGTTTTGATTTTTGTTATTTATCATCACTTTTCCGCCATTTTTGACTAATCACACTGATGAAGATGAGTGATGATACAAGGGAGAGTCAAAAGAAACCTTCAAAGTCCAATAGAAAATGCAAGGCAAACTGTATACAGCTCAAATTTACATGAGGTATCAACTGTTATTTACAAAATAACCTCAAGGCTGCAACACTAATCAAATGAGTTTCAAAACTACATTTATGTTGTTTTAAAAATGGCATCTTCTATATATACCTAGTCATATCAAAAATTCTGTTACGAAGTTAATAATGAACTACAGGCACAGTGAGCAAGCTAATGTATTAATATTTGGATGTTACAAAAGTACAGGTCTTGCCAACACAGAGCACCAATGACTGTTCAAAATGGCCACCTCTGGCCTTCACACAGGCCCAAAGTCTTGGAGGCCAGTCATCGTTCGCAGCAGGCACAGTCTCGAGGGGAAATTCTGCCACTGCCTTCACAAGAGAACGCTCAAGACTTGCATGGTTTGGATGCCTCTTCCTACAGAACATGCCCTCCAAAACGGACCACAACCTGTAGTCCAATGGGCTGTCGGGGCTGCTAGAGAGCTAATCAGCCGGAGCAATGAAAGCAGGCACATTCCTCTGAAGCCACCCCTATGTGGTCTTTGCCTTGTGGGCCGGTGCTGAGTCCTGCTGGAAGCTCCACGGCTCATTGATGAACATGATGCGGGTCAATGATTTCACAAGTGGCTCCAACACTGTTGCTTGGTACACTTTTGCAGATGTTTTCACACCATGTTCACAGAAGTGGAGGTCAGTTGTGCCATTGTACGAAACTCCCCACCAAACCATCACTGAGGCAGGATGATGGCCTCTGAGGATCCATGGCAAGTTGTCACAAGCTTCCTGGAATGTCGAGGCATAAACATGGTCGTTTTGACAATTGTAAGACTCTTCAATCGAGAAGAATTTTTCGTCCGTAAAAGTGATCTTCCTGTGGCCGCCATTTGCGTAACACTGAAGGAGTATTTTTGTTTTCTGCTCTCTCTGGACCTTAAGCTGTGGAGGGAGGAAGTGACCAGTACTTCGCCGATAAGCACGGAGTCCTAGGTCACTTCGGAGCACACACGACATCGACATTTTCAAAATGTTCAGCTCTCGAGCCATCACTGCTTGTTTCCCGACAGGATTTTGTCGAATCTGCCCCACCACTGCTTTCACGAGCTTCTGGGTCCTGCTGCGGTACTCAATTGTCCCTGTGTCACAGTATCAGTAGATGGTCCGATGCACGAACATCCTGCTGATATTCAGTTTTTTCAGGGTGTTGAAAATGTCCGATGGTGATTTGCCAACTTTATGCAGTGCGATTACCGCCACACGGTTCTCATATACACCCCACTCCATTCGACTCGCAGTGAAATTCACCTTTCCGCTACCACAGCCAAACACACAATGATACTGGTTGTTGTTTGATCCAACATTGCGGGGTTATCTTGCCAACCAGTGTTGCCATCCCTGTCTAAACTTTGTAACAGAATTTATGATATGACTAGGTACTTGCTCCCAGTGAAGAGGCAATGAAAAATCAGTATCTCCGTGCATGTTTACCACACCAGCAAGTTTACTAATGGAAGAGAATATTCGACAGTGGCTTCAGTTCACAAGCGGATGGGTGGAATGGCCTTCGCAGTGTCTCATAAGTAGAGCTAGGATTTGTATGTAACTACATACTCTATTCCTTTCTAGATACATACCTTGAACACAAAAATGCCAACGAATTATGTAACTGACATAATTTTGCATAAATTTATGTTACATATTTTTACATATATTCCAGGATATTACATATTTTACATATTTGCTAATTTACTTTACATAAAACAACACATTTCGGCAATTTTTTCATATCTTGATCCTTCTTCCTATATTAAAAGTGACTGCCAATAGCCCAGTAAATGAAGGACCGAAAATGGTGTTGAGCTGAAATAATTTTAAGAAAGCTAATTTTTTCAGGGTTTGCTCTTTGTTACTTCCCAAATGAAATCCCAAAAGTCCCCTAAAATCTCATGTGCACATCACATCCAAAATGGCGGACAAAGATGGCGACCGGGCTTGCAACACATGTTGTCCTTTTTTCTTTAATAACTTTCGGTAATTTAAAGCTAAGTCATTCCTGTTTTTACTATTTTACACAAGAAATGTTGGAGAATCAGATTATGTATTAAAATATCTGGAAAATACATATTTAACGATACTAACAACAAAAATGTTACTTTATTATTCCCATACAATTTCATTCCTCCACCTTTAAATATAAATATCTATAAAATTGAGAGAATAATGAAAAATATTCGAAATGGAATCCGTAGAGATTTTATCTGGCTGCAAAACGATGCTCTTGGAAATAAAATTTAGCTTACAATAAAGTGATAAGGGACTATTTAACGAGACACGAGTGAAGTTGTTTGTTGTTCACCCAGCTATGCATTTTGCACTTTTTAAGAGGCCCACTCATTTTCTTTTTTTTATCACATAGGAGGAAGTTCTTAAAGATTATTCTCTCCAATAATATTGCTTGGTAGGCTTAATATGTGTAGTTCGTTGGTATCATATCATTCACATCATTCATACTACTGCAAGGTAACCCGCTTTCAGTAACATGCATTAGCTCTTAAAGAGCAAGTAACGAAAAATTTTCGTTGTGATCACATTCGGAAAACAAACACTAGGATTCTTGGTGCTTCAAAAAATGAACTCATAAACTGTGTCGAAAGGTGTGTGTAAAAATAGAAGCATCAAACCTCAGTACGATTTATACTTCTCTTCTCTTTGCTTGCGAAGAAAGTACGAAAACGGAACAGGGTTCCTGTATTGTTAACATTGACCACCCTCTTTATTGGAAGGCTGTAGGAATTGTCGCATCAGCTGACCCAGACAGTGATGTAGCTAAAGTAGTAGTCAAACTGGGAGGATTTCGCCTATTAATGTCATATTTAGGTACCATTGGACACATTATGTCAGTTAGTGGCCTTGAAGAACTTGGTTTGTTGTATGCGCGAAATACTGTTGTTCACATGTTAAATGGAACTGCATACGCAAGAGCACATTTTTTGACGTACATAGAAGTCTACCAGCAGCTGTGGAAGTATTGTAATTTAGGTGGTGAGGATAAGGAAAGTAGAATACGTTCTAGTTGTGAAGATTTGATATCAGGTATTAAGACTTTAAATGACCTCAAGGATCATCCAGACATGAAAAAACTAATAGCAGATCTAGCTGAGATAAAGGTGCAAATTGAAGATAAAGACCAAACAGCAAAATTGTGGCTGCAGTACCTAGAACAAGTAAGACTGATAATGTTTTATGTTCGAGCAGAGCGTACTGGAGACTGGAACCTTCTTCGAAAGACTATTTTTGAAGTGGAACTGCAGCAGATATGGTAATTCAGCAAAGTTTGATGAGTGCGATGAAAGTTTCAGGAGGCTTGAGTCATGGCCAAGGTATTACAATTTCCACATTGGCTCGCTGGCTTTTGTCATTTCCTATAACCATGGAGGTTAGAAAACTTCTGTTTAAAATGGTTGTCATCATCGGAACAGCATGTAGAACTTAGACCTTCCCGCCAAGCTAGAGATGATGAAGACATCACAAAGCTTTCTGATTGGTTCAGTCTTCACAACCCCTTCGAACGGAGCAACCAAAAGGAGCACCTCATCAATATTGCAACCAGGTTAGTATCTGGCGTCAAAGTTAATTGTGATAGGGTGGAAGAGATTGGGTCAAAATCATTGTCTCAAATGAGGGGTAAAATATTTGGAAGTATAGTTTTCAGGAGAAAAGAGAAAGTCGTGCCAATATCTGCAACACACAATACAATTAACATTCGGAATGAAGCTATTAGCATCAACCCACTTCAGCTATTCAGTCGGATTGCTGCTGTGCTGCAGTCACATCAAGAACTGCCGGAATATTTTAAATATGAACTAGCGCTTTACCCTCCATCTTTATTTGATGACATTTCAATGAGAAAAAACAGAAAATCTGTAGTTATGGATACTGTAGAGGCTATCAAACCCTGTGTACTACCACCATCAGAATTAACTTCTATTGTAGATGGTGGCTTCCTACTTCGCACTGTCATTTGGTCTGATGTTGACACATACGCGGAAATTTGTAAAAAAATATGTTACATATGTACAGAATCATTTTTCACCCTGTGAAGCAGTAGTTTTTGATGGGTATGCAACAGGCAATAATACCAAAGATGTTGAACGGCATAGGAGAACGATGTCAAAGATGTCTGCTACGATTGCATTCGAGGAAAATATGAAGCTAACAACTGATCAAGCACACTTCTTACATAACTCCGAAAGTAAAACTCGCTTGATTGACATGCTTAAGATTCACTTTTACTCTGTAGTTATCACAGTGTACCAAGCTCAAAGAGATGCAGATTCTCTGATTGCTGCCACTGCGATTAGAATTGGTGACGAAAATATTTCTGTTCCTGTTGTAGGAAGTGACTCTGACTTGCTGTCGATTTTAATTGCCCAGGACATCCAAACACTACAATGTATTTTATGAGGCCACAAACGAACAAAAGTAAAGGCAAATGCTTCCACATTTGCAATATTCAGAGAAGCCTAGAGTCACTTAAAGACAGTTTTCTGTTCTTCCATGCCGTCACAGGATGTGACACGACATCTGCTTTATTCAACAAAGGAAAGCAGACTGTATTCAAGATTCTTCAGAAAGATCCAGAACTCTCTAAAGTAGACACAGCGTTACCAACTCTGATCTAGATCCTCAAACAGCAATTGAAGTAGGAGAAAGATTTATTGTGAAGTTATATGGAGGAAAGAACAATGTTTCTTTAGATAAACTCGGATATAATTTGTACAACAAAACAGTGGCTAGGAAACTATCTTCATCATTCAATTTAGCAATATTATCTCCAACAAGTGCAGCTGCTTCCCAACACAGTCTCCGTGTTTATCTTCAAGTGCAGCAATGGTTAGGGAATAATTTGGAACCAACAGAATGGGGGTGGTACTCAAGACAAGGTAAATTGTTTCCAGTTACAACAAACTTACCAGCTGTTCCTGACAATGCTCAACCTGATATCGTGCCAGTGCAAGATCACAACACAGAAAGGCTGTGATGATAGATATGAATGCAGAAAGGTCAGACTGGTGTGTTCAAAATTTCGTTACTACTGTCAAGGAAATTCTTGTTCCAACATGCCAGTTGCAGATGATTCTGAAGCTTTTTGTAACAAAGGAAAGCTGGAGGTGGATCATTCTCAAGATTATTACATGTAAGTTTTAATATTTCAGTATGAATAACATTAAGTTACTTTTATGCATGTATGGTGCTTTATCGTAAGCTAAATTTTATTTTCAAGAGCATCATTTTGCAGTCAGATAAAATTTCTACGAATTCCATTTCGAATATTTTTCATTATTCTCTCAATTTTATAGATATTTATATTTAAAGGTGGAGAAATGAAATTGTATGGGAATAATAAAGTAACATTTTTGTTGTTAGTATCGTTAAATACGTATTTTCCAGATATTTTAATACATAATCTGATTCTCCAACATTTCTTGTGTAAAATAGTGAAACAGGAATGACTTAGCTTTAAATTATCGAAAGTTATTAAAGAAAAAAGGACAACATGTGTTGCAAGCCTGGCTGCCATCTTTGTCCGCCATTTTGGAGGTGATGTGCACATGAGATTTTAGGGGACTTTTGGGATTTCATTTGGGAAGTAACAAAGAGCAAAACCTGAAAAAATAGCTTTTTATAAATTATTTCAGCTCGCAACCTCATATTTACTGGGCTACAAGTTGAAAGACAGGCTGAAGACAAATTAAAAAAAAAATACTGGCACTGGTATTTATCGAAAGATACTGGAGTTTCTCTCCCCTCTCCCTTCTGGTTACATATTTTCGTTTTGCTTTTAGGTTTAGGCAAAGCACCTACAGACTTGGCACCGATGGACAAGAAAGCTACTTTCCTGTACGTAGCGAGTTATACAATATGTTCCCTAGTACAAAAAGTACAAAAGTAGTTATGTATTTCATTCAATTGTTTTTCCTGTACGTGCTGCTGCTGCTTTTTTTTTTTCTCGAAAGTTACGAAGAGCTCTCGTACATAATTACATATTCTGCAATAATTTGCGATGTGAAAAGTAATTAATAGTTGACAAAATTGGTTTCTTAAATATGTGCATGTTGTTGCGAGTTTATAAATTTGATACACATTTTAATTTGAACAACTTAGGATTTAAAATTACGTTGAATATGTTCAAATAAAATAAATACCTAGCAGAATTCTTGAAATTGCTTGGACACTCTATTACTACTATTACATATTCTACATATTTAGGTACATATTTTATCAATTATTGTTACATATTTATGTACATATTTTGTACTTTGATATTACATAAAAATCCGGGCTCTACTCATATGTGAGTGAACGTGGACCTTGCAACATCCTCCCGTCATAAAGTTAGTCCGCTGCTCCTTTTGTGGGGAACATGAGACTTTTTATCACTTATCAGGGCATGTGGGGTAGAAAAGAAACACAACATGGTTTTGAAAGTTAAACGCAGTTTTATAATCACTTATATTTCCTATCGTATGTGGACTTACAAGGAATGTACAGATTTACTTATGTTTCTTTGTTTTGCCTGAAGAGACGTAAAGAACATTTCTATAGCATATCAAATCACAATCACTAAACACAAATACATATAGAATTAATGTTAGACAAGACAAACGTAAATACACGAAAGTTTCTGTATCTAATTATTATTTTCGAGTATCGCTAGAAAGAAACGAAATTAATGCCAACCAATAAAACTATTCTGGCATTCCATTAACCGTTTACACGTTCCTGTTGATTCCTCACCTTCACCTGTTTTTCAACTCAGTCTGTCATCCGATAAAAACATTCAGGCGGGTTCACTTCCTCTGCTGAGATGGGAAAGTGACGTCAACACAAACAGATTATGACGTATTTCCAAACACATATACAAGTTCCAACCACAACTGTACCAATTTAACTAAAGTTGTCTGTGATATCTTGCACATTATTAGAATTAAGTAACATTTAAAAAGCTTAATATTTTACAAATATAAAACCTTAAACACTCAAGTTCGTTACAACCTCAAAGACTTACTCTTCATAAGGTAAGGCACTAACTCAAACTTGAAAATATGTGTAGATCAGAAATAGGTCCGTGCTAAAATGCAGCAAACGTGTGCAACTCCACATACAGAAATCTACTAGGTAAGGAACAAAAACAAATGAAGGTTTTCAACTGACTCTCCCTCATATGATGAAATTGATGAAGGGACACTCGAAAAGAATGCCACGGCTGTGCTAGGACTCCCGTCGTCGTAGTATGCTCACCACTCTGCCACAGAGGTTGGCCCAGCATCTAATAAATAGGTACCCAGAAGCAACCTTCAGGGATAAAGGTGGCTAGAGTGTGGTGCTGATCACATCCTGCCACAAATGGCCAAGATGGAGAATCTGTGGAGCCATACCTCCACATTCCCCCATGCATTCACAGCATACCTTCACCTAACTTCTAGCAATACATGATAAGCACCCAAATAAACCCTATATTTAGAATGAAATTAAACCACAACTTACCGATGCATGCTGGGAAATCTCTAAGAAAGAATCAACATCCAGCTTTATCTCCAGGAAAGGCACAAGCGACGAAGCCTCCAGCACACCAAAAAGGTCATCAATAGGATCCACTGGGCTTACCACCGAGGAAGATGCACCGTGCGTTGTGTCGACACCGGAATCTACCAAACCTTGGTCGACATTTGGTTCTTGCCCCAAGTTGTTAGACGAGTGGGACTTCACAGACAAGGGAATATCACAGTTGGTCGTATTAACATCACTCACTGAACACACACTACCGAATGGACGGTGCCTTGTTTCTGCAGACAACGAAACGGCCTCCAGCCTTTGTTCCAGCCTTTCTTCAGAGAAGGACATGTCCGCTTCCGAGTCTTTTGCAACTGATTCGTTGCTACTGTCTTTATTGACGGAACTGGTCGAAGGAAACGTGAAACTTGTGTAAGTGTCGTCAAGCTGCAGAGTGTTCTTCTGGAATCTTTGGAACTGAACATCCGGAACCATTCTTTGTTGCTTCCTGTGTTTCTGAAGCTCCTCTATAATCATTTTCAACACGGATTCTATCTGAAAAGACCAATGATTGATTGATTGATTTAGTTTATTTTACTTCGCGTTTTGTGCCTCTTGGCTAATTTGCGAAGATGGGGATGAGTGATGAAATGATGAAATGGATGAAAATGGACATTCACAAACAACCATACCCGACCGGGATTCGAACCCGGGACCCTTGGCGTCGCAGCGCGATGTGCTAACCACTCGGCCACAGGGTCGGGCAAAAGACCAATGATGACTTCATGACTAGAGACAGCATTTTAAAAGGAAAAATTTTACTCTAAAAAGTACAAAAAAGGGAAAATTATTGCCGAAAAGAAAAAAAAAAGGAAAACAAAAAGACTATAGTTTATTAAATGAAAGCACAATATATACCATTTACCGTATTTACTCATGTATAATGCACACATTTTTATAAATTTTTTGCCCCCAAAAACTGTAGTGTGTAATAAGCATGGAATAATTCTGGCAGCAAACATGAAAATGGTCATTCCATGATTTTGTGAGACTTGCGTTCATTTTTCATGTTTACACAATCCTATCATGTTAAATCAAGCTTAAATTATGCAGTTTCTGAATGTGACAACAGTATTACATTCAAGATGGCGACACTAATCAGTTAATCACAAAATGAAAAAACGTTCTGATTTTTATGGTACTTTGGATGAAAGACAAGATAAGGAAAAAGAAAATAAGAATTAAAATGTGTTACTGGCCAAATAATATGATATGTATGGAGTGTTTAATTAATGGAATAAATCTTGTGCTGCTAACGACTAGTTTGAGGGCCCTGAATGTGTCTCGTATAAATGTTACGTTAGTCACAGTAAAAGTATACATTTTGAAGTTAATTTTTAAAAAGTAAAGAAGGAATGAGCAAAACCATGTATAAAAATTTGAAGGCCATTTCCCATGATTTTTTACTTTGCTTGTTTACACAAGAGGATATTCTCCTCTTGGTCCATATAGCAACAGCTGACTCATTGAATAGGTATGATGTTATTCACTTTTGATCAGCATAGCAACAGCTTTACAACCTACAACCAAGACAGCCATTTCTTGAACCTGAATTATACTGCACATTATATACAAGATATAATTGTTTTGTCACTTTTACCCATCAAAAACCAGGGTGCGCATTATACACGTGTAAATATGGTATAAACGAAAAGGGCTACATTAAATTTCGTATGAAGTAAGATAAAAAATGCAAGAAATTTAATGTATCCCTAGGGGAATGCATATTTCGTTTTTGACGAAAAAACAAAATGTCAAAAAACACATTGTAGTGTTAATTTTTCATGTTTTTGAAAGGTGTGAGATGCATTTTGCTACCATGTTTTGTCACAAAATAATGGAAAATGAATTGCAAAATGCAAAATTAACTCTTAAACACGAAATTTAGGGTTTATTTAACGATGCGACACCTTCCGAGGTCTGAATTATCCTGTGAGATACGCAAATTCACAGAAAATTGATTAATTCTGTTGTTAATATTGGAGAAGCAAAAATGGACTCCTTTATACAGAAGTAAACTTAATAGTCTGATAACTACATAAATGTGCTATTGCAAGTGAAATGTTAATTTTGTGTAATGAGTGTAGCTTTTAAATCAATTTTAGAATTATATTCACAATTTTGAAATCAAAACATCTTTTTATATACCACTTTTCATCCAATTTTTCACCGATATAACACCGAAATTTTATTTTATTTACCGCTTTTGAACCTGAAAGAAACTCAGTTTTTGTACCAAAATTTTGCTTTTTTATTTAACAAAAATATGTGCCTCTACGTGTACCTTTTTATACTAATGGTATATATTGTACTTTCATTTAAAATAATATTTAGTAGAGTGCAAAAATAAACTATGGTCAGATTTTTATTTTCCTTTATATGAATATAAAGAACAGCGTTACCATCTGTTTCAATGAAATCTTCCTTGCAACAGCTTACCACATTTCATAGCTTGGTGCCGCTTGTACCAGGCTTCGCCATTTCAATGACAATCAATACTGGCGTCACAGTTAAGTTAAAATTATTCTAAAAAACTTCACAATAAAAGTCTTAATCTAGCAGATAAGTACATTTTCAACTCAACAGGCTTTCAATGCGTTTGTTACTACTTAAGCCCAGATTGGACTGTTGCAACCATCGCTGCAACGTACTTCCAACAATCATGGAGGGAAGCTGCACCAAATGAGACAACTGTTAAATGTTTTGTTTAGGGAAAATAAAGTCGCACAAAATATTTATCTTGTCAATAAAGAAACCAAGGAAGATATTTTTCCAAAAGGGGGGGAAAAAAAGGGAATGTGGGCTGAAAAAGGGTAAAAAAAAGGGAAGTCAAAGCCATGTAATCTTGTTGGTGGAAGATAATTATCGATATTGTTGTCTTTTATTACTTTACTTTCCATATTTTCCAGGCAATTCCAAAATACATTTCTAGACCAATTAAAAAGGAACTGCACATTTAGACATTCATTTTACAAAACCACGATAAATGAAGTATATATTTATAAATATAACAACAGAATGGTACAAAAAAAAATCAGGATATTTATAGATATATCAGATCAGTAAAATTATCGGCAATTTTAATGATAAACCAATACAGCAATATGCCTACATTGGCTGATACTGAGCTGTCTCTTGTCATTCCTAACATCCTGCACTGACCTAATACAAATATTATATTTAGAATACATAGCGCAGATACTTAGGAAATGGATATACAGTGAAATCTCGATTTTATGTTTTCCAGGGGACCAAGCTGAAAAAACTTAAAATGCAGGAAAATGTAAAATCGAGGAAAACTTTATAACATTTAGCTATGGTGGGACCATAAAAATTGAATGCATAATGCAGGAAAATGTTAAATCCGGGAACGGAAAATCGGGGTTCCACTGTATTGGCATGAATTTCAATCAGAGAACATTTATGAATTATACGAGGGCAAATCGAAAAGTCATTACCCCTATTTTCTTTCCAGCTGAAATATTAATGTGATTGAGAAACTGAGATATACATAGGTTCTTCTTGGAAAGGTACAGCATTAACTTTCAGCTGCTCCTCGGCATGGCACTGCTGTTATTTCGAAAGATGGCTGTAGAACTCAACATGTACACGTTGTATGAGCAGCGAAGTGTTATTAGCTTTGTATGGAGCAAGGAACGAACGCCCATCAAGATCCTTAGGGAAATGCAGCCGACGTATGGGGACAAGTATTTCACTTAGAGAAGTGTGGATTGCCAAGGACCACTCCAGCTGGATTTCATACCACAAGATGGCACCATCAATGCTGACAGCTATTGTGGCACACTCTCACATCTGCGAGCTGCCATCAGGAAAAAACGCCACGGGATTCTCGATGTGGACAATGTGATTATCCTCCACGATAACGCCAGACCACGAGATTCTTGAGCATGCACCATATAGACCAGACCTTGCTCACAGTGATTTCCACGTGTTCGTTCCCCTGAAGACGTTCCTGGCAGGACAAAGGTTGATTTGTGACAAACAAGCGAAGACCAGCGGTGGTTTCAAGATCAACCGGCCAAATTCTACAACAGCGTCATCTCAAAACTAGTGGTGTGAAAAGTATTACGAACAGAAAAGGACGTGATAGAGAAGACAGCGTGGTCAACCAATTATGTAAATCTCTCTCACTTTGGTAAATGCCCTTGGTTAAATCTGAAGTCCTGACCAGTACATTATCTTACCTATTTATCTGTCTGGTGTGATAGTAACCAATCAGAATTCAAAATAATGTGTTAACACAGTAGGAAGTTACAGATATATGCTGAAAAGGAAATACTAGCTTACATTCGCTAAGGAATAGCATTTATTTTATGCTGAAACAGTCATAAGTATTATTATGCTAAATACGAGTATATTGATAAAGGAAAACAAAAGTTACAACATCAAATTATGCATTGGTTAACAAGACCATTTATAACATACAAATGTAATTTAAATAAAGAAAATGTTTCTTTGAAATTCCCTCTTAAAGAAGAGTAAGTCTTTTTCGTATATTTTAGCATGCATCATATCTAATTTCAGTATAATCAATATGTCAATTTCTTCATCCAGGTTTTCTACAAGATGGCTTCCATCCTTCAATTTTCAAAAATCAACATTTGGGTAAATCACATCCAAAATGTAGAAGATATTTATATCACTATATGTCTTATTCCACAAAACTTTAATTTGAGGTATTGCATTATTCATATACTTGCTGATAATGCAGATGAAAGCAGATAACAATTCCCTGCTTCAAATTAAACTTCGCACTTTTCACACATCTTTGGGTTATTTCACAAGTTCCAAACCCTTTTTAAAGATTATGCCATTATCAAAGTACTTTCAAGACTTAGTTATGTGAAAAAATGCCTCTTTGTAGTTTAAACAAACTATTTAAGATTAACTTGTAAAGTATATTTCTTTAAACATATCAATAATTGTACAAATATCCATTACAAATTTCTATATTTGTACTTATCCCGATTCAATCATGCCATTTTTTTTAAATGTCACAGACCACTAGTATCAGAGTGATTAGTTCAAGAAAGATTTTTAGCATGTGTCATCTTCAATTGTTTTTAATGTGATTGTCACTAAGTGCTTAACAACCTGAATGTTTGTGAAGTAAATGTACATATTTACTCTGTTACAGCTATCTTGCAATGTATATAAGAATATTCTGATCTAGCAATTACAATTACAGTTTCTTGCATGTTGTTACAAAATTCCAACGAATGACATCATATTTATACACTAAACAATCTTAAAGAGTTGACCTTTGTATATAAACCTTGATGCCAGCAAATGCACACAATTTCAATACCTTTAATTATAAATTTGAATGTTTCTTATCTTGCTAGTTTGAAAGAATACATATGTTTAACACATTGGGGTCTCACGACGGGCATAGCCCGCAGGGCACTTAAAGTCAATGTGGACGAATGATGGGCATAGCCGGTCCTGCAGTATGCAATCGCTTTGTCCGTCCTGCAGTACGCAATCGCTTTGCCAATTAACTACGGGCTATGTTCGTACTTCGTCTCATGTGCGTGTTCATTCAAGCCGCTCTGTTGAAATTACGACCGCTAGGTGACTAATGTGCTATTTTTATCTCACACCTGGGACTGTTTGTGTTCGGGTTGATGTACGTTGCATTGTTTAGAATGGCGTCGTTAGATCAAGACTGCATAGCGGAAATTCCGCCTCAGAGTTTGAAGTTAGCGACGATTTTGATGATGCAGATGAATTTGAAGATTTGGAAGGTAGGTTATATTTGTAATAATTAATTGTTGACAATATAAACAGTGTTGCAAACTCTAGTGTTTTATGAATGAAGTGAGAAGAGGTAATTTTCTGGGGTCTATTCATCTTGCCTCTTGCTTGATTCTCCTACATGCACTGATGTATTTTTAGTTTTTCCATTTATTAAACTGCTCACAAAAAGTTTTGCATCACCCAAGAAATGATAGAAAGAACAATCGCAACATGTCCCACTGGGCCAGCTGTGAGAAAGCACACTGTGCTGTGCAAGATACCCATTCAACCCCGCATAACTCGCTCTTCAGACGACAGCCACGACCAGCTGAGCATATTTGTGTGTTCGAACATCTCAGTATTGTGGGTGGCAATGGTCAAGGCTATATCTCCCACTTACGTAGAGAGACTCAAGTAGTGAAGGTGCGTTGTAGACATGCCCAGGCGTACAATATCGCAGTTCGATCGGGCAAGGGTTATCGCCTTCGTGCAGAGTGGGATGTCACAACGGGCGGTAGCCGCGACGATGGGAATCGCACAGAGCGATGTAAGCAGAACATGGAGAAGGTACACAGACAGTGGGACAGTAGCAGATCGCCACCGTTCAGGTCGACCACGGGTAACAACACCAGCCCAGGACCGTTTGCTAGGAATCACAGCCCTGCGGCACAATACAAGGACCGCAAATGAGTTGCAAAATGACCTCCAACAAGCCTCAGGCGTACGTGTTTCGACCCAGACTGTTCGCAATAGACTGCGAGCAAGAGGCTTACGTTGCCGAAGACCCACGCGTCGGCAACCTCTAAGTGCAAACCAACAGCTTGATCGTTTGGTGTGGGCACGCGAACATGTGCATTGGGGACCTGCAGATTGGTCGTGTGTACTCTTTACAGATGAATGTAGGCTTTGTCTGAGGCCTGATTCGAGACGTGTGAGAGTGTGGAGAGGCGTAGGACCGCGGGAGAGACTTCGTCATGTGCAACCTGTTCATCCATTCCAGGGAGGTGGCATTATGGTTTGGGCAGGGATTATGCACGGCCGCCGAACGCCCCTGATTGCAATTCAAGGGACACTGACAGGACCGCGTTTCATCAGAGACATCCTACAAATAACTGTGGAACCATACCGTCGGAACATTGGTCCAACTCTTGTGTTCATGGATGATAATGCCCGGCCACATCGTGTAGGGGTGGTGCAAGATTATCTGTAGCAGGCCCAAATTAACAGAATGCCCTGGCCGCCAGGAAGACCAGACATGAATTGTATCGAGCATGCTTGGGCCATGTTGAGGAATGCAATGGCACACAGTCCTGTGCTCCCAGACTCTCCACATGAGCTTCTTTTGGCAGCACAGGAGGAATGGGATCGTTTACCACAGGATGACCTTCATCATCTCATTGTGAGCATGCCCCGGCGTGTTGAAGACCTCATTGCAGCTCGAGGGGGACATACCAGGTGGTAAACATCCTGTCTGACATAACAAATAGGCAGATAGCATTGTTGTGCCATTTGTTTCCCTTTGCTACTTCAGCAGTGTGTCATTTTCTTCTTTTTTGGATTAGTGTGAACGTTCTTTTTCATGCCATTCCCATGTCTTCCACGTTTTCTTCTTTCTTGTACTGATTGAGCAATTGTATGTTTATTTTCTTCCCAGGAATACAGTTTTCTTTGGTGATGCAAAACTTTTTGTGAGCAGTTTATTTTGTATAGTGTATTTCAAATGAAAATTTATTTTATTTATTTAGGTTATTTATTTGTTTAATTTTTACAGATGACGCAGAACCAGCTGATACATCATGTGGTCCTGTCCTCCAGCCACTTTTTCATACAAAAGCTAATTACTAGGGGCATGCATATTTCGTTTTTGACGAAAAAACGAAATTTGAAAAAACACATTGTAGTGTTAATTTTTCATGTTTTTGAAAGGTGTGAGATGCATTTTGTGACCATGTTTTGTCACGAAATAATGCGAAATGAACTTCAAAAAGCGAAATTAACTCTTAAACACGAAATTTACCATTTATATACCGACGCGACACTTTCTGAAGTCTGAAGTATCCTGTGAGTTATGCAATTCCCGGAAAATTGATTAATTCTGCTGTTAATATTGGCGATGCAAAAATGGACTCCTTACCAGAAATAAACTTAATACTCTTATAACTACATAAATGTGCTATTACAAGTGAAATGTTAATTCTGTGGAATAAGTGTAGTTTTCAAATCAAATTTAGGATTATATTCACAATTTTAAAACCAAAATGTCTTTTTATATACCACTTTTCATCCAATTTTTCACCGCTATAACACCGATATTTCATTTTATTTACCGCTTTTGAACCCGAAATTGACTCAGTTTTTGTACCGAAATTTTGCTTTTTTATTTACCAAAAATATGTGCCTCTACTAATTACCTGTAATTTGTAATTATTTTTGTAATTAATTTTTGTTATGTGCACATGAGAAGTATTCTTATGCAAAATTCAAAAGATGTATTGATAGTTTATGTAGTTAATTATTGAAATTTCCAGCTTACGAACTTAAAATATCTCTATATTAACATTTGTTACAATTATTTTCTTGTAGTTTACGGTTATTACAAGCATAAGAAAACAGTTTTTCTTTGTGACGTTTCAGGAGAACACACGCTCCTTTCATCAGACATTTATTTTCATTTTGACTAAAGATACAGTTATAACAATGGTTAGTAATTTTTAAACAAAAAGAATCCGTTATATAATGAATGTTGTCAATGTTACATTGTTGTAATATAGCAACTTAACTGTGAAAAAAGCAGTCTGTTGTATTTTTATTTGAGACTTTTTAAATTATGAATCCAAAATATCATCAGGCAATTCAAATTCATCATTGTTTTCACAAAGTCTTTTGATGTTTTCTGTTACATTAAATTTCAAAGATGGTGGCTTACTCCATTTGTGAAAAAGAAAACTCCATACTGGATCTACGTTACCATTTTCATTATTTAATTTATTCCAGTGTTCTTCTGCAATGAACGAAGCTTCCCAGACATTCAACTCTGTGTTTCCCGTTAATCTTTTTAAAACCCTTCTCTTTTTAATCAAATGTTTCTCTTCGATGATATGAGTTGACAAACCTGTCCTTGGGTTTAGATTTATAATGTCCAAATCATGTTCGTGCCATCTTATTGCCATTTTCCTTGCTGTTTGTCCCACATAATCCTTTGAACATGAACAACTTATATTATATATTCCTGTGGTTTCCGCATCTGGTAGAGAGTTTCTCATTTTGAATTCATTAAATGTACCTTCCAAACTTCTTGGTGATTTAAAAACAATTTTGAAATCAAAACTTCTGAAAATTTTTGCAATTTTATGTGAGAATCCCTTGTGGAATGGAATGCACACAAATTTCTTTTCAACAGATTTTTCATCTTTGTCTGTACTTCTCTTTTCCTTTAGTTTTCTTGCTACTTGTTTTTTGATTTGGTTTATTCTGTTAGTGTGAAAGCCATTTTCTTTTGCTATATTAAAAAGCCTTTCTTCTTCATTTTTGATATCCTCATTATTAGAACAGAGTCTTTGTGCTCTCAGGAAAAAATTTAAAAATATGTTATCCATTGTTATACGTGAATGTTCTGAATTGGTATGGATGTATTTTTCACCCGCTAATTTTTTTCTATGGACTGATGTTTGAATTGTTGAGTCAGTTGTCTTAATTTGCAGATCAAGGAAAGAAATTACATTGTTATTCATGGGTTCACAAGTGAATTTTATGCGACGATGTGATTCATTTAACAATTTAAATACGTCCATGATGGTGTTATCATTTTTAGCAATAATTAGCACATCATCTACATATCTGATGTAGAGTTTGATATCCGCACCTATTGCATTAACAATTGGAGATTCTATGTAATGAAGGAAAATGCTGGAGATGATTCCGGATACTGGGTTTCCCATTGATAGACCATTACTTTGCTGATAGATTTTGCCATCAAATATAAAGTAATTGTAATTTGCACATACAGTAAACCATCGAACCATTTCCCATGATTCTACTGGGTTAACTTTCATCTCAATAAGCCATCTGTGTAATGCATCTGTGGCACCTTCTATTGGGACACTTGGATATAAATTTTCAACATCAAAACTTGCAATACGATACTCATTATTCCAAACAATATTTTTTAGTTTCTGTTTCACTTCATATGCATTTTTAACACTGAATGGTGTTTGTTGTTTAATTATAGCGAGTCTTTCAACTAAATATTTGGATAGTTTGTATGCAGGATGTGTGAAAGTTGCAATGATGGGTCGTATTGGAGTTCCTGGTTTGTGAGTTTTTGGTAGTCCAAAGGCAATCGGCAGGGTTGAATTTTTGACAATGAGTTTTTTCTTCATTTCTCTTGGTATCGTGATACTGCTTTCAATTACTTTCTTTACCTCATTTATTATTTTATTTATAGGGTTTCGAGAGGTTTCTGTGAAATTGTTTACTTTGAAACATTCTTCCATTTTTTCTTTATAGTCCTTAATTCGGATAAGGACAGGTTTATTTTCCTTGCCTGATTTTATTAAGAAAATGTTGTTTTCTTTCAACCAGATCTTGAAGCCATGAACTTTTTTCCCCAACCTTATATGCTCTTTCTCCCGTTCTGTGTATTTTGGACCTCTGTTATTTCTTCTGTTGTATTCAAAACTTAACCGTTCATCAAGAGCATCATGTGTGAGACTTCGTAATTTTCTCTTTTCCTCCTCATCATCTAAGAAATTCAGTGCTTTTTCTATTGAAATCACAAAATCTTCTTTGTGTATATAAGCACTACCAACTGCAAATTTCATTCCGAATTGAAAAATTTGTATATACTCATCAGGTACCTCAATATCCGTAAGATTTATAAATAATCTGTTGTCAATGTTCTTAGTTTCTATTTTACCAGTGACATTAACTGCTTCTCTTCTTTCATTGTTGTTGTGTGTAACTTGTTCTTCTTGAATTAGCTTGAAACGTCACAAAGAAAAACTGTTTTCTTATGCTTGTAATAACCGTAAACTACAAGAAAATAATTCTATAATGCAAGCAATGCGTACATACAAGAAAAACTATTTGTTACAATGTTGTACTTTTTTTTCTTCACTAAACATTGCTGAAAAAAATATTCAAAAATGTCTGAAAATGAAAATAAAATTTAACAAATTTTTGTTCATTGAAAAGAGGAAGTTTTGTAGATTTAAGAAATGTGTGTTAGATAAAAACAAATTAAAAATATCTTTTCTATGATTTTTTGAAAAACAACGAAAAAATGCAGTCCAGTTGTAAAAATGCTGTATTATGAGGCCAGACCCGAATGTGTTAAAGATATTGTTTTTTCTATATTATCAGTCAAAAAATAACTGATATAAATGTCAATTCAAAATATTACAAAATTTTATAATTTTATCCTAATATACAAATTGGTCTTTTTAAACATTATATTTATTAGAATTAGCTCAAATAGTAATTTCAGACATATTTAATTGCATTATATGAATAAATTTGGAGTAATCATATGACCAAAACTATTATCATTACACAAATGTGGAACTCTGAACTTAGCCTAACCATTTCAAATCTTAATATGACAATATATTAATTTTATTGTCATAAAAGACTTTTCGATTTGCCTTCATATTATTGACACAGGTACAACTAACCTTCTTGTCCTTCTCGTTTTGAGCAGCGACGTAAGCTCTGACATCCCACCCTTTGGACTTCCACGTGCTGTAACCGGTGCCTGCAGGGAAAGACTTCTGTGTCTCCGAACTTGTCTTTGCCCTCTTAGGAACAGATTCCGTGACAGATGGCGCGGCCTCTTGTTCCAACGTAGGGAACCTCATGTTTGCTCGAGACGGGATTTCACTCACCTAAAACAAAGGCATGCAGTTAATCATTACCTGCTGAAAGAAACTGTCTATATAGCTGCATAGCTATGGGGTAGAGGATGTACTAATTTTTGGAATCCTAGATCTCAATTCAATACTCTAAAACAGTCTATTGTTTCAATAAGAAGTTTGGATTTCCTGGAACAAAGTGTAGCAGATAAATCCTTTACAACCATGAAGTTCTTTACATAAAAAAAGTAAAGTGCTCCCCTGTGCTTTGCACCATGCCTTGCAGGCATATAGGGGGTGTGGAATCAGGGACCCACACTTTCTTGATCACGGCCGAAGGTGGTGATGTGATCAACACCATGCCCATGGCTACCTTTACTCCTCCAGGTACCCACTTTATACGATGCCGCTTGAACAGGTGGAAAAAATTAAGGTTCTCCCCACCAAGGATCGAATCTGGGTCTCTCGCATGATAGTTAGATGCCCTACATGCCCCTATAAAATGACTGATTGAGAAATAGGGAAGTAACATATGCTAAGCGGTACATCATTTCCACATCTTTTGCCAAAACAAATTCCATGAATTTTCCAGCTATTTTACAATTAATTTACCAATACTCTAATACCAGGTATGCCAGTTAATAATTCTTAATTTCGTCACTGGATGGCGCTGGAAGCAAGGGTTGGTGCACAGTCTCAACTGTTACGTCAGTGTGTTGCCAGGACAGTACCTGTCAAAATGCCGTGGATGTGCAACCGAGTGCGAGTGATCGTGATATTGGCTGTGTGTGGTAAACATGTTGACCTTCAAACCAAATAATGAGCATGTGCTGCTTTTCTTGTTCAATCAAAAGAAAAACGCGAGTGAAAGCCATCGTATCCTTGTGGAATACGGTGACAATGTCGTAACACAAGACGCGTGTGTGCATTGGTTTCAACGCTTCAAAAGTGGTGATCTCGACTTGAAAGACAAAGATCGCTCAGGCCAGACGAAAAAATTCCAAGATGCCGAATTGCAAGCACTGTTGGACGAAGACGATACGCAAATGCAACAACAACTGGCAGAGAAGTTAAATGTTGGTCGCCAAACCATATCTGATTGGATTGATCCAGATTGGGTGACAAGACATGGAAAAGTGATTTTGCAGCACAATGCCTCATCACACACAGCGAAAGGCATCAGAGACACAATTTCTGCACTTGGCTGGGAATTCTTGCCCCACCCGCCATACACACCAGACTTAGCCCCTTCGGACTACCACTTGATTTCATCGATGTCTCACTCACTTTCCCAGCAACACTTCAACAATTACGAAGATGTCGAACAATGGCTTGCTGACTGAATCACCTCAAAATGTGAATGATTTTTCTTGTAGGGCATCCACAATTTGACGGACAGATGGGCAAAATGTATAGCTAGCGATGGTGCATACTTTGAATAAAGCATTTGTTACCTTTCTCAATTAAGAATTATTAACCGGCACACCTGGTATGCTTACATCAGCCAAAACTTATTAATCCATTCCCATCCTAGTTATACTGTGATCAGCTCCATTAGCTACACTACCAATATATGTGTAATTATTAATCGATGTTAGTCTTATTTAATAGTAACGTACATACCCATGCCAGTCGCAGAAGAGCGTTCTCTATATCGAGATATGCTCCAGAAGGGTAGTGCAAGAGATCATTCCGCTCATTTGTCACGTCCAATCGGGTCCAAGCTTGAAGATAGTTCTTAATCTCTTGCAAAACAGATTTCATATCACGAGCTGCATTCCAGTACGTTAACTTAAGCAGTTTCAAGCTAGACACGCACAACATCATGGAACCCTGAAAGAAATTATACAATTCCTGTCACTGCTTCAAGTGAAACGTCATTGTTGCAGGATCATGTCTTTCCCACATCTTTCTGATATCTAGTTCTTTACTTTTGCAGGGTTCCTACACAAAATCATGCAATTTTTTCCAGGACATTTCCAGGACTTTTCAAGGATTTTCTACAATTGCTCCAGGACAAGTGTACAAAGTAACCATGGCAACATACACTCATTACATATTTTCTTTTATTAAAAAAAAAGTTTTACGTTCTCTTAATGCAGGCTCCCAACTCCCCTACACCTGCTCCTTTCCACACATTTCATTTCTTAGTATAATGAAGGTTATTTAATTTTTACAATAATACAAAAAAATACAAAGGTAGAAAAAACTAACACAAGTATATATAAGTTTATAAAAAAATACCATCTTGTATTACAAATAAACAAGAATAATATCTTTCAAAAACTTGGAATATTTAGGATAGCAAACCCTTTTCTTTAAACCATTATTATTATCATCATATTTTCTACCTCTGAGCGATACAAAATAATACAAAAATGCAGGGCATTATACTTCAATCACAAAACTTAGCACAAAACTATGACTACAGTAGACAGCAACGTGACATAAGTAAATAAACCACTGTCATGACACTGACCTGTTTTAAATGAAAACTTATTTTAATTCATACAAATAAAACGGGGCAAAGTAATTTCCAGGACAATCTCCAAAATTCCAGGTGCAACTTGGAAAAATGTGAAATTTCATAACATTTCCAGGCCTGGAAGGAATGTTTTAAAATTACAGGTTTTCCAGGATGCGTGGGAACCCTGTTTTGTATATATAGGGTTAGCCTAAAAGATTGATTTGATTTGATTTGATTTAGTTTATTTTACTTCGCGTTTTGTGCCTCTTGGCTAATTTGCGAAGATGGGGATGAGTGATGAAATTGATGAATGGACATTCACAAACAACCAAGCCCGACCGGGATTCGAACCCGGGACCCTTGGCGTCGCAGCGCGATGTGCTAACCACTCGGCCACAGGGTCGGGCAACTACGTCCTGAAGTTTACAATGGTAAGTTACAAGTGTTCTATGCGTGACCCCTTTGTAACACGACAGATATCAATGTCACAGTCCAGTTCTCATCTCCCAGGACTTTTCCCCTGCACGATAGTAAGTTTTGCAAATTCAATCACCTGGCTAGCGGCCATACTGTTCGACTCACGTCAAGGGTGCTCACGTCATGCTGACGTCACGATGACAAACAAAAAGTGGAGGTGATAAACTTGAAGACTGTCTCTATACAACAGCACTGATGTAACAAATTTCAATTTAAGAAGCATTTAAACTGTCTATTTCCTTTAGGCTAACCCTGTATAAAGTGTCTTGACTTGGCATAACATTAGGCCAATGTTAGGGTGGCTGTTTTTGAATTTTCTCTTCTTTCAAAAATACTGCTATTGCATTCCAAAATCTAAAAAATTACATATACTTAGAATTCCTTTTAAAGGGTTCACCTGAATTTTCATGTTGTTTGCTTTCACTGTTGCCCAGATATTCTTAATAGTTTTGTCACTACATAAGCCTCATATACTACTGATAATATAAAGGCAGTAGGAAAAACAAAACCACACAAAGATTCATGCGAATTCTTTCGGTTTTCGAATATCATAGCAGTTTTTCGAAACGAGAGGCAATTTCACAAACAGTTGCTCTGGCATCAGCCAAACATCCAGTCGCCTTAACCATGAAGAATGATTAGGTGAAATAGAGGGAAGGACACACACACATGGAACAACTTGTACTCTCTGGAGCTGAATGGCACCATCCTTATGGCTGAGACATTTCAACCGAGATAAAATATTTAGTGTACCACAACACACAACAGAACAAAAATATAATCTCCTTCGTTTCACAGTAGCTCCTGCCTTTCAACTTGTCTCCGTTAGTACCTATTAGGTTAGTCAAAAAGTAAATGCAATGTTTTTCTTTTCTTCCGTAGGTTGGCTGTACAGCTTTCTGCGCTCGCAAGCCGATAGATAGTATCGTTGTCTTCGCCTGTGGCATGTTACAGCATCATCACTTCAGTTCGCTCTGCAGTGTTGCCAAGTAAACATGGCTGCACCACTGTCCATGTGCACCACAGAAGAACAGCATTCTGTAATCCTTTTTTTGTGGTCTGAAGGTGTACCAGGAGCTGAAATCCATAGAAGACTTTCAGCACAATACGGTGACAATGTTTTACCGCTGCGAAGTGTTTACCAGTGGATTGAAAAGTTCAAAAGCGGTCGAACATGCGTGAAGGATGAGGAAAGAGCAGGTCGTCCAGCCACATCCACTACTGATGACAACATTGAGCAAGTCCGTGAGCTGGTTCTGAATAACCGACAAGTGACTGTTGATGAAGTGGCAAACCATATGCACGTTAGTCATGGTTCTGCATATGAAATTATCCATAACAGGCTAAACTTTCATAAAGTCTGTGCGAGATGGGTCCCTAAAGAACTCACTGACGAGAACAAGCAAAATTGTGTGAGAATGTGTCAGCAATTATTGGACAGACATGCTAACGAAGGTGAAGCCTTTTTGAAACGAATCATCACTGGAGATGAAACTTGGACCCATCACTTCGAACCTGAGAGCAAACGCCAGAGCATGGAATGGAAATACCCTGAATCTTCAGTGAAAAAAAAGTCAAGCGTCAACACTCTGCAGGAAAAGTGGCTCACAGCTTTTTGGAACTCAGAAGGGGTAATTATGGAACAATATGTGGAAAAGGGGACAACAATGAACAGTGAACGATACAGTGATATGCTTTCAAACAAGTTGGAACCTGCAATTTGAAGCAAATGATGAGGTCGATTGTCAGAACGCATTCTTTTGTAGCATGACAACGTGCATCCCCATACCGCCGCCAACACCGCTCAAACTCTTCAGAATCTGGGCTTCGAGGTGTTAGAGCATCCTGCATACAGTCCCGATCTCGCCCCGTCAGATTACTATCTGTTCGGTCCACTTAAAGATGCTTTAAGAGGCCGTCGATTCAACACAGATCAACAGGTGAAGGAAGCGGTGCATACGTGGTTTGCTGCTCAACCGAAAACCTTTTTTTCTCAGGGTATCGGAAAGCTTGTGGAACGTTGGACCAAGTGTATTGAAGTGCAGGGGGACTATGTTGGAAAATGATATCATTGTAAGTTTTCTATTGTTGCTGTGAAAAAAAAAAGATTGCATTTACTTTTTGACTGACCTAATATATTGGCTCAAATGTCATACAAAACGCAATTTTTGTGCATAGTGTGTTTGTGCAGTGTTCGTTTTTATCTTGTAGACTTTTAGATATTTTTTTTGATTAATTGATTGACTGGGTTTATTTTACTTTGCAACTTTTGGCTAATCGCAAAAGATGAGAATGAGTGATGATATGACCAGGAAGGGATTTGCACCTGGGACCTCTAGCATAGCAGGGCACTGTGCTAACCACTCTGCCACGGAGCCTGGCATTAGACAATTTTTGAGGTAAGAAATGGGCTTTCTACGCATGACATAACAATCTTCTAAAATAAAAAAAAAAAACACATCAACAATCTAACCAGTGGTCTGTATCCGTCTCCTGACCAGCCGTTTTTATATTGTCACGGTGTGACGTTGCGATTATATATTATATAAAACCCGCACCGTCGCAGTTTACAGAAGGAACTTTCGTTTGAGAAAATAAAAAACGAAGTTCTCATGTCTGCCGCCAGAGGGTAGCTCCCTCTGTCTGCTGTACACAGAAGTTCTGCCTCCTGGCGACACTACCCAGTACCTCCCCCAAAACTACGCGGAAATTGCTGGTCCTCCCACACTTCCACTTCGTGCATAGATGGGAACCTGAAGGGACATACTTTCACCAGGCAGCTGCAGTCGCTCTTTTATCAGCCCGATCTTCTAGTACCATATCATAGAATTTGTGGTTTTCATGGTGAGCAACAGGAGCATGCTTTAGACGATCTAGATACCGGACTGTGAATTGACTCGCCATGTCACCGAAGACAAATTGTGTAATACACATTTAAGGTACGTAGAATCGGAAGGTTCTGGTAAAATTGCGACCACAGACAAAGGACCTATAGTGAAGTGAACATAAAATCTCGAACTTAGTGCAGCTGGCCGTACACGTCTACTTTCGGACCTTTTTGTTATTTTTTTTGAACCACGAATTCATTCGTTCCCTTTTGAAAAGAAACCACGGCCCGAAAAGGTGAAATTTTGACTGTCCCTTAAAAACGGAAACAACATATATATTAAATTTTCGACCATTGCAAGCATACTCTCGCCAGATTTGTGAAATGGGTATCCTGTAGTCAAAGCTGTATTCACGCGCATGATTGTTCTAGATTTTGCCCGTCGGCTATAGGATTGTGAATGCGTCATTAAACAGAGAACTGATCAAAGATAACTTCCATTTGAGCCATAGTGTAGATTATTCGTCTTGGTGGGAATATTGAAGAGGTATTGCAAAAGAATATTTAACAAAAAAAGGCCTCATACGTAAATTCTTGTGCGTCAAATTCCCCCTCCCCCCTTATTGCAATTTTACCTTCGGTTAAGTTTTCCTTCCAAGTAGTAGTGTCAAATCGTTGGCTTTTGTGATAGTAAAGTTACATACTCATGCGTAAGTAACGCGACACAGATGAATAAATCCTTAAAAATATAAATAATTGTTGGATGAGTTAAAAATACGTAACCAAACTCTTATACCTGAATAATATTGTAGTAATATATATATATATATATATATATATATATATATATATATATATATGCCAGGCTCGCTGGTCGAGTTGTTGGTAACATACGTGAACCTTTATGTGCGAATGTTACTAGATGCACGAAAAAGGGGTGTCGCATAAATTGTGGTTAAATTAATGTCTGTTATTTAAGAGAACAATAATATTGTTGATAGATGTGTTGGGTATATATATATACACATACATTTACATATATGTGTACATTTCATTGTTTAGTGACAAGTTTTGAAGTAAATAAAAGTCACGATTGTTAACATTTTTGCTTGTGCTTTCTTTGCGTTTACACATCGCTATGCACTAATGTAAATTGGGTAACCATCCATACGTTATCTTGTCGCGCAACGTGCACACTGCGTAATCTTGAGTGTATTTGAAATATATGGTGTATTCCTTTTGTGTAATTAAAATTGTTTGTTTTCAGGCGTTGATATATATACATATATGTTAGCTCTTGAATTTTGGGGGTTGCTTTTTGGGTGGACTTAGTACTTTTGGCAGGGGAGAGATATTAAGCATTTTCATATCTTTGTTGGTAAAATTGGTACCTAACGGACGTATTGTACGCGTGATCCGTTCAACCCACTACAACAGGGCTTTGCTCGCCGATGTGCGCGTGTGGATCAAGCATTTGCTGGATGCACACGCGATAAAGGCGTTTGCAGAAATCTATCTTGGGACATTTTGCCTAGGTTAAGTAAATAGGGTTATTGACTATTACCATCTCCGGCATTGCTTCCAACATACCGATCCCTCACGGGCGTCGATAATCCCAAAACCAAAAGGACATGTCGCAACGGGAATAAAATAGGCATTTCTATAAAATAAATCTGATATCTAGTGGTAGCACATACCTGAAGTCTAGGACGAACCACCTTCACAACCGGCGGGTAAAATGGATAGAGATCAATAGTGAAGTCTAGCTGCAGCTCTATGAAACTGTAGCCGTATCTCGTCTGCAGGGCCCTGAGATCGCCTTCGAGGTCACTGGAAAGAAATGCAACATTATAGGTAACGTATAGAACACCATAAAGTATCAACTTCAAATGCAAATACTTTCATAAATAATTTGGTAGTTATGCACCAACTGAAACTTTAAATCACAGCCCATCTGGGACCCCTCCACTCTTACTTCTGGTAATTCTCTTTCAGGTGTTGTTCTTAGTTCAGACTGAAAATTCCCTTTCTGTCCTTTCACATACATCTGTTTGTTTGTAACATGGTGGTTTAGTGCGCCGGTTTTGTCGTAGTATAGGCAAAATAGCTACCGGTCCCCCCTTCAATAAGTAAATTAAAATAATCACGTCAATTGAAACAATCACTATGTTTTCTGAAGTCACAAAATTTCCCAACGAGGAGCTCATTAAAGCCGCGGAAGAAGTTCTCAGGGATTCGCATGCGAGAAACAATTTCACCGCCCTCGATTCTTTTAGTGCAAACAATCCGTTCTTGCAAGTTAGAGCTATGCCTAACACAGTGCTAAGAGACCCTGCTTTGACGTCACATATATCAGAATCACAAATTGTTCACAACCAGCTCTCTAAAAATCAACAAGGCATTTTTGATGCATTACAGGGTAACGTATTTGTCTTACAAAATTTAGTCTCCATGACTCTTGCTCTCCGTAAAGATCACGACGATCTTAGAAATCAGGTACGTAGGGAATTGAACTCTAGGCGGCAGTCAGCACATTCCAGCTCGCAAGCAAAGGGCGTTCAATTCATCGGATATGCCGCTCAGCGCTCTCAATTACTTAAAGAAGTCGAGAAATTTTTCTCTCGTCAGCACGAAGCTCAGTGCTCACAGACGACCGAACAGAGTTCGAGCGATACGGCTCCCGCTGAAACCGAGAGCAAAGTACGACACAGGTTGTCGTCGCACACGAGCAAGATTAACATCATAACAGCTGATATCACAAAAGCAGATGCAAATGTTTTGGTTTCAGCTTGCAACCCTGATTTTCTACCTATCGGCGGAGTAGCTTTAGCTTTTTCTAGAGCATGCGGACAGCAACTGGACGATGAACTTCAAATCTTCAACAAAACACAGCCTGGCGACGTCAGAGTTACCCCAGCGTACAATCTATCTGCTAATTATATTTTTCATTCCGTCACTCCAGACAACAAGGACCCTGAAATTTTGCGAAAATGCTATGTTAATTGCCTAAATTTACTCTTAGCTTTAGGCCAAAGATCCATTGCTTTTCCACACCTAGCCACAGGCGCTTTCGGGTTCGACTCAGCAGCCGCAGCCAAAATAGCCCTTTCATGTGCGAAGCAATTTTTAGAAGAACATCCTGATGAAATAGACTGTATTACGTTCTGCACTCATGCAAATTCTGACAAAGAGATATTTGAAGGCGAATTCAAACAGCTGTTCTCGTTTTCCGAATGTACAGATGAAATGAAAGAACGACATGCGAGAAAGAAGAAACCTAAACAGAAGCAAAATCGTAATCTTGTTACTTTACTTGCCAGTGCACAGGAAGGTAACGCTGGAATTTCAGAAAAATTTCAGAAAATCACACTTCCTCTAACAAAAATCAACAACCTTTTCTTCGTTGACATAACTGTAGGCAACAAGCAAATACCAATGCTTTTAGATTCAGGTAGTACCACAACTGTTATGAACAGGCAAGACTTACCTCGAAATATCAAGGTAAAACAGAAATTTCATGTCTTAAGTGCTTTTAACAATTCAAAATTTTCACTAACAAACGAAACCGACTTACACTTCAAATTGGCCGATCAACCTTTTCTGCACACGGCACTTCTGTATGAAGGGTCAGGAAACCTCAACATTTTGGGAAATGATTTTCTAACGGCACATAGAGCCGTCATAGACACAAGTAGACGAACCTTGCAAATTACTCGTTTTGGCTCCTGGAAATTGCAAAGAGAGAAGAATGCTCAGGAACAAGTACACAAATTATCAAAAATCGCCACGGAACATTTAGAACAGTGTATCCAACCCACCTACACAACACAGGAGGAAGTAAAACTAAACCCTAGAGAACAAGCGGTGGTAAAAGTACAGCTTATAAATTGCACAACCAGCGACAGTAGCCATATATTAAACCCAATTCCTAGATTTTCATCCCCTAAAGGAACTTGCATACCTACCTCCCTCATGCATGAACACGAACCACACGTCCTCATTACAAATTTTTCCAATGATCCAGTTACCATTCCGACATTCACGACGATAGGGAAAGCTGATGCTGTCTTGGAAATAATTGGCCAGCAGGAAACGGGAGACACAAACGGTCCTGCCGAGGCAAGGACGGAACCTATCTGGAACCCGCTAAAGGAAAATAACAGCGACGATAGGAAGCCACATCGACATTTTTTGAAGGAAAATTCTGAAGAACTCCAAAAGCGCATTTCTGAATCTCGGAACAACTTCGACAAAACGAAGATCGACATCAACCCCAACGTCTGTGAAGAAGACCGAGATAAACTACTAGAACTGACACACGAGTTCGCTGATGTCTTTAGTTGGAAAGAGGACGATATAGGAAGTTGCACCCTGTATGAACTGGATATCAATACAGGAGATTCGCCTCCGGTGTACACTCGACCCCACAGGATACCACCCCATACACTTCCAATCATGCAACAAGAAATCAAGAAACTGCTACAACAGGGTGTCGTTTCTCCTATTTTAGCGCCACGCTGGAATTCTCCTATTTTGCTTGTGAAGAAACCAAATAACACGTACCGCGTCTGCTTCGACGCTCGTCGAATCAACGCCGTCGCCAAGAAGATAAGTTTTCCGGCACCTCATCTCATAGACATTGTAGAGAGGGCGGCAGGTTTCAAATATTATTCATCTATGGACATCCTCTCGGCTTATTTTCAGATACGCCTCACACCAAGTAGCCGTGAAAAAGTGAGTTTTCAAGTGCCGCAGATGGGGACTTACGCTTTTAATTATGCCCCACAAGGATTTGTCACGTCGGGAACAGCGTTAGCGATAGCGCTGAATTTAGCCCTCAACGTCGTTGACAACCGCCATTTGTTCTTCTATGCAGATGATCTCCTGGCAGTCTCTGACGACGTATCCACTTCCTTGAAGATATTGCGTCACACTTTTGAAAGACTTAGGCTCGCTGGATTAAAATTGGCTCCTAAAAAGGCAAAATTCCTGTACGATGATATTGTCTATCTTGGACACCATTTATCCGAGAAAGGATGCGCTATTTCACCTAAAATGCTAGAAACTGTTAAGTCGTATCCGACCCCTACAAGCAAGAAGACTTTACGCCAATTTTTGGGCCTGGCAAATTTTTCCCGTCGTTACTCTCCACATTTTTCCAAACACGCATCAGTTCTTACACAACTGCTGAAGAAGGAGAGAAAATTTCGATGGACAGAAGCACAAAACGAGGCATTCAATGCTTTAAAGCATTCACTAATCACGAGCCCAGTATTAGCCAGATACGATCCCTCTCTTCCTATTCACATATACACGGATAGTAGCAAAATAGCTCTAGGGGCTGTCATTGCTCACGAAGACCCCCAAGGAAATGTTAAGCCGATTGCATATGCAAGCAGGATACTAAATGATAAGGAAAGAGAACAAGATATAAACATGTTAGAACTCTCTGGCATAATTTTTGCTTTAAAAGCATTCCGACACTACATCCTTTTCAAAAGATTTATATTACACACCGATTCCAAATGTATTCAAAATTTACGACAATCAACTACCCTCAAAGGCCGTCTTTGGCGTTTTTCACAATTTCTGTCCGACTACGATTTCGTCATTCAACATCTAAAGGGAACAGACAACAGTGCCTCGGACGCCATTAGCCGTAACACGAGGATCCAAGATGAAGCTTTTTCTCCTCTCCTGGAAGATGAAATTGTATCTGTTTTGAGAACACGTGAATTTGACCTTGCCAAAGAACAACAAGCAGACCCTTTTCTCAAAAATATTTACCTACATTTAATTGGAAGTAAAGAAGCCGACCCTAAATATGACAGAACCAGCCAGCAATTCCGTCTCCTAGATGATATTATTTACAGAAGGATCCGAAGTTCAGACAAACAGGAAAGGCTACTGACTTGCATCCCACATGCATTACAAGATATATGGTTCGAACAAGTGCACTCTTCTCCACACGCTCTCAACCATTTTGGATACTATAAAACATATGCCTATGCGAAGGACCGTTATTATTTTCCTTCTCAGAAATCCTTCATCTACAAGAAATGCAAAGAATGTGAACAGTGTGCACGACTTAAGCAGTCCCGCCAACCGAAGCACTTCGAACTACAAACAAGGACTTCTCTGACACCTTTCCAAATTATCGCCTTGGACCAATGCGGTCCATATGTCACATCAGGACCAGAGGGACATCGCTACGTGATCACGTGCACTGACGCAGCCACGCGTTACGTAGTAGCCGCACCGACACATTCTCTCACTGCTGAAGTTCTGGCGGATTTTTTGTACACGAAAATCATATTACCATTTGGCTTTCCAGAAAAAATCATAGTGGACCAACTTCCAGGTCAAACTTCAGATTTATTCAAAGAATTGGCCAACAAATTCCAAATTGAACTAAGCTTTGTCAGCCCAGGATTTCATCAGAGCCTTGGCTTAGTTGAAAAAACGCAACAAACGCTGGAAGGAATGATCAAATTTTATGTCAATGCCAAACACAATAATTGGTCCAATTTCTTACCAACAGCGGTCTCAGCTATCAACAACACGCCGCATTCATCTGCACGGTACTCACCTACTTATTTACTGATGGGTTATCATCCCCGCACCTTACCGGATGCGATTTTTCAAACCCCGCCGCAGCATGTGAGCAATTATGAACGACTGGAACACATGAAGCTTTCGCGTCGATTTGCACAAGATAATCTCCTCAAACGCCACAGAACGGACAAGGCACGGCTTGATCCTCGCTATTCTCAAGCAGCGTTTAAATCTGGCGATCAAATACTTTTGTGGAACGATCGACGCTTATCAAAGACGTCCAAAGCGTTTTCAGGCAAGTACGAAGGCCCGTTCACAGTAATCGAGCGACTTGACAAAAACCATTACAGAATTGAAGGGATCAAGCAAGGAAAACGGTTTGAACAAAAGGCAGCATCGGTCAGGATGAAACTTTACACACCACAAATGGTAACTCTCGATCAACCACGTACAGAGGAAGATAATGTGAATGCCTTAAAGTTACATTCAGGAGTGCAAGCTTATATCCCTCGTACTCTAGAGGGACTTTATCTGGAGGAATTCACAACTAGTGAACTTTATATATCAGAAGTTGACAACACTGCAAGAAACATTGAAACACTGGCAGTATAAAACAGCTACTTCCTAACGAAGACGATCATCATCATCCTTCATAGTTCCTCGCCACGACGAAAATTCGAACAGAAATAGTAACAACTCCTCAACTATATATTTTACCTCGCTGAATAACGCGTATAAATTATGCTTCTTCTTATAAATTCTGCTATTTTTTCTCTGCACCAATAACTCGCAGAACAAGAAGAAAATTAAATATATCTCGTACACGCGACAGCACTCGCCGCAACATTTTTTTTCTTTCTCATACAAGATTGTGCCGACCCTTTGTCACCGTGACGTCACTTTATGATGTGATTTTACACAGAGTAGGATGGAATTCTGAAGACGATACCGTAGCAACACGACCTTCTGCTTCGGCAGCATTTTGTGTACGTAAACAAAGCGCACGAACGCGATGAATATATCTACTGCATATGGGAGAGAGCTCACGTGTTCTCACTGTTGGCGGAGACAATACGCTATGCACCAACGCTGTACAATTCTCATTTTGTGACTTTTCAATAATTCATAACTACCTTCAACACGCCACAATGCCTTTACAGAGCATGTACGGGCCGACGTCTTCTCCACCTTTTCTCTTCATATTTCTTCAATTCATATAAATTCTTACATATAAACGGCAATATTACCAATCTAATTAATGTATGACAGCATTTTAACTTCTAAATTTTTATCGTGCAGATGTGTCCCAGCTATCGATGAAGCGAACTGAGAGCGCTGCATCGTTAAAAACCGACCAAACTCTCACACAGAAACACATTTTTTTTAACTGATACGACACACAACTCACACGATTTGGACAGAAATACCAAATCAAGTCCCTACCTCTTATTGTTACATCTGCCATTTTTGTGACACATATTTACATTAACTGGTATTACATATTTGATACTCTCACTCCATTTATTTTTTTTGAAGACTTTTCATTGTGTTTTGCTATAATCGAATGCATACTATGTATCTAATCTTATTATTTACACCCTGATTAAATTTACCATTTGCTCCTGTTCACGCTCAAAATTTTATTTTATGACAAACTAAACACTGATAGTAATCATCATTTGCTGTGTCATCACTAATGTACCTTCTCATATATATAAGGTGAAGTCTTTTCTCCAGAGTACATCCAGAAGTCATCCATAAGTGGCAAGCAGATTTCGCATCGAATTAATATTGTTCCTGAACTTTTCTTGCGAACATATTTTGTCTACAATCAACTTATTTGTGTATTCTTTTCAACATTTGAGACCTACTAACTTATCTTCGGTTCAGTGTTACCAGTGATATATTTATTCAAGTGTTTTCACAGTGTCACGTACATGTACGTCGTGCGATGAGATGCCGCTGAGACTACCTTAATTCCCAATTTTGGTTCCATCCGCTTCGGAATACATGACAGAAAAGTGTTACACTTCAATTAGTGTATTATTATTTGTTACGTTCTACAGTGCACTACATAGGCTACTTGCCTACTGCCCTACGACGAATCATGTTATATACGGGGTGTAATCATTTATTCAGGGACTGGTCTTTGTACATATTTAATCATATCTTAATATTTTTGTCAATAAAGAAATGTGATTGCCCCTGGCCAATCCCATTTCTTTTCAGGGGGAGGTGGCATGTCACGAGCCGGAAATAAAATGCTGTGTAATCAAAAACGCCAGCAGTCCCCGGGTGACGAGAGGTCGCCGAGGGAGTCTTGGTCGAGGGAGCGAAGCGCGAAGTGTGTTGCGAGTGACAGTGTTAAGTCGGTCCATTTAAAAGGTTTGGGCGAACCCACTGAGGGCACCTTCAATGGACCGATAGAGCGCCACGTCGTGACTCAACCGAGGAACCTCGAAGGAAATCAGGTACAGTGGTGACACTTTGGGTTTATTATTGTCAGTGTTTAGATATCTTGCTGGCTCGTGCGTGATCTCCCCCCCCCCCCCTCTCACTTGTGCGATTCTATTAAATATTGGTAAAGAGCAATGAGAGTAATTTATTCCATTCTTCATACACACAACCTCTTGCAGCCAAGCAGTTTACGCCGGCGAACGGCCTAAACGTAACACTAAACCTTCTTTCAAGTCCACTTTATGCACAGGCAGGATAACTGGGACTGGGCCTGCAGTTTTATTGATTGATTGGGTTTGTTTCTATGTGGAATTTTATGCACAGAAGAACTAGTCAGGACTGGACCTACAGTTTAAAGTAGGATCCGAACTACGGCTCAACAAATACCACTTTTAACAGATATCAATAGCAATACCGATGCTTGAAAATTTCAATAATGAAAAGTTGCTCATAAAGTGTATAAGTATTCCATTTTAATTATATGCATCACTTTACCAAGATTTTTGCTTTAAAATATTTGAGAATTACATCAGAATATTAAATTACATGCTACGTTATCACAAAATTCACTTTTCTCATACAAAACCGGTTTAAACTTTACTGGCCCGATGATACAATATGGTATAATGGTGCTGATTACAAAATAGATGTGCTTTTTGGACCTTCATACTCTTATGTTTGGGTGGAAACCCTGACACAGGTCTGGAGCAAGCCTAGGAACAAGCCTCTCTGCAACACATCCATGCCACATTTCCGAACAGTTTCACATTTTGGCTCATTATTCAACTTGTATGGCACCCAAGAATATGAAACATGTTTCATTCTCTTGAGAAACGCCCACTCTTTGAAAAGAATACTAACGTTTGCGCCTTCTCCCCAAAATAGCAGGAGAAGAGGGGGCAAACTACAGATTTTTAGGTTTTTTTCCATTGAAATTTGGGGGGCACGCCACCCCCAACCCCTCTTCCTCGGTTCAGCGTTCTGAATTGTACACAGTTGCATGCTCTTATGTTTTAGCTGCAAAACGAAACTTATCCAAAGTAGATACCTCCCATAGTGCCCCAGTTAAAACAATTTTCTGAGCAATATGCAAATTACCTATTTTTCGTAAAAAACAGAGTTTCACATTTTGGCTCATTATTCAACTTGTATGGCACCGAGGAACATGAAACATGTTTCATTCTCTTGAGAAATGCCCATTCTTTGAAAAGAATACTAAGGTTTGCACCTTCTCCCCAAAATAGCGGGAGTAGAGGGGGCAAACTCCAGATTTTTCCCATTGAAATTTGAGGGTGCGCCACCCCCAACCTCCCTTCCTCGGTTCGGCATCCTGAATTGTACACGGTTGCATGCTCTGATGTTCTAGCTGCAAAACGAAACTTATCCGAAGTAGATTGCTCCCATAGTACCAGAGTTATAACAATTTTCTGAGCAATATGCAAATTACCTATTTTTCGTAAAAAACAGAGTTTCACATTTCGGCTTATTATTCAACTTGTATGGCACCCAGGACATGAAACATGTTTCATTCTCTTTGGAAACATCCATTCTTTGAAAAGAATACTAAAGTTTGCACCCTCTCCCCAAAGTAGAGGGAAAAGAGGGGGCAAACTCCAGATTTTTAGGTTTTTCATTCATTGAAATTTGGGGACACGCCACCCCCCAACCTCAGTTCGGCGTTCTGAATTGTACATGGTTGCATGCGCTGATGTTTTAGCTGCAAAACAAAAGTTATCCGAAGTAGATTGCTCCCATAGTGCCCAAGTTATAACAATTTTCCTCCAAAGAGTGTTCGAATTTAAAATTCCCGCCGAGAAGCTTGGGCCAGAACGAGGTTACACTCGTAAACCTGCTCGGCCGTCCAAAGGTTTAATGAAATGTAACGGTGATTCTTGCATAATTTCCAGGATAAATAGACACTGTGGAAGTGTTGCACAGCATTTCTGCGAAGTCTGTGTAAGACCAATATGCTCTAAAAGTTTGGGCAGATGTCAACAACGACATTGGTGTCAGCTCAACCCTAAACTAAATCACTATTGTGCCTTCACCGGGTATCAAACCTGAGACTCCAAGATTAGTAAGCAATTATGTTACCATTATGCCATCGGCGATGCTATCTTTGCATTGTTGGATAAGGTTTTAATCGCCCAACAAGACTGATTGATTTGCTTTATTTTACATCGCTTTTCGTGCGACTTTTGGCTAATTTGCGAAAATGGGGATGAGTGATGAAATTGATAAATAAACAGTCACAAACATCCATGCCAGTGCCAGATCTACAATCCACAAAACCCTGCAGTGTGTGTGTAGGGGGCGGAGGGGCGGAGACAAGTAAGCCTTTAGGGGGCCCTCAGCCATTGACATATTAGAGGGTTCTTATATGAGCATATAAAAAATACACATAGTTACTAAGAGGGACAGAAACGAATACAATATCACAGGTAAAGTTAAAGTTCCCTGTGCATGTAGTCCCGTACCATGAAGGCACATTGAGGCTTATATGGGGACAGGGCCCCACATATTTTCGATGCCGGACATCTTGGAGGTGATGTGATCAGCACCATGCTCCGGTACATCAATAATCATATTTCACCCCCTGAACTCAACCAGTAACCCTTTCCTCTCCTCCCCAAAACTACCCACCCACCTTACAATAAACACTGGTTAAAGTACTTTTCGTTATCTATCAACTGTTTCTGGCAACACTGATCGTAGAGATGCTACGGTCAGTATTCTTTGCCTCTACTCCATGTGACACCGATCTTTCTTTCTTCTATCTTGAAAATGGGACTCAGATCGCAAAATACAGAATTATTTCTCTTCGTGTGGTAAGTGTTTGCGGTCTCCTTTATCATTTGTATATATATATATATATATATATATATATATATATATATATATATATATATATATATAATGTGTGTGTGTGAAGGTAGGTACAGGTGGCCTTTGGTAATAGTTTGCGGGGGTGAGGGGCAAGATTTGTAGATCCGGCACTGATCCATGCCCAGGATGGGATTCGAGCCCGGGACCATTGGCATAGTAGTGTGATGTGCTTACCACTCTGCCATGGGGGCCACCTTAATCCGCTGACAAGAGTTCAAGCATGGCTTCATAGCATGTTATGCTCAATCTACCCAAAACAACACCACATTCTGCATAGTATATAGTGAAGTGTGACTCAAATAAAGATCGGGGATCAAGGGTCAATAGGATGTAGCAAATTATAATGCAAGAGGTTTACGGTTCATAACAACTGCAAAAGGGCCCGCCCCTGTTAATTAAGGAAAAGATGAGTTATAACTGAGTGAGAATGCTCTCCACACTTATCATACCTGCCTGATGTTCTTGAAGAGTCCTTTCCTAGACGAATATGCAAGTTGTGTCCATAACTTGTCAGAGTCCGTACTTCGACTCTGACCAACACTCCGCCGTTATCCCGCACCAAGTGTATCGAATGAATTACCAAGTTAATTGAGAGTCGTTTCTCTCTGGACTTCATCTTTTATACTTCTGCCAGACTACAGGTTATTACTTTTCCAGTCCTCTATCAGCAAGGTGTACATTCATCACCTCCTGTAAAACCTCAGCACGGAGGCAACAGGAGATGCAGTGCATTCCTGGGATAACTTAGAGGCAGTAGACGGAGGCGACAGGTTAATGAACAGTGCAAAGAGAGCATTAAATGAGCCTCTTCTCTTACATTCACTCATTATACCTCATCAATAGATTTAACCTATATTTAGTTCCATAAAACAGTTAAGTTTGGTTCACTTATTGGTGACCCTCTCTCAAAAAGTTTTGGTTGAACACTTACTACACAATAAAGCTACATCAGCTACATTACACAGTCCGACAATTAAGTAATGAGAGAGTCGTTAGCAAGTTTCATTGGTATGACTAGAAGATTGGATGTCACAACTTGTTGGATGTTTCGGTGATCATCAAAAATGCATAATTTCAGCAGCAGCAACACTTTCAGGAACAGAAAATAATCCCACGGGGATAAATCTGGTGAGTAGAGAGGGTGACTGAACACAATCACTTTTTTTGGACTAGGAATACCTGGAGAACCAGTGCTAGGAACAGGATACTGAGGTCTGACATGTTCAGTTCTCTTTCATAATCATTCAGAGCACTACAATAGCAACAACCAATTACTTCCACCTTCTGGAACAAATACATAATGAATGAATGAATGATGCTTCTGCTGTGAAGAAAAAACACAAACCCTGTCTTCACCTCTGAATTTTGGAGCTGCATTTTCTTGCCTCTTGGAAAATTTAGCAACTTCCATTCTGAGATTTGTCATTCCTTAGGAGGATCGTAGCGAGAATACTATATCGTCCTCCACAATATTGGAATTCAAGAAATGTTTTTCCCAGAAGCAGTTTTCATGAAACTTGATGTGCAGCTCCATGGCAATAACGTGACCACACAATAACACCTCTCTCACGACAAGGTGGGATAATTTCCAGCATGCCCATCGCAAGTTCATGAGGTGTTGCCAGGTTGTATATTATGGACCACAAACACGTTATTTCACAGATAGAATGCACATGTGTGACACAATAAAATCAGTCTAATTACTTAATTGTCAGATTGTGTAACTTCATAAGTTTCCCTAGTACAATTATTTATCTTGTCATCAACAATTGTTACAAGCATAAAAACACAATTTGTTGTGACGTTTCAGGAGATGACGCGCTTCCTTCATCAGACATTTATTTTTAGTTTCATTAAAGATACAGTTATCAGTTATATAAGCAAACGTGTGTTCTCCTGAAACATCGCAACAAATTGTGTTTTTATGCTTGTAACAACAGTCGACTACAAGAGAAATAATTCTACAATGCATGCAACGCGTACTTACAAGAAAAAAATTCCATAGTACGTTTCAGCAGAAAGAAAATACTATTTTTACCTCTTTGGGTCAAACTTCGAGAGACGAACGGACCACTTATAGATGTTGTCATCAATGGGTTCGGCGCTGATTCCTGTCTCCTTGGCAGTCCGCATTATACTAACGAGATTATCTGTTAAAGTTTCTGACGCTCCCAAATTGCAAAAGATCTGTTGAGGGTGAACATTAACAGGCCCTGAAATAACAGTATGGCAACATATAAATAGCATCGAAAACAATAAAAGTAAGGTGGTACTAAGTCACTTCCATGTTAACAGTATAAATTGAGTGGGGTTTATTTAAAGGTACCAGGATATTAATTAAGCACATACCCTCGAAAGTATGCAGGTGGAGGCGGGTTTACTTCCCCCACCTCCCTTTTTTATATCCCAACTATGGCTGAGATCAATAATATGTGGAGCTCTGTACCTCCACATTGCCCCATACGCCTCCATGGAATGCGTGCACATTCACAGGGATGCATCTAGCATAAAAATTGATGGTTACGAGTAGAGTGGATTTATAGGCACCAAAAGCCATTGGAGCTGTAGCTCTGTATCCGTCTCCTGACCAGCCCTGATGAAGACTCCAGGATGAAGGTGAAAGCTTCGTCAGATTGTTAGGTTAGGCACTTCAGTTTATACATGAAAGTGCGCTAATGACTAACAAACTATTAGTACATTTGCGAGGAATCGTAACTTAAAGTAATTCTCAAAAAAAGAACTTTTGCTAATTTGAACAAATGCCTCAGTTGCATGCACAATTTTTAACAAGTGATGAAAAACAACTTGCACCATTTTAACCGAAAGAACTATTTTAAACGATGTTTCAATTAAAATTTCTCTGGACTGAACTTATGTTACCATTGTACTAATTACACACAAAAATTGTTTCGCAAAGAATTGACAATAGTTGGATTCACATCCTCATTTGCAGGGAAGCTAGGTTAACACAACCTGGCTAATTTAAATCACTTAGTTTTTATTAGTTTTTCTTGTATGTACGCATTGCTTGCATTATAGAATTATTTTCTTGTAGTTTACGGTTATTACAAGCATAAGAAAACAGTTTTTCTTTGTGACGTTTCAAGAAAGGAGCGTGTGTTCTCCTGAAACGTCACAAAGAAAAACTGTTTTCTTATGCTTGTAATAACCGTAAACTACAAGAAAATAATTAGTTTTTATTGTTTTTGGCATGAGGTGTGTTTTCCCTTCGTCACAAACTGCTGAATTGTGGCTTCAAGCAGCCACGATGGAAGCCGGTTCTTGTAAACACGAAATTCAAGCAGACAGGCAAGAGATTTGAAATTTGTTTATGATGGTACATTCATATTTGCACAGGTGCGAATTACTCACTTTAGTAAACAATAAGTATTTCATAAAATATAAAGAACAGTTTACTTATGTTATGCGAGTTTGTTCCATTTGTAAAAGCAACGTTTCGGGGGTCCACTGCTCCCTTCAGGCTCCTTCTCTGGCACGTATTATTGCTACATGCCGTGTCAATTTACATTGAACAAGGAATAAGGTAAAAGGTTTCAATTGGTAAAAGAATTGTTAAAAACTTGCCCATGCCTCAATTAAACTTTCCATACCCATTTCATCCTTTCTAAAAGCCTCTGAAAACGTATAAAGGTTGAAACTTAAAACTGTAAAAATGCACTGTCCTCAGTCACCTGTGTTGGTACCAGATTGCCTTTCTTGTGGAATGGAGGAAGTTCTTCGAGCAGCCATTGAAGCCGAAATGTTGCTTTTACAAACAGAACATACTCACATAACGTAAGTAAACGGTTTTTTATATTGTAACGTACAGAAACCTGGTAGTTACATAATACTGGCATTGTCTCGAAGTAAGGAAAGACAAGAAAAAGACACACACATACGTACACTTATCTCGTCCTCAGTTCTTGGAACCTGGTCAAGGTTCTACTACTTCCCCTGGTTGGTGCAAGTGAACTAGGAAAACCACCAAACAGGATATCATTGTGGCTTTTGCGATCCCAGGAGTGCCATATGGCCCTGGCGATTCTGGGAATGAACTTTGAAAACAACAGGATGTCATAAGTGCATCTGTTCTGGGAAGGGTGCACCAGATGAGTACGAAAGTACCCATCACTTCCTTCAAAGGTGCAAAGGCACCTGCACATCCTTAATTCCTAGAAAGGACTAAGTACACAAGCCACTCAGTGCAAGTGTCCCTAAGGGAGAACTAAGGGGGAGACAAAGGAAATGCACAAATATAAAAAGGGCAGTTGATTCTGGGAGTCCAGTCCTCATAATCCAGTCAGCCGAGGGGGAGTTCACCTACATCGATACACCGAGATGCTGCCAGTCTACTTCGCTCCTCTCTACCTTAACCTCTTAACTGGGTAATTTCCTCGTCGAAAGCCCAATCTGCCCTGGGAATTTTTGTTGATAAATTGATGAATTTCGTAAACCAATATTTTAGTTAATATTTCTGTGCTCCATGGCATACCATTTAGGTATTGTTTATTCTTTTATTGGTCCTTGTTGTACTTTTTACAATATGCGAGATTTACAACTACAATATATCTCGGATTTCCTCAGCAGGAAAAACACGCCGTCGTTTCCGATTTGCCTGAGCCATTATTGCATACGCGATAGAACTGAACGTCGGGCTGTGTTCGTTGCTTCCCGCTAACTCTAACGGTTACAACAGTCTGGAAGTCAGAGCCATCTGGTGAAACAAAGAAGAAAGTAATTTTACGAAGTATCTCGTCATACACAACAGATATCAGCAGTAAGAACATGAGAACGTAGTATCCCGTCATGCCCATTATAAATCAGTAGAGCCAGAACGGAGTATTACGTCATACCCAGTTAAGAGGTTAAGTGGGTAAGACGACGTTCCTTCCTCTCTATAATATAACTGGTCATTTATTTAGCTAGAGTCAGGCCTTAGATTGTTGTACGACGCTGCATGACCAATGTTTAATGCAGTACACAATAAACCATATTTAATCTACCTCTGTTGTGTTATGTTCTAGCGAGTACGATTCCTTTTAAGTAACGTTTGTATCCCCAGAGCGTTACAATATTTTATGAAATACATATTGGTTACGATGGTACATTTGCAGTAGTCAGTGCTTCAAATAGAAGCTCACGTTATTTCACGATATTTCCTTGCACACTAGAAACAAAATTGGCCGCAAATATGGCATATGTGCGCATCCTGACGTCACATCTAACCCACTATATGAACACTTTTATCTGTGTACGCACATGAAATATTATAACAACATTGTTTCACTTAGTATGCTCGAAGTGAGGGGAATGCGGGAGAATGGCATCCCCGCGGGTCCCTCATTTTTATCATGTTAAACAATAGAAGAATCTTCCCAGGTCCCCAAGGCTCGACCAAATATCCCCCAGTTAACATTTTCAACTTCAAGCGCTAATTCTCTACATGCAACACAAACCCACCAAATTAAGGTTTTCACAAAACTTGGCATTATTGCATACAGAACTGAGGTAATGTAAGATGACGTCTTGTTCACCATTTATCCTTGTTTCCGAATAACACGAAAGGTAGAAAATCATTTTCAGAGGAGTCTGAAATCACGTCAGCTGCTGAGAGTTTTGACAAAGGGCATTATATAAAACTATACATGTACTACATAAATTTCCCATGTCGGAATGAAATATTTCTTTGCAAAGCAATTTAACAGTTAAACATATGTCTACTTCATACAAGATTGACAGAATATTTCTTTTTTGTCAGTGGGGCCGACCTCCATGGTGGAATGGTTAGTACAGCATGGCTACAACCTCAGGATTCCCATGTTCGAATCCCAACCTAGGCATAGTTGTTCTTTGTGAGTGTCCGTCCCTTTACCAATATGATCATATCACTTATTCTTATAGTTGCGATTAGCCAAAAGAGGAAAAAAGGGAGCATAAATAACAAAAATCAAATTGGTGGTAAAACAAGCTTCTGCAGCAATCCATTTCTTAATTAATACTCTTTTGGCCACTTTGTGCTTTGGCAATTTTAAACACATGAGCACGATATCTCCACAGATGACTACATATTTCCTTACTTACTTCCTCCCTCCCTCCCTCACACTCTCTCTCTCTCACACATACATACACACGCACGCACACACACACACACGCACACACACACACACACAAAAGCAAATTAGTACTGATTGACTCCCACAAGCCTTCAGGTGGTTTGGCATCCAAGTATGAGTCGCCAACAAGTTGTCCCGTTTGCTTATCCTGATTAATAAGCGACATTTGGTATTTCCAATGATTTCATCCCTTGAGACCCACAAATCTGGCTAATACCAGATTTCAATCAGTTCAACATAAATAAAAGCTTACATTCTTCAGTGTATGGAGAGCCAAAGTCACGTAAAAAAAGCTGAAGTAACAGAAAATTGTGCAATAGGCACTAACCTTCATAATAGGCATTTATAGGCACTATAGAAATGCTTTTTCGGACTAGAAACACCATGAAAAACTTTAAACATTAAAGCCAATGTTTTACTACAAAGAAATAAAAGAGGCAAATAGGCAAAAATCGGCACCCTGGTTATGACTCATCAATGCAAGTGTCACTCATTTACACTTGTTCAAGAGTCAAGCATTTATATTGCAGAAAACTATTGCTGATTCATTTTGATTATTTTACTTCACATTTCTACCACTTTTGGCTAATCGCGCATATGAGGATGAATGTTGAAATGATGAAATTGATGAAGGCATAGTCACAGAGAACACCCATGCCCAGGTTTTGAACCTGGGACCCCTGGCATCGTAGCACACTGTGCTAACCACTCTGCCGCCAGAAACTATCATTATCCTGATTTAAAACAAGTGCCACAAGTACACAGCTCATACTTTAAAAAATAAGGATATAAATGGAAGAAAAAATGGCAAAAACACAGATACTATCACAAAATACGGGGGTGTCTCACTCGCTCTCGGTCCCAGATTTTTGCTTATATAAATCAAAGTAATTGTTATAATTTAAGAACATTTGCTAAGGACATACCTTGGTGTGTGAGAAGCGTGGTGAAATCATGAGAATGAGTGCCACGGTCATTCTAGGCGTGCGCATGCGCAAGTCAGCCATTTGATGCGGTTTTACGGACGCGTGCTTGTTACAGTTGTGAGATTGTAGGTGTGCGTTCTTGTTGTGAAGCACCTGATACAGAGTCCAATGTGGTTTGTGTTTGTGTTTGCAGTAACAGTACAGAAGACTAAAGGCAATTACTGGAAAACGGAGTCCGTAAAGCAGTGCCAGCGGCAATTTACGAGGGTGGTTCAGCATGCTCCGCCCCTGACCCATTCCCAGTGATAGTAGAGACCTGAAATTTTATATGTAACATTGTTCATTCTTTAGACTAATATTTCAAGAATTTACAATTTCTCTTTTCATTACACGTTGATGATCAGTAAGAAGTGTAGCCACATGTGAAACAATGGAAAAATCTGAGGTCCGAGCAGTGATAAAATATTTACTCAAGAAAAATCTAACACCGAAAGACATCCATGCAGATATGGTGGGAACTCTTGGAGACTCTAGCCTTTCATATGGTGCCGTGAATTTAAATGTGGTCGGCAGACCTGTGAAGATGAGCATGGTGGTGGCTCATCTGCAACGGTGACCACAGCAGAAATGATTACAAAAGTGCACGACATGATTTTGGCAGACCGGCGAGTGACTGTCCGCCATATAGCAGACACATGTGGCATCTCAACTGGCAGTGTGCATTCAATTATTCATCATCATTTGTTAATGAAAAAAATCTCTGCACATTGAATCCCGAGAATGCTGACGGTCAACCAAAAGAGGACACGTCGTGCGACAAGTCAGAACCTGTTGCGGACAATAAAGGTTGACAAGCCAAAGTTTCTGAAGAGATTTGTTACAATGGATGAAACGTGGGTTCACCACTTCGATCCCGAAAGTAAACGCCAAAGCATGCAATGGAAACACCCCCATTCTCCACCCCCAAAGAAATTCAAGGTTCAACCATCAAAGGGCAAAGTGATGGCATCTGTGTTCTGGGATGCAGAAGGAATTCTTTTGATAGATTATCTCCAACAGGGAAAGACAATCACAGGTGTTTATTCTGCAAACCTAATTGAAGAATTACGTACCGCCATCAAGGAGAAACGTCGTGGAATGTTCGCCCGTGGTTTGTTGTTCCATTGTGACAATGCTCCCGCCCACACCTCCCAAGTTGCAGTGGCTGCAATTCATGCAGCAGGGTTCAAAATTGTCCCTCATGCCCCTTATTCTTCAGATCTGGCCCCCAGTGACTTCCACCTGTTCCCGAACATGAAGAAACACCTTCGTGGAAAACATTTTGCCAGCGATTCCGAGGTTATGGATGTTGTGAATGCTTGGTTGCAGGACCAACCAAAATATTATTTTCCTACTGGGATTGAAGCACTGGAAGGCCGATTGGAAAAGTGTGTTAATGTTGCAGGGGACTATGTTGAAAAGTGACAGTGATTTGGTTTTCCTACGAGGGTTCCTTCTATGTCAGGGGCGGAGCATGCTGAACCACCCTCGTACAGTTCAGTCTTGATTTCAGAAACCAACTGCAAAGTCTTCAATTGAATATTTGGTGAAGAAACTTGAAACAACAGGAACATTGTTGGATGTCAATGGAGACGAACGTCCAACACTGCCACAAAGAATGGCGCAGCCTGTGAAAAAACAGATTGATGACCTCACCAACAAAGTCACAACATCAGCATGAACGAAATTGAGTCTTTCTTTGAAAATTGGGTCATTTCAAAGGGACTTTGGCCACCAAGATCGCCCGATCTTACCCCACCGGACTTCTTCTTATGAGGCTTGCTGATAGGCAAAGTGTATCAGAACAAGCCACAGACTCTTTTGCAACTGAAAGACAACATTCGGCAGGAAATAGATGATGTGCCTTCCGATGTGTTGATGGAGAGACCTGTACAGGCATGCCTTGATGCTCGAGGTGATCACTTCCAACATTTTCTTTGATGTCATCATGCTTCACACAATCGAAGGTATGTAAAAAAAAAAAAAGGTAAAGTGCTCCCCTGTGCATAGCACCATGCCATGAAGGCATATAGGGGGTGTGGGGGTAACACCCCACACTTTCTTGACCCGGCCGTGAGTGGGGTGATGTGATCAGCATCACGCCCCTGACCGCCTTTACCCCCCAGGGTTTCCCCCAGGTACCCATATTATGTGACGCTGGGTGGGCACCGGGGCCGCTTCCAATGTTAGAAAAGTTCCCGGATTTATGTCCGTAGCAAATTTTATTACATTGCAACAATTATCTTGATTAATAGTTTTTCTTGTATGTACGCATTGCTTGCATTATAGAATTATTTTCTTGTAGTTTACGGTTATTACAAGCATAAGAAAACAGTTTTTCTTTGTGACGTTTCAGGAGAACACACGCTCCTTTCATCAGACATTTATTTTCATTTTGACTAAAGATACAGTTATAACAATGGTTAGTAATTTTTAAACAAAAAGAATCCGTTATATAATGAATGTTGTCAATGTTACATTGTTGTAATATAGCAACTTAACTGTGAAAAAAGCAGTCTGTTGTATTTTTATTTGAGACTTTTTAAATTATGAATCCAAAATATCATCAGGCAATTCAAATTCATCATTGTTTTCACAAAGTCTTTTGATGTTTTCTGTTACATTAAATTTCAAAGATGGTGGCTTACTCCATTTGTGAAAAAGAAAACTCCATACTGGATCTACGTTACCATTTTCATTATTTAATTTATTCCAGTGTTCTTCTGCAATGAACGAAGCTTCCCAGACATTCAACTCTGTGTTTCCCGTTAATCTTTTTAAAACCCTTCTCTTTTTAATCAAATGTTTCTCTTCGATGATATGAGTTGACAAACCTGTTCTTGGGTTTAGATTTATAATGTCCAAATCATGTTCGTGCCATCTTATTGCCATTTTCCTTGCTGTTTGTCCCACATAATCCTTTGAACATGAACAACTTATATTATATATTCCTGTGGTTTCCGCATCTGGTAGAGAGTTTCTCATTTTGAATTCATTAAATGTACCTTCCAAACTTCTTGGTGATTTAAAAACAATTTTGAAATCAAAACTTCTGAAAATTTTTGCAATTTTATGTGAGAATCCCTTGTGGAATGGAATGCACACAAATTTCTTTTCAACAGATTTTTCATCTTTGTCTGTACTTCTCTTTTCCTTTAGTTTTCTTGCTACTTGTTTTTTGATTTGGTTTATTCTGTTAGTGTGAAAGCCATTTTCTTTTGCTATATTAAAAAGCCTTTCTTCTTCATTTTTGATATCCTCATTATTAGAACAGAGTCTTTGTGCTCTCAGGAAAAAATTTAAAAATATGTTATCCATTGTTATACGTGAATGTTCTGAATTGGTATGGATGTATTTTTCACCCGCTAATTTTTTTCTATGGACTGATGTTTGAATTGTTGAGTCAGTTGTCTTAATTTGCAGATCAAGGAAAGAAATTACATTGTTATTCATGGGTTCACAAGTGAATTTTATGCGACGATGTGATTCATTTAACAATTTAAATACGTCCATGATGGTGTTATCATTTTTAGCAATAATTAATAATTTAATGAATTCAAAATGAGAAACTCTCTACCAGATGCGGAAACCACAGGAATATATAATATAAGTTGTTCATGTTTAAAGGATTATGTGGGACAAACAGCAAGGAAAATGGCAATAAGATGGCACGAACATGATTTGGACATTATAAATCTAAACCCAAGAACAGGTTTGTCAACTCATATCATCGAAGAGAAACATTTGATTAAAAAGAGAAGGGTTTTAAAAAGATTAACGGGAAACACAGAGTTGAATGTCTGGGAAGCTTCGTTCATTGCAGAAGAACACTGGAATAAATTAAATAATGAAAATGGTAACGTAGATCCAGTATGGAGTTTTCTTTTTCACAAATGGAGTAAGCCACCATCTTTGAAATTTAATGTAACAGAAAACATCAAAAGACTTTGTGAAAACAATGATGAATTTGAATTGCCTGATGATATTTTGGATTCATAATTTAAAAAGTCTCAAATAAAAATACAACAGACTGCTTTTTTCACAGTTAAGTTGCTATATTACAACAATGTAACATTGACAACATTCATTATATAACGGATTCTTTTTGTTTAAAAATTACTAACCATTGTTATAACTGTATCTTTAGTCAAAATGAAAATAAATGTCTGATGAAAGGAGCGTGTGTTCTCCTGAAACGTCACAAAGAAAAACTGTTTTCTTATGCTTGTAATAACCGTAAACTACAAGAAAATAACATTATCTTGATTTCTATATGCAAAAATTTGGGGCAATAAGCGAGTGAGACACCCTGTATATATTATTACAGTAATTATTAGATTCCTTTACTATATGGACACTAACCTTCAAACATGTCAGATATCTTTGGCTGCTTCATTGCTGCCCGTAGCTCTGCCTCCTTCTGGCGCCAACGCTTCTTCTTGAGGCAGATATTAAAATCAAAGTCATCTCCGTCCATTGTGAAGCCATCAACCACCATATACTCTTCAGCTTCTGGTGTCTCATCCTCCATATCTTCCGACTGAAAAGAGAAAATATGTGTATTGTGAATAAAATTTCGTACGAGGTGCATTTCAAAAGTAAGGGCCGATCAATTATAAAAAGCGACTCACACTTGCACAGAAACATGAACTAGTCCATTGGCGACCCAGTAGTCATATTTTTGCCAGTCAGCTGTTGGTCATCCGTTAGTTAGAGTGTTAAAATAGCTGTGCGATTGCGCAATCCCACCAGAGTGAAGTAGTAGGGTGGAATTAGGATATGACTGGAAAATAATTACTAAAGAAATGATCTTTGGAGGTGTTGTTCATCTACTTCAGGGCAACTTATAGCCAGAATGCTAAAACCGTATGCCTTGGGCAAATCTAGATATCTAAGGAACAATAACAGAGACTAAATAGGCTTTGCCATGAATAGTATGAAGATTGATTGATTGAGTTGGTGTTTTAAGTCCACTTTATGCACAGTAAGGCTAATCGGGACTGGACCTACAGTTTAAAGTGAGATCCGAACCACTGTGTGCCTCCACCAGGTATCGAACCCGGGATCTCTTGATTACAGAGCGAATACGCTACCACTGCGCCATCGGGGAGGCCTGAATGTTATGAAGAACACAAAGCTTTATCAAAAGGTTGTTTCTCATTCATGAATTGTAGCAGCAGCTGAAATAGAGTGTACAGTCCGAATTGTAGAAATACAGGGTGGTGCGTAAGTCAGTTGACCCATGGAACTAATGACGGAATGAGGAAATAATGATCAAAATAGTTCACAGATAGTGATATCTCGTGATCACTGATAGGTTGGTGTTGCCTTGCAATTTCGCTTTGTGAGGAATAGTTTAGGAGATGGTGTACAGCTGACAAACATAGCAAGATTGTGACTGTTTTGGGGAACTGAACTTTGCGCCACTGAAAATAGTGGAAACTTATGTGCTGGCACGTTGTAACACGAATGTCTTTAAATGTTTTAAGTCCATGTGGAAATGGAAATATCATGTAATCATGTATCACCAATGTAACAGTTATTTATCTAAATAGTCCTGGCTGATATTTTTATGGACTTGAAAACTTTTTAATTCTGCCCCCTCTCCCGCAAGTTAAGCTCAAAGTTAGATTTTGCTCACGAAAGTTTGGTCCCAAGCTACACCTATGTCTATGAAAGTTACAAAGTTAGTATTATCCCTTCCCTGCAGGAGGACGGTGATGGGATCGACATTGTGGAGCTTGTTCCCTGTTACCCCATCCTGCCAAATGGGCCTCCCCAATGGCACAGTGGTAGCATCGTTGCCTTGTAATCAAGGGGTCCCGGGTTTGATTCCCGGTGTAGGCACACAGTATATCAGATCCCACTTTAAACTGTAGGTCCAGTCTAGATTAGCGTTACTGTGCATAAAGTGGACTTAAAACAACAACTCAATCAATCAACCCATTCTGCCAGATCTCAAGGAGGAAATAACGGAACACGTCCCTGGCCTATATAAGGTGGAAACACTGTGGAAGACTTTGGCTGCAGCTGCTTCGTTGCCTTTAATGCGCAACCACACTTACAAAGAAGGATGCGCACCATCGAAAAGGTGTCCGGAAGCGAGTGGTTCCAGACTTTGGAGCACACTCAAGGAATCAGAATAAATGGGAACTCTCTACAAGTGTGAACTTGACCAAAGTTCAGCACCTTTAGTACTGCATACAGTTCTGCCATGTAGATGGAACACGGAGAAAGTAAAGCTGTGACTGTGTGAGTTGACAACAAGGTACAACCCATTGACTCAACCGTCCATATAAAAAACAATAATAAAAAAACGTAGGTGTCTCTGCCTTTGGGAGAGAAGTTAAGAGATGGGTTAATGGGTCATGCAGGTAATTTGTAAGTGAGGAGAGACTGAAAAGCGGAAGGTTCCAAGCAGATCACTATCAACACCAAATACTGAGGATCTCTTCACACAGAGTGGCCTTGTGGCATGAGGATGAAGACGATACACAGTCAACATTCTCTCGTCAGAGACTGTGGTGAGATAGATGGGATTGAGGGCAAGTGGAGGTAGGTACTAATGAACAATAAGTTGCCTTTGTAGAGATGACGAGCACCCAAAACCTCCATAAACAAGTAGAGATTCGACCGGTACGAAATACAATGGGACACTGACGAATAACAGCACAATGAACAGTGTTGAGGATGCAAAGTTGAGAAGGATGAGAGATGAATGCATAACACATCCACAATCGAATTTCGACCTAATGAGAGAACAATGCGGTCATAATGCCAAAATGTGTGACTTAACACATAGAGAAGCTTGACAACTCTTAAACAAGATTACTTCAGCTGACAGAGATGAGATTGCCAGGGAACGAAATACACTTGCTTGCATCACAATATTGGAGAAGTGTTAAGCACAATGAAATGTTTTTGAATGAATTGAGAAGTTTAAAAATGGACAGACAGGTGTCAAGCTCGAAGGAGCAGCAGAATGATTGTGTGGAGGGTGCGGCCATTTTTACCCTGTAAAACAAAAGAAAAAGAAAAAAATGGTTGTGAAAATCAAATATACACTAAACACATTCAATTGACATGCCCACACAGAAAGCAGCATGGTCAACCCAAAGAAAATTACAGCAAAGTGCAGATACGTATTGACCAACCCTCGTACGTAAAATGATTTTCCCATGCTTCCATCTTTTGGCATTTTGGATTTTAGTTATCCTAACATTAATGAACATTCCTATCATAAATCTTCTCTATAGTATTTAATTCCGGCTTGGAACAAATTTTTCGCTAATTTCACTAATTATTGACTGATCCTCGTACAAAATGATTTCCCCAAGCTTCAAACATTTGGCAGTTTGAATTTGAGTTTCTAACATTGGGGAACAATCCTGGAAAAAAATCTTTCCTTTAGTATTTAATTCCGGATTGGGGCTAAAAATTTAAGCTAATTCCACCCTGTGATTCGATTTCTTAATGCCAAAGGTCATAATGCAGCCGAAATTCATGGAGAATTGTCTGGGTCTGAGTGTAATGAGTGAAGGAAAAGTACGGCAATGGTTTCGTGCATTCCATCTGCACGTAAAGTCATGGCAGCTGTTTTCTGGAATCAACAAAGTGTGCTTTGGGGAATTTCATAGATCCGGGGAAAACAATCAGATTGCCGGCATACTGCGAAACACAATACAAACCAGGCATGCCATACAAAACCAACGAAGTGGAGTCTGCACTCGGGAAATGTTCTTATTCATGATAACGCTAGACCACACACTGCTGCTCTCACTCTATAGATGAGTCAGAGGAGCAGAACGGAACTTTTTGATCACTCCTCGAATAGTCTGAAACCTGCACCTAGTGTCTATCATGTTTTTCTGTACATCAAGAGTTGGCTTGCGTTTCAAAGATTTCAAGAAACTGAGTTATTCAAACTGGTAGTGTTGGACTAGCTAAACTCTTAGGTGGCAAACTTCCATGCAGAGGGTATTAAAAACACCTTGTTCAACAGTATCAAAAGTGCTTTGAAAATAATGGTGACTATGTTGAAATATGAAGTGGATATGTAAGTGCTTGTAACCACTAATACAGTCTTGCTACACTTCATTTATTGTTTGTTATATTCAATCTGCCCTATTTTTTCAAATGAACCTCGTATAACAGTAGAGATGCAATTAAGCCAATTTCCAATGGATGAACATCAGCCTAAATTGGCAAAGTGAAATCAGCAAGAATCTCATATCAAAACTAAGGGCAGGCTAGATTAATCTGTACACTATCAACATCGTCCTCTGCGTTAGGTGTTAGAGTGGACACCCCAGGACCATGGTAAAATTCAAATATAATTCCCGGTTTTCAAGGCAAACTTTCCAAAAATTCAGTACAAAATGATGTTTTCTCTTGTTTCAGCACTATTAGTGACACTCATGGTGATAGTAATAGTGAACTTTACCAAATTACTGACATCAAAAGAACTGCATCTGTTGGTGTCGAGATGAAAGCCATGCGACAATGCTGCCATGCGACAATGCTGCCAGGCGATGAGCAAAGATGAAGGTCACGTCCCACGTGCAAATTTATTTAAGAGCATATATGTACAGTGCACTTCTATTAATTTTCAAAAACACCAGCAAAGTTGAAATATAAGTTATTACTTACATCTGACGAGCCCATGTTCCCACTGGCAGTCTCTGGATAGTATAAGGACCATGCTCTGTAAAATAGAAAAAAGGTGTAAAAATAATGCATAAAATACATATTAAGCATATGAGATAAAGAAGCAATCAGAGGAAAGAATTTACATTAGGATCCGCTGAAATAGCAGCCTGGTATTTCATGCACACTATTACAGATATGAATTCACATTCTGATCTATGGAAAAACAAACTTACTACCCTATCTGTCTTGCTTATGTTGCTAGCCACAGCCATGAACCGAATACTACTTCTTAACAATATACGAGGACCGTTCAATAAATAAGATTGACTGTGCCATAAAATTTGTTACAAAAATAATTGATGCACATGGTTGACGAGCCCTGTCGCCTCAAAGGAACAATAGGAATTTCACCCACCGACGTGAAGGTGCATGTGCAGAGGGGAAGGAAACGACAGAACATTGTGAAACGCCAGGCTCGCACCATTAGAGAGGAGGACAGCATGGCAGGTGCACGTGTATTGGACAACTGGTATCAGGAAGAAGTGTGTGCTGTGATTTGGTACGAATGGGCAAATGGCTTGACATCCACAGGATGTGTACGGTGACACTGTAATGTCTGTGCAGATGGTCAGAAGGTGGTGAAACACAGGACAAGATTGGTGGGAATTGGGTGGTTGTTTTAGCACCTAGTGATTTCCATTTTTTCCCATACATGAAGAATAAGTTACAAGGTCAGCATTTTCAAACTGATGAGGAAGTCCAGACTGCAGTAAGACGAGTGTAGCAGGGCACAGGATTGAACTTATCTAGGCACGCAGAGTTTGCATGTATATATTACCAAATAAAAATATTACAACAAAGGGAAACTTATTTTTTGAACAACCCTCGTATCTATTCAGGCATAATTTTAACATTATCTCTCAATATTATCAAAATTAATCCTACACAAGTTATAAACACATCGTATCAGCTTTTAAATGCACCTCAAACCCTTCAGACTGCTGGCATCTTCAACAAAAGTGTGATGATTCTTGCACAAAATCCTCACTTTTATGCTATTTCAAGAGCACAATTTAAGCACCTAGGTACAGATGATTCACTCTACTTACAAAAATGAAGCTACACATAAAAACTGACATCTACATCCTGAGTGATTTTCAGCCACTCAAATTCACATACGCTTTCAAAAATTTGCATTGGATGTTTTACTTTTGGAAGGCAGTGTACAACCATACATATACAGGGTGTTCCCATGACCTTCAATCACTCTGGCAGGGTGGATGGAGACTGATCAAGTACCAATAAGAGAAGGAACTCCTTATATTGTATTAATATTTCTAAAATAAGATAAAACTAGACAAATGCAATACTTACTTTGACAAGACATTATCCAATGACAGAACTTTTTCAGAGTCCAGAAGGTACTTTAACGAAAACAAGACAATTATTAAACATATCGCAAGAACAAAATTCCTTACCTGAAAAAATATTAACATAATATTGTGTAAAAAATAAACTTTCAGCTTCATAGAAGAAAATGAACAAAACATGGATACATAAATTACACATCAATTTTAAATAACAAACAAAATGCCAGGATTTTGCACTAAATCACATGGTCCAATTACTACCTGTCCTACAAACAATGTTATTTACAGTATTGGTATTCTACCTAGTCCTACCATAAATACTGTCCCAAAGTTGTAAGTAAATAGACACAAAATGGTGAGAGATATTTTAATATCAGAATAACATGAGGTGCATGGATGCATTATGAACCAAAATCACAAATAATTATTCGAAATGGCCACCTTTAGCACTGACACACTTCTGAAGTCTTCGTGGCCACGCATCAATGGAATTACGCAACACATCAAGTGGAAACTCCGCAGCTGCCTTCTGAAGAGACCGCTTTTAACTGTCAATATTGGGATGTCTCTTCTTGCAAGCCATCTCCTGAAGCTTGGACCACAATTTGTAGTCCAAAGGGTTTAAGTCTGGACTGGCAGAGGGTCAATCTGACGTGGAAATGAAGTCAGGAACATTTGCCTCCAACCACTGCTGGGTGGTGCGTGCTTTGTGTGCCGGGGCTGAGTCCTGCTGGAAGCTCCAGTTCTCTCCATGGAAGATGGTGTCGGTATGATTCTTGCATAGTTTCTGAAACACTGTCTGCTGGTACACTTTGGCTGAAGTTTTGACCCCCTTTTCACAAAAATGGAGATCCGTTGTGCCTTCCTAGCTCACACCCCACCACACCATGACTGATGCAGGATGGTGACCCCTCTGGATCCTGGGGGCCTTGTCAGCAGCTTCCCGAGAGGATGTGGCATACACCCTGTCATTTTGGGCATTGAAAGTCTCCTCAACACTGAACATTTTTTCTTCAGTTAAAAGGATTCGACGCTGCCCATTTGCCGCGTAACGCTGAAGTAACCGCTTTGATTTCCGGAGCTTCTGGAGCTTCAGTTCACTTGTCAAGAGATGTCCTTTGCGTCGTTTGTAGGCATGGAATCGCAGGTCACTGCGTAACGTACGAGACATCGACATTTTTGAAATCTTTAGCTCACGAGGCATCACTGACTGTTTCCGTACAGGATTTCGTCGCACTCGTGCCGCCACTGCTTTCACAAGTTCTGGTGTTCGTACTGTGCGTGGTCTTCCTTGCCGTGGGCGATCTTTAACAGTACCAGTCTCAACAAAGCGCTGGATAGTGCGGTACACAAATTTATTGGAGATTTTCAGCTTCTGGAGGGTTTTGAAAATCTCCCCTGGTGATTTGCTTACCTTGTGCAACTGTACCACGGCCACACGATTTTCGTACTCACCCCATTCCATCTTCAACACTTACAACAGACACCTTTCCACTTGACCAGCTCAACAAGCAATGACCCACGCTTCACGCTACCGCTCTTGCCGTCTCTCGCTTGTACGGGTGGAAGTACAGCCACCCTCAAACGTTGGAACAGTATTTATGGTAAGACTAGGTAGTATATTTGAAATTAAATTCTGAGACAGAAGGTGCAGCTGGCAGACTCTTATGAATATATTACACCAACACTCAATTAATGACATAACGTATTTACGCATATGTACGTGTCTAATGCACACACCGGTTCTTTATGGGGAAAAGCAAAAAACAATTACATCACAAGTTGCTAATACAAAAATTAAAGAACAGATTTCATTGCAATAGCAAAACAATTCTCTGGATTGAAAGTTTTCTCGCGAATAGAAAAATGTCAACGAAAGTAGCATGCTCACTTTCCACCAAGCAGTCAGTGTCCTTGGGCATTCCACAAGGCTCTATACTTGGCCCAAAATTATTCAACCTATATATTGGTGATATCACACTAATAAATTTAGATTTATCGATTAATCTGTACGTAGATGACTGCCTTCCCGTCAATGTTGGAGAAACGTACGAGGATGTAGAGGAGAAAATGGGAAACTTGTTCCCCAAAGTATTATTCCCTAATGGCCGAGTGCACCAACGTATATCAAAATTTAAACTCGGATCGGGAAAGGATCACTGGAAAATCCCATTGCACGAAGATGGTTCAACACTTGATCGCGATCTAGGAACATCAAAACGAGTTTATCTTCTGATCGGCCATTCGCCACTGTTTTGGTGGCTGATCCTGGTTCACGATACTGACGCTTCGACTGCAGGCAGTTGTTTTTGAATAGAAAAATAATGGAAAGTGATATCAAGTGCGTGCAAACGCTAGAGATTTTGGAGGTACAAAGATGATAATTCGAGAACTGTGTAAAAACTGCCAAAATAATAATAATAATACTTTGTGGTTCTGTGGTGCAAAGTCGTAATGTTTCTAAGTATTTTCTACCCCAGAACACAAAACATATACAAATGTCATATATTGCTACATGGTGTTGGAAATATTATTGTATAAATTTATGAAAATACATGTTACTGGACACAACACGACAATATAAATATATAAGAATTAAGAAATGAAAAATTCAAATACCACAGAACAGACATCAGTAGCATCAAAATGGAATGCATTTCATAAGACATTAAAGCGTTACGAGCTAAGGTTCTGTCCCGTAGAAGAAATTTCCATGCTATCTCCTCCTTTTGAGTTGTGCCGTTAGTTCTTTTTTAATATTATTATTTTTCTACACTCTACTACATCCTTGTACTCGTCGACAAGGTTGATTAGTACATAATCAAATTCAGAGAAGTTTGCGGCCCGAATTACCTTCTTCTCCTACATGTTGATACTTTAACACATGACACTACTCTATGCAGTTCTTGATTGTAATTTGTTTTAGCCAACCAATCAGGTATAACCTTACAAATTAATCTCGGATCAGTTGAATGGAATATCGTGAATGATGTTTTTTTGTTGGTGCAATGCAAATCTTTAAACCAAGATCATTTACAGTGCATTAAAATTTGATCTCGTTCATCTGCACTTCGAAATAATCGGCGCTGGTGCACGCGGCCATAAGATAATGTAGCACCACAGTTCTCTCTGTGGTCCGAGCACATTATATACAGAACGCATAGAAAAAGAGAGCATTGCATAAAGACATTTTATCACCACTTTTTTTAAAAACATTTTCAGAACCTTTCCCCCCCCCCCTTTACTGACCATAAATTTGCACCTTAAAATCCATTCCCTACCGATCATTTTTATTTAAATTGTCAAATTACAGACCAAGATGGATTCTCGACCCTAAAAAAGATTTATATAAATACGTACATCGTTAAGTGCGTTACACCAAAACTGCAGACTGGAATCTGCTTCCACATAAAAGTGGCCGTGATAGTCTGGATATTCTGTTGGAAAGGGAGATTCAGAATAACAAAATCTCTTTTATGAAATTGGCACTAACATACAAATCCAACAATTGTTGGGTTGCAAAAATTACTTTCATTAAATGATTAAGAGAATAAACATTTATTTTTTCCTTCTCTTGTTCACACAGGAGCCGCCGAATGGGCCCCACGCTCGCTGGATTTGAATCGGATGGATTATCCTTTCTGGGGGTATATTAAATCTCTGGTGTACAGCATGAAAATACATGATATTGCTCATCTTCGCACAAGAATCAAGGACATATGTGAAGCCATTGGCCCAGATTATGTCCCCCGTGTGCTCAACAATTTGCCATTCCATCTATAAACATGTGTGGAACTCAACGGAGAGCTATCACTGTTTTACCTGCAATACACAAGGCCGGCTCAGGTAACTCAGTGGTAGAGCAATGCTACTGTATGCCAGAGACCCAGGTTCAAGTCCTGGTCGAGCCTGCATTTTTCGCTGAAAATTTCTACATCTCCTGTGTGTGCCTAATGTTCAATAATCATTAGAGCCCGGATTTATAAGCAAAATGCATATTCTTTTCCAGTCTTCTAATGGTAAGAAGAAAGGTTATACTTCGTATTACATACATTGATGAGCTATTTAACTAAGGTTGAAAGTGCTTATAAATGCTTACTTCTGCAGAAAATGGTTATGCTTGCTTATTTTATGATTTTAATTTAAAATAGCATATTTTAACCAAATCTGCCATATTTCAATCGTATTTCAATCACACGACGGCATTGGAATGATGAGATCAATAATATATTTAGTGAGGACGGCAATGTGTTATTTCGTTCCTTGTGTGAAAAGAGTGTTTCTGCAAAGAAGAAATATGACATTGTGCAGCATATTAATACAACACGACAAGGAAAGTTCTAAGAAGAAATCTAAGTTAAATCAGCAACTGATTACAAGCAATGTAGGTGAACAATCGAGTTCAAGTGATACATTTTCCAAAGACTTGTGTTTAGCATTAGTGGGTGCCGACATTCTGTTGTGGAAATTAAATAATGCGCAGCTTTGTAAGTTTTTAGAAATATACACAAACAAAAGGGTGCCAGATGAATCCACATTGCGCAAAAACTATGTACCAGTGTTTTCAAGATGTAATTCGTAATATTCGGGATGAACTGAAGCTCAAAAACATATTGATTTCTATAGATGAAACCACAGATGATGCAGCAGGACAGTGCATGTGTAGTGCTGTGGTTGGTGCTATGAAAGCAGGCAGGAGATCATTTCTTCTTAACATACAAATACTTGACCGAGTAAATCATTCCACTTTTGCAAAATTTTTCAATGACTCGTTAGCTTTCGTGTGGCCAGAAGGGGTACGATATGACAATGTATTGTTATTTCTCAGTGATGCTGCTCCATATATTGTTAAAGCGGGAGCTGGATTAAAAGTTCTTTACCCTAAATTAGTTCACCTGATGTGCCTTCCTCACGGTTTACATCGGGTCGCTGAAACTGTTAGAAGCCATTATAAAGACCTGGATCTTCTTGTCTCCAGCATGAAGAAAGTTTTTGTAAAGTCACCGATTGGAACCCAAAAATTTTGTGAACTGCTTCCAAATTTGTCTTTACCTACTGAGCCAGTTATAACTCGATGGGGTTCATAGTTAGAGGCTGTGTCATACTACGCAGAATATTTTTATGAAGTGAAAACAGATTTGTATACCTTAAATGCAGAAGATGCAGCCAGCATTGTCACAGCCCAGGAATGTTTTGCTAAAAACGCATCCAAGAAAAGATACAGTACATCCATAATCGATTTTACAAATTACCTGATATTATAACACAGTTGGAAGCTGCAACATTCGCTTTCTCTGATTGATGAAATTTCAGTAGCGTTGTCTTCAGAAACTCACGGTGTTGCTAAAATTGCGTCCGACAAGCTCATTCAGGTATTACAGAAAAATTCTGGTTACAAAACACTGTGTCAAATTTATAAAAAGATTTCTGGTGAAGAAACAGACATTGAATAGGAATTCACCGAAGAAGAACTGTAGTGTGTGTCATTTGCACCTGTAACGTCATGCGATGTGGAAAGAACATTTTCACTGACAGACGCAGGAGATTCACAAAAGAAAATCTCAGGATGACCTTCCTTTGAATAAGGTAAGAGATCAAATAAACAAATATTTTTTCAGATTTTCATGTATTTGTTTATGCTTATTTTGGTGCTTATTTTTTCATTTTTTGTGCTTATTAACTTGCTTATTTTACTGTTTGATTGTGCTTATAAATCCAGGCTTTAATAATCATACACGTGTATTATGCAATTCATACCAGGAGGAGAATATTAGCCATTCAGCATTTTCATACATTAAAAAAATCACACACTTAGCAACTAGTGTCATTTAAAATTACATTTTAAACTTCTAAGTGCAAGAATAAATATATTTACCTTGTGGACAAAAAATGACAAAATCCTTTGTGGGTCCCCAGCTGCAATTCAGGGTAACACGCCCATCTTCACAGATCTCGCTCTACAAAAAATAAAGTATAACACAGCTAGGATTACATAAATTATTACACTAATTAACATTTTCATCCAGTAATGAATACAGCAATATTTACTTATGCTATTAACTTATACACTCCAAAGCCAGGGGTCCAATCCCAGCCTTGACACGTGTGTTACTTGTGAGTGAACCTTCACCAATTTTATCATGTCTTCCATCTTTCATCCTCTTACGGTTTTCAAGATATATATTTTCAAAGTATGGGTTGCCTTAATTTTGAAACACTGTAGTACGCACAATTGTTAGTAGGTGATTTCCTGGCACCTGAGATTCAGAGCTGGCACCTAGCTTTGAAGAAGATTTTTCGAGCACTGCTTATAAATATATTCTACTATCTGTTATTAAAGTCTGGATAATGTTATTGCAGATAACAATGCAGGACTAAATTTCTGTATCCTGTGCTCCGGAGCAGTGAGATTGTAGCGTAGTTCATAGCTACTACAACATTCCAGGGTGAATGTCAAACATATCTTGCATGCTCAGAAACAAGGTTTAAGAAAAAAATACTGTTGCTTGCTTTTTCTGTGCTCTGTATGAAGCAATTGATCCAAAATCAGAGACCATCCCCAATACTGATGAAGTTATATGGCCGATGCGATGGACCATCTTCAGAATTCAAAAATAGATGCATGGCTTTGTCTTTGCAAGAACTTTGTTGTAAATACAGAAAAAACATTCATCTGGAGGTACTTTGCAACTTCACATGGAAAAGGAACAGTGTTGTAATTGGCAGACAAGCAAAAATCACTTATTCGTACTCATGTAATGAGCAAAAGTAAATATGTAGCAATTGTGCAGACTGCTTCAGAGTTTTCAGAAGTAATAAGAAATCTCATGCTCAAAACTAAAGTTGTCTTGACAAATGAATAAGCAATTTCATGAAACAGAGACGTTACAATGCTGCTCAGCCCATTGAAGGTATCAAATCACTACGTAATGTAAAATCTATTCCAGGTAGAGGTTCATATACCCTTCAGAATGTTCCAACTCCTGAATTACGGGGAACTGTTGCGAAAAAAGTTTTATGTGTATTTCCGGAAAGTGTGGAGATTTTGGCTTGGCAATATGTTGTGGTTATAACGGCACAGTTCTTCTTTTGTTTGCTGACATACAACCTTTTCCTTAAAAAGGGTGACGGCATACTGCTGTGTTGAAGACAGAAAGAGTTGCAAAGTGTGTGCCTGGCCGGTATGGAGAACAGAGGTGTGTTGCAATCATGGACAAAGGATGAAGTGTGAGCTGTTGTTCGCTCTGAATGGGAACGTGGCACTTTCGGTAGGGAAATTCATAACCTTCTGGCATCAGGCATCCTCCTCTTGGATGACAACTGGACCCCACATTGTGGCAGCAAAGATCAACCATCTTCCACAATCGGGTGGGGATGCCTCAGGATTTAGCATCTCGTAATATTACTGTCCTACCTAAATACCTGATGTTGGTACGCAACATTCCGACGAGATTTCTCAAGCGGCGTCCGGTGCAACTTATACTGTGTGGCTTCTTAACTTGAATACAGGCCACCACTTCCATTACCTATCCGCTGGCCTATGCCCTGCTTCACTACAACTTGCGGTGGACCGTGGCCAGGTTGCCAGTCGACTCCCTTTCAGTCTCCAGTCAACTTTCACCACCGATGTAGTGGTTTACACGGATGCCACGCCTACGTCCATTGCAGGGGTTCGAGCAGATCGCAAGGAAATTTTTGTGTTTACTTGGAACCAGATCTTCCCAATTTTTCAAATGGAATTTTTATCAGTGATTGCTACTCTGATACTTTGTGTTGAATATAATGTGTATTTGTTGTGTGATAACATGGCCGTTGTACACTGCATGAAGCGTTGGGTTTGCCATGAGCCCTCTTTACTGTATTTAGCTCATATTGTTTACAAACATTGTCAATTTGTATGTGAGCATGTTTGTACAGAATTTAATAAAGCAGATGCTGCCAGTCGCAGACATCTGATTCGGAGACCGCAGCCGGCACTGTGGTCATGTGATTGCTCCTTCGAGCAATTGCGTGCCGACTAGCACCATTAGTCGGGCTGTTGCTTCCGAGTCCGGTGGATGTGCTGAGCAGCTAAGTCACCTTCCACCCAGTGACATCCACTTTTTCCCTGTTCTGAAGAAGGAACTGGAAGGGAAGCATTTCACTACAACAACAGCAGAAGTGGAAGTTGCCATATGCATCCTCATCCGTAAACAGGACATGCACTTTTATGAACAGGGTTTCTTGATTTTCTTCTGACTATCCCTCGTTGAAATTCATGTGAAGGTGAGTGCAGGCTATAGAGTGGGTGTCTGGGTCATAGTAAGATATGATGGTGAACAATATCCCAGTGAAGTTACGAGAAAGGTTCGTGATGAATATGAGATATCCATAATGATGAAGGCTGGCGATACTAACCACTGGAATTGGCCTTTGAAGACTGAAAAGTTACCGTACCCAACCAGACAAATTGTAAAAAAAAATAGACCTCCTCTCCTAGTTAATTCCATAGGACAGTTCAAGTTTCATGAAGTCATGCATTGAAGTGTGATGCATTGGACACGCAAACTATTTGCACTGGTGTTTCAGTGGCTTCTATGAAATTAGATTAATTACATCTCCAGTACCTTATGCTGTATATGAAAGTATATTTTAGGTTGGAAATGTTTTCTATAAAGAAATCTTGCTGCACAAGAAAAAGTTAATATTTTGTGTGATGCATGTGATAAGGCCACGGGGAACTTTAAAAATGCCAGTTTTGCAGTTTATAAAAAAAGGTATTCCTTTATTTCCATATTTAATATGCAGCCAAGTAACACTATGTTTGATAAATAAAAAGAATTCAAATATGCTAATTATATGTATCCATAAAAGTGTATCCGTACGTGAGGTAAAGTTTCAGAGTTTATTTTCACTTGTAAATTGACATTAAACTTTTCAGATGTTTTTTTTATTTATATTTTCTAAATATTCACCTATTTTTTGTGATGGTTTAGATTGCACTCTCCATAAATACCATTAATTAAAAATGAATACTGCAATTTTATTATTTGATATCGTGGTTTCACTTTTCAGAGAATTGCCCAATATATAAATTTTTCAGCAATTACAGAGTCCATAGTTTTCATAACTGTGCTATGTTGTAGGTACAATAATACTTACTACTAGGTTAGAAAAAATTATATAAATAATGTCGCATCTTCAAATAAACTGAGAAAATATTTATCTTACTGGAAAAGTCATTATGTATTCAATAAAAAATTAGATGATCTACAATTTACTCAGAATTCAACAAAATAATCTTCACGTATGCCTAAAATGAAATAACAATAGCAAAAAATCTTCATTTAAATTGTACATAAAAAAAATATTTACTTAATACCTACCTTCATCAACTTTAAAGCATGTGCATCCTTGTGCTTTTCTAGCCAATCAGTGAATTCCTTACTTAAGCTAGAGGCACCAAAACTGTCTTCTGTTTCCATCTTCAATCTATAATCTATATAATAGCACCCAGGATATCAAGCGCTGCATCTGAAAAGTAACAAGAAGTAGAAATTATATTTGAAGTGATATTAGATACTTACACGTGTAAGTAAGTAAATAACAGGAATTTTACTCTAAACTTCGTGGAGATTTATGCATAATGAAAATTTGGATTTTGGGACTCAAAATGGTTCCTTAGCAACATGCCATAAAGGTGTCGTGATGATCGAGCAGTAGCATAGTAGCTCGTACAACATGGCCGCTCTACTGTTGACATCCAACGTATATAAAGATAAAGTGGGTGAGTGGCTATTTACAAAAGTGCACACGGCACAGTCAGTCCCACCTCTACAAACAGTGTTGGTGAGAGAGTTTGTAGTGAACAACATCCCAGGACATGCTACGTGCAGCCATTGATATACAATTCCATACTAGGGCTCGCAAGTTGAAGATTGTAAACTGGCTGAGCAGCAAAAATTCTTTCGATTTACAGCAGATCCTAAACAAATAAACAAATGGCGGGTTAAAGATAAATTTTATGGTAAAATATTACTGTATTTCTGGGCCTACCTGATGGTGCAGTGGTAGCGTCCTCGCCTTGTAATCAAGGGGTCCCGGGTTCGATACCCGGTGGAGGCACAAGTGGTTCGGATCCCACTTTAAACTGTAGGTCCAGTCCCGATTAGCCTTACTGTGCATAAAGTGGACTTCAAACCCCAACTCAACAACAACAATTACTGTATTTCTCATGATAGATCAAATAAAAATTTGCATTTTATATCCGGTTTGTTTACCATTTTCCTTTTCATTTCACTAATTGCCCTGCACCATGGCAATGCAGTCTAAGGCATGCAGGGAAGCGTAAATACTTTTCCCCTGAGATTTTGGCTCGTGTATCGAACCGGTGCCCCTCTATCAGAGAATGATGACTGTTACCACCAGCGGTGACATGAATCTGGAAGATGTCATGTGCTATGAAAACCTTTTGCATTTCATTAATATATTACTCAAATCACAAACTTTGTTTAGGAAAGCCAATAAGTCTTAATTAGGTAATATAATAATCAATTACATCAACAAGTTACGAGTAGAAGAAACTGAAGAAAGTCAGTGTACAAACCAGTACCTTTTGGACTGTGAATCTCTTCTACATTGCGTTTCATGCTATAATAATGAAGAACATGATAACATTACAATCTCTTATGTAGATTTCACTCTGAAAACAAATGGAAGAGCTTTCATTGTCTTTGATAGTCTTTCCAGTGATCAAGATCATGGCCCACAAAAGATGCAGAACTAATGTTAATTTGAGTCCAAGCATGAAGTTCGGTAAAAATCTACTATTCCCCGGACACCTATAACTTCTTCGTTTTGTCAATTTTTTAACATTCATACTTACCTACCTGCTTCGCGGAACATTCTTTAAGGTGTATTCACATTTTTTTGATCAAAGTAATTGCAATTTTTCACATTACGAGTACTTCTATCTCATAGTGTTCTCGCTTTCCTGAGACACAATATGGCGCGTACACCTTCCTACATAATCGCACGTCGTGCTTGTTTTTTTGTCGATTTTCATTCGTTACGCAGTATTTCAACCTTCAGAACCCAAGAAATACCCGAGAACAAAGCTCATCTGATTAATACTTTAAAAAAAAAATTTTTGCATTGTTTTACGAAGAAAATTGTAATGTTTTGTGGCGCTATCCGTGAATGGTTTTTGGGGCTATTCGTCCCGGAATCAATGGGAAATTTAAAATAAAAAATCATTTTAGTTTGAAATTTTTGAGCCCAAATTTCCCGCTGATTCCGGGCTCCGCCCCTGGGGTAATTGACCTACAGCTACCGCGGCCCAGCCTACGCTCTGTTATGCTCCGGCTACCCGGCTTTCTCTATATAGAGTCCCCGTTAAAGGCATGTTAGAAGTTGGCCGGAGACACCTGCCCACAAAGTTTTAAATTTGAAGAAATCTGTTTCCAGGATATGGAAAACTTACCTGAATTTTACCACGCATCCACGACACGTCGTATTAGGCATATACCCACGGCCCATTCCTTCTAACGAGTAGCTTACATTCACTGCCATATTTTCGACATTCCTTTCCCTTCTTCACGATCCCGTGTTCAATTAAATTTAAAAATCCACTGGATTTTCCACACCCGGTACGAATTTCACCACGCATCCACGACGCGTCATGTTTCTAACTTTCGTTGCAAACACAGACAGTGTGAAACACTGGATTCCCAATGAACATGAACAAAACAATCACAACTCATGATGATGTACGAAGGAGTACATGCCAAACGCTATTGTCCGTCGGAGAATTAATTTTCAACAAAGAACATGAATGGAGAATTAATTTTCAACAAAGAACATGAATTTCCAAACATTCCCACATCACACGGTAACGGTTCAGATTGTTTTATGATTTCTCGTATCACAAAGACTAATTATCGTAGAATTTTGGAAATCATTGTCACACGAAATTTGAACCTTCCTTAAAGTAATGAGCACTGTTTGGACTCGAAAAAAGTTATTTATGTTGAAAAAAAAACTTGAAAATTACCTTACGCACTTCTCATGGACAACATATTCTCCGTTGACAAGCGACAGTAAATATCGTAGAAGCGTGTTAATGAATGTAGAAGTAAATCGGAACCTTAGTAGAATGCATTCAGGGGCTTTATTTTAATGCTAAAGGAACCAAACCTAACCTGCCTAACCTAACCACGAAAGCATATCTTGAACAAAGCCTTAAGTAATCGCTAAAACTCCACAGTATGTGTTAACAGATGTACATCGAAATCGAACTATGTAAAAATTGCATTCGTATCATGATGAAATCGCAATAAAACAAAAGGAACTTGGGCCACTCCTGTTTCTGCATGTTCTCGCAGATTATAATACTAGCTATATCAAGATTTTTTTTGGTCCTCCCCAATGGCTTAGAGGTAATGTCATCACCTTGCAATCAGACACACTCGGATTTCATACCCAGTAGGGCTGGGACATACAGTATGTAACATTGTTATTCGTACACATAGAATTTCCGAGGAAAAAATGTCATATCTACTAGTAAATATAATCATTTTCATATGTACCTGGAAATTAATGTTAATCAAGGTTTCAGCAACAAATGTCAATAAAATTGTATGTTCAAAATGTATAAAAAGAGCATATAATTTGAGTGAAAAGAGAAAAACACGCTGTTTCATGCAACATTGTTATTCGTACAGGCAAGAGCTTCAATCTTCCTCGCATACAGCGCCACCGCTATTCGGGTGATTTCGTGCAGTTTGCAACTTCGTAACAAGTTTGAACATGCAGGCGCGCTCCCCGTCAAGCGGAATGCTGGCGTAAGTATTGTTGTAGGCCTATCGTCTATCTATCAGAGTGTTCGAAATGGGCAAGGTGAAGGAATTTAGTTCCGATCTGAAGGATGTTATTATAATTTGGCCCTTAGAGGTTATTCGTTAAGAAAAATTGGACAAACAGTCAATAAATCACACTCCACAGTTCAATACATAGTAAACAAATTTAGAGAGGATGGTTCAGCACAGAATGTGCCGAGAAAACCAAAAGAGAGAAGGTTGAATAAACGTAATGAACGCTTTCTTTTAAAAAGAATGCGAGAAAAGCCCCGACTAAGTGTTCCTCAGTTACGACCGTTAGTAGAAAATGTTGCTGGCAAGATGATGTCCGATCAAACTGTCCGACGTGCCTTGTGGAAGCATGGATAACATGGCAGAATACCACAAAAAAGGCCGTATGTAAGTATGGTGAATCGCAGGAATAGACTTTCATTCGCGAAAGAGCACACCCACAAGGACCAGGAATTTTGGGATAGTGTCATATGGTCAGACGAGTCCAAGATTAATATATACGGGTCAGATGAGATAAATAGAGTCTGGAGAAAATCAAATAAAGACAATGATCTCATTAATACAGTTCCAAAAGTTAAACACGGTGGTGGGTCATTAATGAATTGGGGCTGTATGTCGTCCAAAGGTGTTGGTACCATCCAGTTTATTGATGGTATCATGGATGCATATGTCAGGCACAAATAATTAGTGAATCATGTGTTCCAGGGTGCATTATATCACATATTTGAAGATATTGAAGAACAATGTAAAGCCGAGTGTCCAAAAAATGGACATGCCGCCTATCTACTGATTCCAACAAGACAATGACAGTAAGCATAAGGCGCGAGTTAACATGAATTGGCTAATATGAAATGTGCCCAAACTACTACAAACACCAGCTCAAAGTCCAGACTTAAATCCCAGCGAGCATTTATGGGCAATTTTGAAGAGGCGAGTCCATAAAGCAGGCGTCAAGTCCAAACAAGAGTTCAAAACTGTTGTGCAAGCCGAGTGGAATAAAATAAGCTCTGAAACATGTCAGAAACTGGTTAATTCTATGAAGAACAGGCGTCAAGCAGTAATTAAAGCCAAAGGATACGCATCAATGTATTAGAACTGTGAGTCAATTTGCTCTGAATATACTTTTTTCTTTTATATTATTAAGTGTACGAATAGAAAAGTTGTACAAAAAATGGCATGTTTCTCTTTCAGTTTCATTTAATTTATTATTGTCATTGGTTATACAGAATTTGGGTAAGATTTTATGTTCCTAATGATATTAGTTATTGAATTGTAAAGAAACAATTTCAAAAGAGTGTATTTCCTTCCAGATATTAAAGCATTTTCTTTGAAACTCGGTGTGTACGAATAAGAATGTTACATACTGTATATAGTCAGTCCTCCAGATCCCACATTAAATTCCATGTTCAGTTCCAATTAATCTATTTGTGTATGAAGTGGATTTAAAAACTCAAAACCACACCCATAATATGTTCGATTTGGAAGTTCTCTGTTTTATTTGAAACATTAATGTAAATAAAAGCATTATCGCTGTGTAAAAGCGCACTTTATTTTTGCCTTTAGTAGGAACGTACAGTTCGCCATTTTGAAACCCATCCGTCTCTGGAAGGGGGGTTCCCGTGGTACGATTTTGGATATGTCATTCAGCAATGATTCCTTAGGTACAAACTCCCCACTTTCCCTACTATTTTAGGCCTACCGTCAAAATCATCGTTTCACACACTAAATGTATGGTACCCTGTTTATATTATATTAACAAACAAATTAAACATTAATTTATCATTGTCGTTTTCAGGACCTACATCAGAACATTCTCTTTGATCAGAACCATACATTTACTACGTTACGAAAACATCAGCCAATTTCCATATTCACCGCCAATTATGTGGTGTTCAGCGCTTAATTTATACATATACCAACTAGTTCTTGTAATATAAAAAAGGTCAAAACATTTCATTTAGTGTAATGTTATGAAGGTAAATTATAACGCGCAAGTAAGGTAACTTTAGCAACTGCTGAACATCTTTTATCCTAAATCAAATACTGCATAATTTTACAAGCAAAAAATCGATAAATTTTTATGTACAATTTGGCAAAATTTAACATGCTTACTTAGAAATTTACACCACAACAACTGCAGTAGAAATAAAAATTTCTTTGAAGTTTTCCTATTTGGTGCTGAAAGCAAAAGTTTGTTACCCGTTTTGTCGTACGTCTTTTATTTATTTACATTTTACTTTGGATTACCCGCTGGGCCGCTAAGCAGTTTTTCACATATTGTACGTCTTCTGTTTGTAGAATGCTTCTTCGTCTTCGTTATCCTCGGTCGGTTAGCAGACGAATTCCGTGGCAGGAGTAAAATTGACGCTTATTCTTACTCCTGACTCAACCATTGAGAAATGCCAAAAGAAGAAGAGAAAAGTTGGGGGGGGCTAGTACAAGGGGAATAAACAAGAGCGAGAGAGGATGGAAAAGAGTATATAGAACTTGCTCAAGATAGGGAAAGATGGAAGGCTTGTGTTGCTGCAGCCATGAACCTTCGGGTTTAAGAAGGAAAGGGAGTTAGTTAGTTAGTTAGAGCGAGGAGAGAAGAAGGAAGAGGAAAAAGCAAGAGAGAGGAGAGAAGAAGGAAGAGGAAAAAGCAAGAGAGAGATAGAGAGAGGAGAAAGAAGGAGAAGGTCCCAGGTTCTTTTTTTCTCTCCCTTCTCCTTTCTCTTCTTGGTGGGAGACCCTCCTGGCTCTCTCTCTCTCAGACGACTCCTTTCTCTTTCACCAAAAGTCGGGAAGCCGAAGTTGGGATCGGAACGGTTGTTTAAAAACCTTTATCACAATCACTGACGAGTCGGATATAAGCGAGTTTCAATTGTAAAAATAAATAAATGTGTCCGAAGGATAGTAAATTAGTACCAAAATGTTATGTATTAGGATTAACAGTTACATTGTAATTTCGTAAATTAGATTTAAATGAGTGCCTACCGACTGCCAATACAAGATCATAAATATATATAAATAAAAACTACTGTTCTAGGTTAGGGTAATCTGTTTTAAGTTTGATAAATTTAATTATATGAAAATGGCATTGCAAAAGAGGCCTAAAGGTGGAAATGAACGTGTGTTTGCTATAATAATTTTCCTCAACAAAAGAGAACATTTCACGAAATGTACACCATGCATAACTTAACTTACTGTGCCCTGGCAATTAAATAATATGTAAATATTGCAAGTCACTTCTATTGGGATTGATGTGAATGTGGCATTGCAAACAAGAAATCTACTGTTTCCAAATAATCACTGACAAAAAAAAGAAGGCAAGTAAAATGTTTACCAGTATGATTACCATTCATGCATATGTACAAGGGACGTTTCTGAATGGTTGTGTTTTTGTTTCGTACAAATATTTTTCAAAGAAAAAATATATAATACAATACTATATTTTATATTTGATTTATCATAAATGGTAAAAAGGACAAGTACACTGTTAGACAGTATCCTCACCACTTGTACGAACGTACCGTGCAAAGAATAATTTCCGAATGCGTGGTAGTGTGTTTTACAAACAAATATGCATACTTTTACAATGTCCATGCACGAAACTACATTACCAGAAACAGCTTAGGATTAAGCTTTCTTCTTAATGAAACATACATGTGTAGTACGGTAATACTTTACATTATGTTTGGTTATTCATTATGTGATGAAATTACAATGTAACTGTTAATCCTAATACATAACATTTTCGGTGTGCGGACGTAATTACCTAACTAACATTCATTTCTTAAACATATATTTATGTGTTACACATTACTTTATTTATTTTTGTTTCTGGGATTTCATACAAAAAAGCCCAAATCCGCTTACGCACAGTCTACTGTCCACGGTGCAACCAATGAAAACGTTGCATTTCTCGTATGAAAGTATGAGAATAGCAAGGCATCAAAGCAAAACGTCTCTAACATGTCGTTAGTTAACGGGCCTATAAAATCGCTTGAGCGAATATTAAAAGTTTAACAGGCTGCTAAGATTTTAGTGATGCGTTAACTATCAACTCGTTAAGAACGTTTTAAAGATGGTTGAGCGAACCGGGCATAAACTGAATAACGTATCAACGTTGTCATTAATAAAAGTACACAATGTTATTCTAGCACAACAAAATACAACGCTCTACATAAAGCGCGGCCGCACTGCAAGCAGAAGACGCTCGTCGCAAGCGAAGGTGCTGCCAGTGTTTCGGTGGCGCACCGCTCTATTCAGTTGGCTTACGGGAAGAAACCGAAGTGCGCACACTTTCTCTTCTATACGCTCTGCTATAATAGTACCACACTATTTTCACTGATATCCGGTGGAGGAGAAACCGATTCTGCAGCACTTTTCACTGTCGGTGGTTCAACACTAGCGCCACTTTCACTTGTCTCACTGATTTTGGTACTATTATCGTATGAGGGAAACACCTACGAATCATATATTTCGGACTTCTTTACATTGCTAACGTGTTGCGGAACAATTCTTAAGGCGAAATAATGCATTTCTAACTAAGATAATGTCTATTTCTTCTATTTACGAGTACTTACTGTTACTTGTTGTTTCGAATCTGTAACACATTATGGCCGTGATAGCGTACTGGTTTAGGGGGCGTTCTGAGAGTGTTTTGTCGATATATGCAGTGTTGCAACCTCGTTCACCGGAAAATATCTACTTTCGTGCCCGGATTTGAAATTATGCTAATACGTCGCATTTACGTGTAGAACTTGTAAAATAACCTTGCGACTTACCACGTTCATTGTCCATACACAGCAATTCGGAACCATCTTTCTTTCGCAATTCGTTAATGCTCTTCCTTTACGCACAACAATCTTGCAACCTTGAATATTGACGTCAGACGAGGAATGCCTACGTGGTTAGGTTAGGTTCCATTAGCATAAATACAAAGAAAAATTAATATTTTCGCTAAGAGACGCGTTACCTTGTATTGCCTAACATGAAAAAGCTATCTCCTGCGACGTCAGAACACAATGTTGCTACAGTGTTGTGCGATAAGTGACACCCATTCGGGGAAAATGGCTTGTTCCGTGGAGCTGCTGTTCTTATGGTAGGGTTACGTTACGTTAAGAAAACATAGTTTATTTCGTTTCTTTATCGATTACCATACTTGACCGCCAATTATTACATGCAGATTGGTGATTAGGAGGTCTCAATTAGTGAGTAGGCGAAATTTCATAGCAATTGGAGAGTGGTCCAGTATTGTAAACGCGTTCCAAAAAAAATTTAAAAAACGTGGTTCTAGTGAAAACACGGCGAGGCTGAAACACTGGCTACGGGGTTGCATCATCTTAACACACGGAACATTGCACTCTCATGCAGAAAGCAAATGGCGGGAGCAGAAACAGCGTGTCGGACAGAGATTTTCGCAGAAAACAACACGCATTCACATTAAAATGGATCAAATCTATATTCGGGAACTTCCACAACGCTAAAGAAATGATTTCCGTAAGTACTTTCTCCTGTAAATTTGAAGGAATCCGTTTCCCTCATACGATAATGTTACCCTGAATTTACGTATAATGAATTTATCCATGATGCAACAGAAGGTAAAATCACCACACTAATAACGAGAAACTGAACGTAACTATAAAGAGGGAGAGACGAGAAGAAACCGCACCTTCACACAACAGTCACGAAATAACACTGAACTCCCCTTTCTCTCTCTCTCATTCTTTCTTTCTCCAGTCCGTAACGTACATTCACAAACACTCCCATTATTGTCAGCGTTTGAAACAAACAATTCAAATACAATTCGGAGCACGATTAGCAATGAGCACAGCTGAAAGATTTCATTGTTGCAAAGAGTAAACAAAAGCGATTCTTGGAAATGGAGGATAATACAAGTTCTGAGCATAATAATAAATCAGAGTTAGAATCCTTTAGTCTAGTGGTCGGTGGGGGGAGTAACATGGAATCCTCAATCGATCCCTTTTAATATTTACTTCGAGGAAAATGTTGACAAAGAAATGTCTATTTTCTTTGCTTCCCTTTATTACATTTTCAAGTTATCTCTGTCAGAAACAGTTTTCATTATTTATAATTATTTTAAATTGTGCGTACCCCCTACAAAGTCTTCGCGTACCCCCAGGGGTACGAGAACCCCAGGATGAATACCACTGCCCTAGAGAATATGGAGACACGTGAGACAGATTCTTATCTATCCATTGAGTTGAGTGACTGACTTACGACTTCACCTCACAACAGGGGCGCCGACTTGTCAAAATTATTGGGGGTGGGGGGGCTCTGATCACTGAAATAAATTAATGAATGACTCACTCTCTCCCTTTTTTAAGTTTTGGTCTCAGTGTTCGGAATATCATAAAAGCCCATGAATTCCTCAAAAATATCAAAATTTTTATTCACAGTTCTAATGCAGAATATTAATTATCTACGGATAGATATGTCACATGTTTCGTCAACCATAATAGCAAAATATTCCCGACTTTTAATATCTGCTACCACGGAGCGCAAAACAGATCTCCCTAATATATCAATGATCTCGTTCTGATTGTCATGTGAGAGCCATTTGTAGCCCAAACGTCCTATCCACTACCCTAGTTCAAGCACATCGTCTTTTGAAGCTCTTTTTAGTCAAAATTTTAACAGTGTTCCCCTGTGCATAGCACCACGCCATTAAGGCGTATAGGGGGTGTGGGGGTAACGCCCCACACTTTCTTGATCCGGTCGTGAGTGGGGGTGATGTGATCAGCATCACGCCCCTGACCGCCTTTACCCACCAGGGTTTCCCCCAGGTACCCATGTTATTCGACGCTGGGTGGGCGCCGGGGCCGCTTCCATCGTTAGAAAAGTTCCCTGATTTGAACCGGCCGGGGATCGAACCCGGGACCTTTAGCATGGTAGTCAGACGCGTTACCGACTGAGCCAACGCGGCCACTGCTAGTATATAGTAATAAGTCATGTGTTTTGCTGTCTCTGGTCATAGCCCCCCCCCAAAGTAGCTGGTTTAGCCGTCTCAGCCCCCCCAAATTGATGGTCTAGAACATTTCAAATGTGTATTTAAAGTTAAGTTCATGTAGCACAATTCAGAGTAACCTTTACAAGAGAAGCAAAATAATACATTAGATCCTCTTAAGCAAAATTATTAGGGGGGCTCTGCCCCCCAAGCCCCATGGAGTCGGCGCCTATGCCTCACAAAGTTCTTGGTCCATTTCCTACCAGGGCATGGGATAACTTCATTCATCCCCGTGGCTTATTCTGAAAATTTGACCTGGTTTACCGCAACATTGTTATTTATTGTATATATAGTTATATATTAATGAGATAAAAGTAGAAATAAAACACGAATGCAGGTAAGCAAGTAAAATTAAAGCAGAAGTCGGACAACCTCAAGCAATTTCTACATTTGATAAAAGTTGGTTTACTGGCGTTAAACCATGTAACATGGGAGAATACGCCACGGATTCATCCTTATTGGCACAAGCTGGGTCGGATCTACAATCCGCAAAACCCCGCAGTGCGGGGGGGGGGGGGGCGGAGACAAAAGTAAGTTTTTAGGGAGCCCTCGGCCTTCGACATATAGTAGAGGGTTCGGGTAACGATAGTATAAGACGGAGACGGATTTCTTAAAATTTACAGGAGAAAAGACGAGAAAGTACTTACGGAATTGCGTTCTTGAGGACTTTCTGAAGCCGGGGAAATTGTTTTTTAGAATCTTGCAACGTATTTTGCCTGTAAATAAGGTATTTTTCGTCAATCATGCATCTCCATTGTACGATAGCTAGTGCCGCCATTACCGTCGACTACATGAATCAAATGTTCCGTGCGTTCGGTTATGTAACCCCCTCACAGTGTAGCAACCACGCGGAAGTTTGACAAGATGACGTGTGAGCGGGTTTTTCTTTTTCCAATGTAAGGTAAGACTCTAGTTTACGTCCTTTTCATAAGGAATACGTGTCATATATCGTTGGAAAGCTTATTTTATAAGGAATTCAACAACGTAAATCCCAAAGCGAGCAAAAATTTCCTGAAGGAGTAAATCGAGAAAAACCGATGTTGTCCGGATATGCGCAATTGAACGTACTGAGGAATTTTTTAGATGATGAAGCACATATTTAGGGGTGAAATGAGTGCTAATGGAACCTAACCTAACAGGCCTAACCTAACCTCGTGGGCATACCTCGACCCAAGGTAGATAGAGATTAGGTAAAGCCATCCGAAGATTGCCGATCTTGCACAAACGCGTGACGTCACCAGAGAGGGAGTGAGCTCGGCTGAAGCAGACGGCTCCTAGCATTTTTATGGGAGATTCAGAGAGCGAAAGTATATTATTACTTTTAGGAGGGGGAAAATATTAATTGTCATCCTCCAAGATGGTATTGAGGCATCCTTTTAATGATTAGTAACATAATTGAAAACGCGCTACTTTTAAAAGGGGGCAAAGTACATGTGAAAAAATGTATTTCGAAAATCCATATTCCTGAAACTTTCTGACCGATGCGCTACAAAGTAAGTTGCGTGTTCTCCTTTAGAATTTCGTCATTTTACAAATCGTAATATAATTTTAACAAAAACGTGGCATGCTAAAGAAGAATTAAAGAGTTTTAAAAAATAATTGATTAATAGACTTGGTTTATTTTACTTCGCTTATCTGTCACATATGGCTAATCGCAAAGATGAGGATGCGTGATGATATGATGAAATTGATGAATGGAAAGTAGACCCATGCCCGGGAGGTGATTCGAACCTGGGGGCCTTTGGCATCGTAAAGCGTTGTGCTAACCACTTCGCCACGGAGGTCAGTATTACCAGGAAATAAACAGAAAATGGCAATCATATGGCATCTATGTTTTAATATGCGAGAAACATTTGCGAGGAGATTATTGAAGTAACAAATAATTATTACTAGACGTTGTGATGAAAATTATTAATATATCTGAAATATCGGGAGTTGACCTTGCAGTCTCTAAATGTACTTTTAGGGTTACGCAAAACCTTTACTAAAAATTGCTAGTGTAAAATTATAAGCTATTAAAATTTAAAAGTTATTCCTGTTCGAAAAAAGAAACTTCCAAGTCAAATTAATATTTCGTATAAATACATATATTTTTCTTTCTTTCATGGGGCCAAGAGAGTATTTGGAGGGGACGGTGGCTTGGGAAGGCTATAGCCCCGGATCTAGATCTGCAAAGGGCTTCAAGTGGGAAAACATTGTCCAGAAGATGGGGCGAAATGATTTTTTTTAAAATGGCTCAAGAATACGTGTGTACGTGAGTACGTGTGTGTGTGGCGGGGGGGGGGGGGTGGCTGCGTGAGGTAACACAGTGGAATGTGATTCACAATACTAAAATTAAAATAAATATGTGGGAACAATAGAAATCAAAATATGTTGCATCTAGTGACGGCGCAATAGTAAAGATGGAGGGGTAAATCATATTTTCTCGGGGCAATCATGTTTATTATTCCGTTACATACCACACAAAAAGGCATATTTTGGCTAAAAGAGCATTCATTCATTTATTTATTTTTGTCGTTTTACTGGGGGCAGATAAGAGAGAGAGAGAGAGAGAGAGAGAGAGTGAGAGAGAGAGAGAGAGAGAGAGAGAAATTGTCGAACGAGAATAGGGGGCGTTCCTGCCCCCCCCCCCTGTAGTGTGGTCACTGCCTATAGCTATGCTGGAGAAGAATGCACCAATTAATACGCTATTAAATAAAACAGATACTTTTAAAACTTTTAATCAAATTATTTGTGAACTATGATTTAAATTTAGAGAGAACACATACCTGTTTAATTTAATTTGGATGAGTTAACTTCTGAAGCCTGCCATTTCCGAGCCTTCTTCCGGTGTAACTGCACTGCCCTTTGAGCCCTAGCTGCTGCGTTCAGGTGGCGGAACGAGCAGAATACTAATTAAAACAAATATGTGACATATATATATATATATATATATATATATATATATATATATATATATAACACACAACGTGTTGAAACTATTGACGGCGCCAAAGAAAAGACAGAAGAGAAAAATGGAGAGTGCAGTGATATTTTACGGGAAGCAGCAGGCACGTATCCAGGAATTCCTTTCCTATCTAGTGTACACAAAACAATTTCCTAAAGGAGGGGAGGGCTCGAACCCCTGATCCCCATCTTGGATAAGTGCCATTAACAATAATAGGGTTATAGAACATTCTCCGTCTTGTCTCGATAATTATTTCTTTCTTTAAATTATCGTCACTTTATTCAAGAAGCCAAAAACCTAATTCTATCAGTGTAAACTGAAAAATTTCCTTGGGGAGCGGCTAGGGCCTCGAGCCACCTGATCCCTACCTTGGATACGCGCTATTAACAATAACAGGCTTATAGAACATTCTCCGTCTTGCCTAGATAATTATCTCTCTCAAATTATCACCATATTATCCAAGAAGCCAAAAACCTAATTTTATCTAGCGTAAACTGAACATTTTCTGAAGGGGGGGGGGCTTGAGCCCCCTGATTCCCACCTTGGATACGAGCTGTTACCAATAACAGGGTTATAGAATATTCTCCGTCTTGCCTTGATAATTATTTCTCTCCTTAAATTAACGTCTCATTATTTTATTTGACACCACAAGAAACAAAAAATCTCATTTTATCTAGTGTAAACTGAAAACTTTCGGGGGGCTCGAGCACCCTAAGCCCCCCTTGGATACGTGCCTGGGAAGCAGTCACGTTTATTACACCCTTACATTTACATACAATATTAAAAAGTTCTGCTTTTAGATCGCATAATGCCTTTTTCACAAAAATGGGCAATCCCGCATTTTTTATATCAATCAAGCTGTGATATTTTAGATTTATTCCGTTAGTTTTCTGATAATAGTTTTCACAGCTTTCCATAGCATTTAAGCATGATTTCAGTTGACAAGAACAAAATAATCTTATTTAAAAACATAGAGCATAAAGAAATCCAACGCGCTTAAGTTAAAACTACCTTACAGTCGAAGCCTGGAGAGAACAAAACAGGGGTTCCTTCGTAACACGATTTCTTGAAAACCATTTTACACATTTGAATCAACTTTGTGATAAATTGATTAGAAAGGATGAATCTTAATAGTAAAAGTCGTAACTTTTCCCTTGCTACTATATTTTAGAAGATATTCGTTGTCAAATATCTCAATATTTGCATAAGGAACCAGCCTTTTCCGCGCCGAGCTTCTCGATGATGACGTCATGTATCCACGGACAACTGCGCATACGATCTGCGCCGCCGAACGAGCACCCCCTGACCTCGACCCCGTGAATGGATAGTGATCGTGAACAGAAAGTGTAAAAAGAAAAAGGTACTTACCCGAAGAGATGCCGGGTGCCGCACCACGATCGCGCACCGCGAACGCAAAGAAGCATTCACCATGCAGATAAGGACGTAAAGTAGAGTTTAGCCTCAATTTTCGCTTAAAAACCTTTTGTGAATAGTTTGTGCGGCATTTATCGGTTCATAAGTTTGGAAACACTGTACATCAGCTGACGATACTGCATATCAGCTGACGATAGACAACGTGAGTCAAAATTTGCCCGCCGAATTAGCAACGACCAAAGGTGATTACAGATGTATGAAAATCGGCAGAAATTGACACATCGGTATCGGCAAAAATCCGATATTTAAACCGGTACAGATTATACTAGAGTTTTTACCTTCTAATAAGTTTTATATTCTAGTTTTGTAAGATTTATTGAAAATTTGGTTATCATTCGTCATTATTGTAGAGTTTTTGTAATAAAATTATTGCAACTCTCATTCACAGGATTAACCTAACTATACATTAACTGGTACATTGCTGAACCAGGATCTGCTGTTGTATTGGAAATTCAAAAATGAATATTCAAACTTGAAGCAAGTGCTGAGAAGATACTTGGGCATACCTGCTGCATCAGTATTCAGTGTTCAGTGTTCAGTGTTGCTGAACAGATTTGCGATAAGAGAAGAAGTAGGTTACTTCCTGAAGTGCTTCCATATCTCGTGTTTCTGAAGTTCTGGCAGAACAGGAATTCATTTTGCATTTCAAAGAACTGCTTGTGTACTAATGTCAAATCTCTTGAGAATCCATGTTCTTCTTAAAGGTTCACATAACATTTTGTAGATGCAAATGTACATTTGCATCTCTTGAGAATATATATGTATATACATATGATATGCAATAGAAATGTACATAGCAAATTTATTTTTGTCATGCAGAAAATAACATCCCATATCTGTTTAATAATCTTATGTATCGGAATCGGTTAAATATCGGTATCGGTTCCAAAAATTATCGGTGAGTACATCGGCATCGACTAATTTTCAGCTTCGTCACATCCCTACCTGATACCATATTAAATCTATTTTGAATGGCATAAAATAACAATTTACTGTGAAAAATCGGGCAAAGTTTTGTATGTAAACTGTTAGATCTTCATCTTAACTAAAGTTAACACGTGAATTGAATTTCATTTACATTTTAAAAAATAAAATTGTCTCGCGCCGTGGCTTTGGACTCCGGCTACGAGAGGCGCGCAGGTTCGAGTCTCCTGAAGGGAGCGTAACAACTTTTCTCCTGAGATTTCGGCCTGTGTATGGGACCGGTTGCCACCCACCATCGTGAGGAAATTGGGGAGCTACGAATAAGTAGCGTAACACGATATGGAAACCTACGACGACGACTAGGGGTTCGTCATGCTGACCACACGTCACCCCGTTGGATTTGGATGATCTTTCTCTGCTGAGGCGTGTAGGGGCGAAACTGGCAGTCGGTAGGTAGGCGCATGGACTGGTAAGTAGGGGTGTGCGGGACAGAATTGTTTGGGTCGAGACGGGAAAAATTTGCCATTTCCTGACAAAGTCGGGAAATTTTCGGGACGGGAAACGTTCGAAATTTCCCGAAGCTCTGGAAATCTCGAATTCTACACGTCATTTTCACCTTAAGTGATTGTTTTTGCATTGCTGCTACAAAAACTAACGATTTCCGATAAGTTTCAGACATTTACAATGCATAAAACGTCGAGAATTAACGACATTTTAAAATGACCATTCGGTATTCCCGACTGCACGGAATCCCGCACACCCCTACTGGTAAGCGTTGGTTCGAAAGGGCTGTTGCGCCACGGGGTTAAAAAAATAAAATATGTTAATTCATCACCAGCATATCTACATTTGTTATTCGTCCTTGACATTCTTACACTTGTCTCTCTTTAGCTTTGCAGATAATAGGTTAAAAATATGCTGGTCAAGGATGGCAATCAAGAAAGATCTAATCACAACCTGATAAGACAGTTAACCGATAATGCTACTGACAAAATATACTTGTTTTCTTGAACGTGTGTTTTAGTTCCAGCCATGCCTGTGTACAAGGTGTTCCTATCGCTTCTATTGCTGATTGCTGGGTCGGGTGCCCGCCAATTCTCCAACCCCGTCATAGACAGACAGAACAATCCCGATCCTGGAGTCCTCCTCTCAGAAGGCGTGTACTATGCAGTGACCACCAGCGGCACCGCCTACGAGAAGTTCCCCATCCACTCGTCCACGGATCTCCAGAACTGGAGGAGCGAAGGGTACGTCTTGACGGAATCGACAATTCCACAATGGACGGAGGCTAACCACGAGTTCTGGGCTCCAGAGCTCCACATTGTCGACAACTCTTTCCTGGTCTACTTCACGTCTCGCGACACGGGCAGCAACCAGCTGGCCATCGGCGTGGCAAGAGCCGATAATGTTCTCGGTCCATACCAGCCCACGGACTCCCCTCTCGTTCTGAACCGCACCATGGGCAGCATCGACGCCACACTTCTGACGGACAACGGTGACAACTACCTCGTCTGGAAGGATGACGGAAATGGAAAGAACCCGAAGGAACCTACCATCATCTGGGCCCGAAAGCTAGCTCAAGATGGCCTCAGCTTCGCCTCCGACGAGAAGCGCGAGCTCATACGGGAGACTCTCCCCTGGGAAGGTGACCTCGTCGAAGGTCCATGGTTCGTTCAGCGAGGAGAGTACTTCTACCTCTTCTATTCCGGAAGTGGGTTCTGTGGCGACCAGTACGCAGTTGGAGTGGCAAGGAGTACAGGTGCACTGGGACCTTACGAGAAACACGGCGACCCTATCCTTGTCTCTAACGACCAATGGAAAGGACCTGGACATTGCAGCGTGGTGCAGGATGTAAACGACGCAGGGAGCTACGTGATGGTATACCATGCTTGGCGCTCTGGCCAAGTTTGCGGAGGAAACAGCCGTCTGATGCTGGCATCGTCCGTCGAGTGGTCAGAGGATGATTGGCCATTTGTGCGTGAAATTTGAGGATGGCCAAGTTCATATGTGGGTACATTAATTCCTAAGCAATTATCTTTTACCAGTTTCAAACATTTCTACTTAAACATCATGTAATTGAGAATTTGTGTGTTATTTCATTCATTAAATACTAGCAAACAAACGTTTTTTTCCACATTGCAATGCAATTATCATAAAAATTGCATAATTTGTATTCATGTCCAGATAAAATGAAGAAGACTTAGACGGGAAACTTAAAGGTAAGATACCTGTAGATCAGGGTTTCGTAAACTTTTTGTGTCAGAGGCTCCTCAGCATATCGCATGCATGTCCAAGGAACCCCTAGCCACAGAACATAATACTTAATTCAGTAAACAAAAGACAGAATTTTGTAATGTTACCATGTTTGATTTTTATTCATACGAGGGTGAATCAAATATGAACGAGCCTTGTGCGGAGAAACAAAATTTATGGAAGGAAACAGAGACATTGCCACATCCTATTTTTCTACATAGTCTCCGCCCTTAGTGTTACATTTTTCCCAACGTTGTGGTAGGTTCTTGATGCCGTTCTCGTAGAATGAAGCTGGGCGGGTAGCCAACCAGTTGCGCACAAAAGGTTTCCACCTGATCGTTGGTCGCAAATCGCTCGCCCCCCAAGTGCTTCTTTGAGGGGTCCGAACAGGTGAAAATCATATGGTGAAAGGTCTGGGCTGTACGGTGGATGCGGAAGCGGTTCCCAGTGCATTTCCACCAGTTTCTGTCGCGTAACACCTGCTTTTAGGCTGTCTGGCGTTGTCGTGGAGGAACAAGACCTGGCGGATGGGACAGCCTCGTCGTTTGCGTCGATACTGCACCTTAACTTGATCCAGGAGGCCGCAGTAGTAGGGTGCGTTGATGGTCCGACGTTCGTGTAAGAAATCCACCAGTAGGATCCCCCTCCAGTCACAAAACACCGTGGCCAACACCTTTCCCGCAGACAACCGAACTTTGGCCTTCAAGGGTTTTCCTTCGCCTTTCCTCCTCCACTCCATGCTGGCACGCTTGGATGCTGGGGTGTAATGATGCACCCATGTCTCGTAACAGGTAACGATGCGATGCAAAAACGCTTCCCCTTCCACGTCAAAACCAGTGTGAAGCTGGCGATCAATGCGAACTCGGTCATCTTTTTGAGCAACATTCAGCAGCTTGGGAACACACCGAGATGTGATTTTGCGGAAGCCCAAGTGCTTTGTGATGATTGATTGGACACTTCCATAGCTCACATCAAGTTCTGCCGCAATTTGCTTCACAGTGACTCGGCGATCCTGTTCGACAAGCTCACAAACACGAGCCATGTTGTCATTCGTCACACTGGTGCGAGGACGACGGGGGTGCACTTCATTTGCAACACGTTCACGGCCTTGCTGGAATTCCTTACACCACACCTTCACTCTTGCCCACGAGAGGGTACCATTCCCAAACTGGGCCTGCAGTCTCCGGTAAATTTCGGCCGGTTTGACGTTTTCCTGGGTGAGGAACTTGATGATTATGCGTTGCGCAAAAGACACTGGCGCACACTCTGCTCACTCATCGTGAGAGCTACTAAACGAAGCATGCGACACGCCGGCTGTTCTGGTTCCCAACTCACGGCAGCCCCACCTACCGGCCGCACATGTCCAATCACACCCTGCTACCCATTCCGACGCTTAGCCAATCAAGGCTCGTTCATATTTGATTCACCCTCGTATAATATAGGCCTAATATTTACTTTCCTTTAAACTTTTCAAAGTTTAATTAAACTTCATTTACATAAACATACTTCCTAAATGCATAAAAATTCTAAAACAATGTGACACTTGGCTAATTCTCGTAATTACAACAGTTGGATCTGGAAACTTACTTGAGAAAATTCACTTGGTACAGTTGTTGGACCAATGGGATGGATGGCGCTGTTTTCCAGAGACCAAGCATTGTAGGTCTGGTTCAAGCGTAGTCACTCGAAGCTCTGTTTCTGTGCTTCGTTTTGATTTGTGAGAGAGTAGAAAAGATACACTCACACAGGTGTGTTGTGAAAGGCATTAAATGCAGTATTGCCTTTCTATAAATGGCAGGGTATAGGGGATGTGCATGAATCCAGAAATTGATCAGACACATGGTGTTGTGATAAGAGGGTCTTCAAAGAAGAGTCACAAGATACTTCGACTAGTTGATCTTCCTCAAGGGAAGGCAGTTCAGGTTCAGTTTCCAAGAAGGGATTTCTGAATTTTATAATTGCATATAATTGCCTTTTAAGTACTTACAACTTACATTGTTATTGTGGACCCCTTGTACTATCGTCGCAGCCCTCCAGGAGCTCAGGGACCACAGTTTGGGAATGGCTGCTGTAGAGAATGACCAAGAGGAGGGATAACGTTGAGATGGACTTAAAGGAGATAGGTAAGGATGGAGTGATCTTGACCATAGGGACAGATGGAAGGCTGTATTGCTTCAGCCATAAACCTTTAGGTTTAAGAAGGCTAGGGAGTTAGTTAATGCATTATCATTTCCGCAACTAGATTAAATCAGATGTGGTTACATAACTTTCACCAATTTGGTTTATTCTATTTCGCTTTTATGCTGCCACTTTTGGCGAAGATGAGGATGAGATATGATGAATTGTCAAGGGATACTCGCAAAGAATATCCATGCTCAGGCCGGGATACAACCCTGTCGTTGTTTAACGCTGTGATAGCCACTTCATCAAGGTCTGCTTTTCATTTTAATTCTTAAATTTTCTTCCATAACTACCATTGCAGGTAATTTGACAGTGAGTGAATATTATCATTGAGAAATATTGAATACAAGTATTATATAATATTTAATTTATTTATCTTTATAAGCTGCATTTTAGGCTGATAGTAATTTGAGCGTGGCAATGATCAATATTTTTTTTGGAAAAAAAACTACAGTTAAGCCCCATTACTGGTGCAAGTCCAATTCATATTTACCTGTTCAGTGTAGCTGTAGGACCAGATTTCATTCTTGCGGACAATGACGTACTCCACCATCCTGAGGCTGTATCAGATCTCTTGGCTAAAAGCATCCTTCGAATGGAGTAGATAATATATTCTCCAGATCTCAACATGATAAGGAATGATTTTGATTGGTTTGGTTAATTTACACCATTTTTGGCTAATTACTGCAAAGAGGATGAGCGATAGTATGATGAAATTGATGAAGGGTTAATCATGAAGAACATGCATGCATGCCAGGATCCGAACCTGGATCCCTTGGGTCATAACATGATGTCAGCTTTCTAGGGAATGCTCTGAGAAGATATCTGGTTGAGATGAGACGAGACCACCACCAGGAATGATTTATAGGTGCATAAAAGCTCTGCTGGACTAGCAGAAAGCTCTGCCATAAGAACTGCACAATAATCTTGCTCTGAGTATGCCAATCATTTTTGTTTAATTATTGACACGTTTGTATATAAATTTGTGCTTTCTTCAAATTCTAGTTAACAGAAAATTGAAAATCAATAGCATCATATGATTTAAATTATGCTTGTTTTCTTTGTAAGTTTATATTTTGTTGTAAGTACAAGGTTTCTCAACCCCGGGCCGCGAGAGGTCATTAACTTTGTGACTTGCAGACCGAGCTGGCAACCACCTGGAAAGATGGCATTTTGTTAGGAGGAAATTCTCTCTTGCCAGTGGTGAGAAATCAAAGTCACTGAGGAGACCATACATTTTTGTAGCGTGGGTCAGGCAAATGATTAAAGTTGAATATTAGAAAAATAATAAGTGTTATTACCACAGTTATAAATGTTATTAGAAATAATAATAATTATTATTATATAAATGGGGAGACTCGATCCACCAATCTAGTCAATACCAACACAACTATTTTCCATTATTTCTTTTGAATTTTATGCAGTTAGTTTCTGAATGCATTCTAATATTAACTTTTGTATGTCTCATTCCAGAAAAGGCTTTAAATATTAGGGGGATTTTTTTTTTCATAAAGTTTGTTGTGTGAACCCTCATTTGTTCTTTGGATAAAATGGTAGAATACAACCTTGTTGCTGTATTTTTCATGCAATGTTTTCGATCCAATGCATTTTTACTTTGATTATTCTGTTCGAACACTAACTAATGAACTTTATTTCTGTTCTAAGAATAAGAGAAACAAACTTTCGGCGTTCTTGTATCTTTAAATGAACTATGTCAATTTCCAGGGGGGGTCTATCGACCCGTTCGACCCCCCCCCCTGCCGACACCCAAGCTTGCAGCCTCCTAATTTGAATTACAACTGTAGGGCCACAAGGGCGAAGGGACCTGCAGCCCAAGTTTGCAACCTGCTGGACCGATATGGTCTTTCGTTCAGGTCCTATATCGACTGTGATAACATGAAATGCTTTCACAACTATCTAACTAGGCGCACGTGGCTTCCTGCCTTCAAATTTGGAGGTAGACCGACAGGCACCACACCATTTTGTGCAGGAATTTTAATCGACAAATATACTGAACAGGAAATGTTCTGTTTAATTGGAATTTTCATGTGTACGAAAAAAAACACGCCAATGAAATTCAGAACTTACCAAATTAATTTAATGATATTGGCCAGAGGAAGAAAAAAAAGTAGGGCTAAGCCTAAACCGATGCCAGTGGTATACGTATCGGAAAGTATCGGTTGGAATTCATCTACCGATACCAGCCGACACTTTTCCGGCATATTGGTCTTTCACTGTGTGCGAAAAAATACCATGCGACATTTTCGCAAGTCTAATTACCCTGGAAATTATGAAAAAAATGAAAATTATTTTTTTATTTCCACAAAAATCTATTTTTTGATTTCACAACATCTAATTTAATATTCTAATGTAATTCTTGACCAATATTGACCAGTATTTCAAGTATCGGTATCGGTGGGAATCTGTAAGAGTATTGTTGTCGGTTCAGCCCTAAAAAAAATCCATTAGATTCAATCATTGTCAGCTAATTTAAACCAAATTTTGTATTTGTCAACAAGTCTAGACATAATCGAACCAGTACTTTTTGATTATGCCATAATATATTTATTAGTATTAATTTTCAAGGGTATTAATAACGTATAAAGTTGACAAAATTAGAAAGCTATTTATAATTAAACTTGCTAGTAGAATCAGGACATCGATTTTTAGAAAACCAATTTATCGGGTCCCGGGATCACAAAGGTTGAGAACAACTGATGTAGTGTGACTTCTAGGAAAGCCGAAACATCTTGACACTTCGTATAATTGTACATTTTTTTGTGTCTGTAGTCTGTTTGCTTAACATTGTTTTTTCTTATCTGTTCAGTTTAACTACGACCATGAGAAATGATCTTTTTTTTCTTCTTCTCTTCCTTATTCCCTTATGCCGTTAAGCGTCAGGTATCTCGTTCTATTCCATCTCATCCACTCAGTCCGGTCTCGACTCATTCTTCTCATTTCGTTCTCAGTTTTTCCATATTTCAGTCCTATCTTTTCTATTCTGTCTTCCTATGTGTTCCTTGGCCTGCCTCTTCCTATTCTACGCTCAATCCTCATCTCCATCACTTGCTTGGCTTTCCTATCATTCTATTTACATGTCCATACCACTTCAGCTGACGTTCCTCTACTACTTCAGCCATTGTCTTCTTTTGTTTTACCTCTTCTTATTCTGTCTCTGAGTTTTCCACACTGTTCTTCTGAGATGATGAAATACAGCGTGTTTCAAAAAGAATATACGTATTACAAAGTATTATTTTGTCCAAACTATCGATCGCTGCGCCCCGGCTCGGCTATTAGAGAAATGAATACATAGTCTAGTTTATATAATAGCCGCTAGATGTCAGTTGTGTTCTGTTTTGCTTGGTAACCGTCAGTTGTTTGAAATGGCTACTCCGCAGCAGAAATCAATTTGTGTTCTTGAGTTTGCGAAGTGCAATTCCGTGATTACAGTGCAAAGACGTTTCAGGTTGAGGTACCAAATTGATCCTCCGAATGGGTGGAACATTCGCAGATGGTATCGACAGTTTGTAGATACAGGATGTGTATGTAAAGGAAAGAGTCCTGGCCGCCTTCGTGTTCCTGAAGAAAATGTTGCACGAATTCAAACTGCTTTCCAACGTAGCCCTTCAAAATCAACTCGTCGTGCCAGTCGGGAGTTACAACTTCCTACAACAACAATTTGGCGTGTTTTGAGACGTCGGCTGGTTATGAAGCCGTACAAGGTACAGCTGTTACAAGCTCTGCGTCCTGATGACAAACGCAAACGTGTGGCATTTTGTAACGAGATTCTTGATGCTATTGACAATGACAACACTTTCGCACAACACATCGTGTTTAGTGATGAAGCTGCGTTTCATGTCAGTGGTCAGGTAAACAAACATAATGTTCGCATTTGGGGCCTACAGAACCCACATGCATTCATTGAACATGTACGAGATTCGCCCAAAGTGAATGTGTTTTGCGCGATATCCCGATCATCTGTTTACGGCCCATTCTTCTTTGATGGAAACACGGTTAACGGTCAGCAGTATCTCTCTATGTTACAAAACTGGTTGTTTCCGAGGCTGCACGAAGACAACTTCATTTTTCAACAAGACGGGGCACCCCCTCACAGGAGTCGCCAAGTGCGTGATTATCTGAATGAAACTCTACCGTACCGTTGGATTGGTCGTCAAGGAGCTGGCGACTTAGCATGTATCAGCTGGGCTCCACGGTCACCGGATTTGACACCCTGTGACTTCTTCCTGTAGGGTTTCATTAAAGACTATGTTTATGTACCACCACTCCCACAGAACCTGGAAGAGTTGAAGAACCGGATCCGTACTGCCGTAACATCAGTGACGAAGGACATGCTTGCCCGAGTATGGGAGGAATTTGAGTATCGATGTGATATTGTTCGTGTCACTGCTGGAGGACATATTGAACATCTGTAATCTTAACTTGAGAGGTTCGTAAGTATGTGTGTCAAGTTTCATCTTCGTATGTCTTCAAGTTTAATAAATATATGCATGCGAAATACGTATATTCTTTTTGAAACACGCTGTATATCTCAGAAGAACAGACAATGAATTATGACTAGATAAAATAAATAGATGAAACAACAAACACAGATTCCCTAGCTGTGGTGACCCTTTCCGACGGCACCAAAATGTCAATCTCCCTTCCACATAGTAAACCCTAGACTGACTGTATTTTGCAGGCTAGCGAGGTACGTTGCTCTGGCATCTGCACTCACAGCCAGCATAACCCTCTGTGGTGCACGTTTTTCACGATTAGCCAAAAGTGGCAGAATAGCAACGTAAAATGAACTAAACGATCAATCAACAAACGCCCTAGCCGGGACTGGAACAGTGAATATCAATGAGAGACATTATCCAAGTTTGACCACAGATTTTCATGTGGAAAGTTCATCAAAATCTGATAATAATTATTACGAGAATTCATGTTATCTTATTATCATATTCAAAGATTGCAATACCATTTTTTGAGGTCACCGTTTTAAAATTAGCTCTGGCACTTGTTTTTGTATTACCACTCTTAACATTATCATTTTATCAATAAAGCTTAACATGTTGATAATGTACTGTAGAATTTGATTAAAAACAAAGAGATCTTAAACAATTGAATCACTGAAGACAATTGTATCAATATCATAATATTTATGAAAACTATATTCATGCTATTTGTGTAGTTCTCGATAATTTCGAAGGTGTGTACATGAGTTTCATTGACTCAGAACATGATCAACACAAAGTACATATCTGAAATAGGACTTACAAAAGCCACACTTGACATGAAAAGACCGTTCTTTGTATCGTAAACAATGAATAAATTGAGAAAATGTTAATATCCTTGTGAAATATCTATTTTAGGCCTTTAAAGGAGTTGAAATATTTCACTCAGAAGCTCTAAAGGGGGGAAAATATAACCATTTCGCAATTTTTTTTAAAACTTCAACTACCCTTAGGAATGTTATTTAGGGAGGGGGGAGGATGCAATGGGTCACACAAACATCCACTTGGTTCCAGCAATTTTTTTCGTAAAACTAGATCAAATATGGGATAATGTAATGGATCGTTACATGTTATTCTACAGAATGAATTTCGAGGCTGACATTTTATATTGCAGATAGTTGCATTCGAAAACTTATTCTGTGGACAAAGCGAGAGAAATTTATTTCAAAGACAGGCATGAAGAAATAAGTCTGACCTTCGTGGTGAAAAATATTTCAACTTGTGCTGTATCTTACCGCCTGAAGTAGATGTATGTTTTGATATTCTGCCAGAATAAAACAAAATGAACCAGTTAATGGCAACAGAAGCATACAAGTACCTCCATTCGGAAATACAGGGTGTACATAAAATGTCTGACACATTTCAATTATTAATAAATCAGAAACTAATGAAGATACAAATTAACTGGTTGCAATGATAGATAGATAAATTCAAGAGGTTTTATGTCCTGCATCAGTACACTTCCATATCCACTCCTTTTGTCGCACTTTTGACTAAAAACAATATCTGGCGCATATCCTCAGAGAAAAAAAATCAATGGGGTTCTGCCGGGTGATATTTGGAGCCCAGGAATCGTACCACCAAGTCAAGTCTATCTTCCTGGAAAGTGTTCCTTCAAAACACAACAAACAATGATGGTGAACCTTACAAGAGTGATGAACATTGATGAACTTAAAGCCAGAATAAACAATGAGATAGCTGCTGTGGATGTCGGCACGTTGACCCAAATCGGGAAAAAATCGATTATCGTCTTGTCATTCTCCGTGTGATAAAAGGAGCACATATACTGAAACAGGACATAGAACTTTTTGCCTTGTACATATATCCTATTTGACACTTTAAATAATTAGAGAGTTAAAAGGTATTTATACACCTTATGAAGCCAAAAACTCAATATGCTGACCAAGGCAGAATTTTTTTTATTTTATTTTAAAACATAAAACTAAACTTTACATTTCAACCTTCTAGCAAGGTCTTCTTCAGACTCTGTACCAAATACAAATAAGGTACAAAACAGGAAGATATATACACAAGGTACATTCAATAAATAAACGGAAATACTTTTTTTTTACAGAATCTATTATTCGAATGGAATACAACACATGATAATTATTCAACGTAGTCCCCCTCAAGAATTATTTTGGGCATGTGCGTAACCAGTCATGCACTGCTGCCTGGACTTCCTCTTCATCCTCGAACCTTGAGCCACTAAGAGCGTCTTTAAGTGGGCCAAAAACGTGATAATCTGAAGATGCCAGATCTGGGGAATATGGGGGGTGGGGTAAGTAGATCAACTTTAGGTCATTGATGGTAGCTAATGCGACTCGAGCAGTGTGTGGTCTTGCGCTGTCATGCAGTAACAGGATGCCACTGGACACCAGACCACGTCGCTTCTTCAAAATTGCTGGTTTCAAATTTTCACGCATATGCGTATGTCACACTGTTTACATTTTGACCTCTCGGCACGTAATGTTCAAGAATTGTTCCCTTATGATCCCAAAACATAGTCAACATGACCTTACCAGCACTTCTTTCACCTCGCACCTTCTTGGGTCTTGGAGATGAAGAATGTCGCCACTCCATTGTAGCCCGATTTTGTTCAGGTTTGTAAAAATATACCCAACTTTCATCTCCCGTGACAATACGCTGAAGAAATGCCTCCCCTTCAGCTTCATACTGTCGCAAAAGCTCCCCGCACACATCTATTCGCCTGTCTTCATTTCTGGTGTCAAATGTTTTGGAACCCACCTCACACACACTTTCTTGAACATCAGTACGTCATGAACAATATGGTGGGCTGATCCGACACTAACGTTCATCTTCAATGCAATCTCACTCACTCACCATAATATGCCTGTTTTCCCGTACCAACTCGTCAACTCTCGCAATGTTCTTCTCCGTGAGTGCAGAGACAGAGCGTCCTGGACGTGGCGAATCTTGAACACTTGTTACACCCTGTTTGAACTTCTCTGCCCACTTGTACACTTGTGTTCGACTCAAACAGCTTTCACCATATTGCACTGCTATCCGACAGTGAATTTCGATTGGTTTCAACCCTTCAGCTAACAGAAATCTAATGACACTTCGCTGCTCCAAGTTGGTGCAAACTTGCAAGGGTGCCGCCATCTTGTTTAACTGATTCCCAGCACCATGTTCACAAGGCAGGCGCGTCAGGCCCATCTGTTAATAGTTCTAGGACACCACCACAAAATAACAAAGAAACACCAAACATGGTCGTATTTTCGATTTTTTATACAACTTGTCCGCTTAAATATTGAATGTACCTTGTATACGAGGGTCACTATTTATATTTTGAGCCTTGGCAACACTGATTGAAGTTAGGCGTGATTTGACGTTTGCACGGAATCGTCTGGCATTATTGACCATAACGTACATCAAATGTTTTGTCAATAGCTTGATTTGTGTTGTTTATGTTGCCTTGGAGATTGCGCGACAACAATAAAATGGAATTAACTCGTGAACATTTTCGTGCGATGATTTTTTACGATTTTCGACGTGGATTATCAAGACAAGAGTGCATCGATCAACTTACTTCCACATTTGGCGATGAAGCCCCATCCTTTGCCACTGTGAAACGCTGGTATAACGAATTTAATTGTGGCCGCCATTCGCTCACTGACGAGATTCGCAAAGGTCGTCCAAAATCAGTTGTTGTTCAAGAAAACATTGATGCTGTACAAAACCTAATACTGAAAGATTGTCTTGTGACATACTGTGAGATTGAGGCAACCATAGGCATTAGTTCCACCAGCATATATAAAATATTACATGATCATTTAGCTGTGAGAAAGGTATGTTCTCGTTGGATCCCACACAATTTGACAAAAACTCAAAAAGATGCTCGCGTCAATTGGTGCAAACAAATGCTCAATAAATACAATCGTGGTGCTTCAAAAGACGTATATAAGATTGTAACAGGTGACGAATCATGGATATATGCATATGAGCCGGAACGTAAACAGCAGTCGACTGTATGGGTGTTTCAAGATGAACCCAATCCAACGAAAGTTGTTCGCGCTCGAAGCACATCGAAACAAATGGTCGCCTGTTTTTTCGGGACAACTGGTCATGTGGCAACTGTGCCTTTAGAGGAACGTAGAACGGTCAACTCTGAATCGTACAAAACAATTTGTTTGCCAGAGGCCTTCGGTCAAATACGGAAAGCAAACAAACACCGTCGGATCATTCTTCATCAAGACAATGCCAGCTGTCACACATCTCGTCTAACAACCGACTTTATGAACAGTCAAAAAATCGAATTGATGGGTCATCCACCGTACAGTCCTGATTTGGCACCCAATGACTTCTTCTTGTTCCCGAATGTCAAGAATGAATTGCGTGGACAACGATTTTCGTCGGCGGAAGACGCCGTTGATGCGTTGAAAAACCATATTATGGAGGTGTCTCAAGAAGATTGGAAAAACTGCTTTGACAAATGGTTCGAACGAATGCAAAAGTGTATTGACCATAAAGGAGAATACTTCGAAAAACAATAAAGCAGTTTTCAATGCCAAATTCCTGTTTTTTCATTGTTAGGCTCAAAATATAAATAGTGACCCTCCTATACACAAAAATCACTCTCCTCCAGACACAAGATTATTAGAAAGTTGTTTATCTGGAACATTCTTTTCCAGGTGTTCCGGCAGGTGGCCTTCTCCTGTGAACTCTTGTTTCACCTGACAGGCGATTTAGATAAACATTTCCTTTCATCTGGAAAAATGGTTGACTCCTTATTTCACTCTCTTTTTCCTTATCCTTTCTTTCTTCATTCCTCTTCCTTCTTTTCTCCTCCTTTGCTCTTGTCCTCTCCACTCTTTCCAACACCTTCTTCCATTCTTTATTTATCTTATTTCATTTGTATTTGGTACAGAGTCTGAAGAAGACCTTGCTAGAAGGTTGAAACTTAATGTTTAGTTTTATGTTTTAAAATAAAAAAAAATCTGCCTTTGTCAGCATATTGAGTTCTTGGTTATCATAGTACCAGTACCTTCATATTATTTAAATCGATACCATTTCAGAGTTTGAAATATTTACGAAAAGACAGGCTAATCGGGACTGGACCTCACTTTGGAGTCTTCCAGTCGATTAGTTAAATCAAGGAGTGTCAAGGTTTCTAGGTTCGAATCACATCCTGGGCACAGGTGTTCTTGGTGCGTGTCCTTTCGTTACTTTCATCAAATTGTTACTCATCCTCATGTGATGATAACCAAAGTAAAGTAAAATGTACCAAATCCATCAATCAATCACTATGCATATGTGAACTTAAAGCAAAAACTAAAAAAGTAGACCTCAGTTTAAAGTAACATCAGAACCACTATGTGGCCCCACAGGGTATCAAACTAAGAACCTCTTGATTACAAGAGGCATTACATTTATTTATGGAAGAATTTGCCAAGATGTGATCGACACTTGTTACTTGAGATGACACTTATAATTTATGTCAAACTTTTTAAACAGTTGGAAATTGTGTAATTTGCAATATTGCCATTTTGAAATTGATTGGAATCTTAACTATTGATTTATCGTGTGAGAAGCAGAGTGACAATTTACCAAGTTTACAGGAGACAGGAAACAATGTATTCTTAGAAATATGTCTTATCCCTTAAAAAGAGCCATGTTGGAGACACGTGACCGCACCTTTCTGTTAAGGATTAGAAGTGAAGATATGTCGATCTGACTCCCAATACATCTCTTTAGAGGAGATACGAGTATGCTAAACAAAACCAAAAACTGCATTTTTGGAGTTATGTTTTTCTGGTTCTTATATGACAGCATGGGCGTCTGGAAGGGGGGGGCAAGGGAGGGCCGTGGCCCACCCTGGAAAATGAAAGTCAACCAAAAATTATGTATTTTACACATATAATTTCATTTTAGCCACAATAATACGTTAATTATTGCATGAACACCATAAATTCAAATTTAAGCAATGTTTTTTTAGGGAACAACACTATTTTTGGGGAAAATGTGCCTGGTTTGCCCCCCTGGAAAAAAATACCTTCCTTGCCCCTCCCTGGAAAAAATCCTGCGGACGTCCATGTATGACAGATCAATATATGAGGGCCATCCGGAAAGTAGTACCAGTTTGTGCTGTGTGGAGCGCTAGTGACGTGAGTAGCTGCCACTCAAGGTCAAACAACTTCAGTTGACTGTCTTTTCAGTGGTGCGAAGCTTTGTAGCATTGTCATTGTAGTTATTGTTTCTGTGAATGTTTACTTGTGAAGTTAGGGCTGTGATCAGATTTCTCAACAACAGGAACGTGCGACCATGTGATATTCAACTTCAATTAAAGGGGGTTTATGTAGAAAATATTGTTGATCAGTCTGTTCAGCGCTGGTGTCGATGTCCATGATGATGAACGTTCCGGGTGTCCGTCTGTCATTACGGAGAAACTGCTGAGTGCAGTTGATGAAGTCATCAAGAACGATCGGTGCATCACACTGGATGAAATCAGTGTGATTTCAGAAATTTTCACCATGCACCCTACACTCCAGACTTGGCTCTATCAGATTTTCATCTCTTCACAAAACTAAATGACTTTTTGGGAGGAAAGGCATTTCACAGTGATGAGGAACTGAAAGAAGGGGTGACTACTTTTGTCAATGGACTGGCAGCAGAGGAATATGAAGCTGGGTTACAAAAACTTGTCACACATTATGACAAATGCTTAAATGTACATGGTGACTATGTTGAGAAGTAGTTTAAAGTTTGTTGTTAATAATTAAAAGTTTTTTTTTAAAAAAATATGTTAATTTTTTTAAAATTCAAAAACTGGTACTACTTTCCGGATGGCGCACGTATTTGTTAGATTGATTGATTGATTTGGTGTTTTAAGTCCACTTTATTCACAGGAAGGCTAATCGGGACTGGACCTACAGTTTAAAGTGGGCTACACTATGCGCTTCCACCGGGTACCGAACCTGGGACCCCTTCATTACAAGTTGACGACGCTACCACTGCGCCATCGGGGAGGCACGTATTTATTAGAAACTTCCTTCATAAATCACATGCATATGATGCTGGTCTGTAGTTCTGCCAGAAAACAGTTGATCTTCAGAAGATATCTACCACATCTGTGGTGGCTTTACAAAAAGACAACCACCACTTCTCCTCCGAAACTCTGACTTCACTGTTGCCAACCACAGCAAACAGCAACAACACAAGCTTCAATCACAATTTCAAAGTTGTGATTATCTACGAATCTCTCTTCTCCTACATGTTTCGAAATACACAGAGCAAAGGAACACTGGTGAAAATGCATTTTTGTCCAATGCCTCTTCTCTATAATCTTCCCTCATCTGGTTACACTGTAGTACAACACAAACAAGATCTTTGTTTCTACAGTGAGCATGAGATCAGGCTGTGAAATACTGACTTTCATTTTGCATGGTAAGATATATTGTATTTCACCACATAATCGTCACAGATTTTACACCATCTTTTTTTTTTCTTGCAAAAAAGTGGTAAAAAAAAAGGTAAAGTGTTCCCCTGTGCATAGCACCACGCCATGAAGGCGTATAGGGGGTGTGGGGGTAACGCCCCACACTTTCTTGATCCGGTCGTGAGTGGGGGTGATGTGATCAGCATCACGCCCCTGACCGCCTTTACCCCCCCAGGGTTTCCCCCAGGTACCCATGTTATTCGACGCTGGGTGGGCGCCGGGGCCGCTTCCACCGTTAGAAAAGTTCCCGGATTTCAACCGGCCGGGGATCGAACCCGGGACCTTGAGCATGGTAGTCAGACGCGTTACCGACTGAGCCACCGCGGCCAAAAGTGGGGAGAAACCATTATATGAAGCTTTTTCAAAAACAAATGTGCCAGCATTACTGGTATTTAAAAATAATTTATTAGTAAATTGTCCTTGGTGCAAGATTAGGATGCACGGAATATTTAGGAATACGAGGGGGTACCCAAAAAAACCCAGAATAGCGCTGCGCAGGGCGGAGCATACATAGTACGAATTTTTCCCGCTAGGCAAGCATCGAGGAATTCATTGTGAGTTCAGTACGCTCAGTGGCTTCGCTGGGGAAGGTTGTCTCTGGTCACTGATTTTTTTTTGTAAAAGCAGTTTTGCTCGCACCTCGTTTTTTGTGATCGCCGATGCAAGAGAACAGCATGAATCTCTTGCCCAACGCCCCTTACTCACCTGACCTGCTCCATGCGACTTTTTTTGTTTCCCCGAATGAAGAGGGACATGAAGGGACAGCAATTTGACAACATAGAAGAGGTGAAAAAAACAAAAAAAAAACAAGGAAGGAGCTGTCAGCCATCACAACAGATGAGTTTCCAAGAAAGGAATCACAGATTGGACAAATGTATTAAGTGTCATGGAGAGTACTTTGGTGATAAGGTTGTTTTGTGTAAAAAAAAAAAAAAAAAAAAAAATCCTTGGCTTTTAAAAAAAATTCCGGTTTCTTTTGTGTACACCCTCGTATATGTTAAAATTGAATAGTCCAAATTGACACGCACTATTTTTTCGTGACAATTTAGCAAAGATTATTCTCGTCTGAAAAAAAAATAACAAGTTAGTTGTTACTGATTTGTGCATTATAATTGAGATATTATACTTGATAAAATTTACTGCAAAATTTACAAAATTTATTCTTCTGTATCTTAAGATTCTTCGCTGCTATCATTGTTTTTGTTATCCGACACGCTGATTCGATGATGTTATAAACACATTTTTGGACTGACAAAAAAAGAGGGTGCCAGGATTAGGCAGTGAAATCAGTATATTTCCTTCTGTTTTGATTTATTTGCCTAGTAACACATTTTTCTTTTTTGACATATGTATAAAGATCGGTCAAAAAGTAATGCACAATCCACTGTAGCTCGGGAATGGTAAAGACTAGGGAAATGAAATTTTGTAGGTAGAAGCATTGAGCCTTTGGAAATGTCAGTCAATGTATGATCCATGTGCTTCACTGCACTGCAGCCATCTTTGTTTCCATGACACGAATGCACGTTTGTAAAATTCTTTGGTTTTTACACCACTTTTTCACACACGCAATGAGCTCGTTGTCATATCCAAACTGTTTCCCACGCAGATGAGCCTTCAGTTGTCGAAACAGATAGGCACTGTATGGAGGTTGTGGCACCACTGTCATGATTGCAGCATGCGGTTGTGCGTTATCATGATGCAACTTGATATCCATTCTGCGTAACTCTGGCCTCTTTGTTCATAAGCTACGCTGCAGTTTGTCCAAGGATGAACAATAACGTCTTTTGTTAATGGTTGTTCCACGTTCGAGAAAGTCTATGCAATCCACCCCATGTGATCCCAAAAGAATGTCGCCATCAATTTGTTGTTTGACCTTTCGCCGTGGAGATCCGGAATGCCTCCATTCCATAGATTGTCTTTTGCAATCAGTCCTGACCTAGCACCATCGGATTTTTATCTGTTTGGACAACTGAAGGCTCATCTGCATGGGTAACAGTTTGGAGATGACAACAAGCTCATTGCATGTGTGAAAAAGTGTTGTAAAGACCAACCTAAAGAGTTTTACGAACGTGCATTCGTGTCACGGAAACAAAGATGGCTGCAGTGCAGTGAAGCACATGGATCGTACATTGAGTGTCATTTCCAAAGGACCAATGCTTCTACCTACAAAATTTCATTTCCCTAGTCCTTACCATTCCCGAGCTACAGTCGTGTGTTACTTTTTGACTGACCTTTGTACGAGGGGTTATCAAAAAGTTTTGCCTGTTGAGGTATAATTTGTTTAATAATGGAAAGATTGAAACAATGAACATACATATAGTTTGCCTGTAGCGTCCTCTACTCACAGTTACCCTTCCACACAGTTGCCATCACGTTCGATGCATTTGTGCCAGCGTTTTACCCAGCCCTCAAAACCAGTTCGGAAAAATCTCACAGAACACTCCCTGCCTCACCGTTTCAAAGCTGTTTTAACCCCTGTAGGTCCTCGAATATCATGCCACGAAGCACAGACTTAGCTCACACTTAAGTAGTTAAGTTCAAAGTAAGAGAAACCGAAAGTGTGGACATGACAAGGAGTGGTAGGCCATCAACGTCGTTGACCAACGACAACCACCACAGGGATGATGAGCTCATTCTAGAAGACAGACGCATCACCATCCAGGAAATTTCTGATGCAGTGCACATGTCCTATGGGTCAGCACATGCAATGATTGAGAGCTTGGGATAGCATAAAGCATAGGCGTAGCTACGGGGTGTGCCTAGGCACACCCTAATTGGCTGCTTTATCAAAGAGAATTAAATACAGATATTTCAATAAGAGCAGCAGTTTGTAAGAAGTTGAAAATGTCATTACTTGGTACAAATGTGTGCATTATCACTGATGAAACGGGTGTCTATAGTTTTTCAATTTTTTTCATGTCATTGGAGAAAGAAGATATTTACTGCATTCTACTCTGTACTGCAGCGCTTTTCTTCTATACCTGTCACAAGCTGCACGCGTGAGAGCTTTCCCAAGTTAAAACTAAATTAAGAGCAAGTCAGAAGCAGGATAGATTGGAAGCCCTGCTCTTGCTATTTGCGGAACAGGAAAAAGCTTCGTTTATTGATGTAAATGAAGTTATTGATGAGTTTAAGAACACTGTACCTTTTGACAGACGTCTCTTGTTATAGATGACGTGTATTTTGATGTATTTGTTTTTAACATTTATGAACATTTTGTGTGTGTGTAATTTCTATGTAATTTGATTTTTTCTACTACATATATTCAGAAATTTTCATCACTGTCATTTAGTGAATTTATATTCCTTTACAAACATCAGTGCAGTTAAAGAGCCAAGTGATTGTGTTGCAAAATATGCTATTAAAAAGGTACAAGGCCTCATTTTATTCTTTGTGCACACCCAAATATAAAGTTCTAGCTATGCCTATGGAATAAAGTCTGAGAGCTAAATCTGTGCTTCGTGGCACGAGATTCGATGACCTACAGGAGGTTAAAACAGCTCTCTCTGAACGGTGGGGCAGGAAGTGTTCTGTGGAATTTTTCCAAACTGGTTTTGAGGGTTGGATAAAGCGCTGGCACAAATGCATCGAACGTGATGGCAACTGTGTGGAAGGGTAGAGGGCACTACAGGCAAACTATATGTATGTTCATTGTTTCAATCTTTCCATTATTAAACAAATTATACCTCAACAGGCAAAACGTTTTGATACCTCCTCGTATATAGGTGTGTGTGCGTAAAATCCACCTCTGTTAGGAAAATCTAAAATTTCATCACTTACGATGGCATATTATCTTGAATTCATACATAACATATATTTAGCATGAGAGGATTTTTATTATTTTTTTATGTAAATAATTGTGAATAAAATGAGAGCACCTTGGTGGAGTTAAGTTTTCTTTATACTGTTGTACACAAAATATTTTACCTGCTGCCATGTCCGTTTGTTCAGAATACCTTCGGAATTCTCCATGCATTTCAAGCAAGCATCTTTACCTGGTACTTTGTTAACTAGAAACCAATGCGAGAGTTCTCGTAATATAACATTCTTCTCACTCTCGGTCCAAGGCCTCCTTTTTATTTTGCTTCCTGGTTTCTTCCGTCTTACACTACGCATTTCAGCTGTTGTAGAAAGCCCCACAAATTTACTTCCTATATTTTCTGTGGCTCTCTGTTCTGCACTGTCGCCAGAAGTTGACATGGGGAAAGAATTTTTGTCAGCTTCGGGATTCGACGGCTGAACAACATTCAATCTGTTTAATCTCTGACGCTTCATGGATTGGTTTGCATGTTCGAAAACGTCTGTCCACTTTTCGTCAAACTCTTTTCTAAACTCATCCACTCTTTTCCCAAGGTCCCTGTTTGCCGAAGCAATCATCTGCCCTTTTAATAATACAATACATTTTCTAACAGAATGTCCTATTTTGATGGCTAACGATGGGGATCTATACTGCTCAGATAAGTAATCATAACCACAGACTCTACGAACCGATGTCAAGAAGAGATCAAAATTTCCAGCCGAGAAACAGTCTGCTAGAGTCTTGATATTTGAATCTAGTTCCTTTATGGCAATCATAAGTCTTCCTAAAACGCGTAGCTTTTGCATGATGTACTTAAACACCCACGGTTGATGTTCATTTTTTTGATACAGTTTGGCACCAAACCACGAAATCACTGGGTCATTCTTAACAGCTTCAGTAATCTTGTCTTTCTGCATACGGCTCAGGACGTGGTCCACCAAGCCTTTATGGCAATGCTTCGGAACTGGCAATAACATCAAAGACGAGCTCTGATGGCGACTGTATTTGGTTCTCACCTCACTGCTACCCCTTTGGCATACTTTGGAATGCCTCCACAGGTGTTTCTTCAAGAAAAAGCCTAAGCAGGTCTCACACGGATAATAGCTGTCGGCAGGCACCGGCTTTGATGGTCGTTTCGCAGGAATCAATGTCCCTTGGTTGTCGGCAATTACCCGCCTGTTGTGTTCAAAATTTCCCGCACTTTTTATTTTCCTTAGAATTTCCTTCCTTTCCTTGGCTCCTTTAGGATAACTGAGAAATTCCTTCACTTCTTTTTCCTTTCTATGCCTAGCGCACAAGTGAGGCGACAACTTGGAAATCACACGTGAACAGTAAACACACGATACTTTCCGATCAAACACTCGTCTTGCAGAATGCTGACTCGTGCTTGTTGTCCATACTGTTACTGCACCCGGATTTCCTTCAGCGTTTTTCTTCTTGAAACTTTGAACAGAGTTAAGTTCTGATGCTTGGTTTATATCGAGTAGTTCTTCAGGAGGAACATACTTACTTTCAATCTCCATGAATTCTTGTGAAACCGTGCATTCGCCATCCACGTCAATAAGGTTCTGGATAATATAGTTGTCACTTACGTCGACGTTACTAGAAACTTCCTCATTGTCATAGTTTTGATCTCTATCATAGGACAGCTCTGCAGGAATGTCTAACAAGTCATTTCTACCATTTTCACTTTCATTTTTGGTTTCATTTGCTGAATCCTTGCTTGAGCTTTGTGAAAATGATCCACTTAGTAACGTTTCTAGGTAATGAAATGAATTAGGGTTGGCTAGAACTGCATCTGTTAATATCACACACGGCTTACGCACGCGGTGCGATACTCGAGATGAATCACCTCCAACTGGAGTTTGAGAGTGGGCAGACTGTAACTGGCTAAGTGGCCTTGGTGCGAATGATGTATTATTCTCTGGTGGAAAACCTGACTTTGTATTCAAATTACGCTCTGAAACGTCCACGATTTTTTCTGTATTCACATCATTTTGAGACCTAGCAGATGAATCAAAGCTACTTTGAGTAGAAACGTCCGACACCTTTTTGGTAGAAGTTTCTCCATCTACTTCCTCCATGTTAATATTTGAAATATCACCATTTTGAATTGCAACACTGCCACTTCCACAGCCTGAACTTCCCACAGCAACACCGTCTTCAACGTGGCCATTGGTCGCAACTGGTATAGATCCAAGCGGGTCACTTAACTGACATTGGGCTGAAGCGAGAGAGTCCGATGCTTCAAAACTTGTATCGTGTAATTCGTCATCAATAGCTGCTGCTCCAGAATTACCATTGCTGTCTTCGCTGAAAGAAACATCAGTCAAATCTTCGTAGACATCACTGCAATTATCTATCTCTTGATCTGCATTTCCGTTGCCTGCTGCATGAGAAGTGATTTCCGTTGTGTTTTCACACATGTCTTCTACACCTGAAATACAAAATATTAATGCAGTTTCATGTACAGTACAAATTAGTTTGAACCGATATGAAATTTTGATAAATACAGATAAAGTACCAATATAAAAATTACCAATATTACACCAATAACAATAATAACACATTGCAACAACCTCACCTGCCGAGGTGAGAAATCATCTAGCAGGGTGACATATGGCCAATGTGATGAACTCCCAGTCTTGTTGTAGATTTCCAAGACAAGGTGATGTTATTAAATTTGTAGTTCCCCCAATTTCCTCAGGATAGTTGGTGGCCACTGGTACAATACACTGGCCGAAATCTCAGGAGAAAAGTTGTTCTGCTTCCCCCAGGAGACTCGAACCTGCATGTCCTGTAGCGGGAGCCCAAAGCACGATGCCTTAGACTACACGGCCGATACAAAAATTCCAAATGGTCCATTGACTTCCTTAATCAATGTATGTTACCATTGCAATGCAAAAGAAGCTGGATATGTAAAGATTCACTTGTAGTGAATGGAGATTATGTGCTTATATACAGGGTGCTCGGAAATTCCCCTTACAAACTCCTAGGGCAAGTAGAGGGGACTGAGTAGACAATATTTGGAATAGGAACCCATGTCCGGAAAAGTACCGTTTCCGTGCTACAACCATGGCAATGTGTCGGATGTGCCTGTGTTGGTATGCAACCGGGTAGGCAGTACATGACATCAGAAGATCACCTGATGGCACGTGACGTCTACCCTGCTGCGGTATCCTGCCTGGAGCCCCATTCACGTGCCTGTTTGTGAATAGGCCGAGGTGGTCCAACCGCGTGGCCCACACGATCGCCGGATTTAACGGCATTGGACTATTTCTTGCGGGGTCGTATGAAGAGTATGGTGTACAAGACTCTTGTAGAGACAGAGGAATTGCTGCACAAGAGATTGACGGGGCACCAGGTGTGATGGAGCAAGCACACTGGAACATGATTCGTCGGTACAATGTGTGCAACGACGTTGGTGGTCTTCACATCAAGCCACTGTTGTAGTTGAGCAGTGCCGTATGCGACACATCCAATGCAGAAGAAAGAAACAAATTGTTGCGTTCCACTGTCGACACAAGTGTTATTGTGATCTATGAATAGTACGTTTTTTTTTGTTCCCTTGACATTGTTACCAAATAAATTTGTTTGTATTATGTACTGAGCCACACGTCATTCAATTCTGTACCTTACGTAACACCTCATTTGACATGGTTGTAATAAATGATTACACTTTATGTTATCAGGTGATCTTCTGACGTCATGTACTGCCTACCCGGTTGCATACCAACACAGGTACATCTGACACATTGTCATGGTTGTAGCACGGAAACGGTATGTTTCCGGACATGGTTCCTATTCCAAATATTGTCTACTCAGTCCCCTCTACTAGCCCTAGGAGTTTGTAATGGGAATTTCCGAGCACCCTGTATAAAAAAATATAACAAAATGGCAGAATATTGCACTAAATTATAATATTTTGTAGATACGAGGGTTGTTTGGAAAGTTCTAAGAATTTGTCAGAGATGGCGTTGCAATCGGAACAATGTGCATTAGAAGATCACATCTGTTCTGAACATGCAGGGAAAAATTTAACACCACTCTTCCAATAGTCTGGTTTCCATAGGCACGTGAAGGAGCAAAAGTGCAAGTGACATGCCAACATGGAACAAAAGGAAGTTTGTGTGGTCATCAAGTTTCTGGTGAAGAAGGGATTAAATGTGACAGCCACCAAAGCCGAATTGAAGACAGTGTTGGGCCCATCATTTGCCACTGTTAGCAAGTGTACGACGCTGTTCAAGCTTGGACAGGACATCATTGAAGATGACCCCCACAGTGGATGTCCGCCAACCACCATCACACCAGAAACAATCAATAAAGTCCACGATACGGTGCTGGTTAACCGAAGATTAAAAGTGCGGGAGATAGCTCATGAAGTGAGCATCTCAGTGGACTGACCACGTTCTCACTGAAGAGTTGGGCATGAGTAAGCTCTCGGCGAGATGGGTGCCGTACCGACACCGGAGCAAAAACGTGCTTGCACAGTGACTTCCACTGAATGTTTGGCGCTCTCCAGACGAATCCTCAAGAGTTTCTGCAGCGTTACGTCACTATGGACAAAAATTCGGTTCATCACTACATGCCTGAGATGAAAGAGCAGTCCAAGCAGTGGAAAGAGCCACCAAAGAAGGCAAAGTGGTTGTGACAGGCTATTTTGCAGACCTGGACGAATCCACATATTCTGCTGGTGTCAAGGCATTGAAAGACCATTGGCAGAAGCGCATTAACCTTCGAGGAGATTATGTTGAACAATAAAACCTCAATCACTCTGATATTGTGTTGCTTTCTATCAGATTCTTAGAACTTTCCGAACAGCCTTCGTATATTGGATTGTTAGTTAATTTTACCAATACAACAATATGCCTCTATCAGCAAATACCAATAGAGTACAGATTAATCTGTCCCATCCCTATTACAAATTTTGGAAATAAAGATATAGCAGAAAAGCAAAGCATGTTTGTACTAGTATTATTCTTATTTCGCACAATCTTTCGGCCACATTTTACTAAGCAACAATAAGGATAAATGATCATGTGAATTTACAGATGACAGTCACATAGAAACAGCCATGTCAGGGCTCAAATCTGGAACCTTAGGTGTCCAGATTGTGAACTGACATCTCAAAAATCCTCATCCATTGAGGCATGTATTTGACTGACTATCAAAATTGCCCTAGAAACATTTTTACAAAAGTAGTTTTTTTGCTTCATACTACGCTGTCATTTTGTTACATACATTAGATCATCTCCCTTCTGTAGTACAGACACAGGGTGATTCAAAACTCTCTCGACATTTTCCTTATATTGCTAATGAATGGTTCTCAGGATGGGATAAAAGACTGTTGTTTTCCAGCAAGATTGTGCACCACCCCATTTTGCCAGAATTGTTCGAGACTACCTCGTTGACACCTTCCCTGAAAGATGGGACTCCCCTAGACATTTTTGTTTGGAGTTTTATTAAGTGTAGGGTGCATCAAGTAAAGAACAACATCATAGAACAAGTGCCACAGCGAATAGATGCAGCAACAACGAATATCACGCCAGCTATATTGGAACACGTGTTCCGGTCTATGCAAGAGATATGGGTGCTATGCCTAGACTTACAGACCCTCCCAAACTGAAATGTACTGAGTTCTTGTTCTATTCTAGAGTACTTTTCAGCAGTAATGTCAATTTTGTCAATAAAATGCTTTTCAATTAAAATGTCAAGACTTTTGGATCACCCTGCATTTTCTATAAAATGTGTCTATGAATTCACTGAGAATGTTAGTAACAATTAATATTGCACACTAATGCCTCAGGATACATGAATCATTCATTCTTTTAGGCAAGTCAATATGCATCAAAACAAAAAAACAGAAAACATTTAGCTATTGTGAAATCAAAAGTACAAATGCAAACAACATTAGTGCCATTAGTAAATCGTGGTTTGGTGGAAAAGTTTTCAAACTGTATCCTGAAAAAAAAGGGGGGGTAGTTACTTTACTGTAAGGTATACTAGAATTCATAACCATATGTAGGAGGCATGTGGTGGTCTGGTGAGCTAAATGTGCATTCATGGGATGGTGTTATATGATTGGGGAACTTTATGCAACAATATGTAATTATTTTCCTGTAGTTTACGGTTATTACAAGCATAAGAAAAGTTTTTCATTGTGACGTTTCAGGAGAACACACGCTCCTTATCATCAGACATTTATTTTCATTTTGACTAAAGATACAGTTATAACAATGGTTAGCAATTTTTGATTAAAAAGAGAAGGGTTTTAAAAAGATTGACGGGAAACATAGAGTTGAATGTCTGGGAAACTTCGTTCATTGCAGAAGAACAATGGAATAAATTAAATAATGAAAATGGTAACATAGATCCGGTATGGAGTTTTCATTTTCACAAATGGAGTAAGCCACCATCTTTAAAATTTAATGTAACAGTAAACATCAAGAGACTTTGTGAAAACAATGATGACTTTGAATTACCTGATGATATTTGGGATTCATAATTTTAAATAAGAAATAATCTAATTTTATTATCTGAAATAAAAATAAAACAGACTGCTTCTTTTCACTGTTAATTTGCTATACTGCAACAATGTAACATTGACAACATCCATTATATAATGGATTCTTTTTGTTTAAAAAAATGTTAACCATTGTTATAACTGTATCTTTAGTCAAAATGAAAATAAATGTCTGATGAAGGGAGCGTGTGTTCTCCTGAAACGTTGCAACGAAAAACTGTTTTCTTATGCTTGTAATAACCGTAAACTACAGGAAAATAATTCTACAATGCACGCAATGCGTACATACAAGAAAAACAAAAATATGTAATTAAAATAAAAGTAGAATACATAAAAGAGAAGACAATTTAGGGATGGGCCGATATGAAATTCTGTGCAATATCGATAAGTACCAATATAAAATTTACCGATACCGATATTCTACCAATCCGATATAAAATTAGAAATGGTCCTTGAAGAACCTGAAAGGTTCACTGACCTCCTTAATAAATGTGTTTCAAGGTGACTGCAGTGCAAAAGACGTTGCACATTTAGACATTTATTTTTTTAGAAAGTAGAGCATGGAGATTATCCATAAAAATTACAAATGGCATATATTTATGAGATATTTATTGATGTATCGGATCGGTAAAATAATCGGTAATTTTACCGATAAGCCTATATCGACTGATACAGATAAGAGTACTGATTAATTGGTCCCATCCCTAAGAAAATTAAAGAAATGACAAATTAGGAAAATATATCGTGTTTCAAAAAGAATCATCAGATTTCCAAGTCATTTAACTCGGTAACTGTTCGCTAAAACACACCGAACAATGTACTGTTAGGAAGAGGATATTCATGAGTTTCACATGATTGCCGGCAGGTAGCAGAAGCATGCTCCACTCCCCCGCGCTCGCATCAGATTCAAGCAAGATGGTGACGTCGCAACAAAAAGCTTTCTGTGTACTGCACTTTGAAGTGTGTGAATCTGTTACAACTGAATTTAGGTGACAGTATGGTGAGAACTGGCATTTCCCACAGTTACAGCTTGATTCCAATGACTATTGTGGATGAACTGCAAAATCGGATCACAGCAGCAGTGACTCTAGACATGCTCGAATCTGTATGGATGAATTCTCCTAACGTATGGACATGCCGAGCATCCTAAGGAGGTCACACTGAGCACTTATAAACATTTTTTATGTAAAAATGTATGTATAGCTGTGTATCTTACAAGCAATTCCAAATTCCTGGTTTGATAAATAAAAAATATATAGCCTTTTGAAATCGGGTGATTTTTTTTAAACACCCTGTATTTTTGCATCCCCATCCCCACCTTTCAATGCTACTGAAATAGTGTATACAGATGTGTTTGTGTTTAATAATTAATATAAAGTAAACTCTGCCTTTAGGTTCGAGCCCCATTGGTTGAGCCAACATGTCCCTGTATAAAAACAAAATGCAAGAAATTTACAGATTTAAGCAAATAATTTAAAGCTATTCGTAAAAAAGGTTTGAGTCTCAGCCTGGGTACAAGTGTTTTTCGAATGTCAATAGGGCAAAGATTTTTATGACCTAAAAAACACCAAAATATGCAAACTAAAATATGCTCTTAAGACCTAAAATTTTACAAACTATGAATATGACCGAAAATCCATCAAAATATGCTATATCATGCAAAAAAGGCCAAATATGCCAAAATATGCTCTTAAAAAGCACCTTAACTTAATTAGTTTCTTCAAAATATGAATTTCTAAATGTTTGGGGAACACATCACCCTTACCAAAAAAAAATATGCTGTCATGAAAATCCTAGCGCTAGTCATCAATTTCAACCAATCAATACTCACCCTCATCATCGCTGTTAACAAAAAGTGATGCTAAATCTGTGGTTTCCATTAGAAATTCCAACATGTTTCCACATCATATCTTGGTAAATGTCTGTTATATCGGAGACACATTTCTTAATTTTTACAGAAGAAACTACTTACAGAAATGAGTTTCTGTAGCATTTCGAAAGTTCGTGGAGGTATTTTCTCACCGTAGAATGCTGCACAAGAAATAAGCACTTTTGATATAATAAACTTGCATTTTGTGCCAAGCGACAACATTATGCAGTTGTTTCCATTATGTACCTGCAGTTGGTGCGAGCGTCGAAAGTCACGCGGTCTCGCCAGTGTTTCCAAACGTGCCTTTTTTTTACGAGAATATTTTTTTAATTTTTTTTAACTATGCTTACTTAACCTAACCCAACCTAACCTAACCTTGCCAGAAATGGTTCGTGGGGCTATCGTGAATGGTTTTAGGGGCTATCGTGAATGGTTTTTGGGGCTATTGTGAATGGTTTTTGGGGCTATCCATCAATGGTTTGTGATGACATAATGATCACGAAAGTAGGTATTTTTCAGTTAAGAAGATTGAAACACTGCATACCCACTCCAAATCGACAAAACACAAGCACGACGCGTGATGATCGACAGCTGTGTGGGTCTCACTATGATACAGTACAGAATCTAATATACAGTCTGAAGACAAGAGACAAATAAATATTTATTTGTTTTTCTTGTCTGTAGATGTTTACCTAATATATTATGAGCAGGGAACAGATTTATACAGGGTGACAAAGGAAAGTGTACTCATTTTTGAATGAACATTACACAGTTAATTACAGGGGTGCCCATCCCCCCCCAAATCATATCGTAATCCCCACAAAGTATTTAATTACGACAGCGTATCTACCAAAAGTAACTTTCTTGTTAGCTTTACTGAACACTATACTTCATCTGCCCCTCCTTCATAAACAAGGGTGTCCAGCACTCAAGACCGCCCCTAAAATCGTTCATCATAATCTCCCCAAAATAGTTTGGATGAATACATAATAATTTATGTCTATTTGAATGAAATACCATGTTAAATTGTCAACATTTTTTAATTGTTCGATTTTTGAAAAAAACTTAAAGCTAGCATGTTGATTGGTTAAATGTAGTAAATTAAATTATGTAAATATGCATATAAATAGTATTTATTTTATAGTTTGAGTTTTTAAAACAAATGTTTACACACCTTAAGATAAACCTAGAAAATGTAAACCAAATATGTATGACTGATTCAATTATTGTTTCATGAGATATTACAGAACCCTAGCCAGAAATTCTTACACTCAGGGCGATAATATAATATGCTTAAATTAAATTAAGCAGTATACCAACACTAAGCACTATATTTTAAGAAGTGATGTTATTAATGAATATCGAGAATATCACTTATGTCTTGTAATCCAGCTATAGTATAAAATTTCAAATTCACCTCAGTAAAGCACCAAACATGTAATTCCGTAACAAATTATTGTGAGCGAAGCAAGCAAGACATTTTTTACAGCCATTTCTTTTCAGGCTTTAAAGAATATTAATTTAATTAGGTGTCAATACTTTCTTAGGATCCAGAGATATTTAGTATTTTCCAGCTTCTCTTTCGGTACGTTCGGGGTCGAAAACGTGTGGATACCATATCGCTAAATACAGTCTCCAATGTTCGAACTATCTCTCCACTACAGAAATCCCTTGACAACCTAAGATTTAACACTTTTGAGAGCTTTCTATCTCCCCCTTAAAATTTAGCACTCAATCCTACCACCAAAATTTCCATGCCAATTTTAGACTTACTGTTGAGTTGATATTGCCTCTTCCAAAAAATTTATTCTGTCTCCACAGACAATAGTAATACAGAAGAACTGGATACCCCCCTCAATTTAATGCTCAATCTCCCTCTAACTAAAATACCCGCCAAAATCTAAGATCTAGAGTTGGATACCGTCACCCCCAAAGTTTAAATCAGAACTCGCCCCCAGAACCCACGTGTCAATTATGGCCTAATATGTAAGAGTTGGACACCCCCCCCTTCGATAATACTTAAACACTTTCTTTTCTTCATCTAATGGATTAAATTTGGTGCATTTAAGGTTTAAAATGTTTACATATATCTTGCAAAAATATATAAATGTTGAATTTAATATTATTTGAAGGGAAAAAATCCCCAAAAATCTCAATGGGGCAACCTGTGGGCACCCCTGGTTAATTGTACACCAAACTATATATAATGTGTGATCTATTGCCATTTATTTACTTATTTATTGCAGTTAGCATGGAGTTGTGGTCGGTGGAACATCGCATGTTGACATATGATGCCTATGTGAGAAACAGCGACTCTGTGGTTGCAGCTCAGAGGTTATTTCACGTAACGTGGCATGGAGCAGTTCCAACACGCAAAACAATCACAAAATCGGTTAAGCAGTTTTGAACCACAGGCACTGTAACTCCAAAAACACCACCAGGTGCTGAACGTACGGTGAGAACACCAGAGAATGTGGAGAGAGCGAGAGCAGCATTTGTCCGCAGTCCCTGACGTTCGGTTCGGCGCCACTCATTAACATTACGTTTGGGACGGGAATCGGTTAGGAGAATTTTGAAAACCAATCTGAAATTCCATCCGTCTGTGTGCAGCAATTACGCGCAACAGATTATGCCCAGCAGGAAGATTTTGCTGTACGAATGCAAGTTTTTCTCCACGATGAACCTGATGCGCTTCTCTTCATGAGTGAGGTGCATTTTCACCTCAACGGGTTCGTCAACCAGCAAAACTTCAGGTACTGAGCACCGGAAAATCCTAGACAACTTCATGAACAACCTCTGCATTCACCCTGTGTGACAGTGTGGTGCACGATATCCAAGCGTAACGTTATCGGTCCCTATTTTTTTTGAGGAGGAGGGTGTAGCAATAACAGTGAATTCCAATCTTTACACGCACATGATCCAAACCTTTTTTCTGCCAGAGCTACAGATCTGTAACTTGGAACAAGATGTGCGGTTCGAACAAGATGGGGCTACAGCCCACACCGCCAGATATTCCATGAACATGCTACAGTGATTGTTTCCTGGTCATTTGATTTCCAGGTTTGGAGATGTGCCTTGGCCTCCTCGATCTCCCGACCTGAGTATGTGCGACTTCTTTATGTGGGGGTATTTAAAGGAGCGAGTTTACGTTGACAAACCCCATTCATTAGACGAACTGAAGACAGGTAGGGAGGTGCAGATCACTCCGGAGACATTGGAACGCGTATGGGGCAACTTACCTCTCAACTGGAAAACTGCATTATGGAAGATGGACATCACCTTCCAGATGTGATTTTTTTTCTACGTAACACAAATGGCATTACTTCCCACACCTATTCAAAATCCAGGAATAAAGTTTGGTGTCACATTAACTGCATACTGTTAATTCAAAAATGAGTATGCTTCCCTGTGTCACCCTATATGTAGTAAAAATGGGCTAAATATGTAAATAGATATTTATTTATTTTCATCAAAATATGGAATTAAATATGAACATAAAATTGTAAAAAATTACCTTTTTAATAATATAAGACACACCAAAGGTTACACAAAATACATTCTCGGAGTAATAGCTACGGTAACAGTTTCATACATCGGAGCCACATTTGTTCAATTTTACACAAGAAACTACTTACAGAAATGAGTTTCTCCAAGGTTTACAATGTTCGTCGAGGTATTTTCTTTCATCGTGGAATATATTTGACCGGGAAATCATGTATTTTTCAAGAGAAATATCTCACAGACGCACAATTGCCATTGCTTTCATTTGCTTGCCCTACGCCCCTGGCAGTGTTTCAAACCTCTTTTTTTACTATGCTTGCCTAACATTACCAAACCTAACCTTATCGGAAATGGTTCATGGGGCTATCCGTGAATGGTTTGTGGGGCTATCCGTGAATGGTTGGTGGGGTTATCCGTGAATGGTTGGTGGGGCTATCCGTGTATGGTTTGTGGGGCTATCCGTCAGCTACCCGTGCATAATGTATAATTTCCACCGGTGACGAACACGATAGTAGGTATTTTTCGGTGAAGAAGGTTGAAACACTGCATACCCACAACGTGAGTCAAGATGTGCCCGCCATATTGTGTGTTCCGGAAGCGAAGAAGGGAATAAAAAAAAGCACTCAGAATGTGAAAAATTGAGTTTGTTTTCGTGTAAAAAGCATAATGGCACCTTGAACTATGTTCCGCATTACACAATTGGTAAGTACGAACCATGCGAAACACAAAATATGCGATTTTAATGTGTCTCCGATCTATGAAACTGGTACCATAACTACATTACCGTGACTGTTTAGAAGAGAAACCAGAAGCAAACCCTGTACATGAGCCACAAAATCGTTGCTGTCGGGCTTGTAACAAGTAGCAAGGGTGGGGTTAGCAATGGGCAGCTCGACTGAGACTCTCTTCCAACGTTGCCAAAATAAGGTTTGTAACAACCAGGAGCCGATGCTTGAGCCCTCGTCCTCTATTGTTGACAACAATTGTAAATAAACAGAATTTGAAGTGTTTTACAATAGTAAAAGCAAACAGTTGGGAGGTGTAAAATTAAAAAAAAACAGTATTGTTTGGATGACAGAAAACTTGTAATTAATGCAATTGGAGTGTACAAAAAAAGTTTATAAACTTTTGTTTGCTTAACATGCTTCGGACTTTGTCTGTTATTCGCAAGAAATTTCCCCAACTCTTTTGGTCACAAGGGGACATGTAGTTGTTGCGCGAATATGGAGTATATGTTGAGAAATGTTATGAAATATGAATCATATGTAAAAATAACTGAAATATCTAAAATACTAAATGATTACCCAGTGTTGCCCAGGTATTTATTTATCCCAATCTTGTATTAGACAGGAAAATAATGAATTCTAACTATAGTGTCAATTCATAATTGGGAAAAGAGAGACGCGGTAGTATATAAATACGGAGAAACTAGTACTCACTTTTATCCGCGAAGCTGTTTTTTCTTCTTTTTCGATTAATTTCAGTGGCCACTGCCACCATCCTCGTTGGAACTTGCTGCGCTGTTGCTTGGCGTGCGTCTTTTGTTCGTAGTTCTCTGGCTGCCGCTAGGTGCGCCGTGCATCTTGGTGCGTCGTCTGCTATTTCCGGGCGATATAACTGCTGCGCCAAGCAACAGCGCAGCAAGTTCCAACGAGGATGGTGGCAGTGGCCACTGAAATTAATCGAAAAAGAAGAAAAAACAGCTTCGCGGATAAAAGTGAGTACTAGTTTCTCCGTATTTATATACTACCGCGTCTCTCTTTTCCCAATTATGAATACAGAACCTTCGCGTGTGAAGAAATTACGGGAATACGAACGGAACGAACGTAAGTTACTTGTGCGTCGATTGGACGTAATTTTCTTGAAAGCGTGCAAACGGTGCGATGTTTTTCCCAAGTTCATCCAGTGGAAAGTGCAAAATAGCAGCTACAGAATGAGGAACGTTATCCATATTTCACAAAAACGTGCGCTTTCCGCCGTTATCTCTGACAAACATGCTGAAATTCGACGACTCTCTCACACGTGCGAACGACAAAGAAATAGACTGGAAACCACGCTACCACCCGCTAAGTGGGAGCATGCAAAGAATAACATCGAATACATGCTGCAAATCTTGGAAAACCAAAAAACTAGGTCTCTACGCAACAAACTTCATCACTTGGGAGGAACATGGCCGAGTGAGAATGCAATCAACCCAGATGACGGACATGGAAAAAACATAATAAATCTGTCGAATCTCTCAATCCCCAACAAATTCAAAGAACTCCTTGCCTACGGTGATAAATTTAATGTACAAAACAGTAAACCACCCACCCTCGACCTCATATGTGCGGCAGAAAAAGCAGCTTGTTTTGCTCCCAAACCCCAAGATTTGGAAAACATCAGAACGTCCGCAGCAGGAATTTTTCAAAAAGTGATGACCAACAGTGAAACCAGGAAACCTAATCCAGTGCACCAAGAAATCTCTTCTGTCCTCTCCGATTTTGGCAAATGGCTGAACACCAATGATGTTTGGTGTCTAAAGTCTGACAAAACAAACCAGTTCGTAATCATGCACAAAGGTGATTACTCCACAAAAGTGATAGACAAACTAAACAGTGACCCGTACAGTGTCATCAAAAAAGACCCCACAGACAGGTACAATAGAATTGTGAAAAAAGCAGTGAAATCTAGTGCCATACTTAGTGAACAAGACCACAAATTCCTCCTCAACCCCCACCCTTCACCTGCCATTGCCTATGGCATTCCTAAAACTCATAAACCTGGAATCCCCATGCGACTTATAATAGCTGGCTTCAATTACCCCACAGTCCACCTAACAAACTGGCTAAAAAACAAAATATCTCAATTCAACCACAAACTAACATACGTGTTCGCAACAGTGCCGATGCTAAAAATCTGGTAACTTCAATAGTGCAAGCTGACAGTGCAAAATTACCCAGCATTGATATAGTAGATATGTACAGTTCAATCCCCATAGACCTAGCACTGCTTTCAGTTGAAAGATGGCTGACAACTAACAGAATCCCGGCCCTAGAGGTACAAGAGATAACCAGGCTATTGGAAGTTTGTCTAAAACACAATTACTTTCAGTTTGAAGATAAATTCTACAACCAATCCGAGGGCCTTGCGATGGGCAACCCGCTATCAGCTCCCTTAGCCAACATCGTCATGCACCTGGCTGAAAAAGAGATACTCCACACTCCAGAACTACAACACGTCCGATATGGAAGGTACGCGGATGACACAATAGTTGTATACAAAAAGGCAGAAGAACTCAACCTCCTAGTGAACAAGCTAAATAGCATCCACCCCAGGCTCAACTTCACCGTAGAGCATGAAAAACTTGGTAAAATCAACTTCCTGGACATCACCATCAGCCCTGCACTTAACAAATTCACAACCACCGTCTACAGAAAACCGGATGCAGGCAACCAGTACATACATGCTCTCTCCAGCCATCCCCCTAAGCAAAAAGCCAATGTGTGGATCTACGAGAGGAGATAGCCACCATCACAGAAATAGCCCTGAAACATGGCTACACTGAATCACAACTTTCCACTTGGTGCAGTAAGGCGGAAATACAGGTCAGACACCCTAACCTACCACAATCAACCCATCCACAAACAGCCCAGCCACAACCAACCCCCAGCGACCAATATAAATGGTTTGCCTTCCCCTACCATCCCACCACTTCCAACCGCATAGCCAAAGCCTTTCTCCCATTTGGCATCAAAGTAGCGCACAAACCCAACTCCAAAATAACTGATAAATTGAACAAGCACAAACGGTACTTCCTCTCTCCCCTTGACAACCCAGGTGTATATGATGCAGAGTGTGAATGCAAGGCTCATTACATCGGCAGGTCCATCAGATCTGTCAATGAAAGAATCCAACAGCACCTAGCAGATGCGGAAAAAGCCCAACCCACTACTGGTCTTGCTAGACATATCAAATACAATAGCCATAAAATTCAAAAGGTTCGAGTCAAACACACTGCCCACACGCTCATAGACACCAAAATCAAGGAAACGCACGCCATAATGCACTTCCCGCACGAACTAAACATCGATAGCGGGCAAGCGCACCACACTTGGATTCCACTACTGCAGCAGTTATCGCCCGGAAATAGCAGACGACGCACCAAGATGCACGGCGCACCTAGCGGCAGCCAGAGAACTACGAACAAAAGACGCACGCCAAGCAACAGCGCAGCAAGTTCCAACGAGGATGGTGGCAGTGGCCACTGAAATTAATCGAAAAAGAAGAAAAAACAGCTTCGCGGATAAAAGTGAGTACTAGTTTCTCCGTATTTATAGTGTCAAATGTAATTATTTTAAATGTGATCATGAATGTCACCAATTAGCTTAGCGACTCCGAAAACTATGAATTCGACACTAATCTAGGTCAATTGTGGCATTTTATTTTTTAACCCCTCTCACCCCCATGGCGATATGTGATGAACTTGAAGTCGAACCGCATTGAGAGTGTCACGAAAACTATGGATTCCATTTGCAACACAGCCTGAATGTTAGACAACCCAAAAAACATTATGTGCGGAATGCATAGTCACAGATGTCTGTTTGTGCGGAATTTAATATCAGTTGTTCTCCATTATTTTTGCATGTCACCCCTTGCCACCCCACCCCTATGGGTGCCAGGGGTGTCTTACCCCCACAGTATTTCTTTCCAGGTTGCAATGATACACGTACAAAGTTTGGTTGAAATCGCTCCAGGCATTCGAGTTATTGCTGAACAAACAAACACACACATATACACACATACATCTATTTTTATATATATAGAGATGAGCCAGAACTTAATACATGCACAAATATGGAAAATATAAACTGAATTTTTCGAGTCTATGTCCCTCGATCTGCAAAGATAATACAAAATACAAGGTACATTCAATATATAACCGGGAAAGTTGCATAAAAAATCGAAAATACGACCATCTTTGGCGTTTCTTTGTTATTTTGTGGTGGCGTCCTAGAACTATTAACAGATGGGCCTGGCACGCCTGCCTCGCACACCAACTTAGAGCAGCGAAGTGTCATTAGATTTCTGTTAGCTGAAGGGTTGAAACCAATCAAAATTCACCCTTGGATGGCAGTGCAAAATGTTGAAAGCTGTTTGAGTCTAACACAAGTGTACGAGAAGTTCAAACAGGGTGTAACAAGTGTTCAAGATTCACCACGTCCAAGACGCTCTGTCTCTGCACTCACGGAGAAGAACATTGCGAGAGTTGACGAGTTGGTACGGGAAAACAGGCATATTATGGTGAGTGAGTGAGATTGCATTGAAGATGAACGTTAGTGTCGGATCAGCCCACCATATTGTTCATGACGTACTGATGTTCAAGAAAGTGTGTGTGAGGTGGGTTCCAAAACATTTGACACCAGAAATGAAGACAGGCGAATAGATGTGTGCGGGGAGCTTTTGCGACAGTATGAAGCTGAAGGGGAGGCATTTCTTCAGCGTATTGTCACGGGAGATGAAAGTTGGGTATATTTTTACAAACCTGAACAAAATCGGGCTACAATGGAGTGGCGACATTCTTCATCTCCAAGACCCAAGAAGGTGAGAGCCGAAAGAAGTCATGTTGACTGTTTTGGGATCATAAGGGAACAATTCTTGAACATTACATGCCGAGAGGTCAAAATGTAAACAGTGTGACATACACAAACCTTATGCGTGAAAATTTGAAACCAGCAATTTTGAAAAAGCGACATGGTCTGGTGTCCAGTGGCATCCTGTTACTGCATGACAATGCGAGACCACACACTGCTAGAGTCACATTAGCTACCATCAATGACCTAAAGTTCATCTGCTTACCCCACCCCCCGTATTCCCCGGATCTGGCACCTTCAGATTATCACATTTTTGGCCCACTTAAAGATGATCTTAGTGACTCAAGGTTCAAGGATGATGAAGTCCAGGCAGCAGTGCATGACTGGTTACGCACATGCCCAAAATTATTCTTTGCACGTGGAATTGGAAGGCTTGTCGAGCGCTGGCGCAGGTGCATTGAACTTGAGGGGGACTATGTTGAATAATTATCATGTGTTTTATTCCATTCTAATAAAAGATACTGTAAAAAAAAATATTTCCGGTTATTTATTGAATGTACCTTATACAGAAGGTCGATCCGCATATATGTGTCCGATGTTGAAGCGTCACCCCTGTGCACAGAATTGACCGATCCAAGCGGTTAAAAGCATGGGAGGACGGTTAGAACCTGTAGTATCATGGCACTGTCACGAGTGTGTGTTGTGTGCATCATGGCTCCTGTGGTGAACCGTTTTTGGGAGTGCTACGTAGTTGCACTTTTCCACGCCAAATATTCGGTGTCAAAAATTCGAAACAGTGCAAAGAACATGGATGTGCCTTGGGTTCGACGACCATCAAGAACATAATTAAGTGGCATAAAAAACACGAGGTTCCAGCTATTCAGTCGCCCACCAGGGGGACGAGGAAGTGAGCGCCCACTGCAGTGATGCAACCAGTGCCTCAGAAGTTGCATCGAATGGCACTACAGGAAAAACCCCCGATGCAACGTGTGATGGCCACACGTCTCCACGTGGCTCAGTCAACTGTGAACCGCACCCTGTGTGAGAAATTAAACCTCCAGAAGGTTTTCAAAAGCCGTGAGCATTACCTCAGTGAGGCCTATAGGTGTAACGTCTCATCACATACATCTTCTTCTACCCAGAACTTTCTGTCACATGGCGACAGACACCAGCATTCGGGCTATTCCATTTCATGATATACTGATGAAGTCACCAGATGCGAATGCCATGGATTTCTGTGGGTTTGGTCTACTGAAATGGGCACTTTCCTCTCATCGTGTCACCACTCTTCGGGGCCTGTGGAAAGCCTGTCAGGAGGAATGGCAGAAGATTCCACTTCCTGTACTTCATCGTAGCCTCCTACAATGGAAGTTACGGTGCAGGGCTATTGCCAAGAGACACAGTGATCACATTGAGGCCAACCGATGGTGATCCCGTGGATTTTCATAAGGTAAGTGCTAGTCAAAAATTGGACACATATACGTGGATCGACCTTCTGTACAACTGATTTCGGCTTCATACATAAATTTGTATTTACATGTAAATCCATTCCCTGATTATGAGGAACATACACCTAGTAAATCAGAATTTCAAATGGTATACCATTCATCAAATTTACCATGATAAATAACAATAAATAATATTACACAACTGATAAGTGAAATTTTCTTACCTGTGGGCTTAGATTTCGGTACAATGCCACCAGCAACCACATTTGCATTGTCTGCCCTTCTCCTACATGAAGTTCCAAGCACGGCACATCTCTCCTTCACACAGTTCACAATTGACTTTTTTAGCATAACTAATTCCACTTCAATTTGGTCCACAAGGTTTACTAATTGTGCACACCGCGAACACAAGATTTCGTTTTCTGTCACCTCAATGTTAAGGCTATCCAATATATAACCCAGTTTCTTGTACATGTGGATTTTCGTGGTGTCTGTAAGGACAAGAAGAGAAATGGGTGCGTTGTCAAGAGACTTGTTGCATACGAAACAGTGTGAGTCGCTGGCTCTTTCATTGCTGGCAGGTCTTTGAATTGCCTGCGAAGCACTTCCATGAGGGCAACCCTAAACAGAGAGAGAAAAATCAGCATCATTATGTTATGCCTTTGTACAGTCACAGACACTTCTGGGTTGAAACAATCACCTTGACTTTCAATGAATTTCTTACAACCCAGAAGTGTCTTTGACTGTACAATTTGATAAAGTTAATCACACAAAATGTAAGATGGAAGTTAGAAGATTTTGTAATCAACGGCCTAAAAACAGATTTGATTGTTCTAAGGTAAAAAAAAGGTAAAGTGTTCCCCTGTGCATAGCACCACGCCATGAAGGCGTATAGGGGGTGTGGGGGTAACGCCCCACACTTTCTTGATCCGGTCGTGAGTGGGGGTGATGGGATCAGCATCATGCCCCTGACCGCCTTTACCCCCTAGGGTTTCCCCCAGGTACCCATCTTATTCGACGCTGGGTGGGCGCCGGGGTCGCTTCCACCGTTAGAAAAGTTCCCGGATTTGAACCGGCCGGGGATCGAACCCGGGACCTTTAGCATGGTAGTCAGACGCGTTACCGACTGAGCCACCGCAGCCAAGCATGTACTAATTATCGTGATGTAAACGAACAAACACCAATTGAAATTTAAGTTGCGTTCAGGTAGTAACCTGTATGTATCGAACTGACGGTAAGTTTAAAATTTATAATTTTGGATGTATAAAGATTTGTTAATTCAAAAAGATATGTGAAGACACTTAACCAACGTACAGGGTGTATATTTTGAACATGAATGTACTGTACATGAGTGGAAATTACTGGTGTACCTGAAAAATGTTCATTTTTTTAACTATGGTGTCAGTAAGATGGCATCCTTGGTTTTGCACACATTGTCGGAGTCTCAGAGTAAATCCACCCATGACGTTGCGTAGCATCTCCAACAGAATGTTGTGCATTCCTTTCAGAAAAGGTAACAGTGAGGTGTGCATTATCATCTCATGGAATCATTGGCCCCTACTTTTTCGAAATAAACACAGTAACATGGTGATGGAAAACCCTAGATGTTATGCTGACATGTTGATAACCTTTTTCCTGCCTGCTCTCGATGACTATGACCCATATGAAGAAACACTCTTCCAGCAAGATGGTGCAACTAGTCATACTGCCAGTGTCTATGGATTTGCTTAGACTCGCATTTCCTGGTCGTCTCATCAGCAGATTCGGCGATATTCCGTGGTCTGCCCATTCACCCGACTTGACAGCTCCTGACTTATTTCTTTAAGAGATCCACAACATTGCGTTGGAGATGCTACACAATGTCATGGGTGGATTTACTCAGAGACTCCGACAATGTGTGCAAAACCAAGGACACCATATTCAAAAAATGAACATTTTTCAGGTACACTAGTAATTTCCACTCATGTACAGTACATTCATGTTAAAAAAATACATAATATTTACTCTAATTTTGTGAATTTTTTAAATCTTCCCGTTTGACTGCCTCACCCTGTATATTCAACCACTTTTTTTGTAACAAATTAAAAGATTATGTCATAAAAGATGCAAGACAGCAGCATGAGATTGCAGAACATGGGTATAAATACCCCTGTAATTGTCGCTAAGTTTTAGTTTTTTGATAATCCTGGCTTTGTGTTGTCTGGGGACTAATCAAAGTGTCTGTGATTTAATGTATCCCTTTTTATAAATGAATGGTATATATTGTGCTCTCATTTAAAACAGCAATTTTAATTGAGTGCAAAAAAAAAGGCACTTCACCCTCTTTTTTTGTCCTTTTTAGAGTATTTTTTTTCCTTTAAAATCCTGCCTCTAATAATAACATGGTAAATGTTTACTATCTTTTGGACACCTATAACTTCTGAGTTTCGTCAATTTTTGACATTTGTACTTACCTATCTGCTTCGCGGATCATTTTTTAACGTGTATTCACATTTTTTTGATCAATTTTTTTTTTAAAAAAGTGTTTTTGTAACTGAAGAACGTACGATTCTGCAAATGGTTTGTGGGGCTATGTGTCAATGGTTCATAGGGCTATGCGAGAATGCTGTGTGGGGCTACGCATATTTTTTTCGAAACCAATTTCTAACTATTGTAACCTATACGTGACCCTACCTAACCTAACCTAACCTTACCGGAAATGGTTCATGGGGCTATGTATGAATGGTTCGTGGGGCTACGCGTCAATGGTTGAATTTCCGCTATGAAACATTCCCACATCACACAAAACACCTTCCAGATGTTAGACAATACTATAGGAACTTATTACAGTAAGTAGTTTCTTCTGTAGAAATGAAGAAATCTGTCTGAAGGATAGTAAACTAGTACCAATAACATTATCAAGGTAATTTTAAATAACTAGAAACTAACCCCTTGTACCATATCCACCGTAGATTCACCCTCTACATCCATGATGTATTCTTTATTGTGCAACTCCACACAGTTCCACTTGGAGTTTCCTTAAAAAGAAAACAAGATTATTACATACAACTCGTAGGTATAAATAGTTTATATTAATTTCCTAGCTACTTCAGGACAACATAACTAAATAAAAATGGGTAACATCATCGTATGAGGGAAACGGATTCCTTCAAATTTACAGGAGAAAGTACTTACGGAAATCATTTTCTTTAGCGTTGTGGAAGTTCCTGAATGTAGATTTGATCCATTTTAATGTGAATGCGTGTTGTTTTCATCGAAAATCTCTGTCCGACATGCTGTTTCTGCTCCCGCCATTTGCTTTCTGCACGAGAGTGTAATGTTCCGTGTGTTAAGATGATGGAACCTCGTAGCCAGTGTTTCAGTCTTGCCGTATTTTCACTAGATCATCACGTGTCGAGTATTTTTAATTTTTTTTTAACTATGCTTGCCTAACCTAACTTAACCTAACCTAACCTTATGGAAATGGTTTTTGGGGCTAACGTCAATGGTTTGTGGGGCTAACGTCAATGGTTTGCGACGTATTAGCATAATTTCAAATCCGGGCACGAAAGTAGATATTTTCTGGTGAACGAGGTTGCAACACTGCATAAATCGACAAAACACTCTCAGAACGCCCCCTAAACCAGTACGCTATTACGGCCATAATGTGTTACAGATTCGAAACAAGTAACAGTAAGTACTCGTAAATCTAAGAAATAGACATTGATATGCATTATTTCATTTTAGGAAATGTTCCACATTCGAAAATAACACGTTAGCAATGTAAAGAAGTCCGAAATATATGATTCGTAGGTGTTTCCCTCATACGATAATAGTACCAAAAAATATTAATAGAATTTCTATAACACCATGTGTAACACTGCCACCTTATCATCAAGGGGTCCCAAGTTCGATACCTGGGGGAGGTGAATAGCAGTTTGGATTCCTGAAATTTTAAGCCCAATTTCCATCAGCCTATCTGTGCAAAAAGTGGAGTTTAAACAAAACTCAGGGCTATACCCTGTCCCAGCTAACTGTAGAGCAGGGCCACGCATATCGGCAGAGGAGGAAAATCGAGTGGTGAAAGCGCAGAGTTGCCAACCATACATGTAAGGACGTACCATCCTGACCTTAACCTAACCTAGTAGGCATACCTCGTCCCCGTGATGGTTCATGAGGCTATTGTGAATTTTTGGGCTAACATCAATGGTTTTGGGGGCTACCCGTGGATGGTTTGTGGGAAATAAGGAACAACAGTAAGTACTCGTCAATGTAACAAATAGACATTATTTTCATTAGAAATTCATTATTTCACCTTAGGAAATGTTCTGCAATGCAGAATAGTATGTTAGGAATGTAAAAAAGTGTGAAATATATGATTTATAGGTGTTTCTCTTATACTATAATAGTACCAAATGTGTTTTCCCGATATCAAACAGGCAATGCTGTGCCCGCCATATTGTGTGTTACGGAAGTGAAAGAAGGAAGAACAATAATTACTGCTAATGTCAAAAACTGAAATTATTTTCGTGAGAAAAGCAAAATCCCACGTAAAAGAATGTTTCGCAATGCACAATACATAAGTATGAATGTTAAAAATTATGAAATAAACGAGTGAGAGGTGTTGTCCCAATACTAAACAGGTAATAATGGACAAAAAGCAGCTTTTCATAGGAAAACACTGAACCTTATTTAACATAACCAAGTTAGCTCCGACAAATGCAGGTACAATATTCTACAATAAATTACCAAACAAATTAAAGTTAATCCCTCAGAAAAATATTCAAATCAAAGCTATAAAAATGTATTTAACTGGTAGAGCTCTGTACAATGTAAGAATAAAATATAATACTTGAGTAGGATATTTCTCACTTCAAAAAGTAACGCACAATCCACTGTAATTCGGGAATGGTAAGGACTAAGAAAATGCCCGGTGGAGGTACAAGTGGTTCGGATCCCACTTTAAACTATAGGACCAGTCCCGAGATTAGCCTTCCAGTGATAATGTTAACTTAAAACGAAAACTCACTCATTTACCAGGGAAGGGGGCATGTCCCCCTTCTGGACGCCTTTGTATTGGAGAATATATAAGGCAGGCACACTTAGTATATCGGAAGTGAAGTTCAGGGTTTGGGAGAAACTAATTTGCAACTTTTTAAAGCCACGGAAAAGATTAACTTTGGAGAAACTATTTCATGTTTCATGTACTTCTTAAGTAGGAAAATAAATATGGGACAGATCTATATAAAAAAAAAAACAATCAACTAATGACCGTGTATTATTGTATCTTTACAATCCGAACATAAAAAAAATGATAAAAGTTTATTTTTATTTCAGTGCGAGTATGCCTCTATGCAAACTAATTATCTATTAGCCTTACCGTAAAATCAGCATAGTTGTCAGTTGTGAATTTATGGACACACTAAGTGAAACTTTCCACTACTTTACGATACAATCATGTACTCCTTAGGTTACTGAAATGTAACTGTTACAGAAACAAAAAAAGACATATATCTTTGAAGGCTAAGTGAAATAGGAAATGTACACAAATTTTCACAATTAAAGTCGATTTATCGATCGATAGTACAAATACTTGAATATTGTCGATTATTCTGTTTGAGGTATCGACCAACGAGTTAGAATATCAATGGGTGCGTTCCGCGAAACGAACGCATTCAACGAAAATAACTGGGCTCGTGAATCTGGTGAAACCAGTTATTTTACGGACTTATGGGACACACTAGGCGAAAGCGCAGGCGCAGCGTTTTGTTTAGAGAAAGTTTCTGCATGGCGTCAACGGAAGGAATGTCCTTATGGCAAAAATAAACTCTATTATGGCCACTGTTACTCATTTTAATCACATTCTAAGAACGGTCAAACCATACTTATCTTGTGCATGTTGCTTCATATCGCTATCTGTTAAAATTATAATACATTTTCCGAACTAGTGCAGTTTGAATCCAGTCTGCAAGGAGCAGACGATTTTCACGGAACAAACCAGCATCCTGACCCGTGCGTTTGGTGAATCTCGTTCTTGCACGAAACGCACGGAATGCGACTTTTGGGACAGCATAATGAAACTCACGAAACGCACGGAAGCACTTATGGAACGGCCAGTTACCATAACTCGTTTAACGCGTTAAACTCGTGCGACTTTCGGAACGGGCCCAATATAAAGCAGATATGGGTCTTCTTATCGCAAAACACTAGAGCAATCTTGCGTTCTGACGTCAGACGAGACGAGACGAGGAATGCCTACGTTGTTCTTGTTAGGTTAGGCCTGTTAGGTTTGGTTCTCTTAGCATAAATAGACTAAAAATTTATTATTTATGCTAACCTAACATTGGGTGCGTTTCGAAAGTCTTAACGAAACGAACGCATTCAACGAAAATAACTGGCCTCGTGAATCTGGTGAAACCAGTTATTTTAGACTTATGGGACACTCTAGGCGAAAGCGCAGGTGCAGCGTTTTGTTTAGAGGAAGTTTCCACATGGCGTCCAGCGGAAGGAATGTCCTTATGGCAAAAATAAACTTTACTGTGGACACTCTTACTCATTTTCATCACATTCTAAGAACGGTTAAGGCATACTCATCTTTTGCGTGTTGCTTCATATTGCTCTCTGTTAAAATTGTAATACATTTTCCGAACTAGTGCAGTTTGAATCCATCAGCACGCGCGATATCTGAAAGCAGCAGACGAATCTCACCGAACAAACCAGCCTCCTGGCCTGTGCTTTGGTGAATCTCGTTCTTGCACAAAACGCACGGAATGTGACTTTTGGGACAGCATAATGAAACTCACGAAACGCACGGAAGCACTTATGGGACAGCCAGTTACCATAACTCGTTTAACGCGTTAAACTCGTGCGACTTTCGGAACGGACCCAATCATTCTCCTATGACGCCAGAACGCAAGGTTGCTCTCGTGTTGTGCGATAAGGGAGACCTGAGCCGAATCGACCACGCAATGGATCCAAATCATTCTTTTTTCCGGTTCGGCATTTTTTAATCAGTGTTATAAATTTTGTTATTACAATTGAATGTTCCACAAGAGAATGGGAGTATAGTTCCACTACAATATTTGAAACTCTGGCCAGGGAAGCCTGTAGTTCGTGACGCAGATCCTCGTGCAGTGGGTACACAGGTATGAGCGCCACTCTGTTTACAGCAATGCTGCAGAAATTCAACAATGAGGGAGGGATGGGCAAGTAATTCACTTTTAACCCTTTTTGTGGCATGTTTTCGCAACTCGCATTGCAAGGAACTGTAGAAGGAACTTGACAGATAGAAGATCATCATATCTAACTTATGACAACGTTCCGTTTCCGTGCTTTTCCATTATCGTAAACCGGTAGGCGGAGAGTGCTTGAAAAATACGAATGCTATTCTTCGTAGTTCAAGGTTTAGCGTCATTTCTTCCAATCTCTTATGGGTGTTTTGTTTGACCGTGTATCCATTTAATTGCATGAAAGTCTGGGAAGGTGGGGAGGGGCGACGGCCACCCTAGAAAATAAATTTCAACCTAAAATTTGTACATTTTACCCATATAATTTCATTTCAATCTCAATTTATGTTAATTATTAGAACGGTGTTACAGGTGCATGCTAACTTCAAACTTAAGTTTTTTAGGAGATTATACTATTTTGAAAGAAAATATGCCTCGTTTGACACCTTGTAAAAATACATTGTTTGCCCTTCCCTGGAAAAAAATACAGCGGACGTCCATGTTTAAAATATTTACAATTATTTTTCCTCATCTATCACCATGCGCTGTAATGCACTGCGACAACAAGAGGTAGGAATTCATTTTTGGAATGGAGGAGGGGAGAATATAACGTGTCCAACTTTTCCTTTATTAACGGCACCGCTTTGTTCAGGCTTGCCTTCGACTTTCCGATGAGGACTTTCTGTCCGCTAAGGTTCAATTATCCATTAAAATGTATTTTAATTCACTCACACCCCTCCCCTGAAAGCAGCTCCCGAACCTCGGTCGGTCAGTCGATACATTAGCTGTTTAATACGTGCGCGAAGGCGGATTCCTCCACTCTAATTCTTTTCACCCACTCCAGAAGCAGTCTCCCACATCCCATCCTCCGCCCAACGAAGCCAACTTCGAGCTGTGTTGGTATGGTAGCGCTTCCTGTGAACGGCTCCTTCAACGAGGAAGTTCCAGTGAACTGCTTTTCTAGAAGGAACTGCCTCGTCCGAGAGCAAAGCATGCTCCGTGGACTCGTAGTTCCTTTGAATGACTTTTTGTGAACGCTTCCTTTCGGTGAGCGAGCTCCGGTGAACTGCTTCCCGAAAAGGAACTGCCGTAACCCATCACTAGTACACGTTCAATAGTTCTCGTGACTATATTCCTAAGTGATAGTGTAGTGAACAGGTATTGTATACCGCGTGATATAATTGAACAAGTGCTACGTATACATCCATCCGGGTAGACAGCCCGAACGGCCATGGATGGGAACGAAACCCTGGCTTTTGCCATGGCTACAACAGAGCAACTTCAACCGTCAAACAAGTCTAACCACACAACAACCCCTCAGTCAAGCGCGGAGAAAAACACCCAAAAACGACACCGGGATGACTTGGAGGATTCAAACCAGCCAGACAAAGTAAAGTTCCCCGTGGAGACTCCACCCCCGAACATAAACCCCTTCTCCCCGACAAAGACATGCCGGGAATTATGCGGCCAGAACCAGTGATGGCATCATAGTGGGGCACGGGGACGGGCGCCCTAGTTCAGAGCCAGATCTGGCTCCAAGAGAGCTAAGTTGGCAACACTACCCGGAAGGAAGAGCTTGGGAAGAGCCCATAAGAAACTGTACCGCATGCCCTTGAGAATTGGAAGAGAACAAGCAGTTAACAACATCTACGCCAGAGCACGCAAGAGTCCGTTGCTGCAAGGGAAGAATTAACGAAAATAGTCGTGGACAAATTGCCGAACAATACTTGTGCATCCCACTGCACATGGAAAGAAGAGCGATGATCATGAAAATTCGCAGGATTTTATCCAAAGGTGGAAGAGGGGGAACGAGGTATTCAACAGGCACTCTACTCTATATCCTGTCCCAGCTAACTGTGGAGCAAGGCCGCGACTAGCGTCAGAGAAGCGAAGGAAATCTATTGGCCAGAGCAAAGCAGTACAAGCTGCTGGGAAGGCTGGTATCTTCAGTCGCTTTCCCCCACTCCACGCAATTCCATTCCTCTCACGTGTTCATTGGCGGAGCCGTCTCGCGTCACTACTTGCGCAGAGACTTCTTTTCGTTCGCCACTTCACAGTTAGCTGGGACAGAGTATAGATTGAAATTACAATGTTCCTGCAATGTTTTCCGAGACGGTATTAGGTTATGTCCTATTGTTGTGAATATACTTTGTTTTGAAATTCTATGATATTGAATAGTTAGGTTGACCGGTACATTGCTATCGACTTGTTAACTATCTACGTATAAATAATAATACATTACGTGAAAAATAATTTGAAAAGTTTGTAAGAATAACTCCTCACTACTTCGAAAGATTACGTGTTATATTGTGTCATATAACATATATTTGATATTAAATGAGAGTAAGACACATGCATTACATACTTCGATCAGCTGTTTCATTTTATTGCAATAAATATTTCGTTCATTTTAAACACATCTGGTATTGACAAGCAGACATTAGCAAGTAATAAACAAACAAAACACAACTTTCTCCAGTTTCTGTTGCCAGGTCGTACGGCAAGCAGGAGAAAGTTCCACCTTACAAGGCGGAGGATAAAAATGCTTGGTGCAAACCACAGCCGCCTAAAGCCCCTATCACACGGAACTAGATTTCTAGTAGGAATGCCCTAGTTGGCGCTGAACTAACTTTCTAGGTAGCAATCATGGCTGCCTGGCTGACTGGTTTGGAGGAATAGGACATGTTCTAATTGCTACTTGCTTTCCTCGACTGGATTTTGTGGAACAGCCAATCAGAGCAAAGTTTGGCCATGTGAAGATAATCTGTGAGTGTACAAAGGAGCGCTTTTGTGCTTTCCGAGTGTTACTCCAGCAATGTATAACATATACAGCATGAAAGGCGCGTTGAGTGACACCATGTATGCTGAGTGCACGGTGTTTACATTTGAAACAACTAAAATATTCTTCCATAGCTGTACAGTAAACGTTGTAAAATATATAGTTAAGCAGTGCCATTGTTTTGTACCTAATAATGTTTTATACGAAACGTTATTCCTCTCGGTGGAATAGTTATCGGCTTTTGTGAAGTGATACGTACATTGTTTACATCTCACGCGGCCGCCATTACAACTTCCCTCGTATGGGAACAAAAGTCTATCGACAAGTACGGTGATAAGTATCGTGTGAGGCGAAAACTAGCAAATTGGTAGCCAGTCCAGCGCTAACTAGGGCATACCTACTGGATATCCAGTTCCGTGTGATGCGGGCTTAAATCTCCCGCCTGTCGTTATCCAGCACTTTGTAAAGTGCCAGATTGAGTGGCGATGGTGCAACCGGCCCTAATGTAGATTGTATTGTTCAAATCTTGTGTCTAAGTCACGTTCAACGTTATTTGAATCAGACGAGATATTCAGTGAACGTGGTCTTCATATAAAACAATAGACGTTGTTAAAGGTGGAGCTACTGCGGAGCATGCGCATTCGTCCGGTTCCCCTCGAACTTCCGGTTAAGCTGACGGTGCTATGAGCGTTAATATGAAACGGCGAAATGGAGATTCTTTTACAAGGGAAAGGGGTGTCAACTGTGTAGCATATGCTTACAGTTCGATCGGAAACAAATTTATTGAGCCAAGTAGGGGTGTGCTGGAATTTTTTTAAATCCAGACATTCGAGACGGAAAATGTTCGAAATTTCCCGAAGCTCAAACTTTTGAAACACCCTGCACATATACAGATTGTCAAAAGTTGAACTATTATTATTTCATGGGCTTAGTCTGACACTATTTTTGATGCTATCGTTGAGTTCTGACACATCCAAAACATAAGGTTTGATCCAAAACATGGTCAAATAGCTGTAAACTTTATTTTTAGACTTTTCGCGGCCATATTGGCCGCCATATCTAATATTACAACCTTAGTGACAATGAAGTTCGACCAGTCACAAATATAGGAGTGCGTTATGAAAGAAGGAGAACACATGCAAATGAACATATTTTATTCAGCAGGCTACATGGAACAAAGGAAAACATAAATTTCCGCTGCAACGCAGCAATGTATGGTGTCCACACAAAATAAAACATTTTCGTCCATCTACACGTGACATTGAAGTTCGACCACTGTTAGAGGGGATCCTGCTTACCATGGTGTGACGCCGCCCCGTCGGCGAATAACTGTGGCAATGCGTCGGGGCATGCTGCGGACGAGTCGTTCAAGGTATTCCACATCGATGCGGTGCCATTCCTCCTGCAGGCAGGCGATAAGAGCAGCCACCGTCGTGGGTCCCCTCTGTTGCACACGTCGCTTAAGAACACGCAACACATTCTCAATGGGCGAGAGGTCGGGACTCGATGGTGGCCATGGCAGAGTTCGCACGTGATGGCGAGTCAACCATTCTCTTGTCAGCTGCGCTATATGAGGCCTGGCATTGTCGTGTTGAAAGATGAGACGCCGCCTGTGGAACAGGTGCCTTCGCACTGTGGGAAGATGCCGATCCAGTATGCGTGTATAGGCGTGTGCATTCACAATGCCCTCACAGACGTGTAGTGGGCCAACCCCAGATGCCGTCATGCATCCCCATACCATCACTGACGCAGGTTTCTGTACCCGACGTGCGTAACATTTTGCTTCATTCTGTTCCTCCTTCCGACAAATGACTGTTTTCCGTATTTTCCCGTACACAACATTGAAAATGGATTCGTCCGTCCACAAAACCCTGTTCCACTGCCGAAATGTCCATCCCCGGTACATTCGTGCCCATCGTAGTCGATTGCCTTTGTTCAACATGGAAAGGAAGGGTTTACGTTTCGCCTTGTACACTAGGTAACCGCATCGCTGTAGGTAACGGCGAATGGTTCTGGTTGACACTTCAATGAGAAAGCGTTCTCGAGTCCACAGTCGTAATTCGGCCACAGAAACATGATTGTTGGTCTGGATATAGCGCCTAAATATCCGTAGGTCACGCACGCTCAGCAGGCGTTTTCGACCGGGGCCTTACCTGGCTCTGTAGTACCCGTATTTTGGTGGTGTTTGATGATGCAGTGGACGGTTGACTTGGGTAAGTTCAGTTGGCGCCCTATTTACCGTTCACTGAGTCCATCCCGTTGCAACTCCACCACTATTCTCCTCACGGTGTTGTCAATAGGTTTGCCCCTGGCCATGGTGATGATGCACTGCGGTTCCTCGGTGCACAGCACGCGCTTATATACGGCGGACTCCCTTATCGTGTCCGTGACGTCATGCTTCCGTCGAATGCGCCATTATCTGGAATTATCCGTATGGGTCTGGTGCCTGGTCGAAGTTCAATCCCCGATGGCGCAGTGGTAGCGTCGTCGCCTTGTAATCAAGGGGTCCCGGGTTCGATACCCGATGGAGGCACAAGTGGTTCGGATCCCACTTTAAACTGTAGGTCCAGTCCCGATTAGCCTTACTGTGCACAAAGTGGACTTAAAACACCAAATCAAATCAAATCAAATCAAATCGAACTTCAATGTCACGCGTATAGTTCCCCGTTTTCGGTCTTTACGTGACCTTGAGTGCAACATGCTGGGATCACGATTCTTGCCTGCTCACACGCCTCCTCTTACACACATGCTTCACTTCTGCGGGTCACCCATTCCACCGCCTATGCCTCTGTGCATTTAATCACGTATTCCTTTCTGGTCGAACTTCATTGTCACCAAGGTTGTATATGATAAAGGGGTCTTTTTAATTTCTTATTATCATAATACAGTTATAAACTGCAAATTAGGTGAAAATAAGATGGCATGAATGATAAATAACTGCAATAAACTAACAGGTCTCAGGTATAGAATCTTCCTCATGACCGCCATTTTGAAGATGCCATTACAGACAAACGAGGGTTTAAAAACCTAGGGTCTGGAGCGTTTTAGGTTCGGGAATTTATGTAGTATCCGCCCCCCAAAGGGCACGTTCTTCGCTGGAAGTGAAATATTTTCCACCGTTCCGACCCCACTATAAACAAAACCTGTCGAATCGAAGCGACACGACAAGTTGCACGGCTCGCTTGTCGTTTGCGTGTCGATCGGTAGGCCGTTTTATCACTATCATGCATCTCTTCGTCTTGGTCTGTTGTTTGTGCATGCCTTGTGAATGGTTTGCTTTAGATAGAATGTCGCTTGTCTCTTCGTTGTGAAATTCCCATGTCGCTTGTCGCTTCAGTATGAAACCTTCCTTAGGGAGAATTCACACCGATGCGACAGGCAGAACGTGCCACATGAGGATTTCACCAATCGAACGCATACTTCTGCGACCTACATGACGCTATGGTATGAAACGTTGCTGCTGATTGGCTCGTTCCCAAGCGACACGTGTCGGCTGTCGCTTGTCTTCTCTGTGTGAATTCTCCCTTACTGTTTGAATTAAATTCGTGCAAGTAAAAGTGGCATGATAGGTTTCCCTGCTAAATCCCTCAGGCGCCAAGGCAAAATTGATGGCACATATACTTACTAGTATTTGTATTACTCATTACTTCTGCAGATTTGTTGGCAAATATTCACTTCAGCATACATCACAACAATATCACCAGTTTCCCTCACTTTTCCATTTACAAAATAATTGAATATATCTAAACTTTTGTACGTTTTGAGTTGGTTGTGCGTGTACTGCCCGTGGTATTGTACAACTGGTAGCCACAAAGACACGTTGATTGTGAATTGTTGTGAATATACTTTGTTTTGAAATTCTATGATATTGAATAGTTAGGTCGACCGGTCGATTGCTATCTACTTGTTGACTATCTACGTATAAATAATTCGCAAACATGGCACATGCGTCCTAAATAATATATGACACGACTGTTACAAGGATTGATTCCTCTAGTTTCGAAATGGAACACCGAGCATTACAAAAATCCACATGCAAGTTACCTCAGAGTGTGGACCAATACACGCGCATTCCCAAACACAAGCTACTTTCCTCATATTTTGCAGGTATGTGAGCCTATGTGATTTTCATTCGTAGGAATTCAAATAGGAAGAATTTCATCACACGTATGCAATAATGAAAAACGTTCATTTACATAATCTATCGAAACAAGAAAAATTTCCTCCTCGATGGCGTAGTGGTAACGTCGTCGCCTTGTAATCAAGGGGTCCTGGGTTCGATACCTGGTGGAGACTCATAGTGGTTCGGATTCAAATATTATTTTCATGTTGCTTTTTTTTTTACAGTAACGTCTGGCCTGCAATAAGCCTGACAATCAATGAGATCATAACATCCCCAGAAATGTACGTTGATTGCTTGATTGATTTGCTTTATTTTACTTCGCTTTTTGTGCCACTTTTGGATAATTGAGATGAGTGACGATATGATGAAATTGATGAATGGATATTTTTTAAAAGGGGGGACCCCCTGAGAATACCCCCTTCCACCCGCATAATGCGCTTTTTGCCCTGGTGACTTTATATATAATCCAGGGCGTCAGTTTGCTCAAAATTTACCTGTTCCCCGTTTAGTTTATTTTATTGCATATGTTACAATGAATATAAATTATAAACATAAATGGGTTAATGTATGTGAGTACCAAGACTTATACTGGTAGTCAAAATAGGTTTTGTTTACAAAATCTATCTACAGGGTGGCTCAATAAGTCACTTAACACCCCCAGTACAAGGCCACTGCGGCATGGAATGTAAAAATGGCGATGACCAATCATTGCCTGGCCAAGGAGGAACCACATTGACGCCACCCACACGGTCGGCGGCCATCTTGATGTCCGCCATCTTGAACTCAACTTCAGAATTTTAAATGGGAAGGGGGTCGTGCGACATATCAAAATGGGCTAGAATTTCACGAGAAATGCAATGGTGAAGGTTTTTTCGACGTATCTTTAACCAGTAAAAAGTTATGACTGAATTCTTGTACCAATTTGCTCCTTTTCGAGGTGTTAGAAAAATGCCTTAAAATTTGTTTAGCGCATTATTTTAATCGGATACATCCATGAAGAGCTGCGCATTATGAATGGTTGTCGCGAACAACTACCAGTGTGACGTTTACATTTAATTAAAAGTCCTTCACAGTGACAAGGCTAATGTTTATGTTCATAAGGAAGTTCATAAACAGAATATTCGATGTTTTTTATCTGATAACCCATTTTCGACAGATCAAAGCTGAATGGTTAGTGTTGGTAAGTTAATGGTGTGGCGTGCTGTGTGGAACACGATTGGTTAGTCAATTTTCCATCAATGGAACCTTAAATGCTTAGGGCTACTTGGATTTGTTAAATAAACAGTTTCTTTTCATCCTTGCTTATGGAAGAAGGTACTTTTTACAGAGTTTTTTTTCAATATGTAAGAACACCAGAACACTTATGGGAACGTTATAAACCAGTTTTTGTCCAAAGTTAGTTATCAGATGTCAAGGGTCATATATTCTGTTTATAAACTTCCTTATAAACATAAACATTAGCCTTGTCACTGTGAAGGACTTTTAATTCAATGGAAGCGTCACACTGTAAATTGTTCGCGACAACCATTCATAATGCGCAGCTCTTCATGGATGTATCCGATTAAAATAATGTCCAATGGCATGCGAACTTCTCTCCCTAGACGTCACTTTGATCTCGATGCATTACCGATGCGCTAAACAAATTTTAAGGCATTTTTCTAACACCTCGAAAAGGAGCAAATTGGTACAAGAATTCAGTCATAACTTTTTACTGGTTAAAGATACATAAAAAAAACTTCACAATTGTATTTCTAGTGAAATTCTAGCCCATTTTGATATGTCACACGACCCCCGTCCCATTTAAAATTCTGAAGTTGAATTCAAGATGGCCGCCGACCGTGTGGGTGGCGTCAATGTGGTTCCCCCTTGGCCTGATAACGATTGGTCATCACCATTTCCAGTGGCCTTGTACTGGGGGTGTTAAGTGACTTATTGAGCCACCCTGTATTACATATTTGGAGTTTCTTGGGTTGGCATGTTGAGATTTTTCCGAGTATATTGTAAACTTCTCCAAAAGTTACTTGACCGCCCTGAAACTTTTCTAAGTCCAGAAATCGTTAATTTGGCAACATAGCTCTTGAGAACGAGCAGAGAGTAGCCAACTTTACTGCAGGTCCCTCTACTAGGCAAGAAACCCCGTGGTGAAAGATTTACATTATTTTTAGTAATATGAAGTCAGAAACTATATTCGCCCAACATATTAATAGAGAACAAAACCGAAAACTCAAGTATGAGGAATAATTTAAGAGAATACTTGCGATTCGGCGTGTTAAAATTGGAATCAGAGAAACTATTGTGAGGTTGGAAACACTGCACTCGCTCGTGGTACACCTGGAGGAAATCGCTGTCAAGTTCCAACACCAAAGGGCATAATTACGAATAGTTTATGCAAATAAAATATAACAACACTTTGCAAAGTACTGTGAAATGAGCGAAAATTAAGGAATCTTGCTATTTTCAGCGAAAATGTGTTAGTCGCATAGAGAAGTGGTAGCTTGAGCAATCATCAACACGTTTCAAAGCATTTTGCGGGTTCAAATCCAAAGCTCTCCAATTTTTTTCCTCCTTTTTTTTTTTTTTTTTTTTTTTTTTTTTTTTTTTTTTTTTTTTTTTTGCAAGTATGGCATCACATACATTGAGCATAGAGTTTACTAATTAAGTTGAATAATTTTGTTTCAGAATGTTAGCAAAAAATAATTTGGTGTTAAAATCGACGAATGTTTCCAGGAGCTCAATGTATTTGTTTCTTCTTTCTGGCACTAACATTCATCAATTTGGATCGAAAAATAATTAAATTGTTGTATTCCAACAGCTAATATTTGGTCAAACAAGGAATGTGCTGACTAGGGCTTGGAAATTGATGAAGAATCATCTTAATTTCTGAGCCTACAAAACAATGCTAAACCGGATATCAGTTTTGCCTTCAGCTAGAACCAGAAAACATTAATTCTTTGCGTTTGTTGGCCTTCTTTTGGCTTTTAGATCATCTTCAGTAGTTTTTGCCTTTTTTTGGTTACATTTTCCTTAATTTTGATGCTTATTTTTCTCCTCCTTTCTTAAATTTCCTGACATGGTCCTTTTAGCAAGTTCGTCATTAAACGAATATATGATCAATGGAAAAGCACAACTATCATTTTCAAGTTTGGAAATGCACTAAATAATTAGTAGACGGCCAGAAACTGAAAATGCATTTGTGTTTGGCGTACATAAAATTATATCTTATTTAATATTGTGACCAATTTTATTTTAAGAGCACAGATATAAGCTATAACAGAGGCTAGCAAGGGAATCTCAAAGTAAGTTTCACAGAACGTATCTTAAGTTTGGTGTAGGAGAAATAAATTTATCAGAATTAATTATTTAATGCATTGCCAAACTTCAAAATGATAGTTGTGCTTTTCCATTGACCATATATTCGTTTAATGACGAACTTGCTATAATAATCGAGGGAAATTGCTCCTGATATCAAATTTTATACAATTAAAAATACCTTTCGTAAAATTTTCTTGCTCGCTTCGATCGCAGTATCTGCTTTTCTTACAGTCTTGTCAAATTCAGAGCCGTAGTTAGGGAGCTTCAGGAGTTGGCCCTGGGTACCGAACGATCTAAATGGAAAAATTGTAAAACAGAATGCCATGGCTTCCCATGTTTTTTTGGTGCCATATTACATCAACATTGTTTTCAGTTTGCAAAAAATTGGATCTAAAAATTTTCTTGCTCCCTTCGCTCGCAATTTTCTTCTTTTCTGTAATGCATTGTAAACTACCAGAGAGAGAAGTTATAACTACCAAGTACTTCAGACTCTTGCTGCTAAACAGTTTTGTCTTAAATGCATCAACACAATTTGGGGAGGCAAAGGATCGCGGCACGTTTCAGAGACAATTTATTTATTCGTTATGGTGCCTCTATGTTGCTGAATTATATATATATATATATATATATATATATATATATCCATCAATGCAATGAAACTAAAACAGTGAGATAAAATGAGGTTTTTCTTCCCCGACTTAACTTTCACCAAGGCTCTTGTAGTGTTGCCCACGGGACGAGACGGGACAGGCTTTTAAAAATTCGAGACGAGACGAGATTGACCGTGAGTCATGAGACAAACGAATATTTTCGAGACGAGACAGCATTTCCACTATAGCTCTTTTCAGTTCTTACGTCGTGCGCTCTAGAAGCTGGCAGGGGAAGTGGGGACCGGGGAACATGCCGCTGACCAACCAGAGAACAGACCACCTAGCGGTGGAGCCGAGAGTTACGCAGTTGCGGGAGGAAGCTGCAGCGCTAACTTCGTTCTGCACGTTGCTGTGTTGCCAATTCACCGCGTTGCTGATGGTGTTTTGCCCCAGTGTTGATTCCTGTTTGTTATGACCGGAATGTAGGAATAACATACATGGGAGTAATTGTTGTCGCGTCGTGTATTGCCTAACTGCATTGTTTCTTCGATAAACGTGTATGTGGCATGTGATGTGACGTTTATTTGTACTCTCGTTGTTCCATAGGGAGTTTTGTGCTTGTTAACGCAGTAAGTATCGTACGATGGCGAACAGGAAAGAAGTAGTTTGTAGCCAAGGCAGGAAAATAATCAGTAGGGTTCATGGATATTTTCAAAAGGAAGCAGAAAACAGTGGTCCCTTGGTAAGTGTGCACAAAGTGCAATCGAGAGTGTTGGAAGCTTTTGGAGTGAGTACGCGAACTGTGCAGCGTATTGTTAGGGAAGGCAGTCTTGAGGCGTTGGGTTCCACGTCATTTGAATCACCGCGCAACCGAATCAAAAGGAACAGTACCACAAAGGCAATCGACGGTTGCGATAAAGATATAATAAGAAGAATTATCCTCGGGTATTATGTAAAGGGTGAATATACAACACTGAACAAGTTTTCGTTGATTTACGTACACAAATAAGCTTTCAGTGGGGAGTTTCGTCATTATGGAGGATACTGAAGTCTATGTGGATCATGTACAAAAAGAACAACGACGGTAGATGATTTCTGATGGAGAGAGCCGATATAGTTACAGCCAGAGTAACGTTTTTGCGAAAAATGCATCTTCTAAAAAAGAAGGAACCTTTGTCCTATATAGGTATTTCATTTAGATGAAACGTACATACATCAGAATTACGCTCCAACGAAAGTCTGGCAAAATAAAGAGGGTACAGGGGGTTTAAAAGTGCCCGTGGGTAAAGGTGGGCGCATTATTGTTTGTCACGTAGGTTCCAGTCACACTGGTTTTCTACAGGAATGTAAATTAGTTTTCAGTGTTTTTTTGCAGTTTTTAGATACGCTTGACGAAAGGAACATCAAAGACGCAGTGATTGTAATGGACAATGCTAGCTACCATTCGGTACAGTTGGAAAGAATTCCTACAACGTATACACTTGATATCATACACTTATCGGTATTCTACTGACCACAAGATGGGGATAATACGCATTCTTAGGCCATACGCGAACAATGGGACGTCTGTATTTCATGGTTCTTTCGATTTCAACTCTCCTTTCCCGCTACTCTGGCAACGCTGCAGTCTCTCTCTCTAACCGGCCTGTCTCGTTGCGCTGGATAGGTCGTTTCCCCGCTCTCCACTTCCCCTGCCAGCTTCTAGAGCGCACGCCGTAACAACTGAAAAGAGCTATAGACGAGCACGAGACGAGACAGGCCAAAGTCTCGTCTCGTGGGCAACACTACAGTCGGGACGCGCTAGCAAGCGGCGTGGGACCACCCACTCTGGTAGCGACGCGCTGTTGTCGGATTGACCTACTTCAGGAATCTTGCGAGCCCACAGAAACATGAGGAAGGCTGAACTACTGCAGCTCCTTATGTTACACAAACCCCAGTTCCCCATATATCGAATAGACAAGCTTGCAGAAGAAGCGGGACATACGGTGGTCCGTATCCCGCCTTATCATTGTGTGTACAATGCAATCGAACTTATTTGGGCACAGGTCAAAGGGCTGGTAGCACAGAGGAACACTTTGCCACCTTTTACACCGTCTAAAATTTTGCAATTGACAGAACAGGCTATCGGGGATGTGACAGCAGATAGGTGGCGTTCGGCTATTGAACACACAAGGAAGATTATTTCCGAAGCATGGGAAAAGGAGGGAGTTGAAGAACAGCAAATGGAGGATTTTGTAATTTCACTTGGGCGGGAAGACAACAGTGACAGTAGCAGCTCAGATGAAGATGTTCCTTTACCAACCAACAATGAAGATGATTTTGGGATAGCGCCACTGCAATGGTAGCCGGTAAGCAAAAGCAACTGATTCTTTAACTACTACTTCTGTTCTTTCATTCATTTTTTATGTTTTTACGTACAGGTAGCTCAAAGCATTAATAACACATGTACCAAATGTATCATTAATGTTAAGGAAATCGAGCAATTGCCAAGCGTTTCGTTGTAATTTATTGAACTCTGTATTTCCAGAGCCTGTATTCTCATATAGCTCCCAAATTATCTCACTTCACACACCCACATGTGCCTCCCCGATGGCACAGTGGTAGGGTAAGTGTTGTCGCCTTGTAATCAAGTAGTCCTGGGTTTGATACCCTGTCGAGGCACATAGTGGTTCGGATCCCACTTCCATCTGTATGTCCATTCCAGATTAGCCGTAGTGTGCATAAAGTGGACTTTAAAACACCAACTCAATCAATCAATTCACACACAATTGATTTGTTCTTGATAAATTCTTCTCCGTAATACAGTAACTCAGTTCTGTAAAATTCTGTTTTGGAGGTGAATTTTTGTAGGTTCCTCAAAATATAATTTAAAAACGTGTTAACGAAACGAAGTTGTACAATACGTAATTTGTTTATACGTAATTTGCCATAATTTTCAAGAAATACATTTCATTTGTACGTTCTGAAGCTTCAACAATCGCGGCGTGACAAAGAGGCGGCATGAAATCAAAGGAGAACGATTTGCCACAGTGTTGTTCATAACAGAAGACGCATTTTCTTTTGTTGGTAATTGTGATACGATACAACATAAGTAAAAAGATGCCGGTAGCTGATGCTTGCAATGTACCATAATAAAAACACAACAAAGGTTCTTTCAGTGAAGGTTTTCGGTTGCTGTGTAGAGCAGGAAGATAAAATGTTTCATGCTTGCCAGAATGCCCGAGCTTGCCAACAGCTGACTAGCCTGTCCGTGTGTTTGTGCGAACGTGGCAACGTAGAAACCCCCCAGCCACATGGCAGCCAACGAGGAGACAGAATTTGGTCACGTTCTGATTGCACGCCGCTTCTTATCGCGTCCGTACAATAGGCTCTTGCCCCCCTCCCTGATCAGAGGGTCTGCGCACGCCTATGATAGGAAATAATTTTCGAGATAGTTAGGGGAGAGTATCTTAAGATGGGACGGCTCATAAGATGTAAAAACTGTATCGGTTCGCGATTGTGTGATTTCAGTAAGAAGAGTTCCAGAGAAGCGTGGACAACGTTAGAAGCGGCGAGCTGCGAGAAAAGAAAACAAGAACAAAAGCAACATATAATTATGAAGCACATTGTGTAAAATATTTCTAAAGCATGCAAAATGTGTTTACAGCTGTCTAAGGACACTTACAGAAACTATTTCTTGCACGTACATAGATTGTAGTTCCAGAAAGGTAGACAAAGCATTGTGACGCCATGTCAGCTGGGGTATTTGTAAAAGGTGAGAACAAGTGTAACGGAAGACGGATTCTTAAGACGGGACATGCACAAAGATCCTGGGACGTCAAATCAATGATACTAATTTCGTACAACAAAGACTGCAAAAGCGAGCCGCAATAATGTCAAAAGGAAGATCGATTTTAACCAACCCTCAACTTCTGGGGTATGTACGCAGCAGAAAGTAGGCAGGCGTTGTTCCAACAGAAGAAAGGAATGGCGTTGTTTGGGGTACGGAGGTCCTTATAGTACTTCGACTGAAGAATGGGTCCAATGCATTGGATGTACCAGGTGGAGTCGTATGTCCCGTTCAGGTGCAACTGAAGATGTGTACTTCTGTGCTCAGTGTGATGATTCGGAATGAGCAGGATGTCCCATCTTTAGACATGTCTTGTCCCAACTTAAGCAACCTACTTCCTAAGATGGACAATGGTAAAGGTTTTCCTAATATCTTTTTTTGTTATTATCGTAAGTTACTGGGACTTCATATCAGTGGAGAAGAATGTCCAAAGAGTTCGCTGTATGCATTACTTTTATTATTAAAAAGCTTGTATTTTGTAAATAAATTTGTATCTGGAAAGTGTCCCGACTTTGGCAACTCTCCCCTATTTTCCATTATTTCACATGTGTCAAATAGATATGTTATGGCTTCCATGACGGTAGGTTCAAACTCGATATCCGCCAAAACAAGTGAAAAATCGTGAGAAATATGAATTTACACGTGGTTTCCTGCAGCTATTGGAATTATTCCATGTATAACACCCACCAGTTGTTTTTTTTGGGAATAAAATTTTGGAAATCGTGCTCGTTATACTTGCGTAAATATGGTACACTTAATTTTATAAGCTTAAAACACAAGAATATTTTATTTTCACGGTATTTTTATTTTATTAAGGACAAAATTTGTTGAAATTCCCGAAAAGGCCACAACTCGCATTTGAAGTCAACCTTCACGATTTCAATGCAAATTTCTAATCATTATCACAAACTATGACGGCAGTGGACAATACGAACTATTCAGGACAGCCTGGAAATTGAAACATCTGGATATTTCGCTTTTCTCATGGAAGGAAGTAAGATTCGGTAAAGAAGACAGGTACAGTCGCACTCAAAAGTTTTAGGACAACGACATTTTAAACTAGGCAACCCAAATTACGTAAGGCGCTGTTGGGTTGCGTGTAGAGTTAGGCTCAATTTCAGGGTTGCCATATGCACAATAGATATTTATGAAATACGCGAAAGAAATAAAACCAAGTATTATTGTATAAAACTCTAAAAAAATATCAGATTTACATTTGTAGCAAATAAGAATTACTTTCTGAAAGAAAGAAAATCGATTTTCTACACAAAGGAAAAGAGGAGAGAGGAAACGAAAGGGGACAACAAATGAGAGGGGAAAGGAGAGAGCGAAGGGGAAGAGGAAAAGTAAAGGAGTGAAGAAAAGATAGGACAGATGTGGATAGAGAAGTAATGAGGAGAAAGGGAAAAGATGCGAGGAGAGATGAGGAAAATGGAGCAAAGAGGAGAAGAGAAGAGGGAAAGAGATAAGAGAAGAGGAGGTTTGAGAGGAGAGGAGGAGACGAGAAGAAAGGAGTTGAGAGTAGAATAAAAGAGAGAAAATGAGAATATAACGGTCAAATATTGAGTAACAGGTAATTAATCTAATTGCCCGTTATTGAGAATTAATTACAATTGGTAGTATTAAAATCCGTCGCGAATAAAGGTGTCTAGCGACTGCCTTAGCCAACGGTAGCTTGCTCAACCACCATTTTTCGCCCGAATCCGGATTTACATGCATTAATATGGAGAATAGCTGGAAAAGAGCAACTTCTAAACCAATGGACCGATTTGGATGAGATTTTAACCAGCGAAAGACCACCTCATGAAAGTACAGATTCCAGAATTTCAGCATAATCAGAACAGAACTACGGGAGTTATGAATTATTAAAGATCTACCGCTGGATACAATGGAAGACGATACCCTGTGGAGATAGCCCTCGCTGTCCGTGCCAGAGACACAATAGCGGAGGATTTAGCCTAATCTCTGCACGAGGGGCTGCTACCAGAGGTTAAGGACCGGACAGAGCTGCGACCAGGATAGGAGGAAAACGGTCAAAGCACCAAAAACAATAAACACAGAGGCTAGAGCGTCACCACGTTCAAATCTGGAATAAAAGGGATGATTCGGAATAGCCAGACACAGTCTTGCCTAGAATCGACACCGGAGTGTGAGCTACGCGCGACCTAGCTCCGTTTCGCGATCAGACCCGTGGTCTGGATTTGTTTTTGACTCGAGTGAGTGTTTAGAGCCATGGAGTAGAGCAGAGTAGACCCAGGGGCTAGTTTCCCCCTCGCCGTCAACTCATCCGTGCACATACATGTGGTATGTGACAATAACACCAGACACGCCCGCCTGTGTCAATCGTCCGAAACAACGTCCTAAGGAGTAGAAGTTAATAACAATTGATAGCAGAGTTAATACCGAAGTGCATAACGGCCAATAATAAAGTTAATAACATTTGATATCCATGTGTGTCCATGGGAAACCGCGAATGGCTCATTGCGTACGTTCGTCTCATCGCCTAAGCCAAGTTTCTACGTACAAGTGACAGCGAAGGACTGACCTATTACTGCGCTAGTTGTCGTAGGGAGTCGACAGTGTATGTGTACCGTCATGGACGTGCCAGCGAAGTGAACGAGTGAAGCCAGGATCCGATGATGCCAGATGGAATTGCCGAGTGATCCATTTTCGCCAACCAGGATAACCGCGAAGTACATCGCTGGAGTGTGGACGCCTTCCAAAACTGTAGGACCACTTTCACCCGACCCAGGTCAGAGGGAATGCAGCGAAGGTAAGATCCAACCATGTGCGTGTGTGTGAGAGATGACGCCAAGCTACCGCGAATCTGCGTAAATCAAAACATTGCATAACTTAAATCAGTGCTATGGCATAACTAGACATCCTTATTCCGGCGGACTAATCAACGTTATAGATCAGAGTTTATATTAACAGCCAAACAATAGTTCATTGAAATATATTTGTACCTTCTGAAAAGATAAAAGGGTTCCCACAAAGAACAATTATTCACATTATACTTAAAACCCTAAACGATAAATTGTAAAAGGCAATGTAGCCAAGAAATAGCATGAGTATTTATTTATTAATTAATCTAACCTTTGTAATTGTCATATTGTCTCAATATGCCACGGAATGTGTGTATGAGTGAGAGATCGAGTGAAAGAGGGCAAGATGTACTGTGTATTTATATGTGTTTTAATATATGTGTATATTCTGAACCACCGTAGTATTATGTAACGTCATTTCAGGTACTTGAAAACAAATCCTCATAGGTTTATTCTCGGTGACTTCGACTGTAGGCACTTATCCTGACCGTATTATAATTCATGTAATGTTAAATTAGGTGACAGGTGTGTCACGGGGAGCGATTCTGCGTTGTTGCGTTGCTTTGTCGTCGTTGCTTAGTTAGTTAGTTTGTTTGTTTATTAAGCAAGTAACAAAAAGAACTAAAAGAAGAGGAGAACTAACTATGCTTTGCTAGTGTAGTACATCCCACCGCAGACACATGAACATTTTATTACAACAATTACAATTTTTCCGTGTTATCGCGTTTAAATAATGATTGTCTTTAACCATAAGTCAATATAATTTACCGTAAATTACATGCAGCCAATGCATGTAGACTTGCGGTCTACGGCATTTAATCGTAACTATAATACACTGGAGAGTCATTGTATCCAACTTTATTCTCACGCAAATGGAAGATTACATAATATTAAATTCTGTTTTCGTAATTCACATGAAGAAAACTGAACATACATGCACATAATTTGCACAATGTCGGATAACATCTTAGTTGAGCAACTGTCACAAAAGGAACAGCAAATGTCTAATTAGCTAACAACGGAGAAGTCTGACATGCAATGGATATAATATTTACATAGGTATTGATTGATCCTGTCGTTCCGTAGTAGCTATATGCATGCCTTGAGTAACTTTGACCTTATTTTGTAAGGTCGGTCCATACACTTGCAGCGTCAGAACCAATATTTTTCCTCAGGTTGTCACAGGTACGAGTATAAATTAGTGTCTTACATGTCTATTCATAAGCAAGCAATTTTTCAATAAGCCTGGACGTCCCGGAGATTTTGTATAAGGGTCTAGCCACAGATAACACTTGCACAGTAGAAATAATAATAGCCTACATTATTTTCATCATGATTATGATATGATGATTATTATACAGTAATGAATATTATAACATAAACTAATTTGGATTGATTCTGTCCTCAGCTCTTTCCTCTGCTCGCCATAGAATTTCTTCTCTCAGACACCTCCATAAAACAGATATTATGTCTATTTTGAAGATCCAGACGCCACACACTCGCCACGAACTAGCAGACATGAAAGTTTTGCATAAAATCATTAATGGCAAAATTAAAACTGAATTCCTTGTCAATCAATTTCATCTACAAGTACCCACACGGTCAACCCGCAACGTGAAGCTCTTTCACATTCCCGCTACAAGGCTCTCTCTCCTACAGCGGTCTCTTTACAATAGGCTCCCCCACTTATATAATAACCTGGCTGTAAATACCGATATTTTCTTGTCAGAACACAGTTTCCGACAATCGCTAAGAATGTACGTGTAACAATTTCTTTTTTACCTCTGCCATCTTGTATTGTCTTGTTCTGTTGTTATTACTTTTAGTTTTATTATTATCTTTATTTTCTTCTTGTTACTACAGTTTCAGTATAAAATGGTATTTTAGTACTGTATCTGAAACTTTAAGTAAATAAATAAAATAAATACATTTTATTCCAAATGTATCATTATATGTCCTTGGGGAGGCTTTTCTAATCTGTTTTAATTTTATCCGTTTATATTTCATAACAGTTATTAAAATGCGTAGTTATTCTATTTTTGTTGTTATCTTTTACAAACCTGGTTCCAAAAAACTTTAAAAGTTAGGGGGAAATTTTAATCCAAGTTTATGTTCTTTAATATCTTTAATAAGATATTAGATTTTTTAAAAGAAAGAACACTTTACCTTTTACAATTGTATGTTACACTTCCTTAAAAATGATAACAAACTATAACGAATCCGCCCATCTGGATTAACAACCAAACTTAACAAATTTGTTGGAATTAGATTATTTAAAGTTTTATACAAGATATTTCTTTCTCTATTATATTTTGAGCACTCCAGTATCATATGTCGTGCATCTGCACTTTCCCAGCCACATTCACATTTCTTATTTTTCGTTATTTAAGAACTGGGTATCATCGAAATTGATTTACGGCGATATAACCAAGCAATGATTACATCTCATTACAGTAGTAAACAACATTGTAACAATATACACCATCTAGTGTTGTCGGTAGTGGCGATGCTACATAAAGGGCAACTAGGGCACTGCCCCACAACAATTTTAACATAAAAAGTTCATCTGAAGAGACGATCGGTATATCCCCTCAACCCCTACGTTGCTGCAACCAGACTTACAGGGTATGCACCCTGTGCGAGGTTAATATATTTCTCCGTCCTGTTGGAGAGAGTCCAATCTCAGCTCTGTCCGAAGACGTGACGTCATTTACTGATTCAAACATTTACAGCATAGGCAAGGAACCCAAGGGACGGTCCCCTCACAATAGAGTAGCGCAAAATTCGTAGCCGTTTCTGGGCAGTGAACGAGGTGCCCTGCCCATTCATGTTTGCCTCGTTCACCGTTCAGTGTTTCCAACGCTTGGCAGGCAGTTTATTCGTTCTTCCAGCCTGCAGCAATAAGATAGAAAAAAATCCCTCGAATGCTTTTCTTCGCGCTTGTTCCGGCGACCTGAACAGTTGACAACACTTTTTATTGCACAAACTATAATCCATGAGGCCTTAAAAAGATCGCTTCGCGGGCTTGCAGCAGACACAATATGGGGGTGTGTCTGCGAGAACCAATCAGGTCCGCGAATGAGCGAGACCGGTTGCCACAGCTAGCTCGCTGCACCCTTCCGGAAGGGTGAGTGACCTCTGCCTCTTGCTACCTCGGCCTGTTTGTTAAGCTGAGGAACAGACGACACGAGAGTATCGGCAATAGTGTGCGAGCGACGTCTGCTGTTAGCCCGCGAAGAGCTCTTTCTAAGGCCTCCTGCAGTATAGTCCCTCGTATTTTCAAAAAGATCCTCCTTTCTTCCCATTGTAATACGGAGTAGGATTTGGATTTGAGTTAGTGTGTGAGTTTGCGTTGCGTTCCGTCTGTGCGTATTGGTCGATTATAAAATAATTAGTTTTTCGCGAGTTTATAGTTACTGTACGTCTTTATTTATTTGTGTAATTGTGTCTGTGTTCCAGCAACTTGACATGCAGAATATCTTCGTAAGTATAAACGAACTTTTTGGGGGTACATGGCCAATGTAAAGTGTTGTAACTGAACTTAACGCTGCATCATCTTCCTAGTTAGTTATTGATATTAGTGGATAATTGGTGAATATGACATTGAATCATGTAGAAACTTTAATATCTACGCCTTTCAATTCATTGACAATGGAAGAGAAACTGCAGTGTAACATTTTCCTAATCATTCCAGTATATACCCAAAGTTTAGTTACTGCAAGCGTATAGGGTTCCGACGTCAGTATTCGAGTTTTTTTTTATTCATGTAATTTGTTCCATATGTTGCTGATTTTTCGTATCCCTACGTAGTGAGTATTTAATGCTCATTGGAGAGATATCTTGATCAGAATGTTAATTTTATTCCAAATTGTTCGAACAATTTACTTACTCCATATCAAGGAACTCCCCTCAAAAACCTTATTGAGGAATATAGAGGTTAACTGCCCCCCCCATTCCCCCACCCAAAAGAAATATATACCCTGCCTGACGGAAAAGGCACGCGCCGCGGTACAGTACAATAAGTGCCCTTCAACAATGAATTCCAACAATGTTTTCTTATTGATATTAAATGGAGACGATGTCTTTTTTGATGCTTACAATACAATAGTGGCTTTGCACTGTTGCAATACAACAATTTAGGTTTTTTTCGATCCAAATTGATGTATGTTAGTGCCAGGTAGAAGAAAAAAATACATTGAGCTGCTGGAAACAATCGTCATTTTCAACACCAAATTATTTTTGCGAACATTCTGAAACAAAATTATTCAACTTAATTAGTAAACTCTATGCTCAATTGTATGTGATACCATACTTGCAAAAAAAAAAAACGAAAGAAAAAAATTGGAGAGCTTTGGATTTGAACCCTCGACCCTTAAATATTTGGAAAAAGATATTTGTGAGGCGAGTATTTTATCAATATTCTACAACATTGCTTGTAGCAAATGCTTTCAAACATGTTGATGATTGCTCAAGCTACCACTTTTCTATGTGACTAACACATTTTCGCTGAAAATAGCAAGATTCCATAATTTTCGCTCATTTCACAGAAATTTGCAAGGTGTTGTTATATTTTATTTGCATAAACTATTCGTAATTATGCCCTTTTGTGTTCGAACTTGACAGCGATTTCCTCCAGGTGTACCACGAGCGAGTGCCATTTAGTTTCATTGCATTGATGGGTATATATATATATGTATATATATATATATATATACATATATATATATACCCATCAATATATATATATATATATGCAGCAACATAGAGGCAACATGACGAATAAATATATTGTCTCTGAAATATGCCGGGATTCCTTTCTTCCAAATAATTGTGTTGATGCATTTAAAACAAATCTGTTTAGCAGCAAGAGTCTGAAGTACTCAGTAATTATAACTTCTCTCTGGCAATTTACAATGCATTACATAAAAGAAGAAAATTGCGAGCGAAGCGAGCAAGAAAATTGTTAGATCCAAATTTTTGGAAACTGAAAACAATATTGATTTAATATGGCACAAAAAATTTCATGGGGTACCATGGCATTCTCTTTTACAATTTTCTTCATTTAGATCGTCCAGCGCCCAGGCCAACTCCCGCTGCCCCTTAGCTACAGCTCTGAACTTGACAAGACTGTATGAAAAGTAGAAATTGTGCTCTTGGCCGTCTGGAAGATATAATGCAAGAAAGACGTTGAAACTAATATCATCTTGAGTGTCCTTTTGTCCTGATACTACTGTGCCCGGTTCGCTCAACCATCGTTAAAACGTTCTTAACGAGCTGATAGTTAACGCATCACTAAAATCTTAGCAGCCTGTTAAACTTTTAATGTTCGCTCAAGCGATTTTATAGGACCGTTAACTAACGACATGTTAAAGACGTTTTGCTTTGATGCCTTGCTATTCTCATACTTTGATACGAGAAATGCAACGTTTTCATTGGTTGCACCGTGGACAGTGGGCTGTGCGTAAGCGCGTTCTTCCGAAACATTTGTTTTGGACTTTTTGTATATGAAATCCCAGGAACAACAATAAATAAAGTAATGTGATCACCACGTAAATATATGTTTAAGAAATGAATGTTAGTTAGGTATTTACGTCCGCACTCCGAAAATGTTATGTATTGGGATTAACAGTTACATTGTAATTTCGCAAGTTAGATTTTATTGAGTCAGTACAAGATCATAAATCTATAAATAAAAATTACTGTTCTAGGTTAGGGTAATCTGTTTGAAGTTTGATAAATTTAATTATATTAAAATTGCATTTCGAAAGAGGCCTAAAGATGGAAATGAACTTGTGTTTGCTATAACAATTTTCCTCAACAAAAGAGAACATTTCACGAAATATGCACCATGCATAACTTAACTTGCTGTGCCATGGCAACTAAATAATATGTAAATATTGCAAGTTATTTATTTTGGCCTTGATGTGAATGTGACATTGCAAACAAGAAATCTACTATTTCCAAATAATCACTGACAAAAAAAGAAGGCACGTAAAATGTTTACCAGTATGCTTACCGTTCATGCATATGTACAAGGGACATTTCTGAATAATTGTGTGTTTTGTTTGCCCCCTTGCTTCCCTAGAATTGATTTCCGTCCAAGGTTGGGGAGGGGCAATGCTCATTGCCGCCCCCCCCCTGTGCTTGCGCAACTGCACCCGCTTCTCCCGTAGTTGATTTGAGCTTTAATCGGCATGAAAATACTTTATTTTCTTTAAGAGTATAATATCGTTTAATAACAGCGAAAAGATTCCTCTACACAAAATTTCTAGGTGAAAGTATAATAATATATGGACATGTACATCTGGAAGGGGGGGAGCAAGGATGACATTAGAAATCGTATGTGAAGCTAAAATATTTGACACGTATAATTTGATTTTAGTCATAGTATAGTCATTTACATTAATGCAAAAATTTCAAATTCAATTGTTGATTTTTGAGGGGGCAACACTATCGTCGGGGTAATATACCCCATGGAAAAATACGTTGCTTGTCCCTCCATTGAAAAATCTGCAGATGTCCATGATTAGGTGGTGCAACTGCCCCCCCCCCCTGCCTCTATTTTTAAATAGAATTGATGTTTAAATCTGGCGTGGGACAGCCAAGTTGTTTAACTTTTAATTTAATATCGTATAGTACCTTGGAAAACGGTGTATGTAATAGTGCTCTAATCTGACTCATCTTTACTAACTACCCTTCCTTTCACACACCATCGGACACTTTCACTTCACTAAAAAGAAAAACACTGAACAATTAGAGACACCGAGTCGACCACGGTATTCTCGCCTTGCTTTGTTTATAATTTGCAACCCCAGCACGGCAGACGGTACATCAACGATCGGTGTTACTAACAACTGAAATATGATTATCTGCTAAATGAACTGTAGATCTACAATTTTTAGAATTCAATGCAAGAAATTTAATTATATCTCCAAGTGAAATTCTTATACTGATAGATTTTCCGTGTGATTTTTTTACAAATATTAAAGTAAAAAATCCCCTGGTGATGCGAATTCCCTTTGATATTTAGGTAATTCTTTTGTACAGAAAATGTCTTGAATGTTGTCAACGTCAGTTGCAACACGTGGGTGTCTGTGTGCGTGAGAGCAAGGGATATATCTTTTCTTAAGGAAGAAATCGATAACAAATAAGTCTGAATGGCTATTTAGACGCCTCTATCTAAATGGTTATATAAATTTGGGGAAGATATTACGTTCGTTCTTGCCAAGTATGCAGGAAAGTATCTTTCTCGAGAATTACTTCTCCAACGAGTATTACAAATCGGTCAGGATTAGTCATTTCTCTGTGAAGTTTGCAACTATGTCAACACAATACGAAAGCTCTCGCGTCGTGCCACGACGCGAGCTGGCACGACTGGTTGTCTTATGGCTACCAATGGGCTACCACCTCCTCGCTCGTTAACTGCGGAGACTTTTTCATGCCTCCGCGCATGCCTCTGCGCACAGGCCAGACTATGCTGGCCCAGAGCAAGTGAGAGAACAGCTGGGGATGCGGCGCAGGAATTGAAGCGGTCGTAAGCTGAAACGCTTCCGAGATTCGAACTTCCTCGTTCGTAAATGTATTAATTTAACTATATTTTGGCAAAGCAAGTGCTTTTTCTTTTTCTGAGGGTAGAGCCATGCACGACGGCTCTCCCCTTAGAGCCGCCGCTGGGTCAGATACCTCGTACTCTGACTCATCGTCACTACACCTCAAAAGATGCATCCTGCTACCGCTACCGTTGCTCTGTGGTCTGTCGTCTGCTGGAAGACATTGTCCGCAGTGGTGACTCGTGGCTCCTTCGGAGTGTAGGAAGAAGTTGTGGAAAACCGAGGAAGGTTTGAAAAATGGGTTCAATTACATTCACACGGTTTGCTTGTACGTACTACCCATTACATTTAGAATGTTAGCTGCAGGCCCATGCTCAATGTGTGGCAAGGGGCACTTGGTCCTCACTTTGAACTACGAAATATTTAAATGTGAAACTATAAAAATAGACTAAAATAACATTGACGATATTTCAGATTTTGCAAGAATTTATATTTTCTTCCCCTTCCCTTTCGTGCGGATTGACGATAATAAAAAGCGTTGCTTAAACTTAGAAATTATGCTTCTAAATTGTGGTAGGATTTATTATTAACTATTATTTTTTTTCGGATAATTGCAATTCTGCATCTGCTTTTCTAGGGTTTTGAACTTGCGTTACTTATTTTTAACCGTTATGTAATAGTGCAAATTTTTTCACCCAAAATTGTTTAAAATGGTGCAACAAGCGACATGGGTTCAATATCGAAGTTAAAAAGGTTTGAAAAAATTGTTTTTATATATATATATATATATATATATATATATATAAGGTAGGTGTGCGCAATTTCGCCACGTTAAGCTTTGAACGACCGTTACAAATTCCTGATAAGTATGATGATAACGTCTGTACTGGAAATTGATAGTATATATGTTACGGTATGTGTGGAAAAAAAATCACGTTCATGCGCTATTAATCAGGTACTTCAAAAGACAAAAGAAAAAAACCTTGCAACTGGCGAAATTGCATACACCCTGAACACAATTTTGCCACCCACTGTAAACAGAGGGGACAGGACAAACCGCGCTACAAAACAAACATATTTTCACCCCATGAATATAATGAAAAAAGTATAGATAGTAATGACATACATAATATACAGGGTGGGCCAAAAGTCCCTTACCACCCCTTGTAAAAATCGTTTTAGTGGAAATTGATGAATAACAACCATGTGTGACCACATTAGGCCTAGGGGGAAGTAATAAGGGGGGGGTGCCCTTGACGGCGGCCATCTTGAAAGCCGCCATCTTGGATACAAGTCCAGTTTTGTAAATAGGAAGGTAGGCATGCGATACATGGCGAAATTGCAAGCACTTCCAATGACTACACAAATGGGGTGAAAATATGACTCTCAATGTATACGACACAACACTACACATATCATTGTAGGCAGAAAGCGTTCGTCTTCACAATGCAATACTTGCTACATAGCTTCGAACCCTCCTTCCTGGACAAAAGGACCGCACTTTGTTGCTCTCGATCTTATAACAACGCTACGTCTCGCACACACAATGGCTGCCTGTCTTTTCCGTCTAGCTCCTCCCTATCAAAATGAGACAAAACACGATCAGCGTGCGCTACCTACCTATACACTAGCACCATCTGCCGACTTAGGCCGACGTGTTGGGAAATACAGGTATCTGGCAGAATTGAAAACATGGCGAAATTGCGCACACCCACCTTATATTGATGCGTTCACTGGTTTCAATTACTTAAACTACGGGGATCGTTACTGTGAACGCTTTAGGGGTCAGATGGTAGAGCTAGGTTACGTTTATGGTCCCCATACAATCTCGCTGACAGGTTTCTGGCAGGGAGTGGAATGATTTCAAGGGATGTAGACGACGTACATCTTACCTCTGGGCCAAGCGGTTGAGTGTGGACGTCAGGCGACAGAGCACGGAGTCCTGAGTTCGACGGACCACGGTCTTCTTGCCCGTGGCTGGCGACGAAGCACACGCTGGTCTTGGAGTATCGGCCCTGGAAAAGACGCCGGGACGATGGTCTGACCGACGGCTACAAGTTGCAGGCCGTGGTGCTGAAGATAGTCAACTCGCGAACGTACTGCGGTTGTCTTTAGGCGAAAGCTTCGTCTCGGTTTCCCGAGCCGGCTGAGACCTGAAAGGTGTCGAGGTCTTCGCCTGGAAGCTGGTATTCTTTTGGTGGTCCTTGAATTCTGAGACTTGACTGCGCCCCGAATTCTGGTGCTTAGGTCTTTTAAGCTGCTGGCAAATACTTCCTAGCTGCTTGGACAGCACTTCCGTATTTGCCAGCCGATGGCGGGCTTGAACCCGGTAGTATCGAAGAATGCCGTGTCTCCTGACGTCATGTGTTTCCGCTATTTGTGTAATGTTAACTTGTGTTTGTAAATTGTCGCTTGACCGAGCACTAATGTCTGGCGAGAGATTTTACCGTTTGTACAGTCTCTCCCTTGAATCGTTCCACAATATATATATATGTGTGTGTGTGTGTGTTATCTCGTATAGTTTATTCTACCCATTTAAATATGCCCGTCTTAAAAATTTTGAGTATTATCTATATATGTTGCATATCAACTTACATATCTATTTCTTTCTGACTGCAACGCCCTTGATGAACACCGCAGACGAACATCACATATCTTGAAACCCTTTTCATGCAAATTCATCTAAGATTTTTACATGCCTGCATTGAAATCTGAAATAGCTATTCAATTTAATGTTGTCGCTAATACAAATAACACATCTACTATATCACACAAATATCTACATTTATGTAATTTCACACATGCTTTTAATTTAATTAAATGGCTACTGTAGGAACTCCACACTTCCTAAACCATTTTGCTAAATTATTGTGTAACCAATATATTTGTATAGTTTTATTGTCTACAACATATCACTAATAAATATAATAAAATGATGAATGCTTTCTCTATCATACCTATAATTATCTATTTACAGGAAGAAAATAAAATGCATACGAAGGAGAAATTCGTATATTTTCTACTTCTGACTATTCGTTCTAAGATTGTACTTGCTTTGGATAACAACTTTCTGGAAATTCTGAAGGCCGAATCCAAATTTCCACTACAGTTCACTGTCGATGTTGTTAATCGACATTTTATGCATAGCAGTAAATTAACTGTAATATATTTTTCAAAGAGAGAAGAATTCCTTGCGACATTTGTACAACAACTCCAAATAGAATTATCCTTGCCCTTGAATATTGTCCACCCTTCATCCTTGCTAGAAAACCGTTCACGCACAGTGCAGGAATCACTAACATGGTTAAGAAATACTTACGAGAGTGACGTGTTCATTATTGTCGTTGATGGAACTGAAATCTGCAGTGATATAATTGAGAAAGCTACATTTTTTCGCCATTTTTACTCAAGAGGGAAATTTCTAATCATTATCACAAACTATGATGGCAGTGGACAATACGAACTATTCAGGACAGCCTGGAAATTGAAATTTCTGGATATTTCGCTTCTCTCATGGAAGGAAGTAAGATTCGGTAAAGAAGACAGGTCCAAATACGAAATGGAAATTATTTCATATAACCCATTCGTGGACGTTTTGGAAACTTACAGCGTGAATTCTGAGAACAGTTCAGTACATTTTGATCTATTTCCTAACAAACTAATGAATCTTCATAGATATCCTATTTCTACAAGTACTAACAATCATTTTCCTTACATTGTACTAGAATCCTCCAATGATGGGAAAGTTAAGTACACTGGTTTCACTGGGAAATTATTCCACACCTTGGCTTCTCATATGAATTTCACACCAGTGCACAAGATTAAATACGACACATTCAATTACGGATTTGTCCTTCCCAATGGTTCTGCCACTGGTTTGATTGGAGATATGGTGCATGAGAGAGCTGATATGACACCCAATGCGATATTCGAAAATATCCAAAGGTACCGGGTGATAGATATGTCAGTAGCAATTACAATGACAGAGATATCTTGTCTTTTGGCAAAACTAAAAGTTCCTCAGTGGAAAATTATTTTCTTGGTGTATGAAGAAAATGTGTGGTTAAGCATTCTAGGTATCATAATGATAGTTCAATTCACTTTCTTAATTTGTTTCAAATTTTTAAGTGAAGAGAAAATGACTTATGACATTACCTACTCCATTTTTTATGTCTGGTCTTTATTCGTTGGCGTTTCAGTGAACAAAGTACCAAAGACTTTAGTTGTTCGCCAGATATTCATGTGTTTCTTATTGTTCTGTCTAATTGTTCAGTCCCTGTACCAAGGCACGGTGATCAAAATGCTATCGGTACCACAATATCTCAAAGATTTGAACACCCTAGAGGAAATATCAAGTGCTAAGTATAAAGTGACAACTCCTTCTGACGCAGTGGAAGATATGGTAAAAGTTTCAAGAAACGAACATCTTAAGAATATGAAGAACAGGATGATCAAGTTCTATGGAATCGACAAAACTGTTCGTGACATGGTACTAAGCGGGGGAATAACAGTACTTGGTGTACGAGAATCGCTGCTGACAATGATTATGGAACAAAACTCACCTGAAGTACGTTCGAAATTATACATAGCCAGAGAACCGATTGGTGTTATCTCTTTGACGTTTGGTTTCAATAAGGGTTCTCCATATTTGCCAAGAGTGGATGAAATTATTCTTAGGATTGTGGAATCGGGTGTGTTTAGGAAATTTTACAGTGAAACGTTTACACTTCTTGAATATCTGCAAGACATTGCCCTTCAGTATGACACAGCTTTAACTCTAGAAGATCTACAAGCAGCTTTCTATTTTCTTGTAATTGGCCTTGTACTTGCATGTCTGAGCTGTTTGATTGAAAAATGCTCAAATGCATAGGTCAGATATTGGTTCTAAATGCTGATTTGTACCTTAATTCACAGCATGGTTGTACATAATCTCTGGAACCGGATTTATTTTGCAAGCAATATCTAAATCTGAATCTAAAATTCACATGAAATGCAGAAAAGAACACTGACATCTGTCAACATTTTAAAATGCAATATTACCAGAATATTTCCGAAATTATTTGTTGATGATGCTTATTTCTTGTTTTAAGTCCACTTTATGCATAGAAAGACTGATCGGGACTCGACCTAAAGTTTCAAGTGAGATCCGAACCACTCTGCAATCCGTGTGGCTCCACCGGGAATCGAACCCTTGATCCCTTGATTAGAAGGCGATCAGGACCATTTCCGCTATAAGGTGTGCGTGTATGTATGTATGTATATATGTGCGTATGTATGCTGTGTTCACGCATGTCTTCGTCTAGGTTTATATTTTTTGTGTGTACTTTTTGTTTTCTTGTGCTTATTTTTCTCTTGCTATTTCTGATTGGTTTCATTCCTTCTATGTGCTTGTATTAACGAAAACTGTAGATGTAATCATGGTAAGTAGTATAGACCGTGTTAAAAAGGTAAACATAAACATTGGCGAGGTCTTGCCCGGTCCCCTCGGAACTTCCGGTTTGGGCCAGTCCCCGTTGTTGCCAGTGCAGATTCACCGGCATACGAAGTAAGAAATGGGCGTTTGTTTTCATCAGTTGTGCGACGATAGTCAAGATTGTTAAAGTTCTACTGTGAAGGAGTGGACGTCTAGAATCCGTCGGATGATCAACTGCAGAGCAGATTATTGAAACATGACGTGTCTTTGTGGCCGCCAATTGTATAGCATACTACATACATGTATCTCGTGTACACGCACGCGAACTCAAAACGTACGAAAGTTTAGATATATTCAATCATTTTGTAAATGGAAAAGTGAGGGAAAGATAATTTTATAAAACTAGTAATATTATTATATTACAAATTATGCTTAAGTAAATCTTTGCCAACAAATCTGCAGAAGTAATCAAATGACACATAACAAATGCTAGCAAATATATGTGCTTTCAACGTCTCCTTTCCGCCTGAGGGATTTAGGGAAAACCTATGATATGGCATGCTACTTTCACTTGCACGAATTTACTTCAAACAACAAGGGAGTTTTCAGACTGAAGCGACAAGCGATATCGGAATTTCGTACAGAAGCATTCGATCTAAAGCAAACCCTTCATCAGTCACGCTTGCGAAAATAACAGGCAGAATCAACACAATGCACGGTATTGATAAATCGGCTCATTCCGAGCGACAAGCGACACCTGCAATTTGTCGCCTCTCTTTAATTCGGAAGGTGGTGTTTATTTTTTAATGTTGTTTTCCAAGAGACACACATCGCTGCAGTCTGAAAGCTTCCTTTCGAACCAATGCACGTGTCGCTTGAACTGGACTGTTGTTTTCTCAGTACCATGCATCGTGTCGCCTCGGTCTGTTGTATTCGTATCTTCTTCTTGAGGCGCTACGACTTCATGTATTGAAAGTTTTGGCCTTCTCAACAACATCTCTCCATTTTTTCCTATCCTAGATGCTCTTCGTCCAACTTTACTTTCATGTCTTTCAGATCTTGAATTATTTCATCTTCCCACCGTTTCTTTGGCCTGCCTATGGCTCGTGTCCCAAGTGGTTTCCATTTATATATTTCTCTTACTAATCTTTCATCAGACATTCTATTTACGTGCCCAAACCATCTTAGTCTTTGTGATTTTATGAAATTTATGATATTTTCATTCCTGATTAACTTGTTGAGTTCTTCGTTGGTTTGTATTCTCCAATTTCCATAAGGTTCTTTCAGAGGGCCATAAATTCTTCTTAAGATTTTCCTTTCAAATATTGAGAGTTTCTGTTTACAGGAGTCTTTGAGGGTCCAAGTTTCGCATGCATATGTGGTTATGGGTCTTATTATGCTATAATAAAGTCTCAGTTTCGCAGATTTAGATATTAGTTTGCTCCTAAATAGGGCTAAGTTGGCAAAGTATGCTTTATTACCTAGAATAATTCTCTCTCTAATTTCTTCTTCAATTGTGTTGTCGCCATTTACAACTGATCCAAGATATTTGAAAGATCTCACTTCTTCTATTCTCTCGTCGTTTATAATTAGGTCTTGTAATCTGCTTTTACCTTTTACACATCTGAGATATTTAGTTTTCTGCATATTAGTTACGAGCCCCAATTTCAAAGCTTCACTTTTTAGTTCTTCAAATGTTTATATTAATGTTTTTTTCGTCCTTGCTGTTATAAGGATGTCATCGGCATATGCAATACATTGTTTTAATCTTGTTGATATGTTTCCTCTCAATTTCATCTGTTTCAATGCAGAGTCTATCATTATACTAAACAGAGTTGCAGATAAGGGATCACCTTGCTTGACTCCACCTTCTACTTCGAATTCTTCACTCAGTTCCCTGTTAATTTTGACTCTTCCTTTATTGTTGGTTAAGGTTAACATAATTAGTCTGATTAGTTTAGATGGTACTTCATATGATTTTAAAACATCTATTACTTTGTTCCTGTGCACTGAGTCAAATGCATGGGTAAAATCTATAAACAAGTTGTAGAGTCCAATATTAAATTCAGAGCTTTTTTCAAAAATCTGTCTTACTATGAATATTTATCTATAGTTGATCTGTTGGCTCGGAATCCCATTTGATATTCGTCAAGTTTGTATTCAGTGCATTCCAATAGCCTTTTATTTAGTATTATAGCAAGTATTTTATATGCAATATTTAGGAGTGTAATTGGCCTGTAATTATCACAATTTAATCTATCTCCCTTTTTGAAAATTGGGCACACTATACCTTCATTCCATTGAGTTGGTAACTTTTCATCATTCCATACACTTAATATCAGCTTGTGCAACTTCTGTTTCAATGTTCTCCTTCTTGCTTTGTTCTTTTCTTGAATAATCCTTCTGCAATCTTCATCCCGCCACTCATTTTCGGGGGTATTTCTTTCTTTTTGTATAACTTCTTTAGCTACCTCATTTATCGCAGTTTGTATGTTACCCCAATCTTCGTTAACACCTTTGCTTCCCTGGAGATTTTTCAATTTTTCATGTAATACTGCTCGATATTCCTTCATTTTTTTCGGGTTTTGTAGGTTTGATTTATCCCATTTGCTTTTTGGCGAAGATTTTATCTTATACATTGCAGGGATAGTCTGTTTTAGGATTACTAGCACCAATATGTGGTCAGAGTCAATATTTGGGCCTCTTAAAGATCTTACATCATTTATCAAATCCTTTTTGCTGCTGTTAATCAAGACATGGTCTATCTGATTAATAGTACTTTGGTCAGGTGATATCCACGTTCCTTTATGTATTCGTTTATGTTGGAATTGGGTTCTCATAACCATCAGGTTATTTGCAGCTGCAAATTCACATAATATTTCACCATTCTTACTTGTTACATCATGTAATGTGTGCCTACCTGATATTTTACTATATATTTGTTCTTTTCCCAGCTTTGCATTAAAATCTCGTAATATAATCATTATATCACTTTTTGGAACACTGTCTATCATATTTTGAATATTTTCATAAAAGTTTTCTTTTATTTCTTCTTCTTTATCTTCAGTTGGTGCATATGTGTTGATTAGGGTTATATTGTTATCCTTGCCCTTAATTCTCAGTTTACATAATCTTTCGTTGTAAGGCACAAATCCTATTATGTGATTTTGTATTCTTTTTTGCACAATAAAACCTGTACCAGCCAGCCTTCTTTTATCTCTTGCACCACTATAGAATACTGTATAGTCCTTTTTGTTTATTACACCACATCCACTCCATCTGGTTTCTTGCAGAGCTAATATTTCAATTTGTGTTTTCTTTATTTGTTCAGACAATTCTTGCATCTTTCCTGATTTCAGGAGTGTCATTACATTCCAAGTTCCTATGTTTAACGTATTCCTAGTCCTTTTCACATGCTTTTTTCGGCATCCATGAATCTGTCCGGCTTTTCCTTGTTGAGAATTTCTAGCGGGTGGTATTTTTATGGTGCTAGGGTGCTGGCCTCGCGCCCAACCCCCATACCTTGGAGGACCAGGATTTTTCTTAGGGTTGTTTCCCTTAGGAAGATTGGCTTCTCTATGCCTATTGAGCTCCTCCCGCCCTTGGTTTTCTGTTAGGGTTTTCCTTCCCTTAGCCTTTGGGTATCCCTCCCCTAACTGCAAGGCAGCAGTAGCTGAGCTTATTTAGTGGCGGCTCTCCTCGCCACATCGCAGGATTTTCATCGGAGTCTTGCAGTATTGCTGAGATTCAGTTGCCACTCCGCATCTCCCCGCCTCCTCCAATCCTGCTGCTGCTTGTCCGCGACTGTTTCCAGCTAGCCAACATATCTGCTGGCCGTTCTCCTATCCGCAACCTGGGGACGCGCCTGGTGGCATGCAGCTCTGCCTCTGGGAAGATAACTCAGCCCAGAGTTGTATTCGTATGCAAGGTGAATTGTTTCCTTTAGAGTAAAGGGGCTGTTGCTTGTCGCTTCGGTGTGTAATCTCCGTGCCACTTAAAAGTGAATCCTCAGTGATCAATGATTTTTTTCGAACCGAAGCGACACGACAAGCTGCACGTGTCGCTTAGATTTCCAATGGCGTGTATTGTGCCGCCTGTGACTTGATCTCCCATGAGCGATAAATGCTTATTTATAGACTAAATGGGCCTGTGTCGCTTGTCACCTCGGTACGAACCACTGCTGTCGCGCGTCGCTTCGGTTTGAAACCTAACTAAGAGGCGTGCTTTTCACCACAACACAATACACAGATAAGCGATCAACATGCTTGTAACAAAATGCAAGTCGTACAAATCCTTTCCGGGTACCAGTCCTTTCTTCGTTCTGCTTGTATCAACAGGTTTCGTCTCTCTACGTCCTTCGGAAACGTACGAAGTGATACTTAACTCAATAAATTTGTTCCCGATCGAACTGTACAACCATATACTACACAGCTGACACCCTATTTCCTTGTAAAAGAATCTCCACTTTGCCCTTTCATATTAACGTCCATAGAACTGTAATGATAACCGGATGTTCGAGGGGGACCAGACGAGTGCGCATGCTCCGCAGTAGCGCCGCCTTTAACACCGTCTATAGAAGGCCCCCACCACAGCCTTAACTTCGCCATGAGAAATTCAACAGATACACGACTATTTACAGATGTATGGAGGACACATATTACGAAGTGATCTAAAAAAAGTGCCATGATTTGTTTCCTAGTTGTAGTAGTGATAAAATTTAATGGGTGTATTAATGCAGTGCTTTCATCTTTGAATATATTATTGCTCTCTCCACGAAAATAGATCAGTCAAGGCCGGACCTTGCCCTTGCCTCCTCCACACCCCTGACCCTCCAGGGTCACCACATTTCTTCGAAGCTGCTCAGTCGACACAGCGCGTTTACGTATCTGGTTGATTTCGTCGGTTGAAATTTTTGCACATTGGCAACACTGTAGGTTGGTGGCGTGACCTTGACTGGATTATTTTCATGGCTTTAGTCTGTTACGTTATGAACTGTAATAGTTGCCTGACATCTGTTAAAATGACAGATCGTGGGAAAAAAGTGGCCAAGTATGAAAGTGAAGTCAGTAGAACATTTCGTCCATTGTGAATGCAAATGTTCTATCTCCAAATTGTAAACAAATGGAGGTATTTTGGCTGTAGTCTATTTAGGATGTAATTGTTTCATCTCTGAAATCGTCTGGTGCCTACATACAACCAATATTGATATATTGAGACTGAGTGTCTTTTTGGTCCATGTGCAGAATTTGGAAACATTCACGAGAATACAAACTCCAACAGCCAATGAAACCTTCCGACATGTTCCTGAACCACCAACTACAAGTGCCATCAGAGTATGAGATAAACCACTTACATTGTAACCTCAGTCACTTGTGGGATATGCTTAACAATGGTAGTGGTCTTCGGTTCTTACTTTTGTGGTTAACAGACAAGAATTTTGAATAATAGTGGATCCAAAGTAGTTGATTGATTTCCCAAAATATGAATTATTTATTTTACTTTGCTACCGAATGACATAGTTTTAATGAAATTGTTTCATCTCCATCTCGTTTCCAGAATGCAGTGTTAAATCTGGTAGATAGAACACTGGAACTCTGAAATTGTTCTATCTGAAATTTCGATAATGAATTACAGCATAAATACCTATCCAAACAACAAATTATTTTTAGAGAAGCTTCAATATAACAGCCTTTGGAATGGCACAAACTTTCAGCACAGTCGTGACAAAGGTCCAATATATATATGATGTCAAACTTTAAAGGGCTCTCCTGAAAAAAGGAAAAATTGGACATAGAACATTTACATTCTCAGTGAACGATTTGTTAATGAACAAACCCTACTCAATTTGTGTCAATAACCGTGATGGCGTGACATCAAGACAGTGCATGAGAAAATTGTAGTATGCGATCGAAGCTGTACATGATTGCGTGGAAAATGAAAACCTGGGGTCAAGGGTCGGCCTCTTTCAAAGAGAAACGAGGTGGATTGTACACGTGAAAAATTGTATTCAAGTGCCCAGTGAGAGCTATGGCAATAAAGGTGTTTTTTAGATCGCCGTTTCAAAGTAGTGCCAACAGATTCATACGTAGCGTGACCAGACATACACATTCAAAAAAGAGGACACAGCATAGGGAAAAAGGAGGACAAAGCCATAAAAAAGAGGACACCTCAAAAAATGGCAAACTATTTGCCATTACTCATAATTTAATCAATATACTCGCAGAAATCTCAACAACACTTTGCTCACAGCTTCTTCTCCGATGATCTTTTTCAATAATTTGCTCTTACCTTTAAGCAACGAAAGCAATCTCCTAATCTATTATTTAACACATGGAAATCATAACTACGAATATATATAATTTGAAGCATAGAATTTTACTCCATTTCCAAGTCTTGGATATTAGAATGAAATATCCCCATAAAAATGAAAATGTAACAAGTTAGCTTCGCTTTAACATATATCCAAAAAAAAAAAAAAAAGGTAGTTTAGATTGTGTCAAGAAATATGATTTTAATGCCACGAACATTTCCAGCACTCTTTCAACAGTAGAGGAAAGTGACAGCCCGCCACCTTACACTTTACCTCATATTCGTTTGAATTTTGAATTTGAATTTGATTTTAAAATTGTGGGAGCGTCAGCACTTAGGCTATTTTGCTCCCGTCACATTATACGGGGGCCAGCCCCTTATCATTACAAAGAACAACTCTAACGTTGCATAATTAAAAATCTTAAAATGTTCTGACTTCTGTTAAAAGCTGAGGCTGTAAAGGGGCACTCAGCACACATAAGGACAACAGGACAATACAAACAAAATTATACTGGCCATGGGGCCAGTCGCCAGAGCCTCGTTAGTCTTCAGTCCAGGGTGTACTAAAATGGACGTAAGGTTGACATTTGGGTGTACTACGTGGAAGGTCACCCATTACACCCCACCTCATATTCGTGTCTTCCATCCATTAAAAGCTGGATATTTTCTTGTAAGATGATTGTTGAATTTACAGTTTCGCTTCGTTATTTCATAAAAGTAAGTATTACTTAATCAAAATTCTCACTACACGTTTCTGTATCACATATTATGTATAACTAGGGACGTGAACTTTTCGTTTTAACAATAACACCGAAGAGTTTAGGAAAGCAAAATGAAGTTTTTAAAATGTATTTGGGTAGATAAAGGAGGCACGTTTTCGGTGTTTCGGAATCGCGAAATGACGCGAATTGTGCAATTTTTAAGATAACACTGAATTTTATACATTAACGCGAAAAACGCCGCGAAATATGGAATATAAACTGGGGATAAATCTTCTTTGTTTTTTAAAGAAAAACTGCCTTAAGTACTATTGTGTCATTTGTAGTCTAGCTGGGGATAGGGAGATTCAAAAGAGATTATCACGCTTCATTTATTGTAGTTTGGTGCAGACACGACTGACAGTGTTTAACCTCGTCCTGAAATAGAATTCGCTTGGGGGGGGTCTTCCCAGAAGGGAAATTTAGTAGAAACTGGAAAATTTTCAGGGAGAAGCACCTGTTGTGCTTCTGGGGGGTGAAGGGCGCGCGTGTGTGTACACAAAACTGTATTTTGAGGTCGCTGAGGGATTTTCTGGCATTGTTAGGAAATGTCATGTGTATGATTGTGTTAAAAAGATTTGGATGTTATCATTCAAAAAACATTTCATATTTATTGGCTGATGAGATGAAATAGTTTTCCAAACACAAGCCAATTGGTAATTTCTCACAAAGGTCAGCCATAATTGTTTTATCATTAAAACAAAAATTTGACTCAATTTTCCAGAACTAAGACAATGTGAAAATCGTAAGCAAGAAAAGGAACAGTAATTAATAACACCGAATTTTGCCCTAAACCGTGAAAAATAACACCGAATTGCAGTAAAACGAAAACTTAACGTCCCTATGTATAACTTGTAAAGGAACTGGCCGACCTCCGTGAAGTGATTAGAACATGGGTCCCGGGTTCGAATTCCGGCCTGGGCATGGTTGTTCTTTGTGAATGCCCCTTCATCTAAATCATAATATCATCGCTCAGCTTCGCGATTAGCCAAAAGTGGCAGAAAAGCGATGTAAAATAAACCAAATTAATCGATCGGAAAGGAACTTGACAGACTATATGCGTTCCAGCAGTCTGGAATGCGCTCGGAGGCCGAACAACGAGTTAGAATAATACGAATGACTCAGTCGAGAAAGTGGTCGTGTTCCGCTCCCAGATGCTAGGTGAATATTACTCGAATACTTAACGCGCCCCAAGTGATATGATGATCGTTATGTGTTAAAGCATTCTCTATGCAGCACATTTGCTTTCGTCGATGCTGTACTCTTTCCAAAAAAGGTGGACATTTACAGATTTCTAAAAAATCCGCCCGGACGCCGAACAGATACCTAAAAAGGAGGACATGTCCGGATAAAAGAGGACGTCTGGTCACCCTATTCATACGACTTATGGATGGAGAAATTTCAGATTGTGGTCAGGGCTTAAATCGGTAAAGTCATTATATGGGATATTAGTTCCTTGGATCGTCTGGGAAAATATGCTGTTTTACCTACTTAGAAAATCAAGTTCAATTTCTAGTATCATTTTATGATGTCATATTACCTTCATATATATATTGGGTTGGTGCGAATGAAATGTCCGCTTTGACGTCTGGTGGGAAACTCAGCTCAACAACACAACACAGGGACTAACTGAGGTCACGTGTCTGACGTCATAAACTCTGTATACGTCCAACAAACAGGCTGGAGCACCCAGACAGTCAGGAGGCAGTATGTTGCTGAACAGGGTCGTCTGAAAGTGCACCATGGAGAACACACAATTGCGAGTGATTTTTCTTTACGAATTCAAACTGGGACATTCTGCTCAGCAAGCCGCCAAAAACATTAACAGTGTATTTGGGCCAGCAATGGCAAATGAACGCACCATTCGCCGCTGGTTTGTCAGATTTCGTTCCGGTGACACGGCATTGCAAAATGAGCCGCGTGGCCATCGACCAACATCATGTTCGGATGAGCTCCTCAGGAACGCCGTGGAAGCGGACCCTCGGAAAAGTGTTCGTGCCATTGCAGACGAGTTAGGCATATACCATACCACTGCCGTTCGGCGGGTCCGTGCGATCGGTAAAGTGAAAAAGTTGGACTCATGGGTACCACATGATTTGACATCGGTCAACAAGACTCACCGTCTGGAGGTGTGCAGTTCTCTGAGTGTAAGGAATAACCGGGATGGTTTCCTGCATCGGATTGTCACTTCAGATGAAACATGGATCTGCTATGACAATCGTAAACGTTCAGGACAATGGTTGGATCGTGATCAACGTCCAGGACGGTTTCCGAAACCACCTCTCCACACACGGAAGGTGTTGTTGCTGGTATGGTGGTCTATGGTGGGTGTGATCCATCATGTCTTTCTCAGGCGAGGTGAAACCATCAATGCAGATCGTTACAGTGCTGAACTCCATGAAATGCACCGCAAACTTCTCCGCAAGCATCCAGGAATGGTCCACAGACATGGTGTTCTCATGTTGCACGACACTGCTCGCCCACATGTCGCGCAAAGGACGGCGCAGGCTCTCCATGAGTTGCAATATGAAACCCTTCCTCATCCAGCATATTCTCCCGACCTCTCTCCCTTACTACCATCTCTTCCGGCATCTCGATCACTTCCTGATAGGGAAGACCTTCGCTGATGATCGGGCGGTGCAACATGGCGTTCAGGAGTTCTTTGCGTCGCAGACTCCAGACTTCTTTCGCCATGGAATCCAATTGTTGGCTGAGCGATGGCAAAAGTGTGTGTGGCTGCAGACGGCGACTATTTTGATTAACCAGGTACTGTAGTTTTGATTTTTTGGCCTTTGGCAATGACGCGCCTGGGCCGGACATTTCATTCGCACCAACCCAATATATATATATCAATATTTCATTTAATATTTCATCCATTACAGAATACACATTATTTTTATATAGTAACCTCAACATATATTACTGGTGTTACTCTTTTGTATATACTGTATCACTTATAGGAATACATACCAAGGATTATCTATTACAGGATGGGACACTCGGCATATTCTCCATTGACTTGTGCAAACACTTTTCTGAGGCTTTATAAACCACAGAATATTCATACCCAGTACAAGCAGAGCCATCTGGCGGGAGAAGACAACTCACTCGAACAGTGATGAACTATCGATTAATACGCATATCGATGTTTGAGCTCGATACTTGGAAAGCAAATCGACTTTTTTTATTGGATGTAATAAATTTAAAAAAGGAATAACTAAAATTGTGGATTCTGGTCTTGGATTGTCCTAAGGAAATATCTGGAAAATATTCTAATTTCTTATACATTTACTAAACATATGTATATGATATTGGGTTATTTTCTGGCTTTCGTAAAATTCAAGACAAGAAACAACATTTTAATTCTTACACTAAAAATCTTACTTGATGGTTCATTAGTGTATTTGATTGCAGGATTTTTCTATTATTTACCTTGGAGTTTAATGATTGCAATCCACGTGATATGCAATGAGATGAACAATAATAGAACCGAAATATCTCCCCCTTGCACTAAAATAACAAACTACCCGTAACGCGGAACATTTACCAAAGAAGAAATATTGTACTGCGGAGAAACAATGAAATTTCATCGTATGCAAATATAGAGGCAGAATTAGCCACATAATGTCGAAATGTAAGAATTTGTAACGTTGACTATATATTTTTTTTATTATTTGATTCGGCAACGTTGACCTTGCACATTGTCTTCTTGTTACTGGCATTAATTAAAAATAATTTACTATTCCAAAATGTTGTAAATATGTCTATGTTTCCTTTAAAATAATAAAATAACTATTCACGTATGCAGCCAAAACTCATTTGTAGGATACAAGAAATATTTATTTTCCAACTAAACTTAAATTTAATTCTACATGAATTTAAATTACACACGCACATAAAATATGTAGAGTATCTACCTTTGCTTAGAGCGATCAAACTCAACCTGTGTGTTTTGAGACTTCTTAGAGGATGGGATTTAATCCATATAGAAGGTAAAAGACGCATGTGAGAGTTTTATAATGAGATATCTACGTTAAACACGAATACCCATTTCCTAGCCTATTCTATACTATGCTTGTCATAAGACATAAAACACGTCTTTCACAGCACCAGGCTTAATCACAAAACCAATCACCACTGAATTCATAAACATTCCAGGAATAGAATAAGGAAAATCACGGAAACTTTAAATTTATCCACAATGAAGCTAAATTTTTGTTCAAAAAGTAAAATATAGCCCACTAAATCGAAATGCTCTTATAACAAAAACTTGTTCCACGATGCGTTACCATAGGTTAGTCAATAACCAACTTTGAGAATAGTGAAATACGTCACAATCTTCCATGAAAGTCTAAAATATTTACAACACTTCATTAAAAGTTTCAAGTGCTTGAATATGTACGACGTAACGCAGTACTACATAAATTTAATACAAATATACTTTATAATGTACAGTGGGATCCATGAGTATTACCGTGCAAATTGTCCATGACTATTTACATTAATTTTTCTCTTACATCCTATGTGTTTTTAGGCGATGGATTTTATGTATGCTGGTGCAGAAGTTGTCAACAGCTTGTTTTGATTTTTCTTTTAATTCTTGAAGCTCTTATTGGGTCAAATAAAGTGTACGAACATGATGGTGGTCAATTTGCGCGAAAATACTCATGGATCCCACTGTACATCCCTTGAATTTATACGATAGTTTTTTGAGTTAGCCTTTGATCATGGATTAATGGCAATTTCGACAGGGTTGTTAGTTTTCGTCCAAGCGGTTAGATGGCGCTAGCAACTTCCGTCTCCAACGGAAATGTCGTATAGCAACTTCCGTATCCTCTTAGTGATCTCCGCGTTCGCCATGGCTGGGTTATCCTCATATACATAATCCTTCCTAATGGCGCACTGGTAGCGTCTTCACCTTGTAATCAAGGGGTACCGGGTTCGATACCCGGTGGAGGCACAAGTGGTTCGGATCCCACTTTAAACTGTAGGCCCAGTCCCGATTAGCCTTACTGTGCATAAAATGGACTTAAAACAACAAATAAAATAAAATCATATATATAATCCTTGTACATACCTTACAGCTAACTAACTAACTAACTCCCTAGCCTTCTTAAACCCGAAGGTTCATGGCTGCAGCAACACAGGCCTTCCATCTTTCCCTATCTTGAGCAAGTTCTATATACTCTTTTCCATCCCTACCGATTTCCCTTAGGTCCATCTCAACGTTGTCCCTCCATCTTCGTCTTGGCCTTCCTACAGGTCTCTTACCATCAGGTTTCCCAACAAGAATCCTGTAAACTCCTCTTTCCTCTCCCATTCGTGCCACATGGCCTGCCCACCTAAGTCTTCTTGATTTAATTATTCTAATAATATCTGGACATGAATACAAATTATGTGGTTCTAAATTATGTAACCTTCTCCACTCACCTGTCTCCTCATCCCTTTTAGGTCCAAAGATTTTCCTAAGGATCTTATTTTCAAATACTCTCAACTTATGTTCCTCTTTCAATGTAAGGGACCAAGTTTCACATCCATATAATACTACAGGCAAAATTACTGTTTTGTATATTTTAACTTTTACATACCTTACAGCATAAAACTGTAATAGGGTAAGGTATCATTTCATTGTATATTACTCGTACATTATTTTATTTCATTGTATTAGTATATTGTAATGTTTGACTGACATGTTCAATATCACAGCATGTAAATGCAAACGTGAATTATAGATGAAATAAATTAAACTTACAACGTTTACAGTGTATCCAGCTATAGTCATAAAACTTTCTCTAACTTTAGACAGTGTACTTTTTCCCGAACCCTGAGTGACAGTCTCATGCCACCGCTGGAGAAAAGGTTAGCATAATGGGTAAAACTTTGCAGTCCGTTTGGTACTACTGATTGGTCGTTGCCAAGCTAGTAGACTTGCATCCCGCTGACGTACTCGTGTAGGTGTAGTAGGCACCTTTCTCGAGCAGGACGTTGCAAACTTCATACGCCCATAGTTTATTTTGTTTGTTCCTATCTATAATCCACAAATTCCATGGACACTCACAGACTCAACACAACACAGACTCTATACTGTCTTCAGAAAGCGTTCACTCGGTCGAGTCGCTGTCCTCCGTGACTGAAATCAAATTATACATGTGAAATTTATACCTCCAGCTATAGGTTGACATTTGATTACTAAGGGGGAGGTGTGGCCATCGTTGCTCACCCTAGCAGACGTCCATACATTATTACTTTCTCCTAGAAATTTAGTGTAGAGGAATCTTATCGCCGTTATTAAACTATATTATACTCTTAAAGAAAATATAGTATTTTCAAGCCGATTAAAGTTCAAAGCAACTACGGGGGAAGAGGGTGCAGTGGCGCAACCACAGGGGTGTCAATAAGCATTGCCCCTCCCCAACCTTGGATGGAAATCAATTCTAGGGAACAAACATTGGGGTAAAAGAACTAAGAGTAGCAGGATATAAGGATACTCAAGATGGAATTACTTTTCACGTCTTTCTTGCATAATTTCTTCCAGGTGGACAAGAGCACCTGCAGGGTATCACAAAGGAGAAGTTGCCATCTCGATATAAAATTTTATACAAATAAAATTATATTTTGTAAAATTCTCTTGCTCGCTTTGCTTGCAATATCTGCTTTCTTACAACCTTGTCAAGTTCAGAGCCGTGGCTAGGGGGCGGCGGGAGTTGGGCCTGGGCTCCAAACGATCGAAATGATAAATAAAATTGTAAAAAAGAATGCCATGGCTCCCCATGAAATTTTTTGCGTCATATGAAATCAATAATGTTTTCACTTTGCAAAAAATTGTATATACGAGCCATCAATGCAATGAAACTAAAACAGTTTTTCTTTCCCGACTGAACTTTCATCTAGGCCCTTGCCCCCCTAATCAGAGGGTCTTCGCACGCCTATGAATAGGGGTATTGTGCGGGGCACATCCAGCTCCTTGCAATTCCTATCTTACAATTAGGACTAATAATGCATATGTGGTTAAGTTATGACAACCAGGTTTAGAGGTCTTAGCATTTATTTTAGCGTTTGGTAGCAGCTGGATGTGCCTCGCACTAGACCCGCGATCATAGTGGCAGCGCCACAGTGGTAAGTTGAATCTGGAATAGCTACAGATTAAAAGAAAATAAAACAACACATGTTTTTGCATGGCATTATGTTAATTTATTTTGCCGACTATGCTCTATTGAAGATGGTATACTTCGGCACCAATGTTTGTCAACATGTTGAATGAAAATAAAAATGTAAAGAACAACTTTATTCATTGTTACTGGACTACACACATTAAATAAATGATGAAAGGCCATTCATGGAGTTCAGTTGTCTTGTCAAGCTAATTCTGTGTGTAACCAGTGCTTCGATGACTTTTAGGACATTCTATATACAAAACCTTGAGCACTTTTCGACCAAGTAACAAATACAAGCAAGCGCTAGTCCTATAGCAAGTAAAAAGAATGAAGCCTGGAGATCGCATACAGTCAGAGAGAATTGTTTTTGTATTTCCCTTTCATGAGTATCTTCATGAATACTGTCCACATACCACTTTCTAAGGAAACCCGCTTCGACAATGCGATAAATAAGTGCATTCATTCTTGGCAAATAGGGCGAACCTTTATTCACACCGAATGCTAAACTGAATACACCAATGGGCTCCAAAGCAACGTACAAATTGGAGCGTTCTTGAGGCAAGACCTGTTGAAAAATTAACGTCTGTAAATATTCTCTTACGGCGATTAACGATACATCGCGTTTGAGTACCATATCTCGTACTGTTATCTCAATTCCATAGAACTTAGTCAATCTCGGTTTGATGTTCTGCAAATGTGCGTTTGTAGATGTCATGATCATGTTCTCTATCGAATCGAATGGGGTTGTTACTCTGTGGCTCGTCTTTGATATTTCTTCTATGGTATTCAAATCTTTTGTATACTGTGGTATTGTTAACATTTCGACCACAGTTCCTTGGTAAATGGCTTGAATGATTAAGCAGAATAGTACTAGAATCAGAAACAATATTCGAAATGTACATTTTCTTGGTTGCTTGTTCACTGAAACGGCAAGAAATATAGACCACACGTAAAAGCAGGAATTACTAACTTTAAGAATGCGGCCATCTTCGTTTATGACTTTCAGAGAAACAAGAAGAACAAACTCAGATATAACTAATACACATAAAATTGCTAGCCACACGTGTCGAGTGTAGACCATGAACAAAATTTTCCAGTGAGGAACGGTAACTCTTGGTAGAAGAAAATCCAGTTCTGAAACTCGGAAGGTCACAGTGTAATCCATTACCTGATATCTTTCGATCATTATGAACAACGCGATAGGTGACATATCGACTCTGTCATGCACAACGTCTCCAGTTACACCTGTAGCAGAACCATTGGGAAGGACAACTCCATAATCGAACCCATCGTACTTAATCTTGTGCACAGGTGTGAAATTCATGTGCGAAGCTAGGGTTTGGAACAACATCCCACAGTAACCAGAGTACTTGATCTGACCTTGAATTGATTCCAGTACGAAGTAAGGATAGTGATTGAGTGTACTAGTTGACACAGGGTGTTGATGGAGATTCAACAGTTTATTAGGAAATAGAAGCAAGGAAGGTGAAACGTTTTCAGATTGAACATTGTAAGTTTGAAAGGTGTCAGTAAATGGATTATATGAACTAATTTCCACTCCATAATCGGCGACAGACACTTCATGCTTGCTAAAACTTAACTCTTTCCATGTTAGAACTGAGACATCTAACAGTTTCACTTTCCAAGCAACCTTGAGTAGTTTTTCCTGTTGACGATGATCGCCATACTTCGTAAGGACGATTATGAACTTCCCCCTTGGGTGAAAATGACCGAGACTTGTAGCAGCTTGAAGCATGTCACTGCAGACTTTAATTCCATCAGCGACAATGACAAATATATCGCCATCAGCCATTTTACTCACAAACATTATAGTTTCCTGAAGTGAGGAACGAAAATTCTTTTCCAGAGGTGGCAACTGCGCAATTTCTAGAGACAAAAACTTTTCTTTTCGTACTTGTTGCTGGAACGTATTGAGAAATGTTTCTTGGTTGGAAATAGCAATCAACGACACGCTCCTCTTCTCTTGGGAATAATGGCATATGATGCTGGCAACGATTTGTAATTGAATTTCTTGTTCGTCCACAACAGGATTAAGCGAACCTTTCATTTCTGCAGTCGAAACAGAAACAATGATGAGAAGTAGAAGCACTGTGACTTTCCTTCCACCTATCATTTGAACTTGTCTCTGAAAATATAAATGTAAAAGTTAGTCAAGGGTGATTTTTCTACCCAATTATACATATAATTTTAAAGGAGTACTTACTGCTCACTGCATATTTTAGTGAATGTTTAATGGTGCAAGAAGAGAAGTATTTGACATGAAGTAATATTAAGTTCATACATTGACGTTAATCCATTGTGGGATGTATAGTTATTCATGTGTGCTTCTAGATTCTAACTGTTTACATAGTAGATAGTCCTTTGTTTCGGATTTAAGAACATGCGGTGTTGATTGGTTAGTTATTGTTATGGGCAATTTATTCCAGGTTGAAACTGCATTTTCCGAGAATGATGATTTGAAGGAGGCATTACTGCAATGACATGTAGAAGGTTTGTTATGCCCTCGCGTGGAGTGTGAGTGTATTTGAGTGGCTATTTTAAGTCTTCTAAATAGATAATCTGGTTTACTTACTTTCAAAATTTTGTTTATGAAGGTGATATAGTGCAGATGCCTTCTTCTGTCCATTGTTAATATTTCCTTTGTGTTCAAATGAGGCAGGATATGTTCATATTTTCTTATGTTCAATGCAAATCGTATACAAGAATTTTGCATCACCTGAATTTTCCTTTTATCTCTGACTGAGACCCCAGGACCATAAACTACATCACAGTAATCAAAGAGTGACCACAATAAGAGCTCAACGAGCTTCAGTTTAACTTTTTCTGGTAGATAATTTTGAGACCTATATAAATTTCTGAGAATGTAGAATGATTTTCTACACAGTCCATTGATGTGTTCTGTCCAAGTAAGAGAACTATCAATCACCAAACCCCGGTTTCTAGATGTTGTTTTATGCGGTATGCACGTCCCACGTATCTTCAAGACTATGTCGTTATACTTGTTGTTCGTAATTGTTTGTCTGTTCCCCAGTAACAGTACGTGGATTTGTTGGGGTTTCATATTAGTCCATTGGAATCACACCAGGTGGAAATTCTTTCCAATTCATCGTTGAGGACCATAACATCAAGTCTAACTGTAATTGGCGTGGTAGGTAGGTATATTTGTGTGTCATCAGCATAGAGAAGATAGGGTGACAATTAATGAACTATATGAAATAAAACCGTCATAATTTCTGAACGGTTCGCGTGATGACGTCCAAACTGCGTGGCTGGCCACAGGGCATGATGGGAATTCGTATGCGCATGCGCACGCAACGTGTTGATGTCGGCCATTTGCAAGTGAAACTGTCACGGTACAACGTGCAGGAGCGTATATCACTTGTGAAGGCCTATTATTTGATGTGAATATGGTTTGGTTTAGCGACGAAGCCCACTTTCATTTGGATGGGTTCGTCAATAAGCAAAATTGGCGCATTTGGGGGACTGAGAATCCGCATTTCGCAATCGAGAAGTCTCTCCACCCTCAACGGGTGACGGTGTGGTGTGCAATGTCCGGTTATGGAATAATCGGTGCGATATTCCTTGACGGCCCGGTGACTACTGCACGATACGTGACAGTTTTGGAAAATGATTTCATACCCATTATCCAAAGTGACCCTGATTTCGACAAGATGTGGTTCATGCAAGACGGAGCTCGACCCCATCGGACCATGAGAGTGTTTGACGTCCTGGAGGAGTATTTTGGGGACCGCATTCTGGCTCTGGGATATCCAGAGGGCACTGGAAGGGGACTCGCTTGGCCGCCGCCATATTCCCCTGATCTGAACACTTATGACTCATTTTTGTGGGGCTATGTTAAGGACAAGGTGTACAGAAATAACCCCAAAACCATTGCCGAGCTGAAAACTGCCATTCAGGAGGTCATCGACAGCATCCATGTTTCGACACTTCAGCGGGTCATGCAGAATTTTACTCTTCGTCTACGCCACGTCATCGCCAGAGATGCAGACATATCGAACATGTCATAACCTAAATCCGAATGTCTGTAGTGCCGTTTACATGTGCAATACAGTTTGTGTACTACGTGGTTTGTCACTAATTTCCGTTTTATTTCATATAGTTCATTGTCACTCGTATGTACATGTTTGTATTGCTTTCGATAAGTCTGCTGTGTATAAAGTAAACAATAATGGCCCCAATATTGATCCCTGAGGCACCCAAGTTTTTATTGGAACAGATTTTGAAAGTGATAGTGGAGTGCCAGGCATTTGTACTTTCTGGTGTCTGTCTGTAAGATACGAGTTGAACCCCTTGATTGCTAATGGGCTGAAGTTATAATATCTGAGTTTAGCTAAAAGTAGATCATGCCGTACACTATCGAAGGCTTTGCTGAGGTCTAGGAGGACTGGTATGACTGCACTCCGTTCATCTATGAAATGAAGGAAGTCATCTACTACTTTTGTGAGTGCAGTGGCTGTACTAGGTTTACTGCGAAAACCTGACTGTAATTCTGGTCATATATTGTTCGAATCAACAAATTTGGTAAGTTGCTGACACACAACTTTTTCAATAATTTTGGAGACAACAAGCAGCAAGCCTAAGGTCATCAAGACTTTGAGTATTCTTCTTCTTTGCTAGTGGAATTATGTGAGCTTCCTTCCATATGGAGGGAAATTCTCCAGTGCAGATACGCATTTGATATGAGATGCCACAAGAATAATTCTTTTATTTGATTCATTAGTGCAAGAAATGCTTTATATTTGCGTTTAGGTGTGTTTCACCAACGTCACAAACTGTTGCATTTTGGGATCGAGCAGCCATGATTGAGGCCAGTTCTAGGAAGCATATGGAATTCAAGCGGGCTAGCGGTAGATACCAACACAGACATTCGTGATTTAAAACGTACGTGCAGTTGGTGCAGATGTAACGAACGCTACGTGGTGGATATTTCCTTGCAAACGACAAATACAATTGGCTGAAAACATGGCGGCTGTGCGCATTCTGACGTCACATGAAACCTACTGAAACAAGTATACGTACTCCCTTCCACCCAGTTTTGAAAATCATGAAAATGCTCTAGCCACAGACCTCTAGATACCAGACTCGAAATGTAGGTCTCTTAACATGAGTTAAGTTGAAGCCAAAAATCTCGTAGAGATTGAGATACTATCATGGTGGCGAGCATACCTTCATATTTCTATTTGTGTCAACTATTTTGAAGATTGTGAATAATTGCACCACACAAAATTGCAAATTTTAAGTTTACTAAGAAGGATGCAACTACATATTCCACTCCAGAACTGAGAACGAGTAATTTCTTCATAAATATGAAAACAATAACAAGCTACAATGCGCAGCTCCGCCATATTTCTACGCGATCCCTGGCTATGCGCGGCTTCAAACAAAAGCGCATCGTTTCCGAGGTCTGGCTCTAGCTATGCAACAGTCTCATTAACCTTCTTCTTCTTAATTTTTTTTGGCTCACACCGCGTATTTTTGCGATTTCTAGCCAAAGTTGCCGAGTTCAGGTCATTCACTTTTCTCGAAACACTATTGACTTATTGAGTGCTGCTGTCCATTCTGTTCTTATTATATGACGACTTTGCGAGTTCGTTTAGATTTAAATTGTCGTGACGGTCTTGGCTGTTTAGATTGCAAACCTATGTTTTCGAGCGAAACTATAAAGTATCCAATTACGTGCAGTACGGGCCTGTACGCATTTTTAATATAAAACAACCACTGCCCGAGGAAAACCAATTAAACATTTAATTACTTTTTCTTTCTTGAGATTTCTCAGACAGCAAAAAATAATGTTTGAATGTTATAAACTAAACCCTTATTGATAGAGTGGTGGCAGACATAGTTGCCTTATAGTCAAGAGGCAGAGGGTTATATTCTGCGTGGATACATTTCACAATGATTGCGTTTTAAACTGATCATATTAACTACAGTGGCGTGCCAATGGGGGATTCACCTCTCTTTTGTCTCAGTTTTCCGAAAGAACGCCAAAGGCATGAAAATATGGCAAAATAAGGGTCGACTACTAAAAAAATAAACGTAACTCGTCTCACCTTCAAAAATCCGGGACACGCCTCTGACTGTGTATAAAGTAGGTTCAAAACAAACTTTCACAATAATAATAACTAATGTAACTTTTGTGTAACAGTTCATTGCCAAAATTTTCAACACCTTAACGAAATTGATCATGTTTTTTTCTTTACCTCGTAATCCAAAATATCTCACACTTCTAGCTGCTTATTTATCATTATGAAACTGCAAAATTACAAGCTTGGGGCCACTAGGGCCATGCTTAAAATAAAGAGCCGTCAATAACACTTACAATCTAATCTGACTACAAGGCAGTTCTTAAGAGACTGGGGAGATATTTTTTGAATACGAAAACTCATGTACCCAATTCAAAACATAATAATTACTTTGTAGATGACACTTAGTAGCTATCGAATGCTTACAAGGTCACTTGAACAGAATGTCAATTTCTTAACGCGTGCTGTTTTCTTTCTGGATTCCGATGTGACTGTTCAAACAAGACCGTTCAATACTCCTGTGCATCATCTAATCTATACGCTGATGACACATAATATCCTGGCAACAAGTGAAAGAAAATGTAAATACGCACCTACATTCTTTCATTCTATCATTCATATTAAGACATGTAATCAAGTAGAAATGAATGACACGGATCAAAAAAGTACGACCTCTACAGAAATAATACATCGTTGTTATTCTCTCATAAGTATGAAGCGACGAAGATGTACTTATCGGCATATTGAATAAATACTATTTACCATTTTCTTCATTATTTATTTATGCTAAAATTAAATTTTTCTCGTCGTAATTAGAAATTGGTGATATCAGGAATTAGAATTATGATATAACTTGAGCAAGATATCGCCATTTACAATACGATGGGATATTTTTTGTATCGTGATATCGCTTTACCTTTATATTATTTTAGTGTAGAGTTCATTACCTCCTTATTAACACGGAGAAAATTAAATTTTATGTCAGATAGATGTAATAATAATTATGGTGTCCCAAGCTGTGTAAATCTTTGTGCGTGTGACGACTTTGAGACATCCTATGTTACTCAACCGAAATTACAAAACATAAGGGCCACTAACATATACACTCTCGTAAATGCCTATATATACATTTTACAGCATCAACTTCATCCCTTTTGCTGTGTGTGTGCATATATGTATATATATTTGAATATGTGTGTGCGTATATACACACACTACATCGTCTTTAGAATATCTTTTTGTGTATTTTGCCAAGAACTTCATATTGCTGCTCATGTCAAACTTAAATCTAGCTAAACACATTGGAGACACTTGTACAGACACGGACATTTCTGTGTCGTAGCGACTCCACCAAGGTGGATAAAAATAATGATTTTTATTTTTAAAAATCATTTTTGATTATATTTGATTTAAATCGATTTAATAATTTAAAAAAAAAACACCCTTAAAATTGTCTGCATGTTTTTTGGTACCATATATATATATATATATATGTGTTTTTCATAGGAAGCCTTTTTCTGGCAACCGGCCCTGTAAAATATTTGAACAGTTTGATCAAAGCAAATAAAAAATATGTATGTAAATATTCATTTTCTGTTTCTGATACTGTGTACATGAACCTACTATGGAAATGTATGTTGAATGTGTTAATGAAACTATAATAATTTTAGTAAGTTTTCTTCCAGTGAACAAACATTCTGGATGTACTCTATAATTGTAACTTAAGACATTTTTTTTACAGTTTTTGTAGCTGAATTTTGGCATTTTTTAAATGATGGTTGGTAAAATATCAGTTGCCACATTTAAAAACTAAAGTTGGTAAACGCTGCAAGTGCCACAATAATTCAAACACCGTTTTCGACGTTAAATTGTGAAATGTGATAATGTGGTAAACGTGAAATGTGGCTGGTGGCCCTCTAAGTAGTTCAAAGGGCGTGTAAAGAGGTCACTAGTGTGAACGTTCTTACGGGCTGATGTGCCGAACGATGCGATATCCCAGCACTTTCGCTTTTGGCACTTACAACGTTTACCACTTTTAGTCCTCATTTATTTACAGATTAATGATAACACTGGGGAACAGTGAAATTGCGGCACAGTGTTTGAGAGCTAATTTAGGGCAATTTCATGCTGCTGAATAATAATATAATAATATATTTCCTGAATTGGCTCTAATTTATGAAATAAATGCAACTAAACCAAAATGGCGGAAACATAAGACATACATATAAATCAACTTCCAACAACAATTTAATATTTCGTTTTGTGATTACAATCATTATTACGTATAAAAATAAATTTATATAGGCCTATGATCAAAATAATTAAGAAAATATGTACACAATGAAGTAACAAACTATGTGAAACGTTTTCTAGACGATTTCCTGCTGTATTGCTTTTTAGGACAATCCCTCTGTAAGCTCCAACAGTAGTCGGCCATCACGTGGCGATCCCACACTCTCTGGTACCTTTCTTCCATTATCCTTATATCCTGATGGAACCTTTCTCCCCGTTCTTCATTAAAATCACCAACGTTCTCAGGGAATCTGTCAATGTGGCTATGTAGGAAATGTATCTTCACACTCCCAATTTAGCTCCCAATTTCTCAACATTTTTCAACATATTTCCAACTATATCGGGGTACTTTTCTGCTCTGTGATACCCCCAAAAGTTTTTGACGACGGACACAATGCTCAGCCAGGCCTCAGATTCGATGTAAGACATGTAAGTTGTAAAATTGCATCATTTATAAGTGTACGAATTTGTGGTGGTCCGTCAAAGATTCCTGCCTTCAATTTTTCAATACTTAGTCCTGAAAAAGTGTGGCATATATATTTGAAACAATCACCACTTGTATCTAAGGCCTTGACAAACTGTTTTATCAACCCAAGTTTAATATGCAGTGGCGGAAGGATGATTTTGTCCCTATCTATCAGCGGTTCATGAATGATATTAGCTTTTCCCACTAATATTTTCCCTTGGGGACCAAACTTTTATCGTCTAATGCTTTTCTCTAGCACGACTATACCACAAACATAGGAAACTGGGATACTTTGTGTACCCACTTTGCTGTCCTAGTAAAAATAAATCACCATCTTCAAATCCACACACACGAGCCACTTATGTTCAGCATATTCAATTTTTTTCTAAAACCATTTTTATGTTTTGGTATTTTTCCTTAAGGTTTGTTGAGTGTCCGATATATTGCCTAGCAATGCTTCATAAGTTGCCTAGCAACAATTTGCAAATAAATAAATAAGTTTCTTATGGGAATTTGATCCCATTATCAAATTTTGATATTACCGAGAAAAGCGTAGAGTAATTTTACCTCCTACATTTTCCATGGTGTGTTTATTTTTATAACTGGAGTCAATTCAACTGAACCAATCATACAATTGGCAATCACAGCTGTTTTGTGTGCTGAAACTGTTATTAAACTTTATGCCGCAAAATAAAATCTTTTTTTTGTTCCCCAGTGTAATGACACTATTGACGGTTATACACGGTTAGTATTTTGTATATTATTCTACACAAAACATTTGCTATTTTTGCCTATAAATAATTTAATTTTAAATCAAGAGAAATTCAAGTGTGTGTGTGCAGTTTTCATGTTGCATTTCTTTTCGTATAAGCTTCATCCCATCAGTAAATATATTTTGTTTGCTTTCTTAGGACCTAATAAACACTATTAAATGATTACAAGCACTGCCGGATCTACACATCTTGCTCCCCCGGCAAAATATTACCAAAGGCCCCACTCTACGTACCTTTACACACATACACACATATAATGTATGTGTGTATCTGTAATTCTTGATCTCATGTTGACAAAGTCACATATAAGGGCCTAGAGGATGATTAAGAAAGCCACTTAACCTCCCCTATAAAAAGTATAGGAGTTAGGCTGGATACAATTGATCATGATAGAAACAGGTTAGGCTATTCGCGATTAAAACTAACCGATATGCCATCTGCCGGGATTTTCAGGAAGTACTCTAAGTAGGATACGTTGTGTTGAAGTCATTTAAAGCATGGTGAATATGCGAGAAAGTAAGGTCTACTGTTCAGGTTTTTTTTTTTTTGCTCTAAATAGTTTTATGGGTCAGAACAAATTAAAAGTTTTCATGTGTTTCCACCCCGTGGAATCAACAAAATGAAATTTGTTAATAAATCAGGGAAAACGTAATTGACAGAAGATTGGTATGGGGGATATAACACTGTAATTCGGCAAGGAAATTAAGAAGAATGCACGAGTCTGCTTACTTTATTTATCGAGAGATAAATATATATTTCCATGAAAGTAAAGTTTTAAATTGTACTTTATAAATAAAGCTTTTTTTTTCCGAAAAATTATGAAGCGTCTTAACCAATGCGTCCATGTATTACCGGTGTTACGTATGTGTGAAATTTGGAACAGGTGCAAGTCGATTAAGAGGGAAGATGAAAATAATTTGAGAATGAATTAATGTCAAATGTAACCAGAAAAAAAAGTGGATATGCTAATGTTACTGTTTCATTCAGTACGATGTCCTTTTTCAGTGAGTATAGCCTGGTCATGAAATCGTGAATATTATTATTAAACCAGCCTTTCTCTTTCGAGAAAGAACTGCAACGATATGTTCGCAATTTTCTCCTGTCCCAGCTTTTCAAGTACAGGTCAATTTCAATTCCTTTATTTTCAAATAATTTCCGAGAACCCCAGTTACATGACGTGCAGATGATACAGCACTGCTTTGGACAACCAGTGCGTATACATAGTTTCGTCTGCATTTTCCGTGTTATTTTTGCCTATCATAATTAAATGCTTCGTTCTCAGTACAGCTTCACGTTTGTTAGAGTACCTGGAATTCACATCGCATTCGCAATATTTAAAAATAATGCGTAATTTAAACGTTTTCTACCATACCAGTCATGACAACACGCTGCTCTTTTGTACTACTGCTGAATGTAAACAAAGATCTATCCTACTTAGAGCGGCCATATTGGAAGCGACACTAGCGCTCAGGTGGTAATTTTAATCGCGAATGGGGGGAATCACATTGGCGTGTTTCAAGCGGACGTCCGCCATATTGGTGGCCGCCATATTGAATGCAACTCAAAATTTTTAATTTGGAAGGGCGTGATGTGATATATGAGTCATTCCATGCGAAATCAACACAGCCTTTGACCTGATCATCTCCGATTTTCATGAAATTTGGGGAGTTGAAACTATGCATGGAACTTAGTTACCATGAAAATGTTTACTCTCGTGCGTCTTGTAATTGTTAAATTATTCAAGGTCAAACTTAGCATAAATTGCCCTTTTTGAACCCGCTTAGCTATACTAAATCTGCTGTAACTCCGCCACTATTTCGCGTAGGAAGCTCAAATAAAGCTTATTGTACAGGGAATTGAATAAGCTTTCCAGTGATATATAACAAGCCTACCTTTGAATAAAAAATATAATTTTGTCACGTGACCTTGACTTTTGACCCTGAATATCTCAAAACGTGTCATCACCAAAAATCGTGAAAAAAATACATTTGGTCCCTCATGCCATACTCTAAAACATATCAAAAAATCATTCTGGAACTGCAATGGGATCAGAAGATACAAAATAATATGTGTAACTATGTGACTGATAAAAGCCCCATTACATGAACTATGAAGAGTCAAATGTCCCTTAACACTCCCTACAAAATGTGAAGGAGTTTCCTTGGTATAATTGGTCATGAAAGAAATAGGTTAGGCACAGGGAGATCCCTAGCCGTGTGTGTCAAGCGCAGGTCCGGCATATTGTTGACCGCCATATTGAATTCAACGCAAACATTTCAAAGGAAAGAGGGTGATGTGATATATCAAACGAGGCTAGAATTTCACGAGAAATGAAGTGACGAAGGATTTTCCAACGTATCTTACGCCAGCAAAAAGTTATACACATATCTTTCACTTACGATATATAAACATTATAATGTTGTCAATGTTCCTGTGAGCACTCTCGTTGACGTCTCTCACACTCGCATAGAACATTTGGCAATGTAGCAGGTGCAACAACATCGTAAGCAGCAACTATGCCTTCTCTCAGATGGTCAATATCAGGGACTTTTAGTGCATGCACCATTCTCTTCAAATGTTGCTGAAGGTAAAAGTCCTCCTAAGATGTTAGATCTGGGGAATGTGCAGGCCTTTTAATAGATCCCCGTGTGCCCATCAATCTACCTAGAAAATTACCATGAAGAAATTGCAAAAATGTCCACATAGTGTGGTCACACTCTGTCCTGTTTCAAAACTCTCGAAAAGTGCCATATCCCGTAAGCAAGGGTGAAAAAACCTGTTCACTTAACAATTCCAAGAAGATCTCACCATTTAAGGTTCCGTTGTTGAATATGGACCAACCATTTCCGTTCGCTATACATTATACCACATAATTAGCTTACCAGCAACAACCATTCGACTGAGCAAATCACAGGTATTGCATATTATTTTTATTAACTTCACCGTGAACATAAAAATTATCCTCGTCACTGAAGAATTTTTCATTCCAAAGCAAGTGTCACGTAATTGTTTGAGATACTTTTCCCAATATTCTTCACTATTCACCAGTAGCGGCTCGTGCCTAAAATAACAGGTGAAGAAGTATATTTATAGGCAATGAAAACAAATAGTAAGTGCCAGTGCCCCCCCCCCCCCAATTTAAAACGCCTTTTTTGTCTTCATCCGTCCATCTGGAAAATGGTGTCTGCAACAAATTACACACTAAGTCATTTACTGGGTTCATTGTAGAAACCACAGCTCAACACATGAACACAACACACGATAGGAAACGCGAAACACACACGCGGAACAAGATCTCGCGAGAACGCGAAGATTTTGCCACAAGCACTGGATGCGATGTTTTCTCCGACGAGAGAACTGATTCACGTAGAGGGCGACACCATGTTCAAGGCCAACGCTAGGTGACGTCACCGTTGCCATGACAACCGGCTAAGTCTTCCGCAACCTAGCGGTGTTTGCTCTTGGGTTGGGACGAACTCAATACGTGCGTAGCGCCGAGCGGCGTGTTATTTGAGTATTATCGTGTGCGTTCTGCTGGGAAATAGTTTAATTTAATAAGCAAATGAAAAATGTCAATATTAATTTGAAAATTAGGTGAAAACATCTGCACTTGTTTTCTGCACCTATTTGGTGAATGTAGCTGATTAAAATCATATGCAATGGTGCGTATACTTCTTTCTCTCCCAAGATGTCAGAGTGATCTCGATGAGTTCCTAACACGTTAGGAGCATTCCAATGCTTTGTTTTTAACACCTCGAAAAGGAGAAAATGGTTACAAGCATGCAGTAATAAATTTTTGCTGGTTAAATATATGTTGGATAAACCTTCGTCACTTCATTTCTCGTGAAATTCTAGCCTGATTTGATATATCACATCACCCCTTTTCCTTTGAAATTTTTGCGTTGAATTCAATATGGCGGTCAACAATATGCCGGACCTGCGCTTGACACACACGGCTAGGGATCTCCCTGTGCCTAACCTATTTCTTTTATGACCAATTATACCCAGGATAACTCCTTCACATTTTGTAGGGAGTGCTAAGGGACATTTGACTTCATAGTTCATGTAATGGGGCTTTTATCAGTCACATAGTTACACATATTATTTTGTATCTTCTGATCCCATTGCAGTTCCAGAATGATTTTTTGATATGTTTTAGAGTATGGCATGAGGGACCAAATATATTTTTTTCACGATTTTTGGTGATAACATGTTTTGAGATATTCATTGTCAAAAGTCAAGGTCACGTGACAAAATTATAATTTTATCCAAAGGTAGGCTTGTTATATATCACTGGAAAGCTTATTCAATTCCCTGTACAATAAGCTTTATTTGAGCTTCCTAGGCAAGATAGTGGCGGAGTTACAGCACATTTAGTATAGCTAAGCGGGCTCAAAAAAGGCAATTTCTGCAAACTTTGACCTTGAATAATTTAACAATTACAAGACGCACGAGACTAAAAATTTTCATAGTTACTAAGTTCTATGCATAGTTTCAACTCCCCAAATTTCATGAAAATCGAAGATGGTCAGGTTAAAAATTGCACATATCTGTGTTGATTTGGCATGGAATGACTCATATCTGTATATGACACTAATAGGTTGAATAAACCTTCACCACTGCCATGCAGGAAACCCGGCTTTGTTCCTGCAAGAAAACGCTGTAGGGCCCACCCAGCCTCAAATCAAATGGTACGCGGGGAGGGGGGTAAATGCGGCCGCAGTGTGGTACTGATCACATCACCTCCAAGATGGTCGACATCGAAAATATGTAGGGCTTACCCCCACATACCCTAAATGTGTCTTCATGGCACGGTGCCATGCACAGGGAACTTTAACATTTCCTTTACTTGTATCACAGACTAAAAAGTATATAGCCTACTTCTTAGTCTGTGCCTGTATATATTGTATTTGTTTCTGTATCCCTGAGTAACTACGTTCATTTTTTACATACGCATATACAAACCCTTTACTATGTCAATGGCCGAGGCCCCCTAAATGCTTACTTGTCTCCGCCCCCCCCCCCCCCCCCGCACTGCAGGGTTTTGCGGCTTGTAGATCCAGCACTGATTACAAGACTAATGTACTTTCACAAAAAGTCATTCTGATATCTACAAAATCCTTATGTACAGTGGGATCCATGAGGATTACCGTGCAAATTGTCCATCACCATGTTCGTGCACTTTATTTGACCAAATAAGAGCCTCAAGAATTAAAAGAAAACTCAAAACAAGCTGTTGACAACTTCTGTACCAGCACACATAAAAATCCATTGCTTTAAAACACATAGGATGTAAAAGAAATATTAATGAAAATAGTCATGGACAGTTTGCACGGTAATACTCATAGATCCCACTGTACATTATTCTATAAATTACTTATTTCAAGTGATTTAAATCAACCTGATTTAAATCACTCCACCTTGGACTCCACTGACGAGTCAATGGGGTTGTTACAACACAGAACTGTCTGTGACTGTACATGAATGCATTCATTTCACTATTGCTTCCACAATACCTTACATTGAGTCGACAGTCCTCATTCGATATACACGGTCGTAGCTAATACACTTCCAAGAGAAATAACCCTCACACTGCCTTTCCTAGAATCAAAACCATTCAATTCCATTTAAGGCAACAACAGGAATGAAATAATACGCCACCACTCTGCTCCATTACGGGTCATCCCACGCCATTAGTTTACATTGACCCAACATGTTATTATGTAATTCCATTTGTGTTTGAGAACAAACTGAGTGTCCCGCATGGATTGAAATGTGATAGTAGTTTTGAGGCATTGATCTATAGTCTCTTGCTTTGTTAGGTCACGCAATACATTAAAATGCTTTTGAGAGAGGTTCGGATAATGCGTTTGTTGCCAGGCAGTTTGTTCGTATTTACACGCACCATAAAGTGACGGAGGCTATACGCTCTTATTACTATAATTGTGAAATGGTTATACGATTTCAATACAAGGTTCTGCTCGGGCCCGTAACCAGGAATTCTTTGTTGGGGGGAGGGGGGGAGTCAATCCTAGAGGGGCAATTTTTTAATATATTGTCACGCATTAGCAGATATAGCAGGATACACAGAGATAGGTAACAGAAAAGAGATGATATCTTGAAACTCAAACGAACAAAAAAAAAACTTCGAGCAACATCAAATAGCAATATTTCGATAATTACACTAGGGAACAAATGAAATATTTTTTTTTGCCTCCAGAGCGAAATAAGTTGCCTCTTATGGAAACAAGTGTGCTGAATTCAAAAATAACAAAAAAAATGCTCTAACACGCAAGATTTTATTTTTACAGGTAGATTTCAGTGTACATGGAAACATGCGTAACAAATGTACACAGCCATGAATTGCACATCATGTAAGTATATGTAAATAATATATAGTATCATTTTATAAGGAAATTAGTAACCAACCACTAGTCAAAAGTAATTAGCTTGCTGCAGATAAGGAAATTTGAACAATACAAAAGCATACGTTTACTTGAGAATAGGTAAAAAATGTCTACCTTTCAATGAACGTCTCTTATATTCAGTACTACTTTCTCGTTTCGTATTCCAACAGTAATCCCGTAACATGGCTGGGTCCCATTGTCCTTGGTAACGACGTTCCATGTCAGAAATGTCCTGATGGAACCTTTCCCCCTGTTTATCACTTACATCACCTAAATTCTGTGGAAAATATTCAAGATATTCAAGATGAGAATGTAGAAGATGAATATCTAAAGACATTCGGCAACCCATTTCTTTGCAACACCTCAGTAGCTCTGAAACTAGAAATTCATAGTTCTCTTCTTTTTTGTTTCCCAGGAATCCATTCACCACAGCTTTGAAGAAACACCACGCTGCCAGCTCGACGCCTTGGAGTTTTGATTAAAAAAAATTGTCTTTCAGGAGTTTTCTAATTTGTGGTCCCACAAAAATACTTTCCTTCAATTTTGCTTGTCTAGTTCGAGAAAAGGTCTTGGAGGTAACGAAATCCACTGCCATCTTTATTCAAGGCTTTCACGATGTTCTTCATCAATCCTAATTTAATATGTAGTGGTGGGAGAAGAATCTTCTTTGGATCAACAAGCGCCACATATTCCACATTTTTTATCCAATTTGGTATTCATACCTCATTCCCCAATCTTTAACTACACAAAATGACGACTTGTGTCGCGACTGTCCCACAGGCACAAAAAGCAGCAATATTTCGTAAAACCTCCCTGTAATCCTGTGAGCAAGGCAATGACCTTGAGATCAGCACAGATTTCCAATTCATATTTATTAAAATTTACAGCTGCTAACAAAGCAGACATTGTTTCGTATGTTTCCTTCGTATTTAGAGCATCGAATAAAGGAATTGATGGTAAAACATTGCCATTATGCAGCAATACAGCTTTCATACTTAATTTTGAGGAGTCTATGAACAGTCTCCAATCGGGTACTGAATGTCGAACACCGAACTATGTATATCTACACAGAAGCACAGATTTTCTTTCATTGTGAAATACCTGGAAAACTGTTCGTGACGGTTTCGATAACTGGAATTTTTTGTCTTTCGCAAGGAGTTTCCACTGCTGAAGCCTTGAACCAAGAATCTCTGCTTCTTTTTTGCCAAATATAAATCGCATATAAGATCACTTAGCTCATCATGCATAATGAGGTGCACACCATCGTCTTGTTCGTCACAATGGTATTCTACGTCGATTGATGTTGACGGCTCGTCTGCGGTATCTTCATCTGGTGCTTGCACAACCTATGTGCGTGGGGGTATTGGAACTTTTAGTTCCTCTCTGTGGTGTACCGGTCTCTTATATATAAATTTACATAACAACTTTTCGAATGAAGTAATTCTTTCCCTTTCTTTTCCAGGCAAACATCTAGCCTTATTTTCCAATGTTCGTATACTTTATACCTTAAATTTTATTTTATTAAAAATTGACATTATGAAAAATTTTTACGTGTAGGAGAATTTTGAGTATTAGTTTCGCTTACTACACTACAAAGCACATTAGAAACAGTCATTACTTTCACGGGGGCAAAAATCATGTTCCCTAGTGTTACCTTTCCAGATTGCCAAAGAATATAAAGTTTAACATAAATAGGCTAATAGGGACTGTATCTACTTGATATTTACAGGTCGATAATGTTAATAGACGATTAATATGTACCAACAGCTTTGGGCCTCTCTGCAAAACTGATTAAGGGAGCCCTTTATAAATCATGCTTCATAATGATTCCCAGCATGCAAGATTTTACGCAGAAAGGAATCTAACGAGAATCCAACAACACCATTGTGTTGCAAGAAAAATCGAATTAATTAAATAATAATGGTTACATATTATCTACACTTTGATGAATTGTGTAAAAATTTGTAATACATTTTTTTGTACTTGCTAAAACATTAAAACACAGGTCCCTTAGTCCACCATGACTCTACTTCCTTCAAAGAGGAGACTCTTGCATCACTACAGACAATGTTTGCCTACTGGTTACGGTAACCATTTTACAAAATGTTGTATGAATTGTATTATTTTATTGTTAAAATACATGTCTTTGACACCCGACAAACAAATAAAAATTCCTTGATTGATCAATGACTTCTTGGATTACAGTGTCATCATTAATATTTCATATTAAGTTTCATAGAAATAAATTGTTTTAATAGGGCGCAGATAACACTGATAAACAAGCCGTAGATATCTTACATGATGTTGACATTTTCTAATGTAGTTTTTCATGCTGATTTGAAATCTGAAAACCATTTTGCACTATCACGTCAGGTTTTGAAGATATCGACAAAATTTTATTTTCCATGGAATACCGTTCCTAAAATAAAAAATCGTCGTTTTTAGTTATTTTTCGTGCAACACCGAATTTTTTTTCGTCGTTTGTGAACACAGTTATGCTTAATGTAATACGTCGAAATATTTTCGAGATCGCACTACTATACTTTCATTTGTTTCTTTTTTATTTTGAGTGACAGTAGATTATGGCGTCCAGAGGTTGCATAAATTCACCAGATCTGTTTTGCTACGTGTGCAGCTGTGTAACAGAAATCCCATCGGAAGACTTTTACACAGTTTCTGAAGAAAGCATATGAACTATACTTTGATTAGAAGGTAGATAGTGGTAAGTCGTGGGCAGCACAGTTCATATGTTTGACATGTGCACGCAACTTGCGCGGTTGGATAAGGAAGGCGAAGAAGTACTGCTGCTTCATCTGCGAGTGGGATAGCAGAGATAGGAAGCACCACTACATAAAGAATTGAATTTGAATTTAAAATTTTGGGTGCGTCAGCACTAAGGCTATTTTGCACCCGTCACATTAATCGGGAACGTTGCATAACTAAAAGTATAAAATATAAAATAATAAAATCTTCTTACTTTCGTTAAAAGCTGATGCTGTAAAGGAGCACTCAGTACAAATAAGGACAAAACAAACTAAATTATACTGGCCATGGGGCCAGTCACCAGAGCCTCGTTAGTCTGCAATCCAGGGTGTACTTCGTGGAAGTGAGGTTGACTATTGGGTGCACTACGTGGAAGGAGCACCCCTTACACCCCACTACATAAAGAAGAATTGGCTGATCAGAGATAGAATGCAGCCATGAAGTAAAAACGTCCTTCGTGTGCCGTTGGTTGAGAGTGAAACAGTTATCATGCTACCGCTTCATTTGAAGCTGGGACTCATGAAGAATTTCGTGAAGGCACTAGACAACGACTCAGAGGCTTTTCGGTACCTTTGCAACAAGTTTCCGGAGTTGAGTTATGCGAAAGTGAAAGAAGGTGTGTTCATAGGTCCACAAATCAGAAAGATCATTGCTGACAGCCACTTCCAAGACTTAGTGGGTGGCACTGAAAGAGATGCATGGGTGGCATTCAAGTCTGGCGTAGCCAATTTCCTTGGAAATTATAAATCTGCTGACTATGTTAATGTAGTGCAGAAGTGCATTAGTGCGTACAGAAGATAGCTGGGTTGCAACATGTCCCTCAAAATTCATCTCCTCGACTCACATCTTGACTTCTTCCCCGAGAACCTAGATTCAGTCAGCGACGAACATGGTGAACATTTTCATCAGGACATCTCGGTGATGGAATCACGTTTTCAGTGTCGGTGGAGTGCAGCAATGTAGGCGGACTACTGTTGGACGCTTCAGAGCGACATGCCAAATGCTCAGCACAAACGGAACTCTACACCCAAGATATTCAAACCAAACACCTTAAATTAAGGAAGTATTTTCTATATGTATGTATTTTATATGTGTATTATACCTTCAACTAGATGTTACTATATAGTATATGTGTCATGTGATGCATTTGCATTATTTACTTAGCCAAAGCCATGTTCAATAGTACTCTATGTAGCAAAAAGTGCTCTAGTGAAACCTATGTCTGTGAGTTGTTTGCCTTGATACAATGTTAAACATATATAAATGGTTGATGTCGTATATCTCAAGAATGGTGGGTGTTACAGACAAATGGTTTGCATATATTGAATCAGCATGCTTCAATTGTCTTAGAACGCGTGCTCGATACCAAGATATCCGCCGAAATTATTTTTTTGTTAATCAGTGTAATTTTACGGGACGCCATGGCATTCTCTTTAACATTTTTTTTTCATATAGATCGTTTGGCTCCCAGGGCCACTTCTGCCACCCCAAAGCTTTGGTTCTGAACTTGCGGAGCGAGCAAGAAAATTTTACGAAATGTATATTTATTTGCATAAAATTTAAAATCGGGGGGGGGGGCAATTTCCTCTCTGTGCCCTTGGCCGCCTGGAAGAAAAATGCAAGGAACACGTGAAAACTAATTCCATCATGAGTATTCAATTGTCCTGTTATTCTTAGATTCTTCTAGTCTTGTTTTTTAACTTCAATGTTTGCTTCCCCTAGAATGGACTTCCGTCCAAGGTCGGGGGGGGGGGGACAATCCCCCCCTGTGGTTGCGGCACTGTTTATGAATGTCTCTTCATCAATTTCACGTCATCACTCATTGTTGCCATTAGCTAGAAGTGGCAGAAAAGCAACGATAAGTAACAATCAAATATCCACTCCCTCTCTCTACCACATGAATCACTATTACCAAAAGGTATACTTGGGAAACAAAAATTTAAGCAGTTCAAACTTCAGAGCAACACATTCAAGAAAATCATCAAATACATTAGGGCACATTTAATACAAGACTACTCAAAATGTTACAACTGTTATAGATACTGAAAATTGCGAAATCATTTCCCGAAGTCTGAATCTAGAAGGGAATATTTCCTTCCAATCCTTATACGACATTATACGGAATTCCATACACCCTAATAAATCACAAAATCAATAAGTGTCCTTGTTATGTTGCTAGAGTAATACAAGATATAATTGTAAAGATTAGTGAGAATTCCAAGTAGGAATGTGTTCTGTATTTTTCACAGGATGGGGGGACAAAGCAGGCTTTGAGGGGGGCAGTTGCCCCCCTGCCCCCTCTAGCTACGGGCCTGGTTCTGCTTCTTCAATACAGGTGCAGATAAATTTTCAGCAAAAGAACAAATTATTTTCGAAAACGTAATATTTCAAGAAAAGTACAAGTAATTCCCTAATGCGGGATATGATTGTTTCTTGGATAACAAGTCAATACCCTGAGATGTTTCAACTTAATACCAAATGTCTATTTTCACTTCTCTAAGTCAGTGTCCATTTACAGGTCTTGAGCGCGCCCTCAAATTCAGGTGCCAACTCCTAAGAATTCAGGTTGTCAACTCCTAATAATTCAGGTTGCCAACTCTTAAGAATTCAGGTTGCCAATTACCGTCGCTAGCCCGTTCCAATCCTTTTAATATAATTTACTCAAATAATCTCAAAATAGTAATTCTTGACTTGCTTATTTAGCGTCGCTTTTGTCACTTTTGGCAAATCGCGACTATGAGAATCATGATGAAAGTGTTGGACATTCACAAAGAACACCCTTGTCCAGGACAGGATTCGAACCGGAGGCTCCTGGCGTCGTAGCGCGTTGTACTAACAACTCCGCCACGAAGGTTGACGTAATAATTAACTCTGAAATTACATAAAACCAATACGTTGCTGACCAAGGCAGTTTATTAAGATAAAACACTTAACACGTAACGTTTCGACCCTGTATCAGGGTCTTCCTCAGACGAAGAACTAAACTAAAATGATGAAATAAACTACATACAGAAAGATTACATACACATAGCAGGGTCACAAGCCACACAACAACAAATCAAGGTGACAGTCCTTATCTATGAAGATTTCTCCAAAGGAATTAAACATATCACCTCCTGACAGTTGTTGACTAATGGGTCTACTACACTGACAGGTGATTGGCAGGTCAAGATTATCACCTGCTTACCACTCCCCCACCCCTCCTGCCTTTTTGGTTATGGATGAATGCCTCCTCCTCTGGTCTTCTTCTTTTCTCTTCTTTCTTCCTTCTTCATACTTCTTTTTTCTTCATTCCTTTTCTTCATCCTTTCAACTTTCTCTAACACACTCTTCCATTCTTTGTTTATCTTGATTCCTCCATTCCAATTCATGATGTCTTCTCCTTTCTTTTCTATTTCTTTGGCCTCCTTCCATTTTCTCACTAGTTCTCTCTTCTCTTTTCCTATTCGCCTAGCCGAATCCCATTCAACTTCATGTCCTGTTTCTCTAGTATGTTTGAATATGGCATTCCTGTCTCTCTTCAATCTCACATCATCCATGTGTTGCTTTAACCTGTCTTTAAGTCTCTTCTTCGTTTCCCCGATATATACACTTTCACATCCTCTGCACTTCACCTCGTAGATAACCCCTTCCTCTTCTTCCTCTCTCTTTTCTTCCTTCTTCTTGCTGGCTATACTTAAAATAGTGCGTCCTCCCTTCCTGTAAGTTCTTATACCCACTTTCCTCAGCACTTTGCATATCTTCTCTTACAGGAAGGGAGGACGCACTATTTTAAGTATAGCCAGCAAGAAGAAGGAAGAAAAGAGAGAGGAAGAAGAGGAAGGGGTTATCTACGAGGTGAAGTGCAGAGGATGTGAAAGTGTATATATCGGGGAAACGAAGAAGAGACTTAAAGACAGGTTAAAGCAACACATGGATGATGTGAGATTGAAGAGAGACAGGAATGCCATATTCAAACATACTAGAGAAACAGGACATGAAGTTGAATGGGATTCGGCTAGGCGAATAGGAAAAGAGAAGAGAGAACTAGTGAGAAAATGGAAGGAGGCCAAAGAAATAGAAAAGAAAGGAGAAGACATCATGAATTGGAATGGAGGAATCAAGATAAACAAAGAATGGAAGAGTGTGTTAGAGAAAGTTGAAAGGATGAAGAAAAGGAATGAAGAAAAAAGAAGTATGAAGAAGGAAGAAAGAAGAGAAAAGAAGAAGACCAGAGGAGGAGGCATTCATCCATAACCAAAAAGGCAGGAGGGGTGGGGGAGTGGTAAGCAGGTGATAATCTTGACCTGCCAATCACCTGTCAGTGTAGTAGACCCATTAGTCAACAACTGTCAGGAGGTGATATGTTTAATTCCTTTGGAGAAATCTTCATAGATAAGGACTGTCACCTTGATTTGTTGTTGTGTGGCTTGTGACCCTGCTATGTGTATGTAATCTTTCTGTATGTAGTTTATTTCATCATTTTAGTTTAGTTCTTCGTCTGAGGAAGACCCTGATACAGGGTCGAAACGTTACGTGTTAAGTGTTTTATCTTAATAAACTGCCTTGGTCAGCAACGTATTGGTTTTATTATGGAAAAAACAAGGCTTAATTATATTACAATTGGACATTTTCCGAGGCTGATGAGGAAAATCAATGACTGGAAGGACTTGAAGAGGAAGGACATACACAAACAGGAGCAAGAAATATTCTTGAGGGAGTGTTTGGAGAAGGGCACAACACCAAAGGGAATGAAGATAAGTAAGAAGGGATTGGATTGTCGCACCAGAAGATGGAAGAGGTTAGTACAGAAACTTGAAAAAGAAATGATATGGAATGAAATAAGAAAGAGGAAGAAGGAAATCAGAACAATAAAGGAGAAACTGGCAGGAATGGAAGAAACCATAGAAGATGGACTCACCATTTTTACTAGAGAATTCACATTCCATGAAATGAGAAGCTGGCAAGAAAACTTTAGGGAGAAGGTGAAACTGAAGATGAAGAAGAAAGGAGAAAGACTGGGATGGAGAGAGGAAAGAAGAGAAGAGGAAGAAGGTGAAGAGGGCAGGAGAAGAGTGGTTATAATCGGAGATGTTCAAATATCAGAAGAAGAGGAAGCTTTTTTGAAGTTAGGCCGAGGTTTCAAAGTGATGGAGAGAAATGTGAACTATGAAGAGATTGTATATGATATTGAGGAAGCGGTGCTACATATTGAAGAAGAGGCAGAAAGGGATAAGATTAGAAGAAGAACAGCAGCCATTTTGAAGAAAGAAATGGATAAACACAGAAGATTAGATAATTTGAGCCAGAAGGAAAGGGAGGGTATGAAAAGAATCAAGACAAGGAACGATGTGGTGGTGGAACAGGCAGATAAGGGAGGGGCCACAGTTGTGATGGAAAAAGAATGGTACGAGAAGAAGTTTGAAGACCTGAAAGGGGACACGTATGAGGAGATTTGTGGAATGGAAGAGGAACGCAATATTAGAGAAAAGATCATAAAAGATTGTGGAAGGAGGGGGTTTAGAAAGCTCACAAAGGAGGCAGGAAGACTGCCCTGTTTAAAAGGCTTTCCCAAAATACATAAAGAAGAGATAAAGTTGAGACCAGTGATGAATTGCAGGGACAATATTTTGGAACCATTGGAGAAGAAGTTAAAAAAGGTAATTGAAGTGTTAGTGAGAGAACAAGAAAGCAGAGCCGTGAAAAACAGTGAGCAAGTGGTGGACCTTATAAAAGGTCTGAAGGAGTCTGGGGATAAAATCATAATGTTTAGCCTAGACGTGAGAAGCATGTTCCCGAGCATCAAAAGGGGACACGTAGTGGATATAGTGAGGAAGAAAGTGGGGAAAAGCATTATAGGGGAATGGGATAGTGAGAGAGTGGTACAAGCGCTGGAAACCATTTGGGACAATGGCTACAGCAGAGTGGGGAGTAAAATCATCAAGATTAGTGAAGGTCTGAATATAGGCTCTTGCTTGAGTCCTGTGCTGGCGGAATTAGTTATGAATGAATGGGAGAAGGAAGTGATAGTGAAAGGAGGAGATAAGTTAAGTCTGTTTTGTAGATATGTGGATGACTGTTTTGGGATATGGAAGGGAACAAAAAGGCAGCTGAGTAAGCTTGTTAAAGATGTAGAAGATGAGAAAGCAGGGATATTCCTTGAGCTCGAAACGGAACAGGAAGGAACATTAAATTTCTTGGATATTGAGATGAAAAAGAAGAGAGGAATGGGGATTGTGGCTACATGGTATCAAAAGAAGTGTTCGGCAGGAGTGTTCTGCCACAAAAGAAGTGATGTGGGTGATGGAACTAAACGTAATTTTATAAGGAACATGGAAGACCGAATAAAGAAGATATGCACAGAGAAAGGGGAAGAAGAAACCAAGATTAATAGCCTGTGGGAACAACTAGAAGAGAATGGCTATGAAAAGAAAGACAGACACAACATCAACAGAAGAAGGAAAGAGATAAAAGAGAGAGGACTGGAAGAGAAGGAAGAAAAAGAAAAAGAGAGATGGTTTGGTATAAGAAGTATGGGCGATGCCACAGAGAAGATATGCAAAGTGCTGAGGAAAGTGGGTATAAGAACTTACAGGAAGGGAGGACGCACTATTTTAAGTATAGCCAGCAAGAAGAAGGAAGAAAAGAGAGAGGAAGAAGAGGAAGGGGTTATCTACGAGGTGAAGTGCAGAGGATGTGAAAGTGTATATATCGGGGAAACGAAGAAGAGACTTAAAGACAGGTTAAAGCAACACATGGATGATGTGAGATTGAAGAGAGACAGGAATGCCATATTCAAACATACTAGAGAAACAGGACATGAAGTTGAATGGGATTCGGCTAGGCGAATAGGAAAAGAGAAGAGAGAACTAGTGAGAAAATGGAAGGAGGCCAAAGAAATAGAAAAGAAAGGAGAAGACATCATGAATTGGAATGGAGGAATCAAGATAAACAAAGAATGGAAGAGTGTGTTAGAGAAAGTTGAAAGGATGAAGAAAAGGAATGAAGAAAAAAGAAGTATGAAGAAGGAAGAAAGAAGAGAAAAGAAGAAGACCAGAGGAGGAGGCATTCATCCATAACCAAAAAGGCAGGAGGGGTGGGGGAGTGGTAAGCAGGTGATAATCTTGACCTGCCAATCACCTGTCAGTGTAGTAGACCCATTAGTCAACAACTGTCAGGAGGTGATATGTTTAATTCCTTTGGAGAAATCTTCATAGATAAGGACTGTCACCTTGATTTGTTGTTGTGTGGCTTGTGACCCTGCTATGTGTATGTAATCTTTCTGTATGTAGTTTATTTCATCATTTTAGTTTAGTTCTTCGTCTGAGGAAGACCCTGATACAGGGTCGAAACGTTACGTGTTAAGTGTTTTATCTTAATAAACTGCCTTGGTCAGCAACGTATTGGTTTTATTATGGAAAAAACAAGGCTTAATTATATTGAAATTACATGCAAAAAAGGTATAAGTAATGTTTCTCCTTGTTCAATACGTACCGTGTCACGAAGGCAAATAAGTCACCTTGTAATCAATGGGGCCCGGGTTCGATGCAATTGCACAATGATTTGGATCCTACTTTAAACTGCAGGTCCAGAATTCAGTTTGCCAACTCCTAAGAATCCAGGTTGTCAACTCCTAAGAATTCAGGTTGCCAACTCTTAAGAATTCAGGTTGCCAACTCTTAAGAAATCAGTTTCCCAACTCCTAAGAATTCAGTTTGCCAACTCCTAAGAATTCAGGTTGCCAACTCTTAAGAATTTAGGTTGCCAACTCTTAAGAATTCAGGTTGCCAACTCTTAAGAATTCAGGTTGCCAACTCTTAAGAATTCAGTTTGCCAACTCCTAAGAATTCAGGTTGCCAACTCCTAAGAATTCAGGATGCCAACTCCTAAGAATTTAGGTTGCCAACTCTTAAGAATTCAGGTTCCCAACTCTTAAGAATTTAGGTTCCCAACTTCTAGAAATTCAGGTTGCCAAGTCTTAAGAATTCAGGTTGCCAACTCCTAAGAATTCAGGATTACAACTTCTAAGAATTCAGGATGCCAACTCTTAAGAATTCAGGTTGCCAACTCCTAAGAATTCAGGTTGCCAACTCATAAGAATTCAGGTTGCCAACTCATAAGAATTCAGGTTGCCAACTCTTAAGAATTCAGGTTGCCAACTCTTAAGAATTCAGTTTGCCAACTCCTAAGAATTCAGGATGCCAACTCCTAAGAATTCAGGTTGCCAACTCTTAAGAATTCAGGTTGCCAACTCTTAAGAATTCAGGATCCCAACTTCTAAGAATTCAGGATGCCAACTCTTAAGAACTCAGGTTGCCAACTCTTAAGAACTCAGGTTGCCAACTCCTAAGAATTCAGGTTGCCAACTCCTAAGAATTCAGGTTGCCAACTCCTAAGAACTGAGGTTGCCAACTCCTAAGAATTGAGGTTGCCAACTCTTAACAACTCAGGTTGCCAACTCCTAAGAATTCAGGTTGCCAACTCCTAAGAATTGAGGTTGCCAACTCCTAGAAATTCAGGTTGCCAACATCAGAATCGCCATTATCTTAATATCGAAAATTAGGTTAATTCACAGTTTCTAATCGATTTTTCTTCAGTGTTTTACCTTCTAGGCTTTCTACTTTCAAAATAAAATAAGAAAAGGTTGTTTAAAATTTTCTTGATTTCATATTTATCCTGAATAGTTCTCACTCTAATGAGTAGTGTTCCTATTGAAAAGGTAGGGAGAGGGTAAGTAATATCTAGACCCCGGATTTCTATGTAATATCAGAGTACAAAATATGCATATAAATAGGTAACTATAATTGATAAAATATGTACTAACATGTGTATTATCAAAAGGATATGTAGCTGAATATGTAGTATCAAAGAATATGTAATATTAATAATAATCGAGTATCCAAGCAATTTCGCCGCCCCGTGGCGGAGTGGTTAGCACATCGCGCTACGACGCCAGGGGTCCCGGGTTCGAATCCTGGCCTGGGCATGGATGTTTGTGAGTGTCCATTCATGAATTTCATCACTCATCCCCAACTTCGCAAATTAGCCAAATATGGCACAAAAAGCGAAGTGAAATAAAGCAAATCGATCAATCAAACAAACAATTTCAAGAATTCTGCTAGATATTTATTTTATTTGAACATATTCAACATAAGGACATCAGTTGTTCAAATTAAAATTTGTATCAAATTTATAAACTCAAAAGACAGCAACAAGTTGGTAATGCATGACAGCAATAAACTGGAGGTTCTATTACACAATTATGCGACCAATTTGCTTCAGCGAAAGTAATTACATTTTCAGAAAGCTTACCATCAGTGATGACAGAAATGACATTTCATTTCTTCTCATCACGTCAGGATTTTTTTTTACGCTTTTTCAATTTCTAACGAAACTGCCTTTTTGCTAGTATGAGACAATTAGTTAGGATAAGTAATTTGCAGTTAATTTCAATTTTGTTTTAAGAAACTTGGCGTCCAACAATGGCCTGATATTGACTTTCAATAATGCCCTGATATTGGCTTCCAACAATGCCAGAGTATTGGTGATACAACAATATCTACCTATTGTTTCAAAATGCACGTGAAGAAAATACTCATTTCTTCACTGGCGTTTGTTAGTTTCATTTGGGAAATGCTGCTCACTTGTTGAACTGTTTTTCTGTCTTGGATTTAACTGCTTTCAGGTGGTCTATATGTGTTTGTGTGTGAGCTTATCGAGGAAACCTAGTTTTGAGATTGTAGTGTGAAGTGGTGCTGAAAAATGTCTCACCGGGCGTGTAGAAATCATCCCGATAGTTTCTGTTACACTTGGGGAACTTATATGTTGCCAACAGAGAGGAGAAATATTACTTCTTTCTACAAAAAAAAACCTACTTGGCATATTTTGCTGGTCGTCTAGGCCAGTGTTCCGCAACCGGTGTGCCGCGGCACACTAGTGTGCCGTCACAAGGTGAAAGGTGTGACGCGAACCTTTACCTACTATTGTAATATTGTAAGAAATTAATTGTCGATTTTAAGTAAGAAGGTGCTTGTTTATTCTTGATGGTAACTTATATTTTCATAGAAATTAAATGTAATTTATTTACTCAATATTGTTATAGTTTACTCATCTTATATGTATTCTCGCCTGTAATATTGGGCCGGTTTGATGGGTTACAGGCGGCAAGCTTTGTGTTCACCGCAAAGAAAGCCACATAGGACTTTTAGCAAGCCTTTTAGCGGCCCGCACCAATCATAGAATACAGCTATTCAAGCGAGTTCTTTGTTTGTAACACTGCATCTTTTGTGTACGGCTGGCTGTTTTGTGCCTGTTTGTTGGTGCTTCTTAAACTTTATTGCTCTTTTCCTTCGCCGAAGGACCCACACATTGTCCGACAACAATTACAGTATTTCAGTTCAGTTCTATCACAGCTGTGCTCTGCAGTAGTGCGAATATTGGATTGCTATACCGGTCTTACTATTTTCTTTTTTCGATATGGATAAGTTCCTTGTACGGAGTGGTCCGTCCTCGAGTGCAAGTAGTGAAACCATCGAGCCCGAAAAAAAGAAACAGAAAGTAGTTCACCGGCAATATAGTGATAACTATTTATCTTACGTTTTTTTTGTGTGGTGACAAATCATGCCCAACCCCTGACTGTGTTGTGTGTGGTGAAAACTCAGCAATGCTGCTATGGTTCCCAGTAAATTGAAGCGTTTAGTATTCTTGCAGCAGACTTTCAAAAAATATTTTGGAGAGATCGTGGAAGATTTTGACTGGGTTCGTGATCCATTCAGTACGGATTCGAAATATCTTCCGAAAAATTTACGCTTACAAGAGGAACTGGCAGATTTGAAAGCAGACAGAACAACATTGAAATTAAAATTTTTCGAAGTGGCTTTGGATACATTTGGGTTGTCAATAAGCAGTGAATACCCGGCTATCTCCGAGATGGCAGTTAATGTGTTATTACCATTTTCAACTACTTATTTGTGTGAACTGGGCTTCTCGACGTTGACTGCAATTAAAACATCAAAAAGAGAGAGACTCGAATCCATCGATGAAGAAATGAGGCTTGCTTTGTCAACGATTCCGCCACGAATCAGCCGTCTGTGTGCAGCTAAAAAGGCTCAAGTATCACATTGAAGGTATGAGTAGAGTTATTTATTTTAAAATTCGTATTAGAAATGTGTATTTTATACAGTGAATTAAAGTTAATAATTTTTTAATAAATGCATAAGTCTATTGATGTTTTATAATAATAATAATAATAATAATAACAACAACAACTATAATAATAATAATAATAATAATTGATTACATAACGACGTAATATTTTTATGTTAAGATTCATATGATTTTGAGGAGACAGACATTTTAGTGTGCCGTGCTGAGTCTAGGCCCATCTGGGGTGTGCTGTGAGTAAAAAAAGGTTGCGGAACACTGGTCTAGGCGATCAAGACAAAGCCTGGGCACCTCATTACATATGTAGTACGTGTTCAGTGAACATGAATCAGTGGTTTAAAGGAGTTTGGTTGTCCAATGGTGTGGTTGGAACCTCGAGATCACACAACTGATTGTTACTTCTGTTTATGTAACGTGCAAGGCATAAACAAGAAGAACAAGAAATCCGTAAAATATCCCAATCTTAGATCAGCCATCCGCCCCCTTCCACACAGTGATGAACTGCCAATCCCTGCACCTACGCAGCTGGAGGATAACAGTGGTGAATCAGAACACGAACATGATCCTTCATTTCAAACAAGTGGACCTTCTTCTCCTCGTCTGTTCACACAAGGTGAGTTAAACGATTTAGTTAGAGACCTGTATTTACCCAAGATTAGTGCTGAACTTCTTGGATCGCGACTCAAAGAAAAGAATTTACTTGCTCCGGGAACTACGTTTGCTTGGTACAGACATAGGGAAAATGAACTTGTACATTTTTTTCAAAGGTGGATAAACTGGTGTACTGCAAAAACGTGGTAGGTTTGATTGAAGCCCTTGGAGTATAATGCTGCTGATTGGAGGTTATTTGTTGACAGTTCGGTGAGGAGCATGAAAGCAGTACTGCTTCATAACGGCAAATTGCTGCCCTCAATACCTCTAGGATATTCAGTAGTTTTGAAGGAAACGTGCATAATCTTGAGGTTCATGTTGGAAAAGATAAAGTACAACGAGCATAACTGTATTGTTTGCTCTGATTTAAAAGTGTTAACAATTCTTCTTCGTCAAAAAACTGGTTTTACTAAGTATCCCTGCTTTGTGTGTTTCTGGTGTAGCAGAGCACGAAATGAACACTGGACGAGAAGACACTGGCCAAAACATACTGATCTTATACCAGGACAGAAAAATGTTGTGAGTGAATCTTTGATTCCTAGAGATAAAGCTGTCCTTCCTCCACTCCATATTAAGTTAGGCATCATGAAGCAATTCATAACAAGTCTAAGCCAGGAAATCAATGTCCTTCAATATCTGAGGTCAAATTTCAAAATAAATCTGAAGCCAAAATTCAGGCAGGTGTATTTGATGGCCTACAGATACGCATTCTTATGAAAGACCAACATTTCCCTAACTGCATGAATAAAGTGGAAAAATCAGCGTGGATGTCATCCAAAAGTGTATGTAAAAACTTTCTGGGCAACAAGAAATCAGAAAACTACGAACAGATTGTTGACGAAATGCTACAAAATTTGAAATTGTTAGGGTGCAGAATGAGTGTTAAGTTGCGTTTCTTGAATAGCCATATTGATTACTTCCCTGAGAATCGTGGTGCAAAAAGTGATGAGCAAGGTGAGAGATTTCACAGATATCAGAACCATGGAAGCAAGATATCAAGGGCGGTGGAATGAGGTCATTGTTGGCTGATTACTGCTGGTGCCTTAAGAGAAGAGATATACTTCTGTCAATTACAGTAGAAGCTTAGTGAAACGGTGCAAAATATCTTCTATTTGATCTGTTAGGGTTCACCCCCACTCTATGAACTTCTCTTTATGATGGTGCACTGACATCAATGACAAAACTTGTATAAAATATTAATTCCTATAACTTGTCGTAATACTTCAGTTTCATTGAAAATACTCCAAACTTGATTAATGTACATTAATTTTAAAACGATATTACAAAAGAAAATGATGTGATAGGAGAAAACTAAAAGCAGATCTGAATTCAGCACACATAAGTTTATGTAAATCAGTTCTTACTTGCAGTGAAGCAGATAAAAAGTTTCAAAATGCATACTTGTGTTATCAGAGTATTGCTTACCTTTGAGCTACTCCACCTACTATAAGAAGTGCAGCATTTTTGAACGCTTGCAGCTATCAAATTCGGCGCAGTTGTCAAATTTCCGACTGCATTGAGGCAAAGAGAGCTACTTGTAACTTTCGAAACAATTTGTAAAAAAAAGCGTCTACAAAATGAACAATCAAATTAAAATACATAGCTAGTTTTGTACTTTTTGTAGCTTTCTTGTCCACCGATGCCAATTTCTAGGTACTTCGCCTAAACCTAAAAGCGAAACAAAAATGTAGCCAGAAGGGAGGAGGGGGGGAGAAACTACAGCATCTTTTGATAAATAACAGTTCTCGTATATATATATATTTTCTTGGTCTTCAGCCTGTCTTTCGACTTGGCAGTCAATATCAGGTGACCGCTAGCACTATGCATCTCATTCATTAGACAATATGACATCACATGGCCTAAACATTTTCTTCATCATGTTTCAGAGATCGAAAAGGTAGGGAAAAGGATCAAGATAGGAAAACATTACCTAAATATGTTGTTTTATGTAAAGTAAATTAGCAAATATGTAAAATATGTAATATCATGGTAAATATGTCAAAATATGTAACTTGTACAAAATCATGTCAGTTATATAATTCGTTGATATTTTCCTGTTCAAGGTATGTATCTAGAAAGGAATATAATATGCAATTACAAAAAATCAGGGCTCTAGTGATGTCATCTAGATTTTCCCACTTTTCAAAATTTAAATTTGTTCCAAAAGAAATCCCCTCGCTCTGTCTTCATTTTTACAAGCTCGTCTCGGTTTTGGTCTCTCATAATTTGATTTCGTAACTTGCATAATCTCTGCCTTTTCCAATTACATAAACTATGTGTAATACCAAATAGTAGGTAAGAATAAAGTAAAACGAGCAGTACCATACACATAATCACATAGGGATAGATTATATCACTTGTATGCATTTTGTGTATGTGCAAAACTACAGGAAAGTCCTTTATGGTTTCACCAATAACTTTCATCTTGCACACCAATTTGTTAATTTTTCAGTTCTTGAAAAGAAATCTACAGATTAAAAAAGAGCTTATAGCATATTGTGTATTGGGTAAAATTAGCATTTACCAACACCTATACAGTATATTTAAACACATTTCAATTAAATAGGTAAGACATGCTAGTACATGGCCAATGCCAAGCAAATAGAACGCTGCTTGAAGATCTTCAAGAGTTAAATCTATATTATACGTCAGTGTTGTCTCTGGTGGGTTTTCAAGTACGCTTTCCGTGTAAAACGTTCTAAAAACACCAGATTCCACAATCCTAAGCATAATTTCATCCACTCTTGGCAAATATGGGGAACCCTTATTGAAACCAAACGCCAAAGGGAAAGCACCAATCGGTTCCTTAGATATGTACAATTTCGAACGCACTTCAGGTGAGTCTTGTTGCCTAATTATTGTCAGCACAGACTCTCGTACACCAAGTAGTGTTATGTCACCTTTGAGTACCATATCTTGAACAATTTTGTCGATTCCATAGGCCTTGATCCACCTCTTGTTCAAGTCCATTAAATATTCATTTGTTGCCGTTACGATCAAATTCTCTACGGAGTCATACGGACTTGTTGCTCTATAATTGGCACTCGATATATCCTCTATGGTATTCAAGTCCTTCACATATTGTGGTAGAGCTAACATTTTGATCACTGTTCCGTGGAATAGCGACTGAAGAATTAAGCAGAACATTACGAAACTCATAAAAATCACACGCAAAGCTAAAGTCCTTGGTTGTCTTCTCAACGAAACGGCAAGAAAGGCAGACAATACGTAGAAAATGGAATAAGTAACATCAAGTTGGGGTTCCTCTCGGCTAGAAACTTTCAAACAAATGAAGAACGCAAGTTGAGCTATGATGATCACACATAGAATGCCTTGCCACACATCTGCCCTATAAACCAGGAAAATTATTTTCCACTGAGGAACTTTGATTCTTGCTAAGAGAAAGCATACTTCTGACACTGTGAATGCCACTGAAAAATCCATTACTTGGTATCTTTGGATACTTTCAAACACCGCATTAGGTGTCATATCAGCTCTCTCATGCAGCATATCCCCAATTAAACCAGTGGCAGATCCGTTGGGAAGGACGAATCCATAATTGAATGTGTTGTATTTAATCTTGTGTACTGGTGTGAAATTCATATGAGAAGCTAAGGTTTGGAATATTTTTCCGCAGAGGCCTCTGTACGTATGTCCATCTAGTGCAAAGTAAGGAAAATGCTCGACAGTGCTTGTCGAAACAGGATATTTGTGGAGATTCAACAGTTTCTTAGGAAATAGTCTCAAAGTAAGTGAACTGTTTTCGGAAGTCACTTTGTAAATTTTCACAGTGTCTGTGAACGGATTATATGAACTTACTTTCACTTCGTATTTGTACTTGTAGTCTTCATCAAATCTAACTTCCTTCCACGAGAGAAGTGAAATATCCAGAAGTTTCAATTTCCAGGCTGTCCTGAACAGTTCTTGTTGTCCACTCTCATCGTAGCTTGTGAGGATCATTAGGAATTTTCCTCTTGAGTGGAACTGGCCAAGATCTGTAGCTTTCTCAATAATATCAGTACACATCTCAGCTTCATCAACTACAATAACAAACAGATCACTTTCGCGCATGTAGTTTATTGATAATAATGTTTCTTGAACTATGCTCTCACCGTCCTCTTGCAAAACAAAAGAACGTGCAATTTCTAAAGAAAGAGATAATTCCCCTTGCATTTGCTGAACAATGTCAGAAAGAAATTGTGTTCTTTTAGCAAAATAGATTACAGTTATTCTACAGTTATCCATAAAATGACGATGGACGAGACTGGCTATTGACTGTACTGGAAATTTTGATTCATTCTTAAGGAATTCCAGAAAATTCTTCTTCGCCCCAAGTGAAATCCAAGGAAGGATGATAAGAAGTAGAACTCTGATGAATCTTCCATTACTTTGCATTTGTTTATCTTCCTGAAAATATATGTTCAAAATTAGGTTAGAGGAAGTAGTCTATATTTAACTTTATTCAGGGAATGTTTAATAAAATAATTCGTTTACAAGAAATATTCTGAGTATATATTCATAAATCCTTTCCACAACTCACGTGATCGATAGCCCAAAAGAATCTTTTCATATGTACTAAGTTATTTAAATGTGTCTTTTCTCATAACTGTCTTGAGCTTTGAACCCCTCATATGCAACAATTAATATTACATGCTTTCAGAAGCTACCAGTTCTAGAGATAATATTAACTCATAGCTTGTTATATGTCTATGTATCTTTCAAGACCCATTAACAATATTTGTATTACCGTGCAAATTGTCCATAACTAATTTCATTAATTTTTCTCTTACATCCTATGTGTTTTTAAGGTATGGATTTTGATGTATGCTGCTGCAGAAGTTGTCAACAGCTTGTTTTAAGTATTCTTTTAATTCTTGAAGCTCTTATTGGGTAAATGAAGTGCACGAACATGGTGATGGACAATTTGCACGGTAATACTCATGGATCCCACTGTACACCAATAACAGTATATACACAATAAAACAAGAATGGAAGACAAATATAAGTACGAAATCTGACATATTAACAGAAAGTAAAAATTTAACGAAAATTTATACATAATGAAACCATGTCAACTATTTGTAATTTATTTATATTTATAAGCAGTTGGCAAAGGAATTAATTTGCTACTTTATAAATATCTGATACATGTAAAGGTAACAAATGAACTGTTTTACTTATATTTAATAATATATATTTTTAAATATTTAGAAATTTATTACATATTGTAGTAATATAAAAATATCGCATATAGTCTAATATGTAAGGTGTGTGTGTGTGTGTAAATTAAGATTTTCCGCCACCAATCCTCAATGATTTCGCACCCTCTGTGGAAAACCTACGAACTACAATTAATTTTTCCACCATTATACCCCTTTCACTCGCGTGGTAAATTTTTCATTCAAGCGTTCTTTTCATTTTGTATGGAAGAAGACCGGAATCTTGTATGAGTGAGGGACTTCTTTCTACCGATTAGTATTTTACCAGTCCCTAAAGAGGGGTCCAGGGTGGGTCGTGGCTCTCCCAGAAAAGCGGCTACCCTCGTGGTTACAAATATAGCTAATATAATGGCAAGAATAGAAATTTTTAGAATTCATACACCGACCCCTTTTTTTCAGGAGACGGCCTTTTATTGGGGTGCGAGGCAATTACGATGTAAGATAGCCATGAATCCAACTACCATAAAGCTGCATATTTTTAAATATGATCTTAAAGTATTAAATTTATTAATATTATAATATTGGATGAAATGCTCTACCAGTAAGAGCATGAATAACTAACTATAAGTACTGAACATGGCCGACTTTAACATTTTAAAATTCGGTGGATAAATGTATAATGGCATGTTTGTTCATTATTCTGATTTAGTGATACAGAAAACGTACAAACATTAAAAAAACACATATTGCACTCATTATTTTTAACAAAATTAAAATTTCCATAAGCAAACTTTAAATATATAAAAAAATATAAATATAAATATACAAATAAACTTATTTTTATTACTGAATGTGAAAATTCTGGCGCCAGGTGAAAATTTTCAGGCTCCATGGCATTATTATTACCAATTTACGAATTTCTTAGCATTTGTAAGTGCTTCTGGCCCCTCCTTGCTCCCTCTATTTTTTCTGGTTTGCCTGTAATGTGCTCCAACACAAGTCATAGTATCGTCGTTTGTGAAAGTACGGGAAAATTCACACTGAAGTGACAAGCAACACGAGACCAGTGTCGCTTGTTTATTTTGCCAATCGAAAGCAGGCTTGTATGACCTGCCATGCCTTGGTGTGAAAGGATGCTGTTGATTGGCTCGTTCCCAATCGCTTTTCACATGTTGCATCTCGCTTCGGTCTGAATTCTTCCTGACATTTGTTTCTTCAACAGCTGCTATAAAATTAACTCAGTTTTACCTTAATGAGCCAGTACAATCAATACACTTTCATTAGCATCTACACAGATCTCCCTAGTAAGTTGCTCGTGCGTTGCACAAAGAATTGTCACAAGTTGTTTCATTTCCAGTAATGGACAGCAGGAAATATTGTTAGATTATACAGAGATAATGATAACAAGAAAACCAAACAACATGAAAACAATAATTGATTTTTCGATCTATCAGTTAGGTGTAAACACAACGATGTTGTCAACAACCAATGTAAGTGTTGCTTTATACTTATTAGGTATAGCATTACCCGGACAAAAATCTTCAAAATTCAAATAAGAAGATAATTGTTCAATTTTTGGAAATGGTCCGTTTAGCCATATTGTTTCTTCAATGCCTGAAATTTTTGGGCTTGACGTTTCAACGTATCGTACTGCATACATCCTTTCAAAGAACCACACACAATTAAAAGTTAAAAATGTAAACCAACCACTTACATTAAAATTTCTATCTCGGCGTGAGTGGTTAACTGAATGATCTCGCCATTTTCCGGGTTCGAGTCCAGGTGGTTGGGTATCCCATCCTTAATTGCATTTAATCATCATAACGTAGGCTATGCATATGATGGCCCCGAGCAATAACATAACTAGCATCAGTAAGTTATCCATACACCTCCTAACACCACCCCAATATCCTCAACACCCCCTAATTTTTTTCACAAAGGCGTAATTATGGTCATTTCGGCTCAAAATTTACTCTTTCATTCGGGGGTACAATATCCAATAGTCATTATGGATTTCGTGTTTAATGGAAAGTTTACATAAATTAATTTTATTTCTTGATTGTTTTTTTTAGAATTTATGGTCATTTTGGAGAATAAACCTTTCTCGAGCAGACCTCATCTCCAGGAAGCTATCAACTCGGGGCAAGCCCCAGCACCTAACGACCTGTTGGGTGAGATGAGTAAAGGCAAATGAATAATAAACGTTTTCCTGCTCCCACAAAAATAGGCAATAGTTAGGCTGGAAGGTTCATACGAACTAACAGACTAGTTTGTATTTATTTATGGTATGGACAATTCCGAAACATTATTATTATTATTATTTATATTAATACGGTTCTCGTTTTAGCTGCAAAGCCGCTATTGTATTGTAAGCATCAGCACGGACGTCTTCTACATTTAATATCAAGAAGAAAACATTGTTGGAACTCGTTGTTGAGGGACATTAATTAACAACAACACTAGATGGTCTATATTGTTACAATGTTGTTTACTACTGTATTGAGATTTAACCATTGCTTGGATTATATCACCGTAAATCAATTTCGATGATACCCTGTTCTTGTTTCTTTTTAATGAGATAGAAGTCCCGTTTACAATTTTAAATATTCCTTTTAAAAGTTAATAATGGACAAAAATGGTTGACGGGGGTCAATTTAATGCGGGTTTACACTTACCACTTTGGGTTTTCCACACTTTTATCAGACAGTGCTTATCACGAACGAACTCGACAAAGGTTAATTATTATTTTATTATTGGATCATGAACATTGGAGACTGTATGGACTCATGTAACGTGTAACAGTAGTGTTCCTCGCCTCTAGTATTCTTAAATTTGCTTTAGAATAGAAGAGTGCACGTGCAAAGAGATAGATGTGAATACTTTTTAAACTGCTGATTCTCCTAACTTGTATTTTGCAAGTTCGTCCCTAATATCCGCAACGACTGATATGTATATTCTGTATGTTGCCCAAAATCTGTTCAAATTACTGTCCGTCTGGAGGAAGGAGGAACGAATCCCTATTTCTGATTTCGTTGGATGGTTTGACTTTCTGTATATTGGGTTCCCAGTTCATATACACGATGGTCGTACCGGTCCGTTGAGCCTCGCTTGAAATAGGCATTGTTCATTACAAGAAAGCAGAAACCTTGTAATTGTTATGCGTTAGGGGCACCCCCGGTGGCGCAGTGGTAGCGTCGTCGCCTTGTAATCAAGGTGTCCTGGGTTCGATACCCGGTGGAGGCACATAGATTCCACTTTAAATTGTAGGTCAAGTCCCGATTAGCCTTACTGTGCATAAAGTTGACATGTCCCTTCCCATTACACTAATATTTATTGTTATTAATTAACTTTTCTCTTGTACAAATGATTATTGTTCTTTAATCTTAATTTCTGTAATTTACCTATCACTGATAATGTCAGGATAGTGACTAACCTGCATATACTTATCTTGTGAGGGCTGTTACCATGGCAATTACGAGTGTCTTTTGTCTGTGGTTCGGGCTTGGAGTTTTTTTTTAATAGAGTGATCAAGTTGAATTATAAGAAGTTTAATTTCTTTGAGTAAAATGGATTTTATGTTAGACACATAAGTATTTAGTTTGCAAAGAAGTAAAATAGACTTCCTTTTTCTTAGTGCAAACATAACTTTGATTTTTATTTGATGAACTAACAGAGAGATATTACCCCATACCCTGAGAGTCATCACGTGTATGCTTTCGAGTCTTTCATGTGAATTTATTATTTGATCTGGTAGTTAAATCATGTTCTTTTGACCAAAGAACGTGTCAAAATGGACTTAAAACACCAATTCAATCAACAATACGTTAGATCAAGAAAATTGAGTGTAAAATACAGGAACCAGCTTATGTCTTCATATTCAATTATTTTATTAACAAAAAACAAAAACAATGGTTGTACAGTTTCAAAATTCCAAAAATTAGATTTTTATGCGAGAGGTCAAACAACATAAACTTGGATTAAAATTTCCCCCAAAGACATATAATGATACATTTGGAATACAATTACCGTAGTTTATGTTATTACTTTATAACATTCATTACTGTATAATCATAACATAATCATGATGAAAATAATGTATTATCATTTCTACTGTGCAAGTTTTATCTGTGGCTAGACCCTTCTACAAAATCTCCGTGACGTTCGTGCTTATTGAAGAATTGTTTGCATATGACATGTAAGACACTAATTTATATATCTACCTGTGAAAACCTGAGGAAAAATATTGGTTCTGAAGCTGCAAGTGTATGGACCGACCTTACAAAATAAGTTATAAGGAAACTCACTCAAGGAATACAAATAGCTACTACAGAACGACAGGAATCAATCAATACCTTATATCCATTGCATGTCACACTTTTCCGTTGTTTGTTAGCTAATTAGACATTTGCCACTCCTTTCGTGACAGTCGCTCAACTAAGATGTTATTCTACATTGTGCAAATTATGTGTATGTATGATTAGTTTTCTTCATGCGAACTACAAAAGCATGATTTAATATTATGTAATCTTCCATTTGCGTGAGAATAAAGTTGGATACAATGACTCTAGTGTGTGTTATAGTTTCGATTAAATGCCGTTCTATGCATTTGCTGCATGTAATTTACGGTAAATTATATTGACTTATAGTTAAAGACCAGCATTATTCGTAAACACGATAACACGGAAAAATTGTAATTGTTGCAAAAAAATGTTCATGTGTCTCCGGTGGGATGTACTACTCTAGTAATACATTTTCCATGCATTTGAAGTCGTGAAGGTTGGCTTGACATGCGAGTTGTGGCCCTTTCGCGAATTTCAACCAATTTTGTGCTTAATAAACTAAAAATACCGCGAAATTAAAATATAATTGAGTTTTAAGCTTAAAAAAATAAAATGTACCATATTTACGCATGTATAACGCGCACGATTTCGAAAATTTTATTCCAGAAAAGAAAAAACTGGAGTGTGTTATACATGGCAGGCCCGTAGCCAGAATTTTGTTTCGGGGACGGGTGGGGCTCATCCCTTATCAGCACGGGCGTCGCCAGAAATATTTGTAGAGGGGGTCAGGCCATAGATAAAACTTGATTAGTACAAATAATAATGACAATAATAATTGTTATTTTACAATAATAACTATTATAAGTTATTAAAAATATACCAATTTCAATCCAAATTTATTGTTATTATTACAAAAATTTGAGAACTTTGATACCGTATCAGTGAATATCCAACACAATTGTTGTCCATTATTTTTCTCATATATATATTTTTAGTTACTGTACTGAAAATCATAGTTATTAACTTTTATACAATCGTTCAAAAAAAGGCTTTAAGAGTTAGTGATAAATTTTACTCATAAAGTTTATATTCTGTGACCTCTCACAAAGAAAACTATAAGTTTTGGAAGCTGTGATCCATTTATTATTATTATTAAATGGTAGAATACAAAAATATTACCTGGTTTCTTTATTATACACTAAACTTTTTCGATGTAATGCAGTTTTCACTGTGGTTATGACTTTATTTCTGTTATTAGCAATACAAATAACATTTAAGTTAGATATTTGTAGGATCTCGGGGGGGGGGGGGCTTCAGCCCTTGGCTACGTGTATGTTACATGGAATAATTCCGATAGCTGCAGGAAACCACGTGTAAATTGATATTTTTCACGATTTTTCACCTCATATCGAAACGTTTTGCAAAGTGGATCTGTTTTGGCGGAGATCGAGTGTGAACTTACGGGAGCCATAACATATGTATTTGACGCATGAGAAATAATGGAAAAAAACTATCTAAAAAATGAAACTGTCACGTAGTCATAGGCCATATGTCCAACAAATTAAAATACTAATTTAAAAGCACAATAAAAGTATAATTTTAAGTATATTTGGCTGAAAATGTCGCTAAAATAAAAAAAACGCTAATTTTGAAAAAATACACCAAAAAGTAAAAAAAAAAAAATCGAGGTCCCTAATTATTTTGGTCTGTAGATATCTTTGTATGAGTGGAATTTCTTACTTTGAGATTTATACCGATGAAGTAAGCGTGGGCTCTACAGGATGTTTCCCGTTTATATTTAATATTTTGATTAGAAAGAACATGTTATACAGAGCAACGTTATTGAAGTAAAAATCGTCCCAAATGGGTGATTCAAAAGTCCCTCAACATCCCCTATAAAATGTAAAGGAGTTAGACTTGGTCATGATTATACCTCGAATTTTCGGTTTTTAACATATTTTTTCCTTTACAGGTATGTAAGAAATAATAAGTTATGTAAGCGTTTCGTTACGAAACGCAACAACTGATGAAGTTGTATAGTGCCTAAAAAAACTATTTTGCTTGTTAGAACCTATTTTAGGTTTATGCGCCTAAACCAAGCTTTTTTTTTTAGTTTTTTTATGTATTTTTAAAGGTTTTACAGGATTTGTATGTCACACAGAAGCATTTGCTTTGCTTGTTCACGAAGAAATTGAATGACGAAAGTGTTTGATACGTACTCTCTGTCGATTTTCCTTTCTCCGAGTCCATGGTGATTTTTCAAAGCTCTAAACAAAGCAAAATGTCTGGTGCCACTGTTACCAGGTCTTGCTCACTTTCGCGTCACTTCGATGCTTTGTGGCATTCATGCCTTTTGTTGAAATATTATTTTCAGCATATAAGATGATTCTCACAGACAAAATTGCGAAGTTTGACTATGGATGACATGAAAAAGATTTTTGCCCAACTATTCGCGATTAAAATTACCACCTGAGCGCTAGTGTCGCTTCCAATATGGCCGCTCTAAGTAGGATAGATCTTTGTTTACATTCAGCAGTAGTACAAAAGAGCAGCGTGTTGTCATGACTGGTATGGTAGAAAACGTTTAAATTACGCATTATTTTTAAATATTGCGAATGCGATGTGAATTACAGGTACTCTAACGAACGTGAAGCTGTACTGAGAACGAAGCATTTAATTATGATAGGCAAAAATAACACGGAAAATGCAGACGAAACTATGTATACGCACTGGTTGTCCAAAGCAGTGCTGTATCATCTGCACGTCATGTAACTGGGGTTCTCGGAAATTATTTGAAAATAAAGGAATTGAAATTGACCTGTACTTGAAAAGCTGGGACAGGAGAAAATTGCGAACATATCGTTGCAGTTCTTTCTCGAAAGAGAAAGGCTGGTTTAATAATAATATTCACGATTTCATGACCAGGCTATAATCACTGAAAAAGGACATCGTACTGAATGAAACAGTAACATTAGCATGTCCACTTTTTTTCTGGTTACATTTTACATTAATTCATTCTCAAACTATTTTCATCTTCCCTCTTAATCGACTTGCACCTGTTCCAAATTTCACATATATGTAACACCGGTAATACATGGACGCATTGGTTAAGACGCATGATTTTTCGAAAGAAAAAAAAGGTTTATTTATAAAGTACAATTTAAAACTTTACTTTCATGGAAATATATATTTATCTCTCGATAAATAAAGTAAGCAGACTCGTGCATTCTTCGTAATTTCCTTGCCGAATTACAGTGTTATATCCCCCATACCAATCTTCTGTCAATTACGTTTTCCCTGATTTATTAACAAATTTCATTTTGTTGATTCCACGGGGTGGAAACACATAAAAACCTTTAATTTGATCTGACCCATAAAACTATTTAGAGCAAAAAAAGAAAAAACCTGAACAGTAGACCTTACTTTCTCGCATATTCACCATGCTTTAAACGACTTCAACACAACGTATCCTACTTAGAGTACTTCCTGAAAATCCCGGCAGATGGCATATCGGTTAATTTTAATCACGAATACGGCGAAGAGTGGATTTTTATAGCAAATTTCCAACGGTAAGTTCTGCCATCGCCGTATAGTTAGACAACACACATAACGTTATACAAGATAGGCTAGAAGTGTCCCATTTTCATGGCCGGTGACTATACCTAATCAGCATTTTTCAGAAATTTTGAACTATTTTAAGTTTTTTGAACCTATTTCAGGATTTTTCGAGCTTAACTTAAGATTTTAAGGACCTATTTTAGGATTTTTAGAACCTAAAAATCCGTGGTCTAGTCATGATAGAAACAGGTTAGGCCTAGGGGGAACCATGCATATTGACGTGTTCCAAGCGGACTTCCGCCATATTGGTGGCCGCCATTTTGAATTCAACTCAAAATTTTTAAATGGAAAGAGGGTGATGTGATATATCAAATCAGGCTAGAATTTGATGAGAAATGCAATGGTGAAGGTTTGTCCAACCTATCTTTAACGAGGAAAAAGTTATGACTGCTTGATTGCAACAAATGTCTCATTTTCCAGGTTTGAGAAAACAATGCCAGACTGAGGAACGCATCGAGATCGTACTGCTGTCTGGGAAAAGAGGTTCACCTACCATTGTAAATGATTCTAATCAACGACATCCCCAACGAGATACAGTGTCGATTTTGGAATCACCTATTCGAGCAAATACGCCCCGGATTTGAATCCCGGCCTTGCCATGGATGTCCCTTGTAAGTAGTCCGTCTTCACTTTCACCATATTACTCATTCTGTTCTTCGCGATTAGCCAAAAGTGGAAGAAAAGCGAATTAAAATAGACCACATCAATCGAGCAAACATCTCGCCACCCAACAGTTCCCATAACATGCTGATTATAAGATGAAATTAGTGAAATTACATTAACACGCCCAGGTTAGGAGTCAAACTTCAAAATATTTGGTGGTGAGTAGGAATGCTACCGAGACAGGCTTATAAAAATCGAGAACGAAAACAAAGGCCCTGTCCTCAAGGTCCAAAAATCAGGCTTGAAGTATGGTCTTGCCGGAAGTGACGTCAAAACTAGCAATCGAGACCGTGGCACGGAGTACACATCGTTGCAGGCTTGAATACTTGATTCGTGCTCTTGTTGTTCATTTGTTTGAAATCATGGAAGTCAAAGTGGAAATGTAAGTATAAGAACGTTTTAAAAAGCTATGTGATTTATATGGCGAAAATCAAGTGTTTATAAGGCGTGAAAACAGTGTTTTTTTAGTTTTATCTGCTGATTGTATTTGGCGCTGCAGTCGAAGTGCAATTTCACTTCAAGTCCACGACTTCAAGCCTGAACTGCGAGATCATTCTTGGACGGTCTGGCAACTTTCGGACACGGCCAGAACCTTCGAAACAGACTTCTGGAAAATCGAAATTCGTGTAACTAGTATTTACTGTACGAGGTTCCTTCTTCAGACATGCGAATCAGATAAGTATATCTGAGTATTTATAGATAAGTCATGTCTCAAATTATTGCCAAGTCAGTCCATTCCTAGTAATTATGAATCTCCTGCATTATTGGTACATACAATCACATTGCAGGGCGCCGTGGCAGAGTGGTTAGCACATCGCGCTACGACGCCAGGGGTCCCGGGTTCGAATCCCGGCCTGGGCACGGAAATTTGTGAGCATCTATTCATCAATTTCATTATATCATCACTCATCCCCATCTTCGCAAATTAGCCAAAAGTGGCACAAACAGCGAAGCAAAATAAAGTAAGTCAATCAATCAAACATATTCCGTTTTCGAGGGCTCGTAGCGTCCAAATGAGGTGTCAAATTAAAACAAGAAAAGTTATTAAGGAAAGTTGTTTTTCACCTCTACATGCTGTGAAAACTTGTGCGCGATGACCCATTTCATGTTGTTTATTCTATTTTTGTGTGTCTCGAGACTTGAGGCTGAGACAGACATTTACAAATGGAGACGAGAATAATACAGGCATTTACAACAAGACTGCCAAATCTCGTCAGATTAGTTTATCTGACCCCAAATATGGATTGGATGTAAAACGAACCCTTGTAATTGTCTTGATGTGAATATTATATGTGTATATATATGATGTCGAAAATTGCACATTATATTGCCAGTGCTACTTCTTATCATATGCTTACGCAGGCCCGTAGCTAGAGTCGTTTTCACGTTCAGAAGAGACAACGGCGCTTATGGAGAAACCGCACAGTGTTGCCAATACAGCGCTAGCTCATGTCGCCGGGAAATGATGACCTTCCTTCACAATGAAGGTGTTACATATTTTGTATATATAATGATAATTATATGTAATTATTAACATTAATATTATACTGTGAACGTTACAGTTACCCTTTTTACTATGATCCATTGCGATCACTACACACGCGAGTGTAATGCACGAATATGACACTTCAGAAATCACTTAAAAAAGTAAAAATCACTGAGAGCTCACACAACTGAAAACGCTTTTTCGGGAGAGGGAAAAAGTCTAAACAGACCAAAGCAGATCTCTCACTCAAGTAAGGGCACCCTGGCACATGGGTTAGATTCAAGTTGCAACCCAAACAAACAAATGAGTTATGGCCTACGTGAACTGATAAGACGTGAATGACTCAAGCAAGGCATGTCATATTTCTATCTTGAAGCTCCATATTTTGTCACGTGTTGGAAAGCCTTTCAAATGTTAATATGGTGTCTATGAATTTATGTGTACGTTGGAAACTGAAAGGTGATCTTCATTTCAGCATTAATGTCGACAGTAATGTAAATGAAAACAACGTGTATTTGCGACAGCACTAATGTTGCTCACAACAGCAGCATTGGAAATAATTGTCAATTATTAAATTTAAGTAATTTCAATTCTATTATAACAGACTGCATGAAGTTCATATTTTTACTGAATGGAAATAAAATGACAACTGGAAAACTTGGTGGTGATTAGCCTGAATGCTGCGGTGAGTCAGCTCAAGATGGCCAGGCAACGTCTCCTTACTTCGCGCGCGGTTCGGGTTAAAAAGAAACTCCAAATGCATGGAAGTAATATTTCTGGGAACCTTTGAGTGGTTATAAAAAATAATTTCATTATTTTCTCCACAACTTTGTCGCTGGAAGTTTTTACTTGGAATTACAGAACAAAAAATGGCCAGCGACGACATTTTCTACTGCACGAATATAAAAAATCTCCACATACTTTATTTGAATATTTTTTAATGCAAATATGCTTTAAAGTATTGATAAATTCTGAGTACCACCGTCACCTATGACAATTAAAAAACAGTGTCAATTTTTTTCATAATGAAAGCTTCAATTTTACGGCATGTTTCAACGTTAGGAATGAAAACAATGTAAAAATTGTGTTTTCACAGAAAATTTGCGTTTTTAATTTATCTAAAATTATGTAAGCAAGTTACCAGTTTTTTGTGTTCACCATCGTATTCTCTACAAAATTTCCTGCAAAACTGCAGGTACCGATTTTACGTAAGCTAAATTTGTAAATCCAGAAATTTGACAACAGCGCGCTCGTATTTCCCATAAGAAAAGCATTGCCCATAAGAGCCCATTGTGTCTTCTGAACGTGAAAACGACTTTAGAATTGATCTCCAGGGGGGCTCACGGATTATCAGGGGGGGCCTTTGTAAACCAAGTCCAATTTTCAAAAGTTCAACAGTATTAAATGAAGGTGAATTATGTGTGTGTGTGTGGGGAAGGGGTCACATTTACAAATACTACATTTTTTCTATATCTTTTAAAACATCGATGTTTGAAGTGTTGACTGTTACTGAAATCATCCCTTACTGCACACCCCATACTACTTTTGATGATACATATATTTATATCACACAAGAAAAATGCACAATATTCAATTAGAGTGCCTACAGTACATTCCACCCCCCGGCGGAAGCAATGAAACTCTCCTTCGTTCCGAAAACTTGGGAGCTGTTGACCTTTGGAACTTGCATGATAACATCAAAGTCACAGATTTCTGTCTAAACGGGAGGTCGCAACAGTGGCAGCGAGATATAGAAAAGAACGTACCCTGTGAAAGAAAGAACATTCTAGAGAAGATAATCTTCTAAATACTTGCCGCTACTTAAGACTTTTCCTTAAAATAAATAAACAAATGTATTAGTTGTTGTTCGTGTTCTGTGAATTTATCCTTCACCAAAGTTGTGAGCGAAATAATATCTGCTGTCTACATGTTCACTCTTCACTGCAAACAAATTACATAAGATAGTTTTTCCTAATGTCAAGGGCGCTGACGGCAGTTCCGGGGGGTGGGCTGAGCCCCCCTGGCTACGTGCCTGTGCTTACGGCATGTTCTGTGCCCCTCCCAGAAAAAAGTTCTACATCTATGATGTAGTTTTCTAAAATATTGTAAATAAACTTTAGTGCAAATGCCCATTGCATGGCACTAACAACAATTCTAGCTAATAAAAATACGCACAAATGATACATATCTTTCAAAACCTCGTTAACCTATCGCTTCCGTCCTCCCCAATAATAATAATAAAAAAATTTCGTTCGCCATATCTATGTGATCTCCATATTGCCAGAATGCCCGTCAGTGTAAAAGTTCGGGAGAAACGAGATCCAGTAACAGTGACCATTTTTGTGGTTTAGGCTCTTTTGCCAGCTTATGGTAAGCGCAGGGATTGAATTTCGTTCATGCTGTTCTGTTCGCGATTAAAATTACCACCTGAGCGCTAGTGTCGCTTCCAATATGGCCGCTCTATGTAGGATAAATCTTTGTTTACATTCAGCAGTAGTACGAAACAGCAGCATGTTGTCATGGTAAAAATGTTTAAATTACACGATATTTTTAAATATTGCGAATGCGATGAGAATTCCAGGAACTATAACGAAGGTGAAGCTGTGATGAGAACGAAGCATTTAATTATGATAGGCAAAAATATCACGGAAAACGCAGACGAAACCAATGTATAGGCACTGGTTGTTCAAAGTTGTGCTGCATCATCTGCAGCTCATGTTGGAACTGGGGTTCTCGGAAAGTATTTGAAAATAAATAAATTGAAATTGACATATACTTCAAAAGCTGGCAGGAGAAAATTGCGAACATATCGTTGCAGTTCTTTCTCGATAATATTCACGATTTCATGACCAGGCTATCGTCACTAAAAAAGGACATCGTACTGAATGAAAGAGCAACATTAGCATGTCCATTTTCATTTTCTGGTTACATTTGACATCAATTCATTCTCAAAGTATTTTCATCTTCCCTCGACTTGCATCTGTTCCAAATTTCACACATACATAAGTACATGGAGGCATTGGGTATGACCACGCTCGTGGTAAGACGCTTCATGACTTTTCGAAAAAGAAAAAAAGTTTTGTTTATAAAGTACAATTTAAAATTTTACTTTCAAGGCAATATAATATTTATCTCTTGAAAAATAAAGTGAGCAGACTCGTGCATTCTTCGTAATTTCCTTGCCGAATTACAATGTCATTCCCTATGCCAGAATCTTCTGTCAATCTATTACGTTTTCCCTGATTTATTTACAAATTTCATTTTGTTGATTCCACGGGGTGGAAACACATGATAAATTTTCATTTGTCCATACCCATAAAACGATTTAGAGCACAAAAAAAACTAAACAGTAGACCTTACTCTCTCGCATATTCCCCGTACACAACGTATCCTACTTAGACTAGTTCCTGAAAGTCCCACCAGATGGCATAACGGTTAATTTTAATCGCGAATAGTACGTGGGATCCATGAGTATTACCGTGCAAATTGTCCATGACCATTTTCATTACCTTTTCTCTTACATCCTATGTGTTTTTAAGCGATGGATTTTTGTGTGTCCTGGTGCAGAACTTGTCAACAGCTTGTTTTGAGTTTTCTTTTAATTCTTGAAGCTCTCATTGGGTCAAATAAAGTGAAAGAACATGGTGATGGACAATTTGCAAGTTAATACTCATGGATCCCACTGTACGCATATTCGCGGATCCCACTCAGTTCAGCATAGGAGGAACAATTCTTGCTTCTGATTGGTCGACTTGGCGGAAGTGACCTAACACTTGTCTTCTGCTGGTATTTTGAAAGGAAGACACGTATTCTGCAGCCACACGATGTATTTGTCGAAAATGTAGCCTAATGAGAATTGTAAAATGTACACTATTTTCTAAAAATTTAATGAAAGTGCGTATTTTTATTCTGATGGTACGTTCATCGGAAGGTAACTGTAGCTAGTAGAAAATAAAATCCATTCATTTAAGTCGTAAAATGTATCTTTAAATATTCCAACTTAGTGAAGCTTTGTAAGCAAAATAATTCTTGTACGTCCTTTGATTTGCGTTTCATTTTTCTATCTGCGAGAAAGCAACATAAATATACTTGGAATATTTTATCAATGAGTAGTACTGTAAATTACTGGAATAATGCCTGCTTCTGGCAAATTTGAATATTTTGCAATTCCCATGCCAAGACACCTACAATGTAAATGAAATCAACTGATTACAAGTTTCAATGTAAATCGTGAGATGGTACATAATTATTTGTACATTTTTAAAAATCAGCGACTTCAAAATATTTATAGAAACCTTGTATAAAAATGTTCCTAAAATTTAATGAAGTTTATTTAGTGAATTCTTATTCAGAATTTGTACACAATGGATAAAAACTATCAAATGCAAATGTGAGCATAGCTCATAAGTTGTATGTTTCATTTGTAGGAGAAATCTTACACATGCATCTGACTACTTATATTTCTCCTTGAAAGTGATAGCTATATGTAAAACAACAAATTCAAAATGAATAAAAAATGAGCATGTCAAAGATGCTAGTGAATTAAAAATCTTTTCTTGGTAATATATGAGAAATATCAGCTTGTTAGACATATGACCTGAACGCTAATAAATAAATAAATACGAAAATTCAGCGTGAATGTTTTCAAGATTTCACTTTCCATTTTGTGTTTTTTCACTACTTTGTATTAATTAGAAACTTCCAGCAGCCCCAAGAGCTCTCGAGTGTCTTTTCAAACGTTGATTTAATGCTCAGACAGGCTAATCAGCACTGAAATTGCCGTTCCTTTTTGGATCTTTAAGTCCACTTTATGCACAGTAAGGCTAATCAGATCGGGACGGACCTACAGTTTAAAGTGGAATCCGAACCACTATGTGCCTCCACCGGGTATTGAAATCGGGTGGCGACGCTACCACTGCACCATCAGGGAGGCCCTGTACCTAGCAGGAATCTTACCTGAGACCATTTGATTACTACACGTATCTATTGATTGATTGATTTGGTGTTTTAAGTCCACTTTATGCACAGTAAGGCTAATCGGGACTGAACCTACAGTTTAAAGTGGGACCCGAACCACTTGTGCCTCCACCGGGTATCGAACCTGGGACCCCTTGATTACAAGGCGACGATGCTACCACTGCGCCACAAATATCTATTATTTGTCCTAAGTATGACATAGCATAATATGTTTGCAAACACAAACATTATTTATTTCATGTTATCAGTTGTTTGAAGATGTAAACAAAAATAATTATGGTTTCCAACATAGCCTGCCCAAATATCAAGTAATGAAATCCCTATCCACTGAGATATTATTGTTCAATATCCAAATCAGAATATCAATAATAATTAATCATGATAGGGCTTGTACACTTCATAGAAGACAAATTTTAAAACAGAAAATGTGTTTTAAAACAAACATATGTAGAAGAATTTTTGTATTAATACTTTGTAATTACTTGTAGAGGGTTTTTAAGCAAACTAATTTGTTCATATATGGACAAGCACATTGAACAGTGCTCTTAGAATGAATAATTTTTGTTACACCTTTGCTTCATGTGCAATGACGATCATGTCAGGCATCTTCCTCCAAATATGTAATGATGATACGTTAACATCTCAGCATCATGTGCTACTGAGTAGTAGTGGAAAGAAAAGTCTTATGGAAGTAATCGCAACCTTTGGAATCGATTCACTTTTATGTAGCTATAGTTCGTTACAGAGTTCCCTCATTACACAATCTTTCAACACTGCATCTCTTCTTGTGTTTAAACTTAGAGACTCCCTATCAGCACCATTTGCAGAATGACATCAAATATCTATACAAAATTGTCAATGGCAAAAATCCTTGCAACACACACCTTCAGGAATTCCACTTTCGAGTGCCTATGCACGTAGGACGTATCACAAATATATTTTACACAGAAAAACCTACACTAGATATACCTTTCAGTCTTCCATCACATGACATGCTTGTAAATAATCAAGTAGTGTTACTTATTTCTTGATAATTTGTCAATCATTTTTGTGATATCCTTAATTTTGCTCTTTAAATTGTTGACAATTTCAGTGTAAAATGGCTATCCGTGCTGTATCGAAAATTTTCTCAGTATATAAATAAATATGTATTAAATAGCATTTCCCACATAATTGTAAAGAAAAAATTTAACATTTGAACTGGATTAAAACAGGGCCTCCACAATGGCACAGTGGTAGCGTCGTTGCCTTGTAATCAAAGGATCCCTGGTTTGATACCTGATGGAGGCACATAGTGGTTCGGATCCCACTTTAAACTGTAGGTCCAGTACAAATTAGCCATACTGTGCATAAATGGACTTAAAACACAAAATCATAGATTAAAACAGAACAGTCATATTTCAACAACTTGAATATTATCTCTGCCTCTTTAGGTTGAATATTGTTATGTGAGGACTCAGTCTGCTTTTCCTTTAAAAGTAGACCATGTCCCGGTGTAAAAGTACAGTTCAATTTTTCTTTATATATTTATGCATATGTAAAATTGCAAGTTCAAGAAGTGGCAGAGGTTACAGACAGAACTTTATATATATATAAACCTCACTTTATGTATTAAATCAGGGTGGCTACTCTACGGGAATTATGCATGAATTCTGCTTGAATTTTTCACCGCAGATGTGAAAAATTGTAATTTGTATTAATCCAAATCCCATTCAATTTATACTAATTTATAAATGCCCTGAGGCAAGTTTCACCGTTTATCTTTATCGAGGAAGGGGGAAAAATATGCATGGAAAATAGAACAGAATTCTCTCAATCCATTTACTTTGTTAGTGTCCTTTGCAGAATGACCTATGTGACAGATGAAAGATTATTGCAAGATATCTTTAAGTTTATTAGGTAATTCGAGTTTGAAATTCTCATACAACTAACAATTTCTGGTAGGTTACTATATCTTGTAACATTTGTGACTTGTGTTTGTAGATGTATTTCAAGTCTGAGTATGTGAAAAAGCAAATGTAAATTATTTTAAATGTATATAAACCATTTAATTGAATTAGACTTTTTGGATAAGTTTGAATCACACGGACTCTTTGTATTGTTAATATATTTGTGTGGATGGTGAGAGGCGGTAATACGTAACGTTGAAATAGAGAAAACATCTTCTTGTATACCCCTGAATTTTTTGAAAGTTCGTCTTGAAAACTGGCAATTATAATTGAATTTTATCATGTTCCTAGAGTAGCCACCCTGTAAATGTATCCATGTTATAGCTTGTTAATTATTTATTTTATTACTTGTTCAACATACCAGTGACCATTACCTTACATACCAAGATTTGAGAATGGTTTCTCCAGAGTGTCTGACATGCCACTGTTTATTTCTATTTTGCAACTGCAACTACATAATTTCAGAATGTCCCCAAGTACTGGAGGTTTATTACCTTCGCATTTCATAAATTTTTGTTTGTGAATAAAAAAAACTGATCTGGAGTCTTATACAGAATCTATTTGGTGAACAAATAATACCATGGAAAGAAGCATGCTAACGGTAACGAATGTTAATATTCAAATATCCTGCTTCATCGATTAGAACTTAGAAATGATTCTTATCTTGGATAAAAATGATTGATTTTAATGTGATACTTTAAGTGGTTCTGCTGTCTTCACTATATTTTATTTTTTACACTTGTTCATTAACTGAAAAACTCCCACCTAAAGTTTAAAAGAGATAATAACAAAGAAATTGCATTTTTTCGATGGTAATACAATGTGTGTGTTAATGATGAACATCTTGAAAATACTAAGCCATGCAGAAAAGGCATGAGGATGGAGAGCACAGAAGATTTTATATAAAGAAACTTCAAAAGATAACAAACTCTACAGACCAATAAACTTCATTATACATTCTTCATATATTTACATATGACTTAATTTAGCCTCTTCATGAAGCAAAGTTAAGTTGACTCATGATCCACCACCAAACATTCCAGTCAAGTGGTCAGGAGTGGCATGTTGAATTGTTTCTACATGTAACCACTGACTTTAGTGTTTGTATATGCCTATGTTTCAGAGACTGGTTCTGTCTCACTCTTACATGGGACAAGATGGAAGCAAATACAGTACACTACCCAGAAAACGGGAGCAGAACCAGTTTCTGAAACATTGGTACATATGGAAACTAAAGAGAGACATCACACTAAAATGATGTTTCACTTGGAATGAATAGCAACAATTCACACTGATCCAGTGCACAAGCCACCATTGGATTGTCTCATCCTCAATTGATACATGTTGCTTCAGTGTAAAAAATATCCCTAAAAAAACAAGCAATGCAAAGTCGCAACCAACTTTGTCTTGGTTGTTTTTATGGTGTTAATATGTGATGTACAACCTTTTTGAAATAAATTCCCCATGCCCGTCCGTAGCTTCCATCACAAGGAACAATGCCTTGCCATCCTGAATGCCCTTTTCGACAGGGCAGTAACCTAAATGCCCATAGTGCCCATCTCAAAGCACATCATCTCCCAGTCGTGAATATTCTCGCCCGCAAGGTTGACACACACACACACACACAAAAAGTTGGTATCTATATTCATTTTCTACATCTTCTGCAAACCAGAAGAAACATGCATGCCTTGTCCAGGTTTGAAAGTCAGCATCCCTGGTTTCACAGTGCAGAATAGAAGAAACAGCATGCCAAATACAATTTGCTGGTACTACAAACCTATGTATTGTTTAACTGCTTGCTCTTTTAATGCACTGATTTCTAGTGCTGCTTGTAGACATACCTTCATGACCAGTGCTTTAAGTGGTTTCAGTCAATAGCCAGAATGTCAACCACAAATGAATCAACATGAGTACTACTACTAATGATGACAATAATAATGGTGATTGGTATTGTTATTATTATTGCATACAAAGTAAATATAAACACAAACTCGCACATCTGTTATTTCAGAAAATTTATGTTGTCATTTGGATTATAAAAGACAGCACTTGCTATTTATAATATTTTTTCCAAAATTTCCAAACTGCTTACTGACGAGAGACAAATTTAGTACAAGAACTTTCTCTTCATCTATTGTTTGCAAAATATAATGTAACAATAGACAGACTTTTGTAGTGTAGTAAATAAATAAAATGGATGACCAGCAGGAACTGAGTTCTGGCACAAAAGTGATTTACCAGAACGGAGTTCCAGCTCACTTTAAGCCCTGCTCATGACATGGCATTGTAAAGGACTTTCTAGATTTGTATGCATCCATCATTGGTTTCAAATTTGAAGCATTATGCTTAAGTAAGAAAAACACATGTTTCTGTAACTCAATACAAAAGAGGATCATTTGCACTACTTTCATTTACAACCTAACAAGACTGTTGCATGGGTGTATTTAATCCAGGATCACTTGTGTGTATAATTGTTACAGGTGCTCAAAGTGGTGGGTAACATGGAAAAATTTCCATAAAGCATCCCTCAGTTTGGATAATTTGCACAGGCATCTTTCCACCTATTGCATTGTTTCCATGTTGGTTCATACAAGCACCCTCCTACCCCCAAGCATTTAACCAGCCCAGCTATTAATTTCCACTTCAAGCACTGATGATAGGGAGACTCAGGAGGACCACTAGTGGCAAGATATTTTCTATCTTATTTTCCATCAATCTTTGTTTCTATGATTACAATTATTATGAATGGGAATGAACGGCAATTTATAGTAGATTCGATTGCTGAATATATTAGGTGATCACATTTCAAAAGTGTCACTGAAATTCCCAGGTTTGAGTCCCAACCTGTTCATAGATGTTCATTGTGGGTGTGTCATCATCAGTTTCATCCAATAATCACTTATCCTCATCATGATTAGCCTAAATGACACAAGAATAGAAATTAAATAACGATACAACAATAATTTGAAGGTAATAAAGGGTGTTCTGTATAGGATGCTGAATTTGAATCGAGTGCTATTGTTTTGTTTTGAGGTTCTTACCAATGTTGGTATCTGTTGTTATACAGATTAATGTAACCTCAATTGTTTTGACTCGTTTGTTGTGGTTACGATATGGAACTCCATGAAAAATTCCCGCAACAAGTGATCTCTTCGCACGGTGACCAGGAATGGCCGGCAAGGTCATGTGATCTTACACCCTGTGATTTCTTCTTATGAGGGTTTGTGAAATCACAGGTGTACGCCAACAAACCACAAACCCTTTTGGAACTGAAGGTGGAAATCATACGGGTGATTGGAGGCATCAGGACAGACATCTGCGAGAGGGTTATAAATAATTTTGTGGAGCGCATAAATGCATGGAGACTCGGTAGGGGTGGACATATGCCTGACATTGTTTTTCATACGTAAATTCGAGATGTTACTGCTTACATATATGTTAGATATAACTATTTTCATGATATTTTCCCTATTTTTATTTAATTTTCTAATTCGGCATCCTATATGGAGCACACACACATATATATATATATATATATATATATATATATATATATATATATATGTGTGTGTGTGTGTGTGTGTGTGTGTACACCTAACGGCGAAAGAAACAGTAGGCGAATTGTCCACCGCCATTTTCATTCGGTCTGAATTACACAATGTGATGACAATGAATTGAAATAATGACTTCAATAAGCAATGCCTGCTTCGAACCAACATAGTTTCATTCCTTAAAATAACACAGGATGTAGAATAAAGAAGTAATGAAAATGGCAGTGGACAATTTGTCTACCATTATCTTTGCCGTTGACTGTACATGTAATGCAGAGGTCGGAAGTAGCGCGCTACTTGTAGCGGCGCTACTGTAGCTAGCTACAAAATTTGTAGCTGTAGCTGTAGCGGCGCTACATTTTATAAATTGTAGCTGTAGCTGTAGCGTCGCTACAAAATTCTTGTAGTTTGTAGCGAAAATCACCTCGCTACCGCTACTTTTCTTGTTGGAGTTTTGAGGTAAATGTTTACGTGGCAACAGTGTTTACCAGAGAAGAAGAAGAAGAAAGGTTGCCATGCAACTGTGTAGCGCGTTAACTTTGTTGTTTGTTCCTAAAGGAAAAAGTATAAATACCTTCGTCTTTGGTCTCTCGATCTCATTTGTATTTTGTTTGGGAGGTAGTGGAAGCTCGTGAGCCCGTTAATTTTGTGCGTCGCCTTTGTTTTATAGTACCACGTTATTATTATGAGTGATATCGACAGCGACGATTGTGGAAGCAAACCACGCGAGAAGTTGCCATGGGAAGAATACAATAAGTTTTTTACTTTCAAGAGGACAGGGAAAAATGGAAATTTCATTGTAAGCTGCAATCTTTGCTGCATAGGAAACGAATTGTCGGTGACGAAGACCAGCACATACAATATGAAAATTCACTTACAGGTAAGTGTAAAATTAAAGGATATAATAATAATGAAAGGGGAGATATAAACTCGGTCACATGTTTCATTACAATTTCTTGAAAGTGTGTAAATGTAGAAATAATGCAATTACATGCCACGTTGTTTACCTGCCAGTTGGTAACCATTAACATTTATCATACATTTGTACATTTTACACAGTTTTTCTCCTGTGTGCTATTTGGACAGTCTTTCGAACAAAGGCATGTAGTGCTCAAAGTCGGTAAGTGGTTGGTTTCATTAAATAGTACTAGATTTTCGACTTCTGTCCAATGTATTACTTTGGAAGGATTAATTGAAGCATGCGAAAGTTTCCGAAATAAGTTTTTAAAATTGTGCAGAACGTGCACCTAGTTTTAGTCGAAGAAACCTCCAACTGTGCGCCAATTTCGTACTGGAAAGTAATTTCCAAAGTTTCCGTGCCCATAAAATTGAGGTGTGTGTGTTAACCTCAACTTTGAAACATTCGCCCGTAAATAGCAAGACCCGAATACAAAGTTCGGTATTATCTAACCTTCTTGCTTGGCCGAATCATTTTCTCATGAATATAGTAATATTTTGGGCCTAATCTGCCGTTTTGCAAATTGTCCAACGTACTGTTATTTCAACCCTTTTGGAAGAGCAAAAAATATTGTAGACGAAATGTTTGTTGCTTGGAATTTTGATCGACGTCTTCAATCGAAGTTATTTTTTTCCCCGCTTAAATAAGAATTTTCAAAGGGATTGCAGAGAATTTCACAGTGCGAAAATTGAAATTTAGAGTTATAATGAATTTAATACCTTTTTCACTAATCAGGAGCTACTACAATGTGGAGTTCTTAAGTCAGTGTGGTGTTCATTGTCATTTAATATCATGCACGTGTGATATGACCACAAAAGACATAAAAAAATGGAAGTGACTATTTTCACCAGGTGGTGGGAATAGCATACGAGGCTATTTTCACCAACAAATGTAAATACTTGACCATAGCATTGTATTTGGTGCAAGTTTCTTTTGTTGCATTGCGATTTCATCATTCTACGAATGCAATTTTTATATGCTTAGATTTAAGTCTGTTAACACATACTGCGGAGTTTTAGTGATTACTTAAAGATGTGTGCTTTCATAGTTATGTTAGGTGGGCCAGGTTTGGTTTTCTTAGCATTAAAATAAAGTACCTAAATGTATTCTACTAAACTTCCGATTTACTTCTACTAGTCTACAATACTTAAGTTGCTTCACGATGGAAAATGCATTGTCCGTGGGAAGCACGCATGCTCGCCTAAGGTAATTTTTAAGTGTTTTTTTCAACATTTATAACTTTTACCGAAATCCAAACAAAGGTTCAAATTTTGTGTGATAATGATTGCCAAAATTCTAAGATTAGTCTTACTGCTAGGATAATTTGAAAAAAACAACAAAAATTCATAAAATAATCTAAACCGTTACCCACATCCATGTTTGATACCCAGTGGAGGTACATTGTAGTTCAGATTTTAAAATGTAGGCCCACTCCCGATTAGCCAAACTGTGCATAAAGTGGACTTAAAATCTCATTGGGCAGTAGTACTTAAGTTACTGCTAAGGAGTTAATTTAAAGTAAAATTGGTGCAACTACTACTGTCACAAAGTAGTGAGAATAGCAGAAAGTGTTAAGACCAGAAATCACATGATCTGGTGTTGGGAAGTATTTACAAATAATTTTAATGCTGGAAGTGACCTGCCTAACCTAACAATGAAAGCACAAGGAATGCAATGCCCCTTTCATACTACATCATGTGACATATTAGCAGTACCAATTCATATTAGAACACCTTGTGATATTTTTCAAACTTCATAGTGTGAAGAAAAATTACTTGTCCATACGAAAATAAATGCACGCCGACATAAGTTTCTTACACATCAACAATTAAGGAATGCACACATACATGTAGTAGGCCAGGTTGGAGATCATACACATGAGAATTTAAATTCTGGTGAAAATAGCTTCAAAGCTAGCTTCACCACCTGGTGAAAATAGTTACTCCATAAAAAAAAATGTATTGAGAGCAATTGAACATAACTGCATAACCTCATAAGAATCACTTCATTGTAGTTGATATTCTTCCTGCCCCTCCAATAAATATCTCTCAGGGCAGAATAACTTTTTTGTAGTGAAAATGTTGAGACTGTGAGTAAAGTGTACAGATAGGTATCCGAGTAGCCATAGCCTGGAATGATGTTGAAGTGACATTTTCTCATTATCTGATTTCACAAACTTGGAGACATTTGCATTACTTTATGAATCTGGGGTCCTGGATTTTCAATTCGTGGAATAAGGTGTTTTGACAAGTTATGAAAGAGTAGAGCTGTAGAAGGTATGAATCAAAATTCTTGACCCTCGTCCCCCCTCCTCCCCACAAGGGTTGGAAATGAATAAAAAAATTATTAGTTATTATTCTTATTCACAGCTTTCATTCTTTCTAGTGTAATTAAACACTTATTTTAAAATTTAACATACTGCTTTCATATGGAATTCATAGCTAGACAAAAAATGAAACTGACTAATCAGTTTCTTCAGTGCATTCTTCAAATTTCAGTTCCGTTATTAAATGGAATGTGTGCACATTCATAGAGCTAGAATATATCCATACAGATATCCTCTAGTGTTCAAACCCAGTAAAACTTGACGTTAACGTAAAAACAAACATAACATTTATGTTACCACTTTGCCATTGGGTAAGCACTAAGGCTGAGCCAATATCACTTGGATGCTTGGGAATTGGAATGATAAAAGCTTTTTGAAATATTGATTGATATCAGAAATTATACTGCTCTAATTATTTGCATAAATTTACCAAAGTTTTTGCTTTAAAATATTCATGAATATTTTATGTTATGCTAATACAAAATTCAATGTTTTTGCACATAAATCGGGCACAACTTCCAATTTTGCATAATTCCCAGGATAATTAGCCTCTGCGAAAGTATTTTGTGCCATTTATGTGGATCCTGCGTAGAATCAAACAACAAAAAAGTATCTGCCAGTATTGATAAATGGAAAAGATGCTTTCTGATACAGATACCACTTGTATAAGCTCAGCCCTAGTAGGCACACACATGAGGCAAAAACAAATTAATTCCTAGAAGCAATACCCAATGTCTTCTCTCATGACATGCTATTCACATTAAGGGAAGTGTTTTCCCACAAACACTAGGGACCAAAATTGTATATATTGTTTCCATTGCAGAATTATTTATCTCAAGACAACTTCACGTCTTTCGTTTCTGAGGTAACATGGGAGAAAGTTGCCATGGAATTCCACAGTATTTATTCATGACAGTCTCGGCAACTTTTATTCTTATTAGAACCTTATAAATGGTCCCGTGGCATTTTACTGTATGGTAACATGTGTAAGATTTCCTGTGATTATTTTAAATCCCAAGTATTTTGTAAGAAGTTCAAAATTTCAGAGATTAAATCTTGTTACTGTATCACTGCACTTTCATTTGTGCACCTATAGTCATAATATTTTTTTCTTTAGAGAAAACATGAGCAGAAGTTGGGAGAGTTGAATAAATCCATCGAATCAAGCAGAAAGAGAAAAAGAGAGATCTGCGATAGCAACCAACGGCAGAAGCAGTTAAAATTAAGCAGCCTCAAAGATGGAAGATTCTCTTTTTCAGGTGAGTTATTTGTGAGAGCATATTGATGTTTGGGATTTCTATTTTGGTTTTCATCGTTCTTATACCGCTCATGAGTGAACTGTGACTGTGATGAATGGAGAGAATGAAAGAGACAGTCACATCCATACTTTACCCACGATCCAAACCAATTGATGAAGGACAGTGGCTACTCACCGGAAATTCTGGGAATTATGCATGAATATTTTGTTCCGGGAATTATGTGGAATTTTGGATTCATTGGAATCGCACACTCTTCATATTGTTAATATTTTTATTGAGGGGCGGTAGTATGTAAGTTTGGAATAGAGAAAACCTCTGCTTGCATCCTTGAATTTTTGGAAGGTTTGCCTTGAAAACCGGGAATTATACTTGAATTTTTTCATGGTCTTAGAGTGGCCACCCTGTGAAGTAGCATGCTAATGCTAGCAAATCCACCATAGGGACTGGCAATTTCATAATTTTTATTGTACAATTCTTTTGTCTTCAACCATGGGCAGTGCGAGGGGGTGCTTGCGTGCCCCTTAATTTTCTTCCGCATCCCCTACGTTCAACTGAAAACCCTAATTGTTAGAGTGTATATTATGTCATGTCACATTGAGCACCGAATGTCAGGTACTGAATGAAGTAAGACCGTTATTATTGTATGCAATGGACAAGCACGTAAAGAGATGCAGCGGCAGATTTTTTTCTTCAGTCAGCATTGTTGTTATGATTGTTTTCTTCCTTTCTTTCATTAAGTGCTCTGTATGCGGTTTTCGATAATCGCCTATAGCAGAGATTCCCAAACTTTTTTTGTTTCACGGCACCCTTAGTGTTTCAAGATTTTTCCGAGGTGCCAAAGTCAGAATGTAGGCCTATCTAACACTTGGCAACGCTCAGTTAGTGTGGTTAGGTTGCTTGCCTCAAGTTAAAAAAATAAACACATATATCAAATTCAGAAATATATTACACATAATAAAAAGTACTAAATAAGCACATACATTGGAGTGTCATTTCAGTAAAATAGAACATTTCGCGGTGCGCCTGTAAACCATCCAGTGTGCTGCAGTGAACTGTTTGGTAACCACTGCCTATGAGCTTGGTGTGAGTTATGTTTTTATTTTATTTGTTTTTTTATTGTTGATAAATGGTTTATTTTTGTTCTTGTTCTTCCTCTTACTGGAGCAAAAATTGCAGCTGCTTTCAAATTATCAGGAAATTATTTAAGCAAATTGTAATGTGAAGGGTAGTTTTCTTGTTAATACATTCTATGTATTTGTTCCACATTACATGTCTAGTAAACGTACCATTTCAGGCTTTTTCAGAAACTCTTACGAAGAGGCCCAATGTTCACGAAAAAATTTTGGAATAAGTTATTGGGGGTGGGATTTTATCCTGAAGTGGAAGACGGAAGGTACAATGTACTATGCAATCATATTTTGTAACTCCACTGGTTACATTAAAAAGGTTCAAGAATTGTGTTTTTAAAGGTCAGGATAATTTCATTTTGTATTTCACTACATAGTTCAATGAGACTGCAACGTGTATCTGAATGTTTACACTGTATGACAAATTTCTTGGAGTATAAGTATCATCATGGACGTCCAGGGGGAGTTCAAGCTGGGGGGAGGGGGGCACAGCTTCTCGTGAAAATGGATGTCAATCTAAAGATATATAATTTCATTTCAGTCAGTAATTTATGTTAATCAGTGGAGGCGATTAGGGGTGTAGTTGCCCCCCACTTTTTGCTATTTATGCTAGTTACTATGCTAAACCTTATCTACCAAGAGAAAGTAAACTGTTCTTCTCACCCCCCCCCTTTATGTTTTAAAGATTGCATGCATGTTAGTTGAATACTGATAATTATAATTATATATTGAAACTTTTAATTAATTCTTAATCTTTCATGGCATTAATCAAATTTCATATCCTTTCATTTGTAGGGGAAAACCAAGAGAGTATAGACAATAAGTTGCTTGAGTGGATAGTAGATGGGTTGCATCCATTCTCTGAGGTGGACAGACCATCGTTCAGTGACTTATGGCAGTCTTTAACAAAGAAGAAGTTGATGTGCTCTGCGACCTTAAAGAAAAAGTTGGGGGAGCAATATGAAAGAATGAAATCTTCAATGTTAGACGAATTTGAAAAGGTCAGTTTTGTCTCAGCCACAGCAGATTGTTGGACTGCACATCATAGGTCCTTCTTAGGAGTAACCTGCCACTGGTTGGATCCACTGTCTCTAGAGAGGAAATCTGCTGCTCTTGCATGTCGGCGTCTCATAGGAAGCCATACTTACGATGTTTTGGCAAAAGAGCTGCAGGACATATTTATCAGGTACCACATTCATAATAAAGTAGTGGGTGTGGTAACTGATAATGGATCAAACTTCGTGAAAGCCTTCAAGGAGTTTTCTGCAAGTGAGCCGGAGGACAGCCAAGAGTCTGATGTGGTGGAAGAAGAAATTACAGAAATTCTTGCCACAGGAGATTGCACTTTGCCACCCCACATTCGCTGTGCAGCACACACTTTACATCTTGTTGCAGTGAAAGATTCAGAAAAGGCTGCATCATCAGATGCAAATTACAAAAGGCTCTTCCGAAGTGCCTTCGCTAAAGCACAGGCATTGTGGAATAAATCCAGGCAGTCTTCCCAGGTTGCTGACATAGTGAAAAAACAGCTTGGTGCATGTCTGATTGTACCAAATGCAACACGGTGGAATTCAGTGCATTCTGCTGTATCGGCACTATGTCAGCATTTTACAAAGCATGAGGAGAAAGTGCATGCAATTTCTGATGCAGTTGGCCTGTGCAGATTTTCTCCACATGAGATTGAATTTTTGAAGGTAGGTCCGATATGATAAAATTACTTATGTAGTTGGCACTCATTTCATACTCTTAACTTATTCAGTCATTGCAAGCTGTACTTACAAACTGCTATAATATTCTTAATTTTTGCCTTCAATTATTATAGTGTACTTTTTAAGATTCCAAAGTGCAGAATTTGCATAATATTTTTCTCATAAATTTTAAGTGATGCATACACTTGTGCTGGAATCAGAAGAAATTATTAACATACATTTTTATTGTGGAGATTAGAAACTGTTTGCTGTGTTTTTCCAAAATGGATTTCCTTTGAATGATATGCTACATTTAAAGTACATGAAGGAATCATGCTTATGAATTGTTTTTAATATTTTCACCATTGTTTATTGCTATAACAAACATTATATTTACAAATGAATAAATTAATTCCTACAATGTGTTAAAGTAACGTACATTTTATTTTTGAAGGAATATGCCGAGGTTACACAACCACTAGCCAAAGCAATTGACATTCTCCAGGGAGACAAGAAGGTGTCCATTGGATATCTCCTTCCCACACTCCACCAACTTCTCCGGATACTTGGTTTGAAATTGGATTCTGGGGATGTAGCACATTGTGATGCCCTTGCCAGAGCTATTGTTGATGGTGTGAAGCAACGGTTTGCAGGCATTTTATGGGATAAGGATACAGTGCTAGCTGCTTGTTTCCATCCAAGGTAAGAAGTTATCTGGAATTAATTCACTGCAGTGTCTTTTATATCTTGATTATTCACATGAAAGATGCATGATGTTTTACTTTACATAACAAAACATCAACATTGTTAACTTCTCTTATAAGATAACAATTACGTGCTTTCATATGTGCACAAATCAGAATATAGTTGCTTTATTTGATGTTCAAAATAATTTCTTGGCAACCTGTATTTTATTTAGTGCATGCCAATGTTAAACTTGTCTTTGGTTGAGAGGCGGATATCTAGTCTTGGCCAATAATACCTTGTTATGTGAAGTATACATTTCAGCTGTTTCTTTTCACTATTTTTTTTAACATTTGTCTCATACTCATTTGTTTTTATAAATATATTATTTTATGCAGTTTCTCAATAGCCTAAGAGGTTTTCTTTTATAGTTTCCAGAACTTGATAACATGGTTGTTTATTATTTTTTTCAGTGTTCAAATGTAAACCAGCTGTCTTCCATGGTGCAGTAGTAGTTATCAAAGCATACTATGATACCCAGGAGTCTTGGGTTCAAAGCCCAGCCTGGGATTGTGTGTTTTTTGTGATTGTCCATTCATCAATTTCACCCATCCTCATCTTTGCGATTGCGATTAGATCTCTCCCTCTCTCAATATGTCATTTATTGTCTCACTTATTTTGTCCCATGCTGTACTTTTCAAATATCTCCCTCTCATATTCAAAATAAACCAAATCAATTAGTTCAATGTAAACCTGCAATAAACTTGAAATTGTTGCCCCAAAGTGGACATCAAAGATTTTTTTTTTTTTTTGTCTTCAGTGTAGTTAACCAATACCCTGATATAGCACTTTTATTGTATTTCAGATTCAAATTGTCATGGCTTGAATCGGAAAAAAAGAGTGAGGCACGCAGATGGATGGAGAAAGCTGTATCTCATGATACGAAGGAAAGTTCAGCTTGTCAGAATGAAGAGAAGCAGCTAGACGATTTTGAAGATTTCTTCAAGTTTGAGCAAACTCAATCGGAAACAGAACTACAAGAACTGTGCAGATTTCTAAAGGATGGTCCCAAACCTGTGGAGACACTGCACAGTTACAGTAGCAAGTTCAAAGAAATTTTCATAAAATTGAACACTGTTATGCCGTCAAGTGGAGCTGTTGAGCGTTTGTTTAGTGTTGGCGGAAACTTGTTTTCTAGCAGAAGGACACGGCTGACCGACCAGAACTTCGAAATGCAGCTGTTGCTAAAGTTCAACAGACAGTTGAATTTGGTTTAAAAAACTTGTATTGGACAAACCAAACATGCATGTTATACACAGTTAATAAAGTGGTTTGTACATTCGCAATAGGACTTTCAATAGTGTTATAAAATTAATATCTTGTCTCATACCAAAAGTTTGTCAGCAACTAGCTTCAGGACAGGTTTTTCCTTAAAACTTTATTTTTTTCCCCCAAATATCTATTGTGAAAGTTTAGTATATAGAACAGTAATACAGAATCATTAACTTGAGTGTTGATATAGAATGCAATGAGTGAGGGTGCAGCCCAATAGGTAGAGAGAAAAAAGTGGACAATAATGCTTAATTGTGCTGAAGGCTAGTATCAAGATAAGGACATCCAGATGATAGATGTAATGATATTACAGATAATGTATGTATGCACACTTTAGTTATTTGATATCTGGATACATTGACAAATAAGTATGTAGAGGATGTATAATCAAGTACTGTATTTGGATATTATACATCCAGGTGTATAGTTTACCAAGTACCTGAATAATTTTATTATCTATATATTAGGGCTAAGCCAATACTACTTCGAATCAATATCAGTGCCAACATACATCATAATGGCGATACTTGAAAAGATGTAATAATTCAAAGTAGGTCAGAATGTGTAATATTTTTTATGATACTGCCCCAGTGGAACTAGGCTATTGTCTTGAATATTGATTTTCACGCAAGATGATCGTTTGATCACCTCATTCATTTTACTCCCAATGTCTCTGGATATTTACCCTCTGCAGATTCTGGAAAAAGTATGTCAGCATCTATGATACCATTCAATGCATGGGACTCTGTATCAGTTCATTCCTACTATACATTCATGGTGCCGAAATGCTGTCAGGTAATCCAATGACTATACAAAGGTACCTAGACATCCAAATTGAGGATATTGGATTTCCACTATTCAAATTGCTAAAGATTTATTTATTAATTAAATGATTGATGTGTAGGAAATTTAGATATTGCTTGTCATAGTTCTCTGGGTTCATGCTCCTGATAATTCTCTTAGGAGTTTATGAAAAGATGCAATTGAAACTTTATGTTCAAAATCTTTCCTTCATAATTTTTTTTCATTAAAAAATTAATTGTTGCCACCAAAAATGTTAAAACAAGTCAGATGGTAACTCAAAAAATATATCAATTGACTGGTATTGTGATAACTGCCTATTATCTAACTAACAGCTGGGAAGTTTCAAATATCTTCATGACTTGTTTTTTGTTCATGCAGAAGTAGCGAAGTAGCGAGTAGCGCACAGGAGTAGCGTAGCGAGCTACTTTTAGGTAAATGTAGCTGTAGCTGTAGCGAAGCTACATTTTGGAAAAGTAGCTGTAGCTGTAGCGAAGCTACTTTTAAAATGTAGCGTTCCAATCACTGATGTAATGTATATGTATCGCTAGTAACAATCTACCATCTGGGACCACATGCTATATAAGCAAAGAACAAAAAGATGTAGAACTAAGTAAACTTTTCCCCAAAAATATTATAATGTTTAAGAAGAGTGGATGTACATTTTATGCATAAGTTCAGGTTGCACTTATTTTTGGTTGTTTTTTATTTTCGTTAGTAGTGTGAATTGGAATAGGGGTATGGGTAAAAAGGTAAAGTGCTCCCCTGTGCATAGCACCATGCCATGAAGGCGTATAGGGGGTGTGGGGGTAATGCCTCACTCTTTCTTGATCCGGTCGTAAGTGGGGGTGATGTGAACAGCATCACGCCCCTGACCACCTTTACCCCCCAGGGTTTCCTCCAGGTACCCATGTTATTCGACGCTGGGTGGGTGCCGGGGCCGCTTCCATCGTTAGAAAAGTTCCCGGATTTAAACCTGCCGAGGATGGAACATGGGACCTTTAGCATGATAGTCAGACACGTTACCGACTGAGCCACCGTGGCCACAGTCTACAGTAATGGGGAATTAATTATTTTATTGGGTTATATTTATCAACGTGCGAACGTAAGACATTTCAAGGTGACAAAAATTAGCATTTTAAGTTAGATATACACTTATACTAAAATTCTAACACACATTGACACAATCACCAAAGCCGCTGAAATGCTAACATTTTATCCACCCCTTGACAAATGACCATCCTAATTAACACACCCAAAGAACATGAGACGGAACCCTTTAACTGGTTTATTGGACTTCGTATACATGACCCCCTGTAGTTTATCTTTATTTCTTGATTTGGTTTCACTTTGTTTATTTTACGTCACTTTTATCCGCAACTTTGGCTAATCACGAAGGTGGAGATAAAGCAATAAAGGGATCATCACAAACACATATGGATGACACACAAACAAACTTCTGGAAACACATACCTGTTATCACATATTCTGAAGTGTAATTGTTTGGTTTGCAATAGTGAATTTCTTCACTCGACAAATGCATACCAAATGAAATTAAAAAGATGATAATGAATATATAATAAAAAAATATAATACTACATCTCCTCATTTTAAGAGATAACAAATTTTGTCAAGGAGACCAGGAGATACTCCCAGCTGTTCCGGGAGCAAGCCTATTCATCTCATGACACATTATCATTGTTTTCACACTCAATGTGTTAAACACCAAACCATTACACCAGGATAGCATACACTAACCCTGGGTATATGGAGTGTTCACCACTGCTGTTTAAATCAGAAATCTATTGAAAATTAAAGTTCTTGTCTTTGTTAATTTAAAAATATTGACTGGATTTAATGAGATCTGTCAAATGTAGTTCTTTTATATATATATTTGGAAATAGATTAGTTTTTCCAATGGTAACACTTATAATAATCTTTTAACTAGGTAAAAATAAATTGTATGACTGCTTTTTTATTTGCACAATTTATGACATCATTTGTAAACAAAATACCATTCTTGTTCTAATGTTAGTTTGGTATGATATATTTAACCATAATATTCAAAATTAAGAGCATGCCTAATTTAGAAATTGATTGAAACCAGACTTGAATACCACACTGTTAAAACAGATAACGGATAGAACTGGTATGTGTGTAATAAATATATCCTTTGCGGCAGTTTATCTGGCAATGGCTATGGTAACATGAATGGAATGCTGTTTAAACCTTCATCCTATTTTATACTTTGTACTTTATATTTCCTACCACCTAGGTAGCTATGCATGGTGAGCAGACAAATCACAGCCTCGCTACCAAACTTCCCTTGCTCGACATCTAGCCTGCAGATGGAAGTTACTTTGTATTCCGTAATCTTTTTCATGTGATCACCATTTCATCTTCATCACCACTATTAGCCAAAAGCGACAGAAAATCATTATCAAGTGAGAAAAATAAAACTACAATGCATTTATGTTCCCTATCTGTATTGTGACTGTGACCAATAAATGTTAAATACTGAAATACACAATGAACACACATTAAGAAACAATCATGTCTTATATTTGTTGAGAATTGTAAGGAAGAATTCCTGGCTTCACAGCCCACAGTGGAAGAAACAACTCTCCTAATGGGATTTGGTAGTGCACCATTAAACTTAAAACTCTTATTTTGCACCATTTCATGGTGTTTCACATTGTAGACATGCACACAACATGAATAGGCATTGTCTATGCATAATAATATAATAACATTTTTTAGTGGTTTTCATTTTTGCTGCAATGTTTCGTCTGGTTTCCCTGAACATTTTCAAGCTTACATCAAAATTAAATAAACGCACACACATTGCTAGCCATTCTACACTTCTACATAGTGTGCTACACTGTGTATCAGAAGAACTTTCCATGTACAATGTTTTCACATCAAAACACAACAGTGATGTTTATTTTTTTACTTAGAATTAAATTTTTAAGTGGTTTTTATTTTTCCTGCAATGTTTCGTCTGGTTTCCCAGAACATTTTCAAGCTTACACCAAAATTAAATAAACACACACAAATGGCTAGCCATTCTACACTTCTACATAGTGTGCTACACTGTGTGTCAGAAGAACTTTCCATGTACAATTTTTTCACATCAAAACACAACAGTGATGTTTAGTTTTTTTACTTAGAATTAAATAACAAAGCTCCCCACACGCAAGCATGAACTGAAGCTAAAACCACGGTACTAATCTGATATTCCCCGGACAGATTTCTTCATTTTTACACAAGAAACTACTTACGATAATAAGTTCCTGTAGCATTGTCTAACATCTGGAAGGTGTTTTGTGTGATGTAATGGATTTCTTCAAATTTAAAAGTTTCGGGGCTCATTTGGGGGCAGGTGACTCCAGCCAATGTCTAACATGTCTTTAACAGGGACTCTAGATAAAGCCAGGGAGCCGGGGCTGCGGTAGGTCAACTACCCCAGGGGTGGAGCCCAGAATCGGTGGGAAATTTGGACTCAAAAATTTCAAACAAAAATAATTTTTTAAATTAAATTTCCCACCGATTCCGCGACGAAAAATGTGAATACACCTTAAAGAATGTTCTGCGAAGCAGATAGGTAAGTACAAATGTCAAAAATTAACAAAACGAAGAAGTTATAGGTGTCCGGGGAATATCAGATTTTACCAAAACCACCTATCAGTTAAACAGGCATATACTGAACAAATTAGCAAATTGCTTTTTCCAAACTTGAAGCTTACTTCTGCACACATTTCCAATATTCTAAATGAAGTGACCAGGTTTCTAAACTCCACATGTGCATAATCTACCTAACCTGGCCTGTTATATGCATACCTGCACTCTAGTTGTTAGCATGTATCAAGCTTACGTCAGTTTGCATTTATTTTTGTTTGGGTCACAAGTACTTCTACTTCTGCACACCATGGGTTTGGAAAAATTGCCACAAGGTGTTCCGACATTCACTGCTACTGCTAATATGTCACTTGACGTAGGTACGAATGTGTACTTAACACATTCCCAAATGCTTTTGTTGTTAGGTTAGACAGGTCAGGTTTAGAGTTATTAGCGTTAAAAATACTTCTGTAAATACTTCCAATACCTGATAATCATAATGAGATTTGTGGTATTCAGCACTTTCCACTGTCCCATATGTTATTCTCAGAAACTGGTGAAAATAGCTCCACATGCTATCCTCACAACCTGGTGGCAGTAGCCTCATATACTATTCTCACCACCTGGTGAAAATAGTCGCGACCTATGTAAATGCATTTTCCATCCTATACAAATTGTTAAAATGATTACACAGTCAAAACTTGGACGCATTTTAGTGTAAAAATAGCAAGAAAGAAATATTTAAAGGATAAAATTAAAGTTATCAAGAATACTGCTTCGTACTTAACGTGCTTTTATTTTCTGCACATTACACCATTACAATATTTCTCTGCTGTATGAAACTAAAATTTAGCAGGTGATAAAGAATTTCATGGTTCACTTCAAATGTCTACGTTTTCGCTTGTATTGATTTTTTTTTAAACTGATATATGCTGCAATTTTTCCAAAAAAATCGACAAACACCTTTCGTCATTATTGTAAGGTAGGCGTTCGTGCTACACCCCATAAACCGGAAGTAAACACAGTAATGACGTCATGTATGAAAAACTGGCGGAATTGATGACGTCCTAACGAGCAATTATACATGACCACCATCTAATACATCACGATGCAAGGGAATATCACATGTTTCACAATGTATAAATGTTCAAGAATGTGAAGTCTTCGCTACATTACCTTGAAATTGCTCACCTGAAAGAGAATAGCACCTTAAATCACGCAACAACAAAAAAACGACATTATATGTTCGACAGTTCTATTCATCTCAAATCACAACTGGAAAAGCGTTCGTGCTACACCCCCACTGTAGAATCTAGAGTTTCTATCCGAACATCACGAAACTCGGCTGAGAGCATCCATATGGACCATAGACTCAAAACATAAAAAGAAATTCGACATTCTTTTTCATTTTCATAGTAAACTGATAAAGCGTTCGTGCTACACCCCCCCCCACTCTAGAATCTAGAGTTTCTATCCGAACATCACGAAACTCGGCTGAGAGCATCCATATAGACCATAGACACGACAGATAACAAGAAATTCTGCATTCCTATTCATTTTCATAGTACACTGGAAAAGCGTTCGTGCTACACCCCCCACTCTAGAATCTATAGTTTCTATCGAAACATCACGAAACTCGGCAGAGAGCATCCATATAGACCATAGACACGAGAGATAACAAGAAATTCTGCATTTCTATTCAATTTCATAGTAGGCTGGAAAAGCGTTCGTGCTACACCCCCCACTCTAGAATCTAGAGTTTTTATCCGAACATCACGAAACTCGGCTGAGAGCATCCATATAGACCATAGACACGAGAGACAACAAGAAATTCTGCATTCCTATTCATTTTCATAGTAAACTGGAAAAGCGTTCGTGCTACACCCCCACTCTAGAATCTAGAGTTTTTATCCGAACATCACGAAACTCGGCAGAGAGCATCCATATAGACCATAGACACGAGAGATAACAAGAAATTCTGCATTTCTATTCAATTTCATAGTAGGCTGGAAAAGCGTTCGTGCTACACCCCCCACTCTAGAATCTAGAGTTTTAATCCGAACATCACGAAACTCGGCTGAGAGCATCCATATAGACCATAGACAAGAGAGACAACAAGAAATTCTGCATTCCCATTCATTTTCATAGTAAACTGGAAAAGCGTTCGTGCTACACCCCCACTCTAGAATCTAGAGTTTTTATCCGAACATCACGAAACTCGGCTGAGAGCATCCATATAGACCATAGACACGACAGATAACAAGAAATTCTGCATTCCTATTCATTTTCATAGTAAACTGGAAAAGCGTTCGTGCTACACCCCCCACTTTAGAATCTAGAGTTTCTATAGGAACATCACGAAACTCGGCTGAGAGCATCCATATCGATCATAGACACGAGAGATAGCAAGAAATTCTGCATTCCTATTCATTTTCATAGTAAACTGGAAAAGCGTTCGTGCTACACCCCCCACTCTAGAATCTAGAGTTTTAATCCGAACATCACGAAACTTGGCTGAGAGTATCCATGTAGACCATAGACTCAAAACATAAAAAGAAATTCGGCATTCCTATTCATTTTCATAGTAAACAGGAAAAGCGTTCGTGCTACACCCTCCACTCTAGAATTTAAAGTTTCTACCCGAACATCACGAAACTCGGCTGAGAGCATCCATATAGACCATACACACGACAGATAACAAGAAATTCTGCATTTCTATTCATTTTCATAGTACACTGGAAAAGCGTTCGTGCTACACCCCCCACTCTAGAATCTAGAGTTTTTATCCGAACATCACGAAACTCGGCTGAGAGCATCCATATAGACCATAGACACGAGAGATAGCAAGAAATTCTGCATTCCTATTCATTTTCATAGTAAACTGCAAAAGCGTTCGTGCTACACCCCCCACTCTAGAATCTAGAGTTTCTATCGAAACATCACGAAACTCGGCAGAGAGCATCCATATAGACCATAGACACGAACGATAACAAGAAATTCTGCATTTCTATTCAATTTCATAGTAGTCTGGAAAAGCGTTCGTGCTACACCCCCACTCTAGAATCTAGAGTTTTAATCCGAACATCACGAAACTCGGCTGAGAGCATCCATGTAGACCATAGATTCAAAACATAAAAAGAAATCGAGATTCCTATTCATTTTCATAGTAAACTGGAAAAGCGTTCGTGCTACACCCCCCACTCTAGAATCTAGAGTTTTTATCCGAACATCACGAAACTTGGCTGAGAGCATCCATGTAGACCATAGATACGAACGATAACAAGAAATTCTGCATTTCTATTCAATTTCATAGTAGGCTGGAAAAGCGTTCGTGCTACACCCCCACTCTAGAATCTAGAGTTTCTATCGGAACATCACGATACTCGGCTGAGAGCATCCATATAGATCATAGACACGAACGATAGCAAGAAATTCTGCATTCCTATTCATTTTCATAGTAAACTGGAAAAGCGTTCGTGCTACACCCCTCACTCTAGAATCTAGAGTTTTAATCCGAACATCACGAAACTCGGCTGAGAGCATCCATATAGATCATAGACACGAGAGATGACAAGAAATTCTGCATTCCTATTCATTTTCATAGTAAACTGGAAAAGCGTTCGTGCTACACCCCCCACTCTAGAATCTAGAGTTTCTATCGGAACATCACGAAACTCGGCTGAGAGCATCCATATAGATCATAGACACGAACGATAGCAAGAAATTCTGCATTCCTATTCATTTTCATAGTAAACTGGAAAAGCGTTCGTGCTACACCCCCCCACTCTAGAATCTAGAGTTTCTATAGGAACATCACGAAACTCGGCTGAGAGCATCCATATAGATCATAGACACGAGAGATAGCAAGAAATTCTGCATTCCTATTCATTTTCATAGTAAACTGGAAAAGCGTTCGTGCTACACCCCCCCACTCTAGAATCTAGAGTTTTTATCCGAACATCACGATACTCGGCTGAGAGCATCCATATAGATCATAGACACGAACGATGGCAAGAAATTCTGCATTCCCATTCATTTTCATAGTAAACTGGAAAAGCGTTCGTGCTACACCCCTCACTCTAGAATCTAGAGTTTTAATCCGAACATCACGAAACTCGGCTGAGAGCATCCATATAGATCATAGACACGAACGATAGCAAGAAATTCTGCATTCCTATTCATTTTCATAGTAAACTGGAAAAGCGTTCGTGCTACACCCCCCACTCTAGAATCTAGAGTTTCTATAGGAACATCACAAAACTCGGCTGAGAGCATCCATATAGATCATAGACACGAGAGATAGGAAGAAATTCTGCATTCCTATTCATTTTCATAGTAAACTGGAAAAGCGTTCGTGCTACACCCCCAACTCTAGAATCTAGAGTTTTTATCCGAACATCACGATACTCGGCTGAGAGCATCCATATAGATCATAGACACGAGAGATAGCAAGAAATTCTGCATTCCTATTCATTTTCATAGTAAACAGGAAAAGCGTTCGTGCTACACCCCCCACTTTAGAATCTAGAGTTTCTATAGGAACATCACGAAACTCGGCTGAGAGCATCCATATCGATCATAGACACGAGAGATAGCAAGAAATTCTGCATTCCTATTCATTTTCATAGTAAACAGGAAAAGCGTTCGTGCTACACCCCCCAGTCTAGAATCTAGAGTTTTTATCCGAACATCACGAAACTCGGCTAAGAGCATCTGTATAGACCATAGACACGACTGATAAAAGAAAATTACACATTCCTATTCATTTTTACAGTAAACTGGAAAAGTGTTTGTGTTACCCCCTAGCACTAGAATCTAGATTTATTGTCTGAACATGACGAAATTCGACTTAGAGCATTCCTGTAGACCATAGATACAAAAAATTCGAGATTGGCATTTATTTTGATGGTAAATTGTAGTAAACGTACCCCTGAAAAAAGTACTGAATAATTGGTGTTATGATCAAAAATATTTCTGTGTTGGAATGATTTGATTGAATCTTATCCGAACTGATACAACCCGAAAGGGCCGGTGACTACAATGCACATTCCTCTGTACTGTTGATTACTTTATGGAGCTAAAACACAGCTGCCAAGTTAAATAGAAAACTCTTCGATAGAACTTTTTTTTTAATATATATATACACACACAGGGTGAGGCAGTCAAACGGGAAGATTTAAAAAATTCAAAAAAAATAGAGAGAGCAAATATTATTTATTTTTTAGACATGAATGTACTGTACATGAGTGGAAATTACTAGTGTACCTGAAAAATGTTCATTTTTTGAAAATGGTGACCGTAAGATGACATCCAATGTGCAACACACATTGTTGGAGTCTCGGAGTAAATCCGACCATGACGTTGCATAGCATCTCCAATGGAATGTTGTGGATCTCTTGCCGAATTCGCTTCCCTGGTTCTTGGAGGGTTGTCCTTGAATACTTTGGATTTGAGGTAACCTCAAACAAAAAATTTCAGGAGCTTCTAAGTCAGGTGAACGTGCAGGCCATGGAATATCCCCGAATCTGCTGATGAGACGACCAGGAAATGCGAGTCTAAGCACATCCATAGACACGCTGGCCGTATGGCTAGTTGCACCATCTTGCTGGAAGAGTTTCTTCACCGGGTTCCTAGTCATCGAGGGCAGGCAGGAAAATGTTACAAACATGTCAGCATAACGTCCAGCATTTACCGTCACCGTGTTCATTTTCGAAAAAGTAGAGGTCGATGATTACACAAGATGATAATGCACCCCACCTCTCGCAACCTCACGGACGAATTTACTCTGAGACTCTGAGAATGTGTGCAAAACCAAGGATGCCATCTTGCTGACATCATATTAAAAAAAATAACATTTTTCAGGTACACTAGTAATTTTCACTCATGTACAGTACATGCATGTTCAAAAAAAAAAAATATTTCCTCTATTTTTTGTGAATTTATTAAATCTTCCCGCTTGAGTGCCTCACCCTATATATTACCAGCTTATCTGCTTTTGAGATATTTAAAACAGTTCTGAATATCAAAGTTTTTAGGTGAGGTGTTTTTACCTTAGCACATATCAATGTATTGCAGTTGAATTAGAATGAAATTCTTTTGTTTGGTCTGAACCACTGTACAATGGGCCTCCACTGGGTATTGAACCCATCCTGGGTTACATGGTGACATTACCACTATGCATCGGTTGGGTGAAATTCTTTTGAAATAGTATATCAAATGCTGGTATAGAGTGTAGTCAGACCACAATGAAAGAATTTTAACTTCCATGAATTTGAATTTTTTGTGTTTAGAATATAACCACACACACATAGCTCTCCTTTAGAATGTCTTCTTGAACGAGATTGAAATGTTTCTAACAGAAAATAATTTATCTCTCCATCTAGGGTAAAATGAACAAATTTTGTATCCTCATAGCCAAATCAAAGAGTAAATTAAATTGCAGTTCCGCGTATAGAAAAATACCATCCTTAGTTGTTCCCATTTGTTCATACATTTTCACTTACAACTGTTGTGGCTAAACATGTTGACTGATTGACCACCACAGATGAAATCTTTGAGTCCTGATGTTAGCACAGGTGTTTCTATGAGGTGTTAGCAAATTTTCCTACTTAACATTTCATTATCAATCATCACAATTACCTTACAGAGGCAGCAGAAGCTGAAAATTACAATAAATGCAAAAGATCTTTCTTTCATAACTGGTTTGTGGTAAACCCTTTCACACTTCCCACACTAGCAATTGCTCGACAATGAGAAGTGAGAAAAAAGCAAATCAAGCGGATAGAACCAAGAAGAGAAGTGCTTACCGAGATAATGGTGTCACAGTGTAGTCTAATTCCTTGTGTTTTGTTGAAGAAACTTATTTTGTAAGCAAGGTGTTATCTTAATCCTGAGGGTTCAACTGCCAAAGAGTACTAGCACAGTTACTCCTTGTTTCTTTTCTCAGCAAAATACTTCATGGCATTACACACACAAATATATTATATTACATACGTACATTCATAGCTCATTCTCAAAGAGAATACCAAACACCAATAGAAGTTTACTGTTCACATGCTGTGTAGACCAAACTACACATGGATCCCATCATGCATCCTTTGTGAGAAATGCATATCCACATACACTTCAGTAAAGAACCTGTGCTGATGTCACTAAAATTTTAATTTCAATAAATGAATCTAGTAACGAAATTGGTATATTCATCATCAGCAGGGGTAGAAAAATTATGGTTGCCATGAGATTTGGAAATTTTCAAATGGTGTCTGAATTTTCTTTTTCTATTAAAAAAAATGGAAATTTCCACTACCTTTTTTTAAAAAGAACAAATACAGTATGTTTTTTTATGGTAGTGTGTTTTCTGTATCACGTGTATCAATAAATCAGAATAATAAACATTAAATTGTTTTACTGTTGCTAGCTGAATTTTAAAATATTTGGATTTGCTGCATATTAAAATGTATTGTGAAGTTATTCATGCTGTTACCAGTTGAGTCTTTTTGAATGCCACTCCAGCAGCAATAATTCAAGACCTTTAATTCAATATTGTATTAATTAATTAAATGTTTTAATATCTCAAAATGTCCAGACTCCTGTATTTTGTATGAACATACACGTGGTTCATTTTCTTACAGGAATGAAGTTACTATAAAGCATAACTGCTCAAATTTGGCATGTCACAGACAAATGATTTACTAGACATTCACAGCTGATGGTAAAGTTAAAAGTTTGATTTCTATTATGATGCTCTCTCAGTTTCAGACAATGTGAAAATCTAAGTAAAATGGCAATGCCTAAATGCAGAGGAAACTTGCTGCAGTCTCACCTCAATACCATTCCATAAAACACTGCAAGATGTGGAATAATGAATAAAAACTCAATACTGTTACCATATCATATACACCATGTATCAGACACAGTAATGGAAGAAAATCTACTGCTGAAGCCAAAGAGGCATCAGTCTAAGTTGCTTGACAGACCAGCAGTTCTCAAAGAGTGAACCATGAAAACCTATATGAAACATTATAAAAATGGGAAAACATGAACACACATTATGCATGGTGAAATCGTATCCCACAACAAAAAAACAAAAAAAAGTAAGGTTTGAGAACAGCTGCTCTAGACACTACAACCTAATATTTACTTCATGGCATGTAAAGCAACTTACAACATACATGCGGCATCACAGAATGATGAAGGGAATTCTCAAAGAAAGTGAAAGGTCAATGTGTCAAATATTTCCATTTATTGAAAGCATAGGAAGTATATATGGATGATATATAAAAATTACATATTAAAAAAACAATGCATAAGTACAGGAAGTTTATATTGATCATATAATATATAAAAATTACATATTAAAAAAAACAATGTATAAGTAAAGGAAGTTTATACTGATCTCATATAATATATAAAAATTACATATACAATGTATAAGTAGGAAGTTTATATTGATCATATAATATATAAAAATTACATATTAAAAAAAAACAATGCATAAGTAAAGGAAGTTTATATTGATCATATAATACACTGTGGCCCAAAAATAGGTATACAGTATATACGACTGTCGGCCTGACATTGTTCTTTGTAACTTCATTATCCTTATAAGATATCTTGATACTATGAATGATGGCTAGTAATTTGAAAGTACACAGTCATCCTACTACCCACTAAAAATTGTTCATTAATTGTTGATGAATAAAGTCACTGGTACTGTATACCTACTTTTGGGCCACCCTGTATATAAAAATTACATATTAAAAAAACAATAAATAAGTATTACAAGACACAGAAATTACATATTAAAAATACAATACATAAGGATTACAAGAGCCAGGAATTACATATTAATAGAATACATAAAGATTACAAGACCCAGCAATTACACATTAAAAGAAAGACAAAGAAGAAAACTTAAACACCCTGCAACAATCTTCAATCAAAAATCTTCACACGGTGCATCATATCCATGACGAAGCCTGAAAGGAAAAGCATATTAATATGGCAACAGGAAATTCTGTAATACAATTAAATGTTCAAAATTATTCAAATCACTGTTGTCTATAAAATAGGGCATCGGTACTGGCAGTTAACAGTGGTATTGGAAAGTATCGGTTGGAATTCACTGACAAGATTCTTTTCCGGCATACTGGTCTTTCACGGAGTCCACGAAAGTACCGTGTGACATTTTTAAAGTTGAATTATCTTGGAAATCATGCAAAATTCTAACTTCCTCTATCTTTCGCACAAATTATGGAAGAAAAACTATTTTTTATTCCATAACATCTACTTTTAATACTCTCAAACTCACGACCGGATCAAGAAACTGTAGGGCGTTACCCCTATACGCCTTCATGGCGTGGTGTCCTTTACCTTACCTTTACCGTGTAATTCTTGAATATTCTAAAGCAAATTTATTGGTAAAATTCATGCACATAATTGGGGAAGATTAATTACTGAATATTTTGAACAAATTTTAATTACTTTAATTTTCAAGTATGGGCATCAGTGGTAATTGGTAGATTATTCGCACCTGTTCTGCCCTACTTTAAAGCAATTACAATGCAGACCTATGAAGTATTTTTTTTCCTGTGTGCTACATACCCAGAGTGGGTTCTTATGTTATGACAGAGAATGTTTGTTTTAGTCTTCTTTCTCTACTTTCTGAATTATGTTAAATAAAATGGCATTTATCAATATAGGTTTTAATATTTACATGCTACAATTAATTCAATTTCCTAGGGAAATTTGCTTGTGGGCAATACATATTTACTCAGCATGACCCCTTTCATACAATCAGGTTAAAAAAGGTCTGACAAACACCCTTAGTAAAAATAATATAACTTCAATTCCACTGACTCACTTTGTTTTACAGGTCAATGGGAATCAGGGCAAACTGGATAAATTAACAAACTACGTAAATGCAATATAAATTAGGAAAGTGCCACTTATCTTTTCATTGAAATTCGAAACACAACAGGTCCGCATAATGGAAATTCGCCTACAGGCTTCTATTTGTGGTACCCATTGTACAGATGAAGAAATGTTCTTCAGCTGCGAAAAACAAAGCCACATGAAAGCAAAAAGGGTAGGAGGAACATGTTTATTGACACTCCACAAAAAAAGGTACTATTGAAGGAAAATGATGTGCAAGTGTATCATCAAAAATGATAATTGCTAGGACTTGTATCATCCTTACAGAATAATTAAAGGAATAAGAATGAAAAATATGCATGCAATAATGTTCACTGCAATACTTTAAAGTAGAAAGACATTACTAAAATCCAAGTGATACTAAAGCTGGATATGTGTAAGTGAAGATAAATTTTGGGAAGGAAATTAATTGTAGCCATTTTATGTTGTAAGCGTGGAATGAAAGAGTTGGGAAAATAAATGTAAAATGAATTATCACACACCACTGACACACTGGGATAACATCATTGAAGATTTTTGTCATTTTTTGCAAAGCTACAAAAGCACAGTAAAAATTAGGGATGGGACAATATGAAATTTTGGCCAATACCGATAAAGTACCGATATAAAATTTACCGATACCCGATATTCTACCGATCCGATATAAAATTAGAAATGGTCATGGAAAACACTGAAAGGTTCATTGACCCCCTTAAAAAATGTGTTTCAAAGTGACTGCAGTGCAAGAGAAATTGCATATTTAGACATTTACTTTTTAAAAAAGTAGGGCATGGAGATTATCCATAAAAATTACAACAAAATGGCAGAATTTTGCACTAAACTATCAGATATTTATCGATATATCGGATCGGTAAAATAATCGGTAATTTTACCGATAAACCGATATGCCTATATCGGCCGATACCAATAAAGTACTGATTAATCGGTCTTATCCCTGGTAAAAATGAAACTAATATATTAATAATAATAAATAAATATCAATGGGCAAAGAAGGCAAAAAATACAAAAATAAAAACTTACTGGGGATTGGAATTTACATACACTTAACATTTCAGAAGGAAAAGTATAGGGAAACATCCAAAGAGTCACAGTATGCCAAGTGGAAAAAAAACAAAAAAAACACACACACACACACACACACACACACACACACACACACACACACACACACACCCGTTTGTGAGATGTAGATGCGAGGAAAATCAACTTTTCACAGGCGTTCCGAGGTACCTCTCCGATTGCAATCTGACATGTCTTAAATGATAGTTTTTGATGTGGTTTACTAGAAAAAATCTGACTTTGGCGTGTCAGGCTTATTTTAAACCCCAAAAATAGAAATTTAGAACCGAGGTATTTTACAAACCTAAAATCTGCATTCAGAGGAAAAATTTGAATTGTGTATAGAATGTGTATGGGGTTTGTTACACCTACTTTAAGAGGTAATTCTTGCGTGTATGGAATTTCGAGGTAAAATTTGAATTTTCAAATTGTTTATGGAACTTCGAGGAAAATTTCAAATTATTGTCGTTGTGTATGCACATCGAGGTATTCACCTGTGTATCGACTTCCGAGGAATTTCCATTTGTAGATATGGCAATACAAGAAACTGTGTATTAATGGCTCCAGAGGAGAGTAAGGGCGTTGAACCCCCCCCCTTCCCCACCCGTTTGACGACTTCTTTATGATAAGGTATTCATGTTTTCAGGATTCCAACACAGAAACCTAAAAACTGGAGAATCTGGAATTTCAAGCAATTTGAATAAATTACAAATCTCGTGCAAATATCCTGGAAAATCTTCTAATTGATAAATGTAATACCATTTGAGCGCATCAGAGGCACTAGAATATGATTCTTCCTACGACTAATAAGTAATATTCATTACAATTAATAAGCATTAATAATTTCAACTGCAATAACTTACTTTACACAAGCTACTTTGAGGACATAGACTTTAGTTTCTCATTACACATTATTTAACATCGTGTACATTTGTAAAATTCTGTTTGTCAAAAACTGAAATCATATAGAGTTTTTCTATATGATTTGTTTGACATTTTATTTTTTGAACTGTAATACAGTTAGAACAGATGTTATATTTCAATAAATTTTTCTACCTTTGTCTTTAATTAAATGCAAATATATGTCGCTTTATAATTTGTTTCTTGAGTCGTATGAGAAAGTAATAATTAGGGATGATCCGATGTAAGTTTATGCTACTATCAGTAAACCATAAAATTTACTGATTTTGATAAACAAATAAATTTACTGATGTTGATAACCAATATTATAGTGATCCAATGTAAAATTGCAAACTTTCCTTGAAGAACATGAGCAGTTCATACACCTCTTAGTTATTGTGTATAACCAGGTGACCCCAATGGGTTTTGTCTTTGAAAAGGAAACAGGTATTTAGAATTTTTTCCAAAGGTACGGCACATGAAAATATTAACAAATATTTTAATTTTTCACTAAATTACTGGTCATTGATAAATGTGTATGACTGATAAAATTACCTGTAATTTTCGTGATAAACGGATATGCCTATATTGGGCCTCCCCTATGGCGCAGTGGTCCCGTTTTCGATTCCCGGTGGAGGCACATAGTAATTCGGATTCCACTTTAAACTGTAGGTCTAGTCCCGATTAGCCTTACTGTGCATAAAGTGGACTTAAAACACCAAGTCAAGCAATCAAACGGGTATACCTATATCAGCTAATACTGATAGGATACTAATTAATCTGCAACACTCTTAATGTTAGTAACGTAAGATGAGGTGAGGGTATTATGGTTGTAAGGCAAAATGTAAAGGGCTTTATAACTTGAATTTACAATATTAATGAACAATGTATCAGGCATTCTGAAAAAAAAACGTTTCTGAAAACTAGGGGAAATATCACGGAAAATGGACTTGAAATTTATGTGGGAACCTTCATACACTCCTATAACTTCATACCGAGGTACTTTTTTTGTGTTTGACAATACGAGGAATGTTCGTCATATTTGTGTATGTTCAAGCTATTTCTAATATGGCCGTGAATGCATATTGAGGTATTCATGTGTGTAGAACTTCCGAGGAAAATTCATACACTCGCATAACTTCATACAGAGGTACTTTTTGTGTTTAACAATACGAGGAATGTTTGTCATATCTGTGTATGTTCAAGCTATTACTAATATGGGAGTGAATGCATATTGAGGTATTCAAGTGTGTAGAACTTCCGAGGAAAATTCATACACTCGCATAACTTCATATCGAGGTACTATTTGTGTTTGACAATACGAGGAATGCTTGTCATATCTGTGTATGTTCAAGCTATTACTAATATGGGCGTGAATGCATATTAAGGTATTAGTGTGTGTAGACTTCTGAGGAAAATTTATACACTCGTATAACTTCATATCGAGGTACTATTTGTGTTTGACAATGCGAGGAATATTTATTAGTTTAAGCGATTACTAATGTGTGCGTGAATTCATGGTGAAGGTGAACTAGTTTGATGGGAATGCTACAACAAAACTGAAATTGTCTCATTATGTGGTGAAAAGACTTAACTACTGATGTGGGATACTATAACAATTGGAGAAAATATGTTTGGTTCGGTATATTTTGCTTCACATTTGTCACTTTTGGCAAATTAGAAAGATGAAGATGAATAACAATATGATGAAATTGATGACCAGATGTTCATAAAGGGTATCCATGCCGTGATTCCAACCCGGAATCCCTGGCGTAGTAGCACGCTGATTATTTGATCATGTAGAATCTATAGGTCTAAGAAGCAAAGACAAACTTCCAAATTTCATTACCCCCATGTGAACTGGAGATTACATTGTATACATGGGAAGAAGTGCATAATTTTCTGCACAAATACAAGTTGTCGTTTTTCTAGGTTTCCCGTAAATATAAATGTAGTCACTGGCGTACACAAGGTTTTTTTCGGTAGGGGCTGGAATTTTGCAGGTATATACCACATAGCTGATTTCTAGTGGGCATTGCATTCGCAATGTATTTTGTATTTTTAGAAGTTTCCATTCTCAAAACTGGCAATCGGGAACCATTTTAATGGATGTGTGCATTTACCACATTGTTTTTACAGAGTTCTCTACTACTTTCATTTAAAAATGTTGATTTTCTAAAAATTTTGGAAGGATCTGTAGCCCCATCAGCCTCCCTCTGTGTACGCCAGTGTATGCAGTATCTCATTTAGTATAAACATCCTGCGAACTGTTTTATTAAGTGTGATACACATAGTTTATTGGAATGTACACGGATACTATTAATAATATTTTGTAAATTCTGCAGCACAATTAAAGCAAATATGCACATTTATCTATTCTTTCTTCTGACCGTCCGTCCTTACTGAAACAATATTTAACCAACAACAGCGCTTTTTCAACATTTGGCAGCCCGATATTTGTTCTTCTACCTGTGAAGAAGATGGTGAGTCACACGCCTCCTGTTTCTCCGAAGGCAACGTCACTCTGATGGACAGACCAAGTTTTACCAACATAATTTCGAGAGATGTTGGAATTAGGCAGTTTTCATGCGCCATTTTCTTTGAACGGTACTGCATCTCATTTTGTTTAGGAGATAATGTTTTTAAAATTCAATTCATTATTAATAAAATGGTATGGTTTATTGAACTGTATACACAAGGAAAGTTTCTAAAAGTAACTTCTTGAGATAATTATACTTATAATGTTTATGCTGTGAGCTCTGTCTATTAGTTATTTTGTGTTTTACATTTAGTTTTGAGTCAGGAGATAAAGTTATTGAAATTATGGCGAAACTTGAGGATGATGCACGCAGTTTTCTTGTTCTCCGTATAAAGCAAACTAAATCGTTTTTTAACTCTGCTCTTTTCAGCAATAAACTTTTCAATCATAAATATTTTAATAATCAAAATGAGAACCAAATGTTGTTATAAGTGAGGAAAACAATTGTCAATGTCACAATCACATTATAAGTTTTTGCTTAATTTTAATAATAACTAAGGTGCAAAATTTGGAGGGGAGGCAGGGAGGAATTTCCCCATTAACAATTTTTTCTATATGCACCTCCCCCCACCCTCCACCAATCTGCAGTGATTTTACACCCTGATAATAACGTATGAAAATTTGTTACACCTTAAATTTATTATCGTGTGCTTGTATATTATTCTGGATCATAGCTTTATCATTATTCATTAGATATGTACAAGTCGGTGGTGAAGCGTGGTCTTGATAGGAAGGCAAGCAAGGCAGCGCTTAGATTATCGCTTCCAAAAATGTGTCAGGCACGTATCTAGAAATATTTTTTTCGGGGGAGGGGGTATCCGAACCAAGTGTCTCATAAGTAGTAGTAATAATATAAATATTTAAATTAGTATGTTTATGTAATTTATAAGTCTCATATTTATAATAATATGTAAATTAATTAATAATTAATATTGTACTTTTATTATTACATGAATGTGTAAAAAAAGGTAGAAAAATAATAGAGATATAACAGCTCCTATTCATCGCAAATTTTGTAGCTATATAAACAACAGCTCTGGCAAGTGATGTCAAGAAGGTAAAAAAAATATATATTTATTGAATAACAAAACCAATTGTCAAAGATTTCCTAGAAAAGGATGGACATTTAAATAATAAGAATGCATGTCCCCCTCTCTCAACAACCATGTTTCCATTTATTCAAAATTTTTGTTAAGTTATTGATATAATAAAATACTTGTACTATTAAAAATATTCATTTTAGTTTTGGTAAATTCACAACACACATACAAAAAGATAACACTCATTTCAACCGTGCGTTATTTATTAACTACAAATGGAGGATCATTCCGAAAAGGTCTGAAACTAACAGAAAGTGATACTAACCTCGTTGCATTGCTTGTATTACTATATCTTCACCAGTGGGGTCACCGACACTGCGACGCTCAAGTCCTTGCTAACCAACTAACTCTCTAGCCTTCTTGAACCCGAAGGTTCATGACTGCAGTAACATACGCCTTCCATCTGTCCCTATTCTGAGCCAGATCTATATACTCTTTTCCATCCCTGCCAGTTTCCTTTTCTCAACATTATCCCTCTATCTTCGTATGTATCTTCCTACTGGTCTCTTACCATCAGGTATCCCAACAAGAATCCTGTAAACTCTTCTTTCCTCTCCCATTCGTGCCACATGGCCTGCCGACCTAAGTCTTCTTGATTTATTAATTCTAATAATATCTGGACATGAATACAAATTTTGTAACCTTCTCCACTCACCTGTCTCCTCATCCTTTTTTGGCCCAAATATTTTCAATTTATGTTCCTCTTTCAATGTAAGGGACCAAGTTTCGCATACATATATTAGTACAGGCAGTGTTACTGTTTTGTATATTTTAACTTTTAGTTTCTTAGATATTAAACGAGAAGACAAAAGTTTATGAAGAGAAAGGTAACATGCATTTCGTGAATTAAGCCTGCTTTTTATTTTATCTTTAATATAATTTTCATTTGTTAGGATTACTTGGATTTGGAAACAGGTTCAAACGAGTTGTTAGCCTATCAATAATCAGATTTTGATTATTACCTAACATTTGGTTTCAGCCTGTAAGCATATATTTAGTTTTTTCTTTGCTAATTTCCAAACCTAATTCCTTAACTGCTTTGAAAAATATTTGAGCATTATTCTTATTTGTATTTACATCATCCCCCAGTAAGTCTACATCATCTGCATATGCTAACAGCTGAGCCACGTCCTTGCTAATTATGGATATAAATAAATTAAATATAGCAATTTTGGCGGGAAAAAAATATTTTCTTTTTGACAGTTGTTAGAAGAGCAGTACATTTAAAGTACACTGATTGAGGGTCAGACCGTCCTTTACATAAACTAAACTAAACTAGGCATGTTCGGACAGGTCTACAAAAATTCAGGTCAGCATACTCAAAACACCAGGCCAGCATACTCAGGAATATAGCCTTGCTCTTTGTGTATGACAGTACAAGGAACGTATGCCCTTTCTGCGAATATTTAAGTAACTATCAGTATGGACGTGAATCAACTTGAGGTATAGACTTCCGAGGAAAATTCGTGCTCTCCTCAGGTTTAAAGGCGATCTCCCACATAGCCATATGTCTATGACTAGTGGAAAACATTATGGGTTCTATTTCAGATGGGAGATCCAAAATTTAGGTGTTGATCATGTAATGTAAAGAAAATCTAGATTTGAGTTTCGTTTAAAGTCCACTGTCATGCACAGATTGACTAATTGGGACTGGACCTACACCACAGTTTAAAATGGTACTAGCCACTATGTGCCTGCCTCCACCAGTTATCTAACCCGGAACTCCTCGATTACAAAGCGCCGGCGATACTACTACGTCACCACGGAGGCCACAAAGAAAATCTAGAAATAGTAACTACTAACCACTCTAGTGACAAAAGCTGAATTATCGGCGATTAATTAATTCTCAAAGGACCCTACTGATTTGAACAAAGACATACTTTTTTTTTATTTATACCATTTTTATTCGAACACGTCTTGAGTAGAACTAATTGGATACTACAATGATCGACAATGAAAATCTACATATATTTGGGAGATTTCCGAGAATGCATTTTATTTTGAAATGGAAGTTGCAGTAGCATAGTAAAGCGCCTTCTACACGATTAAAAAAAATCACGAACAAGTCCTCGAATTGAACGCTAAAAGGAAATACCGTCAGAGAAAACGGCATTTTACTCATTGGATTCAAGGTTCGGTAAAATAATTTCTATTTAGGAATATTTCTAATCAGTGGTGGCAATTGGGTTCCAAAACTGCGGAGGCACAGGCTATATACTTCCCTTTGTAGATACGATTTAGCATAGTGCGGGTGCAAAAGTGACGAAAAGGGAGAAGCAACTGCCCCCTCGCCCCCCTAATCGCCGCCACTGGTTCTAATTAACTTAATCCGAGCCTATCGACCAGTCAGAGCACATTCTATTGAAATCGATTATCAGAAAGCGACCTGTAGATCACGAATGTAGTTGTAATAGCGGCCGCGTGAGAGGTAAACAATGTATCACTTCACATTTTTAAAATACGATAACTATTCAACCAAGAGGAATAACGTTTCGTATAAATTGAATTTAGGTACAAATCAATGGCGTTTCTTAAATACATACTTTTTAGCGTTTACTCTACACGTATAGAAGAATATTTTAATATTTTCAATTGCAAACAAACTGCACTGATCCATCCCCTGTTTTGCTGGAAGATCTCGCAGACAGTGATCGAGCTACATTATGGCGCCACCACCCCTTCCATATCGCTTGGCACACTTACCAGATACGCTTATGGTAGAGATCGGCTGCAAAGCACCATGATCGCTTGATTCACTGTTCGTTACGAAGTTCTAATTACACGTCTTAGAAAGTCAGGCGAATTTATGAAGGATATTTAAAAGTACATTCTTGAATGTTCTATTTCGCTTACATGGGAGTTGTTTAAGGTTCCCCACACAGCTATTTTTGTTCTTTGATTTTTGGGCTGTTTTCAGTACAAGTCGTCATAGCAATGAGAACAAGTGAAATATTCGTTCGAGACTGCAAGAATCAATTGTAACAGAATTGGCTCTTTTGGTACGAATCGCACAGTGGGATGAATAATTATTGCATAGCAAGTTGTCAATCAGTACGTTTATTCTCTCTCTTATTTTAACGCAATGAGATTTTCTGGAATTGAAACAAAATTTCAAACAAGCTACTGAAAAAATCCAGTCTTAAATAAACATATAATTTAACAGAAAATATAATGAAAATAATCGTGGACAATTTGCCGAGCAATACTTGTGCATTCCGCTGTACAAGCGCTAAGAGCTAGTTCCGAATGAGCCAGCTGCTCCCTGGCGCCAAAATGTCGGAAATAGTCTCAAGCAGACCCTCAGTCAGCACACGTATAACTAATTCGCTTTCTGATGAACTCCCACTTATATACAAGACCAGTGGCGTGGTCAGCGATGGAAGGTTCGGGCAATATATATTTTGTTAAATTTGGGAAGAAATTGTCGATTTTTACAATATATTTAGTAACAATGTTCTTGCTCGCTTCACATTCTAAACATTTGTTTCCAAGGTTATAGTCATTACTTTCAAATTGACACTCAGTTTCCCAAGAAATATATTTAGTAAAAAATTCTTCCTGGAAGTGCGCAGTGCGAACCGTTCTATAACAGTCACATCAATCTCATTCTTCCTTAGAAAGAACAAGGGTCTTAAATTAAGTTTCTCAGTTTCAAGAAAATGTTGCTCACTCCACTCGCAATGAGCTATACATGTCTCATTTACATTTTTCTTTCGCTTTGCTCGAAACATGTACAATTGTTTTATGACGGTCATGATCACCTTTTCCTCTTAAAAAATATTTCTGATATGAATAAGTCTTTGCTAAGGTGAGATGTAAAGGGGCTACCAATACTATTCTCGACCCGAGCATATGAATCTATCCAACTTTCATTTCTGTTACTATCATATTAAAACCAAAAGTAAAAACGTTTTAGACGTTCTTGTATAATAACAAAATTGTCATGGAATACTAATTCCACTAATGATGATGAACTTTAAGTGGCTTTTCTCTGTATTATTTGCTTTGCCTCACATAGGAATCATAACAAATACCCGCATATCCCTGAAAGTGGTTTTTGCCCAAGGCTGATAAATTTCTGCGGAAGCTCTTGTACTTGCTTTTAAGTTAATGTTGTTGTAATGATTGTGGTTCCTATATATTCCGTTCTTCTCAGTTCTTGCGCATATTACTGTGTGCTAACGGCAACTCAAATTCTAAACGTAAAATAATAGTTACTTTGAATAAATTTGTAATAAGTAAGAACAAGCTATAGAGCTTCAAATTTTGAGTAGATTCTTGACTTGCAATACTGGATTTGGAAAGTCAGAACTTGTCCTCTATTGCCACAGAGTCTAGAGGCTATTACAAACTTGTTAATGAGTTCCTGATGTTTAGAAAATTTGAGTTTTCAGTTTTTTCAGTGAAATACAGATGCTCTACATGGCCATTAAAAGGTATACTCTATATTTCACCAGCATTTTGAACACCAGAGCCTATGAAAGGGTTCTTCGTTGAGTGCTTTGAGTCCCATCGTCGCCTGTTTCAGACTTTCTCAATAAGGGCCAGATCGCCCTTATTAAGTTTCTCCGAATTGTATTCACTCTGCTGCATCAACACCCAAATTTTGGAACTCTGACTTGAGTTCGAAGCCGAGACCGCTGATAGTACGCGGGTACTTTCAAACTACCACCCCGTAGACTTCTTGACGCGAAGCGGTGCTCATTACTCAGCCAAAGGAGGGAAGGGGAGACATAATCTAAGCTGGTAAAATATTGGTAAAACATCGAGCTAGTTGTTGCAATGTTACCATTGTTAACCTTATAAACATAGTCCCATCTCTTTATTTTTGACTAGAGAGGTGAGAAATCCCTCCCAACCTGGTAATTTCCATTACAATTGCTGGGGTGTAAAGGGTGGTTCTTCCACGTAGTACGCCCCATTGTCAACCTCACTTCCACGTAGTACACCCTGGACTGTAGACTAACGAGGCTCTGGCGACTGGCCTCATGGCCAGTATAATTCTGTGTCTTGTCCTGTGTTTTGTCCTTATGTGTGCTGAGTGCCCATTTACAGCCTCAACTTTTAACCAGTCAGAAAATTTTAAGATTTTACTTGTGCAATGTTGGAGTTATTTGTAACGGGGAAGGGCTGGACCCCGTATAATGTGACGGGTGCAAGGTAGCCTAGGTGCTGACGCACCCAAAATTTTACAATAAAAAAAACCATTACAATAGCTGGAGTGACAGTGTGTACCTTGGAAGTGTCAATCCTATAGTGCGCGTCAAATCTGCATATGGCGATAGCCAATAGCAGCGCACTGCAGCGGTGCCATGTCGAAATCTCACACGGAAAGAGACAGCGTGGTCGAGCGAAACGCCTTGTCACGGAGAGCACGGAACATTAGATAATATAACATATAATAAACATAATGGGAGAAAAGAACATACCTGATTAGGGACTGCATAATTCTTTCAATATTCTCAAGGTGGAAGTTGTAGAGCCTTTGTAAGATATTTTGTCCCGTAAAGAGTACGTTATCTTTTTGGTAGTAGAAAATTCGCCACGATCGTAAATTTGTAGCATTCAAAGACTGTTCTACGAACTACGTCTTTTTTCAAAGTCATCTAAATTTGTCGTTCTTTTCGGTATATTAATGTGCTTTCTAGTCTAGGTTATTGAAACATTGGAGCAGGCCCCGATCCACATTGTTTTGCCCCCGAACATATCCGAGAAACGGTAGCTTGATTCACACCACACGCTTGAGCTGTTAGATCCTGGCACTTCTTAAAGTCAATTTTACTTCTTTGTTCGTCACTCGAACACTTTTTTTTTTTTTTAAATGTACACCTGAAAAATCACCTGTCGTGCCTGGCTTCGTACAACACTGTATTTTTCCCTCTTCTCTCGCCATCACTACCACTTGGTTTACTCAACGACATGCTGCACACACCCACTAAACACATGAAAAAAAAAACGAACAATGACGGTATCCTCTTCGTCAACTTCTTCTGCCATCACTGGGAACGAACGTGCCCTGTTCCCTTAGCTAATCGGAAAGTTTCAGAATGCAACAGGAACGAAGGGAGAGCAAAAAGGATACAATGCAAATACGTTTATAATAACATTGCTTCTACAGAAGGAACGGTATAAGCTACAATCACTCTTGTTTTTCGTACATACTCGCAAATTCATTATCTTTCCATCTGTTGAACTACTGACACTTGAAATAATCTATTTATATCCGAGCGCCAGGTACACGATTTAGTAGCGAGGTGAAACAGCTTCTGAACTACGCAACGCTGCACGTCCGTGATTCGCTGGTGCTGTTCAGTCGTTCAAGGTCATATGCAGGAGATTTGACGCGCACTCTAGTACTGCCTGATAATGAGTTGTAGATACCAGGTTTCACAATACAGGCCACATCGAAGATAAAGAAAATAACGGAGGTACCGTTCCGATATATCGATATTTCTTCGTTGCCAATACTTCTGGTTCTGCTAATTCCATTGGTATTACCAGCAGATCTAATATGTATCACGTTTCTTATACGTTATATATTTATTTTGCAATCAGACAACGGCTTGTACTTCTACCCTGAGGTTTTCGTAACAATACCTTCCCCCACACAAACACAATTACACATATGCATTTAATACACAGATTGGCCCAAAAGTTCGCACCATAGGCGTATGACAATAAATGTGAAATGTTTGCAATTTCTTCTTGCAGGTAACTACTGAACAGCGGGTATAAGAGCGACCACAAGGAAATAACCTTCGGCGAAAATTCTCCCCGCGCATTCCCCTCCATCGTTTCAACTCAGCATGCTCCACTCTGCCCCTCCACGAGGGAGTACGGTGCACAGGAGTCGCGAGTCTGCCCAGGCCTTTTTCCTTGTGGATCCACAAGCCATTCTGCTACAGTCCATACCAGCTAACTGTAGACCAGGCGAACGAGAACAAGTCTCTGCGCAAGTAGTGACACGAGACGGCTCCACCAATGTGCAGTGAGAGAAACTGGATAGTGTAATCGGCAACGGGAATTTTCCCGATTTCCTCCAGCGTTGCAAACTTTTGAAAAGGATAATACCGAATGCACATGGCAAACGGACCGTATTTTTGTCTCCAGGTCCATCCGATTGGTTCAAGAATTTCTTATGGAAATATTAGGGATAAAACTGCACGAGCAACTTTTCACAAGCCCTGCATTTAGCGTACGGACTACGGTCTGGACCGTACGTCCGTACATGTACGCTCAGGACCGTACGGTTGGCAACGCTGCGCTTTCACCACTCCATATTCCTCCTCTTCCTCTGCCAATATGCGCGGCCCTGCTCTACAGTTAGCTGGTATGGACTTTATGTGGATTGAAGGCTACTCCTACAGAGAGGGGGGGGGGGCAGGGGGCACCCGAATCGAGAGCTAGTAGCGTGCACCACTATTGGCATCAGGGACAAACAGCGCCTGCGTGAGCGAATTTCATCTAAGTGCCGTGCTATTTCGCAGACTTGGTTACCCATAGAGTCAGGGTGCAAAATCACTGAAGACTGGTGGAGTAGAGGATAATCTAAATCTACATACACACACACATATGTATTATACATATATTATATATATATAATTAGAAATTTATAATGTTATTAGCCGGTCCCTGTGGCGTCGCGCTACGACGCCAAGGGCCCTGGGTTCGAATATTGGCCTGGGCATGAATGTTTGAAAGTGTCCATTCATCAATTTCATCATATTATAGCTCATTCCCATTTTCGCAAATTAGCCAAAAGTGGCACAAAAGCAATGTAAAATAAAGCAAATCAATCAATCAATCAATTATAATGTTATTAAATATAAAAGTCAATTACTAGATAGTTAAAATACATTATTAAATGCATATAAAGTACCTTTACATGCATTTGTTATTTATAAAGTAGCAAACTAATTCCTGTATTAACTAGTTAAAGATGTCAATATAAATTACGAAATGCTTTATTTTTAAGTTATTGTTTAGTTTTTGCTTTCTATTAATATAAATCAATTAGATTTCATAGTTATATTTCTCTTGCATTCTTATTTTACTTTCATTGTCCGTATGTACGTAGTTATTACTGTTAATAGTCCCTTGAAAGAGAGAGAGAGAGCATTCAACACTCACTACTTTCTGTGTGTTTTTGATATTGTCTTTAGCAAAGTATATTTGAAGTCAACACTAATTGATTATCTTTTATTGTTACAACAAAAACTCTCTCCTTGCAATTGGAGGGGGGGGGGATTTTTTAAGTGAAGATAGTTTGTTGGGGGAAATCCCCCTCCCCGAGATTTCGCAACCTGCATACAGTTGTGTTTTGACAATGGTGGCCAAGACATTGAACAAATATTGTGATCCAGCCTAAAGTGTGGGACATTTGGGTCACGGTATATATATATATATTGAAGTGTGACTCGGGTTGTACCTCATCAATATATATATATATATATTGTTGTCTTTCTTGTTTTATAAAGGTGAAGTTTTGACCACCCCATAGCCCCATTGGACACGTCACGTCATTCACATCAATACAAGCCGGACCACGTAGCACCACATTGCGCTACGACGGCAGGGGTCGCGGGTTCGAATCCTGGCTTGGTCATGGATGTTTGTGAGTGTCCATTCATCAATTTCATCACATCATCACCAATCCCCATCTTCGCAAATTAGTGACACAAAAGGCGAAGCAAATAAATAAATCAAGCAATCAATCAAACATCAATACAATTACAAGGGTTGATTCTAGGTCTTATTTGTGGTCAGATGAACTAATCGGGACTGAACCTTCATCGTATAATCCGTCCTAGAATGTACCACCACCAGGAAACGAACCCAGAGCCCTTTGATTATAAGGGAATGACATTAGCAGATTTTCCGTCGTCGCTTTATAATCAAGGGATCCAGGGTTCGATACCTGCTGAAGGGACATAGTATTTCACATAAAACTGTAGGTCAAGTACCAATTAAGCTCTACGCATAAAAGTGGACTTAAAACTCAATCAATCAATTATTAGTAGAAGTGTGAAATGAAAGAAGTTCTATTGTATTTATATGAACAATGATTACAGAAAGAAATAGACTGATATTCTTTTAACTATGTGGGGAAATCGGCTCCATCATTCTTTGTTCATTTAATATGATGCTATCAATACTTTCCATAATACTTAACCATCCTTTTGGGAGGGGTCCTCCCGCTAAATTCGCCAATAGCGCTGTCTAGTTGGCTGCACGTTTTGACTCGATGTGACTCTCTCTGCACCGTAGCGTCTAGTTGCTTGCACGGTGTAACACCGTGTCGTTTAGTTCGTTGATTTCGAGTCAAGTAGTGTAATTGATGTTTGCACCGTCTGCACTACCTTCCGGACCAGTGCAAGGGTGGTGTATGGTAACCTGGTGCGTGCTAACTAATAAAATGACCGTTGAAAGCAGCAAATAGGCATTTGTTGAATATTCTGAACTCGAACACCGCTTTCCGTCTAGTTGGTTGAACGTCATTTCCTTGCACCACCCTTGACACTGGATACACCTGCACTGCACCGAGTGTTAAAAAGTGCAGCGAACTATACAGGGCTAATGTATAGGTGGGTTTCACGTGACGTCAGAATGTGCACTTCCGTCATGTTTATGGCAAATGTTATTTGTTGTTTGCAAAGAATCCACCATTTAACATTCGTTACATCTGCACCAACTGTATGTTTGTTTTAAATCACGAGTGATTGCATTCGTATCTTCGGCGAAGTTTTGCGTACCTGTTGTTTTTTGGCGGTTTTCTTCCGTTTGGTGTTGCAAGAGGACCTTGTCTCTCTTCAGTTGTGAGACTCTGGACAGGCCAAGGGGAAACAAAGATGTCGGTGGAAAGAGCAGATAGTGGAGAGTGTTAGTAGAAGACAATATTGGAACACAGTGGAAAGAGAGGAGGGGTGGAAGAGCAAGAAAAAATGGAGATGCTTGACTTCTACGTCGACCCAGCCAGAGGCAAGAAACGGCGAAGGGTGATGATGAATACCACCCCTTGCCATTTTGCTGTTGTAGAATAATTATAATAATAAATTCCTTCAAGAACTACCCAAAATGGGAAAGCGCGCACACAAATAATAAAGCACTTGACCCCGTCGGAAGCCTGTTCACGAACTTTTGCTTGGACATTCCCCCACCCTTCCCTCTTCCCAACACGTGTTTGCTGCAAGTGGCAACAGTCTGACGGCTGTTATTTTTAGCTCCCTAAATCGCGGTAAACACAAGAAAGGAAAACGTCTCTTTTTCGATGCTCCGAATTGCAAAATAATGTGTAGATTATCAAAACTTTACATTTCCTTAGGTTTTTGTATATTTATTATTTTCTCTTCGAATGTAACGACTTTTCTTTATGACAGAAATACTCTAGTTTCGGGGTAAAAGTAAAAGCCCATAACAGTCCATCAACCTGCCCTAACTGACATTCGCCAGAATCCACAGTATGTTGGTGTTTTAAGTCCACTTTATGCACAGTAAGGTTAGTCGGGACTGGACCTACGGTTTAAAGTGGGACCCGAACCACTGTACCTCCAAAGGGTATCGAACTCGGGACCCCTTGATTACAAGGCGACGACGCTACCACTGCGCCATCGGGGAGGCCCTGAGAATCCACAGTCAAACTGCTAAACAATAGGAGGGAGCAGGGCGAGGGGAGAAAGATGTTATTGGTTTTATGAGCGGTGGTTCCATGGATCATGGCTCAATCGCCCATCTACTAGCTCACTGCATGTTGTGACAAAGAATACAGACGTCCCATAATACAAGGATGGTCAAATCCAATCAATGGTGCCCATACCCCCCCCCCCTCCCAAAGCCCTGGACACATCCCCCAAAGTCGTTCATGAAAATTCCCCCCTAACAGAATTAATCATCAAAACCTCACTTTCATGTTTGCTAACATAAAACGTACAAAACTGCACAGACCGTACTACTATTGTTAGTGTACTGAACCCTTTTCTTAACAGTTTGTCTGTATTAATGCGAAAATCACGTGTACACCCCCCCCCCACCCAAGTCTTCCGAACCGATTCTACACATATAAGAGGTGGTGTTTCATTTCTACCCTATCGCCGCAATCACCCACACGTAGGTAGCAAAAATGTACATAATAACCATAACCCCCCATTTTTGTGTGAAGATATATGGTAGAACTACAACATTTTGTCCCCTAAAAGTTCCCATGACGCAGGCGCATCATGAATCCCCCCTGTGGGCACCGCTTGTCAAATCACCTTGTCTTTGGCATTGAATTTATTTGTTTTTATTTGATTTCTTTTATTTTACTTCGCGTTTTGTGCCCCTTGGCTAATTTGCGAAGATGGGGATGAATGACGAAATTGATTAATAGACATTCACAAACAACAATGCCCGAGCGGGATTCGAACCCAGGACACTTGGCGTCGTAGCGCGAATTGATAAGTCACACAGCCACAGGTTCCGGCACCTCTTTGGCATTGAACTCGCTTCAGAAGTTATGCATAACATTTAACCTGATAATTGAAGAACAAACGTAATTAAGTAACAGGAGACTGTATATACATAGATACCAAGTTGAAGAAGTGAGGATAGAAGCTGAGATATTTTAAAGTGACTAGATCCTTGTCAGTGAAGTAATCCAGAAGAACCAATTATTTCCTTGTCTATGCAGATAACGGCCGTGTCGAGATTCATTTTTTTAAAAAAAAGTTTTATGTCTCGTTTCTATCGCTAGACTGATCACAAAGATAACAATGAGTAGAATGGTTGATGATAGCAAATAAATAGAGACGAGCACAAATATATAAATGAATGTCACCATTAGAGAGAGTATTTTATGTTGGTTACCGAAGATACGGAAAATGTCGGTTATCAGGATATCGATAATTGGAGGTTACTGTGTATTCGAGTGCAGATAACGGGTCTCGTATATCGATAGTTTCAGTCTCCGTGGCGGAGTGGTTAGCACAGAGGCCAGGGGTTCCGAGTTCGAATCCTGGCCAGGGCATGGGTGTTTCTGAGAGTCTCTTAATCAATTTCATTGTTATCATCACTCATCCTCATCTTCGCAATTAGCCATAGGTGGCAGAAAAGCGAAGTAAAAAAAACAAACAAATCAATCACTAAAATACTCCGATTATGCAACAATTTCAGGACTTTTATTTTTTTTATTTTGCCTGCTTTGCGGTGCATTATTTACACCAGCAAGTTAACCACAAGGAAAAGAAGGAAATAGCTCACGAGGCGAATTACATGAAAAGTAAAACCATCGTAGATTCTAGCCGAGGCCACTCCCTTAATATCAGCCATGGTATCACTTAATGGCAATGAACAAGGGCAATTACATAAACATATTATTAACTAAATATTAAATAGAATAGGATTATACAAAGTGGCGGCGACTGGGGGATTTGGGGACAGTTGCCTTCCCCCAAACTTTGACACTTTCTGCCCCCGCGGTATGGTCTGTTAATGTAAGCCTTGTGTACAAGAGAAAATAAACTGTCCTTGACCCCCTAGTTTTGGCACCCTATCGCCGCTACTGGTTATACAAACTGCAACGTTAAAATGTAGAACAGAATGCGGCATGCGACATGTTTATGGACAGCCACGTAACAGATTCACTATAATATGAAAAGACACTACCGTCTCCTGCACGTTGCACCGTTCCGGGGAGGCACATGATTGATTGATATATTTGGTTTATTATACTTCGCTTTTCTTCCTCATTTGGCTAATCACGAAGATGTGAATGAGTGATTATGTGATGAAATTGATGCAGGGACAATCGCATATTGGACTGTTTGCTACATCCTAAGTCGCCTTTTTAGCTAGTGTTGACGAATATCAACGATGAGGTAGAATGGAAATTAGGTAAAAGTGATGAAGGGACGAACACAAACACATGGACACATAAAACAAGTCCACACGATGGTTTGAGGCGCCAGAGATTCGTTGGCCTGCAAGACACAGTTTCCAGGGTTTAATCCGCAGGAGAGAGGTTGTTGACATTTGAGTCTGTTCGAAGAAGTCAATTTTACAGCCCAAGCAAGATGTGAAAAATAAATTAATTATTACGATTACCTACTTGATAGATTCCTTGTGTTCAAATCGCTTTCTTCAAAAGGTAAGAAGAAAATCTGGAATGGAACATGGGGTGGGGGAGGGGTGCATATTAAAACTCTATCGATGTCTTGTATTTATACTGCCCTCTTAATTTATCATACAGTTTCTGCCTTTCCCGTCGAATATTTCTGGCGTCCCCTCTGCCTCATGAACCCTGCACTTGCTAAAAGTAAGTTCCAAACGACCGAGTTGCCCGTTGGCGCCAAAATGTCTGGAATCGTTTGAAGCAAACCTTCAGTGAGCACACAAGCAACAACTTCCTTTCCTTGCGAACTGCCACAATCTAATATACAAGACCAGTGGCGTGACGAACCCGGAACCGCTTACACCAAAGGCTACGCGGGAATCTCTTCATAATAATCAGTATAATAATGATAAAATAAATTAATGTGTAACTTGGGAGCAGTCACTTCAGTACAGAAACCGGGTCAAGTTTAAGGCTACCAGACGTCCCAATTTTTTCGGGACAGTCCCTTTTTTTCAGTCCGTGTCCCGACTTTTTTCTGACCTCATTCGGGACGTCGAAATGTCCCGATTTCTTGTCATACCATTTTTTCTTCAATTTTCTAGTGTTTACTCAGTCACAATAAACATACGAACGCACATTTTCCACAAAACATTGTTGATTGCGAAAAATAAAGGAAAAGATACCATGCAAGAAACTGTTTCTTGCATGTTAGTCAGGCGGAGGGGTAGAGAGAGGTTGAGCGTATGCAGTTATGTTTGTTAATAGCGGTGCACGACTGTGTGGGTAATTGTTGTCGGATGGAAAACAACGGCGCAAGTTGAACACAACTGTGTGCTGTGTTAAAAAAAAATCTAATAAAATTTGGAATTAAACTACACGAACAATTTGTAAGAAATATTGCTCTCTAAATTTTTAATTTACATTTCCATATTAATATCTTTATACTACTGTAATCTGTTTTCTTCATTTCCAATAATGTGCTTTTGTTCTTGTTCCATTACATATTGTGCGTAATAACATTTGTTTATTTTGAGTAATTAATAACATATGTATCATTTATGATTTATGTGTACGTGCACGCGCATTAGGTCATGCATTGTGACATAGGAATAGAGTATAGTAAAAACGTCCCGATTTCAAGTTCTGAAAATATGGTAGGTTTAGTCAAGTTCCTCTGTTGCCCATCATAAAAACCGGGATTCTTAGGAAACATCAAGGACTATTCGGTCCAACTGTTACTTCTCCCTATTTTTTTATTTTTAGTGGATGGGCCACGTTAGTGTAGAACGTGATAATTTCTATAACTGTTTCAGAATGTACCTTCTGTTCAAAATTAGTCCCAAATTATTTTTAGAATGAATTCATACATACGTTCATTAAAGTGCTCAAACCTATAAAGCAGTCTTTATTTGTTAAAATCATTAACTTTAGTTGCACATCCAGGATGATGCTCTCTAATGCTAATATCCCCTTCTCCAAGAGATACCCTATAACACTCTCGCACTTTCACCACAGACAATTTATCTAGCTTATCTGCACTTTTACACTTTTGTTCCGTCTTCCGTCTAAAAAAGGTCGGATTAGATATTAGATGGTCACCCTGCGTTGGCTTAATGTTTATTGCACGCTTTCTTAAATCACGTTTTATAGGTTCGCACTGTAGTATGATTTTTTTTCGTTCATTTAATGCATCGTTCATCATCCGTGTTTATAGATACGATTAACCTACAAAGATGAAAGTTACCCTTTGGGCATTGAACGGTGGCTGGAGACACAAGGTGATTTTGGAGGCTTGGCCTCCACGCATTTTAAGTCTCAACCATAGTTGTGATCAACACCACGCTCCGCTCCCTTTTATTCCTCAGGTTCAACCTCAGACATCTATTAAGACATCTTAAGCAGGGAATCAAATTCGTCTCCCGCATGTCAGTCAGAAACAGGCGGCCACGGGGTGGGACAACTGGGGCAGCTGCTCGAGGACCAGCGCTCAGGAGCTCCGCGCCAGATAAAAATATTTCATTGTGTACGGTTTATTACGAGTTAAGGACGCTGGTGCTTGCAACAAAGCAACTAATCTGATTTTTCCTCTCTTCACGGATGGTTTTGCCAAACTTAAAAATATCCAAAGTTACTGAAATTATGTTGCAAACAGGTTACTAGATTTTTTTAAAAAAAGTTAATATGAACTATTCGTTTAATTAATAAATTATATTCTGATGTGAAAACATTAATGTTTGTTTTAAACAATGTAAAATCACGACAGCACCGAAATTCATCGAAAAATGAAGGAGAGAACTCTGATATTTGATATGATTAAAAATTGCAAGTTTGCATAGTAAAATAATAGTTTGATTCCGAACCAGTTTTGAAAATTATACAATGAACGTCGCAGGAGACAACGGTACATCGGAAATGAAAATAAATACTAGTTTAGAAAGTTTTATCAGTCTCCCATTTTATTTTTTATGCTTCAACCTGTTTATTTCTGTTGGGTAAAAATACGAATAAATTAATCGTTTTTTTAATTGATTACACTTCAGACTAACAAACAAAATGTTTTTGTTTTTTTTAACCTAAGAAAATATTTGGTTATAGACACCGCGTATATTGTATACTCCAGGTACCTAGGTACACCCACCTTGGGCCGGGCCTGTTCAGAAGCGCAGCAGAGGGGAGCACTGATGCTCTTGAATGATATATAAAAGTGCTTATTTCAGAATAAAGAACTTTCCTCATAAACAAGAACGTCAAATACAGGGAGAGATCGCAAACGAACGGAATCAATGCTAAATAATAGCAATCGTTGCCCCCTTTTGAAATAACGCATCCTCTAACATAATTTCTGGACGCTCTCCAATTCAGAAGCATTGCAATTAAGAAAAAAAGTAAATTAAAAATTGATCACCATAATTAGAGGCAAAGCAGAAGAGTGATCATCCTTGAAATATTTTGATTTCGATCAGTCAAGTATGTGGTTTATAAACATGCCTCTACTTATCAACGTATAAAATAAAAATCCTCTTATTACATGAATGTGTGAGTTTTCTTGGTTCTCTCCTACCGCGCATTTCTGTCATTCGTTTCTTTGCAACGGAAAGGGGGGAGGGGGAAGGCGACGTTCGGGATCGAGATTAGAACCCGAGATCACGTGATAAACAGCCTGACATGCTTTATCAAGACGTCGGCTCGTTTCGCCCGGACACACGGTGAAACCACAGACAAACGTGAGGTGCTGCTCATTACTCGGGCGAAAAGGGGATCAACCTAGTTGTTGCAATCAATGGAAGTATTATGATGACTTCATCTTTGCATATGGGCGGGAGAAATCCCTCCCCCCTCCTTCCCGAACCAGCCTAAGAATTCTCACTTCAAGCGCTGGAGAGTAACCTTATACCTTGCAAGTGTTCGTCCCAGAATATAATACGTAGGGTTGCCTGGTAATGAGGTTTAGATACCGGGCTTCAGTATATTGAAATACCGGTTACATCGAAGATACCGAAGATGCAGAAAATACCGGAAAATTACGAAGGTACCGTTACGATATATCGATATTTCGGTGTTGGCAATACCTGAGATTTTCAAGTAATCAATATCTCCACCATCTTTAAAAAGTATCACGTTTCTTATCATTCATATTTATTTTCAAATCACTTATACTGTATATATGTACACATGTGTAGGGCTTGTGTCTGTGCGGTGCTTCTTTCCGAAGAAATTATTCAAGTAATCTTTCTGAATTAGTAAGCAACGCAAAAGGAAAATCCAAAGAAAGTTAGGCAAATGCGAAAGGGAAATTAATACTTACTCTCATGATGCTTTTTCGGTGGCTTGAATTTTAAATTGAACGCACTGTGTATTGTACGTGGCTTTTCTTCCTGTTTTGTTAATTCCGACGATTTTACATTTAGGTACTCCTAAGCAATACTGTTGTGTATTCACACGTGAAACTGCTATCATCCTTCCTATTTATATGTTTTTTACTTTATCAGTGACTCACTGGCAATCGCCAGAATGCACAGTCCGAGAGCTAGGCAAAATAAGGGCGAAAGAAAATGTTATCCAACTGCGTCTCGGTTTAGTAAGTGGGTGGATCGGTTCCGAAAGACTCAATCGCCCTTCTGAGTCTCCTACCTGCCCCAAGGGAACGAGTAGTGGTTAGTTATTTAAATGGCTTGCATTGGTTTATTGAACGAATAAATTGGTCGCTGCATAAAACGGACATTGCTTTACGTTGATTAGAATAAAAAAGTTTCAAAGTATTTTATCATGTATACTTGCTTGAAATTAGCAATACTTTTGTACAAACGACATGCTTTTTGCGTCTTTTATTATGTTGGCTAAAGAAGAGAAGCCGACAGTAGTTCCACAGACAAGGGTTGTGATAGTTCGATAGCCTTGGCTGAAAGAGAATTTTAAAACACAAATTGTTCTAGTATGAAAGTGTTTTGTGATCATTTTATAAATGTTACAGTTCTGCTGTATAAAGTAAAAAAGAAAATAATAATAATAACACCCTTTGTTGGCTTCTTTCATTTTCCACAGTGGTATTTCAGAACGCCACAAGCTATAGCGAATCCCGTGCAACTCGCTACGTGGCTTCCCTTGCTGGTTTTATAGTTTCAGCAGCGGAGTAAATCGTGGCGCCAGGAAGTCTCATCCCGCAGTCGGAAAAGCTAGAGATGTAAAATTGCGTTTGCATTAGCTGCGAGTCACTACGTACTTCGTTCATTTGTCATCGTTGCTAGAATCTGTCCATCAAACATGGTCCACCACCCGCATAAATTGGATATAATTGAAATCAATATATGCAAATTACAAAAGAAAAAAATCAATGAGTGGAAAGGGGGGCAATTTGATTTGATCGTTGATGTTATCAAGGAAGCTATAAAAAGGTGGTCAAACCACTTTTGTCTGTGGTTTAACTTTATTTCGAGTTCACTTTTGCTACATAGGCTAATCGGGAAGGACCTACAGTTTAAAGTGAGATTCGAGCCACTGAGCAATGTGCACCCAGAAGAGATGGAAGTTCGATCTCGGAACCCCTTGATTACAAAGTGACAGAGTTGCATTCAATTACCTTTGAAACGAAACGCAGAATGTGGTTGTTACATGATCATACTGATTCTCCTTCTTTTTGCTTGGCGTACATAGTGTGAAATCACTGAAGATTGGCTGAGGGAAAAAATATCTTAATCTACACACAAGTGCGCGCGAATATGTGTGTGTATATAATATATATATATATATATATATATATATTATATAAATTAAATATGGAGTTACTAATTATTAAATTAAAAATGCATTATTAAATATTTGACTTATTTTTATAAATATCAGATCTGTACAAAGTAGCGAACTGATTACTTTACTAACTGTTTAAAGAGTCAATAAATTTAAAAATTGTTGAAATTGTTTTATTATTTAACAATTATATAACTGTTGAAAGATTTATTTATTGATTGAATTGGTTTAGTTTACTTACCTTTTGTGCCACTTTTGGCTAATCGCAAAAATGGGGATGAGTTATGATTAGACGGATTTTTAGGTTCTAAAAAGTGTGCTTTTAGATTCCTTAAATAGGCTCTAAAATCCTAAAATATGTTCGAAAAACCTTAAAATAGGTTCTAAAAATCCTAAAAATATTAAGTTACTCACGAAAAATCCTGAAATAGGTTCAAAAAAATTTTAAATTGTTCAAAATTCTTGAAAATGTTGATTAGGTATAGTCATCTATATCCTGAAATACGCACTATCTTGCATAACATTATGTGTGTTGCCTAACCCTACGGCAATGGCAGAACTTACCATTGGAAATTGGCTATTAAAATCCGCTCTTTACCGTATAGTTAGGCAACAGCCTTTTTACATGTTATTCACAGTCAAACTCCGCAATTTTGTTTGTGAGGATCATCTTATATGCTGAAAATAATCTTTCAAGAAAAACATAGTCAATGGTGCAAACTTCAATGCTGAAATGTTGGTGAATGCCACAAAGCACCGAAGTGACTCGAAAGTGAGCAAGGCGACACAGATCAGACCACTTTGGATTGTACAGGTAACAGTGGAACCAGACATTTTGCTTTGTTAAGAGCTTTGAAAAATCACCATGGACTTGGAGGAAGGGAAATCGACAGAGAGTACATTTCAAACACGTTCGTCATTGAATTTTTTCGTGACGAAACAAAGCAAATGCTTCTGTGTGACATAAAAATTCTGTAAAATCCTTCAAAATATATAAAAACCTAAAAAAAGGCTTGATTTAGGCACAAAAACTTAAAATAGTTTCTAACAAGCGAAATATTTCTTTTCGTAACTATAAAACTTCATCAGTTGTTGCGCTTTTTAATCAAACGTTGACATAACTTATTATTTCTTACATACCTGTAAAGAAAAAATTGGTTAAACACCTGAAATCCGAGATCTAATTATAACTTAAAAATTGCATTCATTTGATTTAGAGTACGAGGTCATTCTGTTACGAAATTTATCTAATTTTGCCTGGTGTCGCCCGTGTCACATATTGGTGACAAATGCTGAGGATTTCTGTTTTTTTCCTTAGTTGACTTCTATTCAATGACAGCTTAAAGAAAGCTAAGCATTTGTTTATCGCAGACGAAAATTGTCCATATAACAATGCAGAATGTGAAAAATTCACAACAAAATTATATGCGAGGTAATTTCGTACTTAGTAAGTCACTCGTACATACGTATTTGATTTTTGCCACAGATTTGGGGAGTCTACAGACCAGCACCCCCTGTACGATCTCGGCCCCAAAGAAAGAAGGGAATCAGACAAAAAAAAACAACAAAAAAAACTAGAGAGTAAAAAGTAAATTTATCGCTTGAAAATATGGCCATTCTATTCAATTACTATTGTCTTTAGTTCGTAGACAGAATAATCTTTAAAGAAACCAACTTCTTGTAAACTTTTTTTTCGATGACTTCACAAACGAGGAGACAGGATAGGGTAGTTGTTGAACAGTCGATCTTGTTTCTCTGCTATCGGTATCTAAGGTTGCCAGACACTCATCTTTTATGCTTAACTTCGCTGCTTTTAAATAACGTAATTTTTTCAACATTAAAACATAAAGTTGGTTTACACAGTTTAAATTGAAAATAAAAAAAATGCTGTACGTGTCGTGAAGTAGTGCTGAGAGAACACGGAAGTGAGCTTTCTTGCTTCTCTCTCTTCCCACACGACCTACATGTGTTTCTGAGGTAGTGGCAACGATGCCCACTAATCCCCTACCAGACAAGCGAAGGGAGAAAACCAGTACGTGTTGTTATTAGATGTTATCTGTAGAAGCACTTTTCTCGCTCTTCTTGTGTAACTTAGGTTAAATACAGAAATCCTGTGTTGTGCGTGCGATCGAAGGCATATGTAATAATAGACAAATTGCTTATCATTATCATTGGCGTAGCATGGGCATTTCGGGTTGGAAAGCCAAGTCCAAAGGAAGGGTCGGCCCTTAATAATTTACTTATGGAATTAGTAGCTACAGGTATTTTATTTGCCTGAAGTCAGCTGGGTTTTCAATAAAACATCATCCATGCATGTTTTAGCTAGAAAATTAGATGCCTCACTACGCCAAAAATGTTTTGAACTCTGGTGTTTTACACCTTTCTTATACCTTTCGGCATGACGCAAGTCATTAAGAAACCTACCTGAATCACAAGCGTCTCTGAACAACAGTAGATGTTATTGTTGTGGGTGATCCAACTACTGATTGATTTGGTTTATTTTACTTCGCTTTTCTACCACTTTTAGTTAATCGCGAATATGAATATGAGTGATGATATTGATGAAGTGACACTCACAAAGAACACCCGTGCTCACGCCTTGATTTGAACCAGGGTCCTCTGTCGTCTTGGTGCGCTATGCAAAACACTCTGACACGGAGGTGTGGCGGATGATCCAACTATCGTACACTCTACTAACGTAACAGTGCCGATTAGTAATTCAGACTACTATTTATTGCATCTTGAGAATGCTGATAAACATTTTAAAATAATTTTGTCCAGAGACCATTCGATGTTAAGAGTTTTCAAATGAATACTAAACATTCCCACTGACACAATATTAAGCGGTTAGATACTAACGAAATAATAATAATAAAAAAGAATAGTTTTTGCGGGTTAAGTGGTAGAGCAGTCACATGCTGAACTTATATCACGAGAGCTTCACCAACTTATTTGACAAAAACTGTTGATCTATTAGTTTTTAATGCACATCTCTGTTCATGCGATAAATTATGCAATGCAGTGGTCATTAAGAAATGGTATATTTGAGTTTGGTAAAGTTGCGTCAGTCAATATTGCGTATTGTTGCATCAAACAGCACGAGCCCGATTAAACGAGTAGAAATTTTGCTTCTGTCATCTACGACAGAAGAAAGGAAAGGTCACATGAGTCCTAGAACCAATCTCTGCTCCGTAAGCTAGCGTCCGGCCAGGAAAGGCATTGAAAAAATGCTAGAACGACTGTTGTTAGTGGAGCGCTGCTATCGGACCGCGAAAAATAGTTATTATAATGCTATGACGGTCAAACATATATGAAATTAGTCAAGTTTTACTTTATATTGTATTTTCATAATTCACGCATTTTTGAAATTTTAAATCACGGTACGAAGGGCGTATGGGCGTACTATAACGCTACTACACTGATCATTATGTTAATTAATTATCTGCGCCGGACCCCGTGGCCGAGCTGTTAGCACATCGCGCTGCGACGCTAGGGGTCCCGGGTTCGAATCCCGCTCGGGCTTGGTTGTTTGTAAATGTCCATTCATCAATTTCATAATTTCATCCCTCAACCTCATCTTTGCAAATTAGCCAAGAGGCACAAAACGCGAAGTAAAATAAACCCAATCAATCAATCAATTATCTATGTCCCTCAATGTGATCTTCAAGGGTTGGACTGAATAAGAAAATAATGAAAAAACGATGAGCATTTTGCCTGCTATAATGTTTGCCGTTGACTGTATACAGCAAGAGGATGTTTTGCTGTGGTCTTCGAAAAGGAGCCTAGCTTTCAAATCCTGGTCGGCTATTACACGAGTGTTTGTGTGCGCAGTTCCATCATTCATCCCCAGTGTGAACAATATACTAAGGTTTCCAGTATATTTCTATTTTGGCTATTTTACACCGATTTTCTACCTATCGGGTTAATCGCGACGATGAGGATAAATGATGAACCGATGAAATTGTGATGGGACACACAAAATGATACATCCACGACTGACCAGGTACGAACCTGGACCTTCGTAGCGTGTTACGCCGTTTACTCCGCAACGGAAGCCGACCAAAGGTTTCAGATGACAAATGACAGAATGTAGACGCTCACTCACGATATCGCCAGCAACGGTTCAAAGTTGAGTCTTTTGAGTTTATTTCTTTTTATATTTTTTATAAGTCCATATTATTCACATAAAGCCTAAACCCCTTGTTTCGGAATGAGTGTTTTATTTTTGTGTAGTGTATCGTGCAGTGCGTAACACTGTTGGCTTGTAATCAAGGGTTTCCAGATTCTGTCCCCTGTGGAAGCACATTGTGCATTGGTTCGGATTCCAATTTAAACTGTAGGTACAGTCTCGGTTAACCTATCTTTGCAAGGAGTAGACTTAAAGCAAAGTTTTAAATATTTTTTGCGATTTCGTGTCTTCATCATTTGTTCTCATCTTCGCAATCAATCAAAAGTATCAGAAAGGAGACGTAAAATTAGAAACGTACGAATAAAACAAAAACGCTTTCAGCTACTTAAGTTGACCTGACTAGGTTTTCAGTCAACTCTGTCGTTAAACAAACTGGAGCCAAGGGTGTTCAGAGGAAGCGGAGACGGTTGGGACACGATGCTTAATGGGAATTTTTGGAGGGGACAACAGTAATTGAATTTTCATAATATAATAAATAACAAAACATTAAAAAATATTTTTATACTTTTTCTATCACTTCTATCTAACTTCACACAAAAATGTGTATGTGTGGTTGTTTTAAATCCACTTTATGCACAGATAGGATAATCGGAACTGGGCCTACAGTTAAAAGTGGGATCCGAACCACTGTACTATGTGCCGACGACACTATGTATAAAGCGACGACGTTGCCACTACGCCATCGGATAGGCCCCAGGTACGTGTGTGGTATGTTGGAGCAGAGAATTAGTTGGAAAAGTCAAACAAACAAATAACCAAGAGCACGGTTCAGTACGCTAAAAAAAGTGCAAAATATGCATTGTTTATTTTTATGTTTCAAAACATGAAAGTGTCAGTACTTTCCTTTCGATAATATTTTAGTTTCAACTTCGGCAATGAAGATTTCAAACAAGGGCGGAACCAGAAACTGCATGTTTTCTTTCTTCAGCGTTGGTTCTTTCACACCTGCAACCAGGCAAGGGACAGCCTGTTTCCTCCGGCCTATTTCTTTCAAGAACTTTTAAGAAATAGTCGGGCTGTTAGCATTTTATCCAGTGCCCACCACCCTATATTGGCTTACATTCGAACCACAGAATCCCTTATGAAATCTGTTTGTAATTTTTAATTTCCTCTTCTTGCCTTCTTTCGATTATTTTCGAATTAAACTTCCAATTTTACTTGGTTATTAGCTCTTACTAGTGTTGGGCGATATACCGTCTGGACGTTATATCGCGATATTGAAACTATATCGTCCAGGCGATATCAACTACACGATATATCGTCACGAAATTTGGCGATATATATCGCCGATATCACGAAAGGGAGAAAATATCGTATTGTGTCGTCTGTGACGAAATTTTCTTGACGATATATCGCAATATCAAATTTCGGATATCATCCAACCCTAGCTCTTGCTCTGAAGTGGATTTCATTAAGTATATATATTTTTTCGAGGGCACTGCTTCTGCATTCGTGCTTGTTTTCACTTTCAAATATCATTCCCTCTTCGGTTGTTGCCACCTCGTCTTTCCTTCTTGTTGGCTACAAGTGCTCAATGCAGAGGTTGGAAGATTGCTGGCGCCGTTAGCTGCGGGGGAGGGGAGAGTAGATGCATCACCCCCCACAAGGTACGGAAAACGCAGAAAGTAGATGTATTTTATTGGGTTTCCTTGTATTATACCACGCCAGAATCAAAGTTAAAGCACATGCACGTGTGATTGGAAGTACGCTTAGTTCCACGCCTACGCGCATTTGCGTTTTATTAATGTAAGAAATGGTCGAACAATTTTGAATGTTCCCAGTTTTCGTTGTTCAACAGATGCCAAAGAATAATCATGCTAAACCGATTTTGCGAGTCAGTTTAAATACAGATATCTGAAAGATATGTGTAATCATCCTAATCAAATCATAGCCAGTATTAACTTAACGACTATTATTAATTATGCCTACTCATTTTATATAGGAGTGGCTGCGGTAGCTCAGTCGGTAACGCGTCTGATTACCATGCTAAAGGTCCCGGGTTCGATCCCCGGCCGGTTCAAGATTACCTCCCCTGCAGCCGCTTAAGGCCGGTCCACACCCTACGTTTTATAGTACGTCTTGCTTGCGCAGTTCAAAACTGTACCTTTAAAGATGTTGCAGTTCACACGCTACGTCTTTTACCTACTCAGTTCCGTGCAGTCCATCATGTAGGAAGTGCTACTGTGGTCCATTTTCGCAATTTGCATTTTTTTCTCACGTGGTGAGCCTGATGACGAAATTGCTTACGAATGGATATTGAAACATACAATCATTTACTGGAATTAGTAACCCCACATATCACGAAACAAAGCACTTGTATGAGAAAAACAATCTCACCATTGCGGCACGGGGGAGGCACCTCTTAGTTGGAATACTTTCCAATGTTCAAAAATCAAAAGTTAACATAATAGCCTTTTTTGACGGTTCTCTAATGAGAAAGTTATTTATAATTCAGTTTTCTTAAAAATGCTTCTATTATAAGTAAGAAATCAACAACAATGTACACGATACTTATATTTTCATTATTTTATGCCGCTCTTTTACCTCTTGGATTAATAGCGATGATATGTCCAATTCCGATTAGCCTTACTGTGCACAACGTGGACTTAAAACACCTAATCAATATAGCAGACTCGTCATCCATGGAATTCGTAGACTCCCTCGAAGTTTCCTGATTGGTCAAAAATCCAAATAAATGAAAATACCATAACATTGGCTTATAAACAACGTTATCTCCAGCACCAGAACAAATTGATTTGTTCACCTTGACCAATTCTTTACGATAAACTCTCCTCATAGAATTGATTTTTCTTACTTCTGTGTGTCTGTTTGTTGCAGCGTCAATCTACTTGTATTCTTGTAATAAGCCGTCATAGGCCTGATTCTTGTCACGGTCACTGTAGTCCTTTGATTTTACCTGCCACAAACACGGAAAGCTCTTGTAGAGTTCAATGAACTCAGCTAAATACTCGCGTGAACACTGACGAAGATTGGTCTTCGTCGTAAAGGTCTAATTTATCAGGGAAAAAAAGAAAACAAATTCTCGACCTCCGCTAATAGTGTTTCGACACTAGGGTAGAATGAGAACTGAGCGACAGGTGCACAAAAGAGTGAGGGGAGCGTCCACACGCACAAATTGTTTGCACAGATGTCTGAGATTTGCGCAGACATCTATGCTCTTGGGCTCAGTCTTTGGTTGACAGTTTGGTTCACGACCTATTTAATTAAAATGTTTCATACATAAATATTTATATTTTGGTTATTTTATGTCGCTGGTGTATTTCGCGGGTTAATCGAAACAATGAGGTGGAATGATGGAGTGATAGAATGATGAAGGAACAAACACGATGTCCATGATTCCATGTTATCGCGTTTATTCTTTACATTTAGCTATACTTTACGGAAAACTGTGAAAAAGTAGTTAACAAGATTTTAAAACCAGAATTTTAGTAATTGTTTCATAACCTCAAGATTAGCCCATGTACAGAATTTGATTTCTCCTATTTTACTACGATGCTGTGCTTCTTGCTTGTGGGCGAGGGGAGCTCAAGGGAGGGGAGGGGGTAGACGACGTTCATGGCTGCAGCGTTGCCGCTTCAAAGTACGGAAAGGAGGGAAATTATGCCATTGCTGTTTTCTCTGTGTTGGTAATATTTCTGGGCATGTGGCCTGAAAGCAAATGATTGTCTCAAGTCGGATTAAACTTTATGGATAATAATGTTTGGATTCCCATTAAAAATTAACCAGTAGACCTACATAGTCCTGCACCGTCGCAGTGCGGTCTAAGGTGTGATTGATGCACTAAGGTTCGAGTCTCCTGGGGAAGCGTGGCAACTTTCCTCTGAGATTTCGGCCAGTGTATGGGACCGGTGGCCACTCAACATCGTGAGGATATTGGTTGAATGAACTCCCTCCTTGGCAGGTGGGAGTGAGGACGGTAGTCGGTAGGTAGGCCCGGTATCTCAATGGGCTGTTGTAGTGTCCCTACATAAAAACGATTTACACCAAAATTTAGCTTATTCGAGCGTTAATGTGGACCATCACAATTCGACCATAAGTTTTTATTTAGTTAATCTCAAAGAGAGCGGTTGTTTTGAAAACACAAAAAGCTGCACTTTTTTTTTTGTTCTCACGACGATAAGAAATCTAATACATACTCGAAAAAAAAAAAACGTTAGTTACTGTAGCTTACCCCAGAATTCATTAAGTTAAATTTGATGTAACTCCTATTTCTGTAGGTCTAATGGAAATTTCTAATTGTAGTGAAAACTCGAGTAGTCATAATTTTTAATCGGACAGTAGTGCGCCGGATTCTTTCTTTATTGTTTCCTTTATGACGCAGCGTTTGTGCGAGAGATCGTGATGATTAGATATAAAGACATATCGCTGTTCAGGAACAGCACATGTTAACATCTTGTATTGATTGCTTCAATCAAAATTTTTGGGTGCGTCGGCACATCAGGCCATTTTGCACCCTTCAATGAATGCGGGGAAGATTCCCTTACCTAAAACCCTTACTTCAATTTAAAAAAAAAGATAAAAAAAAGGAGTGTAAAAAGCCCCTCAAGAAAGGTTAAGAATACAGGTTGTAAATGAACCTGCATTAAACAAACACAACACATGAGAAAGGTAAGGATACTTAAAAACTACCACAGAAGCAGTGGAACAGACCTGCTCTTCTCAATTTTTTTTTTTTTTTTTTAAATTGTCTAAAACATTGACATTGTCACCCAAAGAGGATGACAAATCCTTAGGGAGGTTAAATCCCTGTCTGATGCGACTAAAATCGGCACATTCGAGAAGAATGTGTCGAACGCTTAAAACAACGTTGCAAGTACGGCACAAAAGAGAGCCCAGTTCTTGCAGCAAACGTCGATGTGTTAGACGACTGTGTCCGATTCGGAGCCGCTTTAATATTACTTCTTCTCGCCGCTAGGGACGAAACGAGGAAGCAGCGATGGGCTTGATAGCTCGCAGCTTGTTTCCCCTTATCTCATCCCACTCGGCCTGCCACGTGTGAAGAACCGAACAACTAAAACATTCTGCAGGTCCCTAAATGGCCTTGTAAATGAATCGCCTGTTCTTTGTCTCCTTATCACATTTTAAGTACAAGCACCTTTTAACTCTTTCAGCAAAGTGCTAACTTGATATATAAATAGCAGGTGTAAATATACTAATTAGTTTCATAATTTAAATTAATACTATAAATATGGACGCTTATAACACGTACGCAAAGTTAGTTCAGAACTATTCAATAAAATAGGTTGGATCTTGGAGAAACGAGAAGAATTCAATTTATCGTTATTGTTATTATTGTTTTCTTTCACTTTCGGTCTCGGAATGGAGTCTTCATGCACGACAGTGTGTCCAAAGTCACCTGTATTCCTAAAATTGCGTACATTTTTCTGGCAGAGACAACATAGAAATCAGGTTAGATTATCATAAGCCATGTAACTCCACACTTACATGATTGATTGATTGATTGAGTTAGTGTTTTAAGACCACCTTATGCGCAGTAAGGCTATTTGGGACAGGCTATTTGGGACTGGGCCTACAGTTTAAAGTGGGATACGAACCACTATGTACCTCCACCGGGTATCGAACCCGGCCACACTACCATGACATATATGCCTTCAGTCATGGCGCAATGTACGGGAAAAGCTGCACCTTTACTTCGTTTGCGCTTAATTCTTTCCATTTGCGCTTAAAGCGTTCGTGTTTAAACTTTTCGTGATTATTCTTCTTGTGCTTATTTATTAATTTTGGTACGCGATCGTTTCGTTCTGCATTTCTTTGAAATTTAATGGGACTCGATACACTGACATCGTGTCATTCAATGAAAAACTGCTTGAGAAGACTTGGCTTTCCTAGGCAAGTTGCGCCAAATAGTTTAGTAGCGTCCACTTCCAGGGTGGGGCAAAGGTCACTTCTCAGACACAAACATCGCTTTCTATGATTCTAGGGGATCGAAAGCACGTAATATCAAAAACACTTGATTCAGTTAACATGTATTGATTATTATTATTATTATTATTATTATTATTAATAATAATAATATTATTATTAAACGTGTAACATATATCGAATACATTGCATTAAGTTAGAGAAGTTGCCAGTGAATATTGAGTAATATTTGTGCATTCATACCGTAGGTGGAGGGAGAACAAAGAGAACAACAAAATTCGACACACCCTTTACACATCATTAAACTTTTAAACATGTCGGACGTGTTATTTTAGGAAATGTATATACTTTATTTGAAAGAAAGTTGTGGGAGTTGCTGCTATGTCATTGGCCACCGCTGAAACTTATTTGTGCAGTTATAAGCCCTACGAAATGAACCCCAGTTCAAAGGGGGAAGGGAAGCGGGGGGGGGGGGGGGGGGTGATAGACAGCGAGGTTCATGCAGTTTATGGACAGCACCAAACGTTGTCGTCTGCCAGGCCAGTGTTCTTTAAAAGTCATTTGTATATTATAAATAATTATTTTACGTCACTTTTTTGCCACTTTTGGCTTATCGCGACAATTAATGCTGATTATGTTGTATGGATGAAGAGACAAAAAAACAAAAAAAAAACGTCTAGGCTGACGGGACTCGAACCCGGAGCATACGGTGGCGAGCTCCTGCAGTCAACCAATCAGCGTACTCGCTCACAGACTACAACCTTTAGACAGAGAGTATGCTTTAGAAGTGGGTGGAATTAATCTTTTCATACCGTTCCGCTCAGGAAATTACGACAACAATTGATTGAAAATATAAACATATTTTAACTGGCGTTAAAAGTGATCTGTAAGAATATCCGTTTAACATTCATATTGGTTGAAGAATAGAATTTAATAGGTCGGTTGTTATAACTACAATTAAAACTTTGTTGAAGAGTTTGTTTCATGTTATAAGATTATAATTTATATTATTATGATAGTATTGGAGGCTAAGGCGTTCATTTTCAGCCGAAAATTTCCAATCGGTTGTTTGACGAATGGGCTAAAAAACAGAACACTGATCGGCACAGAACATGTTGACCATTCACATCTCTCCAGTAAAGCTCGGATCACCCTCCCCCCATGGTCCGGTCAAGGTTCGTTCAATCGCGCTCAGCTCGAGGTCCGGTCACGATCGGGTGGAAATAATATTTGACCGGAGCGTGAGGAGGAGGAGCTTGACTTTGCGAAGCTCGGTCATTGATGTGAACGTCTGATAGGTTCAGCCCCGTTGCAAAGAATAAGTGACCAAGTTTTGTGCGAGAAGATGAGCCGTCAGAAGGCAACGACCTATTGTAACAACTGAAAAAAAGGCGAGTAATTATGAAATTGATTGATGGGGCCATTGAGCAATAAAATCCCACAATATTTTCCTCTCAGTTCTGTTTTTAAAACATTGGTCCAAATATGTGATTTCAAGAACCTGACTAAAATAAATTTAAGAAAAAAAAACTGACCGAAACAACCAAATTACAATTAGCAAATGAAAGAAAGTTAAATAGGGAACTAACCACAAGTACGATCCGTAAACACTAGTTGTAACTACATTTTTTCATCTCGTTGCATCAATTAAAATCCTTAAGTCAAGAAGCTAACCTATTGGCGGTCATATTTTCCCGTACAACCAAGTTGTCATTTTTGTGTGTGCAAAGGGAAGGGAGGTGGTGGTTGGTCGAACCTCTGCCAAGGGAAAAATCATTTTTGATAAGTGGCCCCGAATCAAGATTAACAACGAACTTGTTCTTCGTTTAAGGAAAACGATACAAAATTACTCCCTATTTTTTTTTTTTTTAAAAAAAAGTCGAGGAAAGCCACGTTCCACACGATGCGCGTAACAATCGGGTCCTTGAAGCTAGGCTTACAGCCTGCTGTATATTTGTCATGTGTTGTGTGGGAAACTTTCTAATAAAAGAGATGGTCAACAATGTCGATGTGAAACAATGAGCCCGAAATTTTTTATGTCGAACCTAGATCGACAAAGTAGTGTTACCATTGCTGACATTTACAGTTTTGCACATTGTACTTGCAAATAAACGTTTGCCGATTTCTAACCAAAAGTATAACATTATATTTATGATAACCGACCTCCTGTCAGAGTGGTTAGCAGAGCGTGCTACGCCACCAGGTTCGAATCCCGGCCTGGGCATGGATGTTCATTGTGATGTTCTTTCATCAATTTAATCGTATTACCATTCATTCTCATCCTCCAGATTAGTCAAAACTGGCATAAAAACGAAGTAAATCAACCAAGTCAATGAATCCCCGCTTTCACAATTACTTTTCTTCTTTGTCAATTTCTTCTAATTAACGCCAGTGCTGCAACAGCCAAGTCCGTTGTTGAAAATATCTTAATCATTGTAGTTAGCACAATAGACAGGCTTTTCATACAGAAAAATCCGTGTACTCTGTCTGGAGGAAACCAACACCAGACACGCGTTGATCGTATCTTGACGGAGCGAAGCGTGACCGCTAGTGTGGATACCCTCTGACTGTGAGCGGAGCTTTAGGGAAGAATGAATGACCCGAGTGTTGCTTGAGCGCAGATGTGAATAAAGCCTAAACGCTACAGTTGCGCTATACGGGACGCGCTGTGCTTTCTGTGACGTCACCTGTGCTGTTTGGGTCTGTGATAACGACAAAGATTTTTCTGATTTGATTTATTTTATTTTCCTTCGCGTTTTGTACCTCTTGGCTAATTTGCGAAGATGGGGATGAGTGATGAAATGATGAAATTGATTAATGAACATTCACAAACAACCAAGCCCGAGCGGGAATCGAACCCGGGACCCTTGGCTTTGCAGCGCGATGTGCTAACCACTCGGCCAGAGAGTCCGGCAAGTGGTGTTGAATTTCCAAAAAATGAAGAAAGAACAGTAAAAAAAAACAATAAATTATTATATGTGGGCCTATGAACCCCGCCCCCCGCACAGGGAAGTAAGTTTCTCGTACGGCACGGGTAAGAAAAGTACATCGGGAGACAAGTTTGGATGTTAGTACCTATCCAAGAGAAGAAAGACAATCTTATCATTGAAAAATGTGGAATATTTAGCTCGAACGAATGAATATGTGTAATATTTAATATGTATTATAGTTTTATTTTCCCCATACTATTAACATTCTTCATACAATCCGTGAATGATTTTTGAGTTGTTAAGTTCATTTATACAAAGATAGGTTAATCGGGACTGAACCTACATTTTTATTTGGGATCCGAACAAGTATGTGCCCTCCCACCTACCCCGGGTATCGAATCTGGGAGCTCTTGATTACAAGGCAACGACGTAACGTTTACCACTATCACTAATATTTCATTTATACGATTTTTCAATTTAATGTTGCTAACAAAATGTATTTTTTCGTTATTGATATTATCATTCTTCATAATACTCAGTCATTGTTATGTGACCCTACGTGCGCCCCTATATCCCGCTAAATCCGCCAGTGTATCAGTCGACAGCACCTATCATTGCTCTGTGTTTCTCTTTAACCCCCTGGCTATGCCTTTCGTGGTTTGTCGACGAGTCTGCCCTCTTGCAGCTGGAACTAGAAGCTAAGACACGTGGTTGGGGACCGTTAGCTGATTTCCCTCTCCTTCCGTCCTTGTCGACCGTACACGCATGCGCACGAACCTCGGAAAGTAAGTGCATCTGACGCTGTGTATGGGAGCCCGCCATCTGCAACGAATTCTAACGGCCATAACCGTCATTTGTGTATCGCGAAATTGTCAAAAAAAGCTACACTAGCGCCACATACCCCCCCGTCCCGACCCTCAAGTTTGTGTATCGTGGTTTGTGTGTGGCATATCCGAGGTAAAAATAACTTTTCGCTGGAAACAATTTTCTGGGCTATTTACAGGTCGTAGAGTCCAAAAAATTGGGAGAGCTTTCCGAGGTACCGTCATTTTTACCTCGGTTAATTTTTTTACCTCGGAACGTTGGTGTTTAATCTCATGGGGCACCTCGGAACAACGGATTTGTGAACTCTCTCTCTCTCTCTCTCTCTCTCACACACACACACACACACACACACACACACACACACACACACACACACACAGACACACACACACACACACAGACACACACAAAGTCAACCAACAATGCACATAAAATATATAAAAATATATAGTATCAAAGTATATGGTATAAAACATATAATATAAAAATATAGAATCTTAAATATAATAAAAATATATAATACAATAAAAATGTATATAATAAAAATATATAATACAATAAAAATATATAATATAAAATATGAGATATAAACATAAATATACATAATGTGAATTACTATACCAGGCACAAATATTTTTTTTTGTCTTGGGAGAAAATGTCAAGCTACTTAGAAGGTGTGCTCCTTGGGGCATCTAAATGGAATTCCCTTGACATCAAAAACAGTGTCATCGATGCCCAGGCACTGTTTATGATACCATTCCCCACATTTGTTCTTGGAACATTTCACCATTATGTCTGTGTGACTGTAGATGCTTTTACCGCGTGTGTATGGTTGTCGGCAAATGCAATACAGGTCAAATTGTTCTTCACGCTCAACAGTCCTCCTGGGCTGTTCTACACTTGCTGGGAACTGTTGCATTTTTCCTGAAATTAGGCATTGCAGCAAATGTTGCCTCATCAACTTCTCATCATAGGCAACTGCAGTCATATCCAATTGGGCTGCTACAGAAAAAGCATTAGCAATTGCAAACAAGGCACAATTATTAGTACCTCCTGCCTGCAGCTGACTCGGTTTAGTAACAACCGTTATTCTGCTAGCATCGCACTTGACAATATTGCACACCTGATGGAGAGCATCAACTGGTATCATTTGATCAAGAGAATTGTACACATATACAGTATGTGAAGGTGCATCAATATTTGTGACTGTGATCCAATGTCTAAAAGACCCACAGTGTAAAATCTGCACAAATTTATCTGTAGAAGAAACCGGCTGAAACTGCAAACATTGACCTACAACAGAATCTTGCAAGCTTTGAATTGTAGGAAAGCGCTCTCTAATCAACCTTTGTGCAGCATTCACGATCCTATCGTTCACCATGAGCCCTTCTCCTAAAAGTTCCAACCTGTCACTTTCCCTCAGATCAAGGTGAGTAATCCACATAGGTGACGGTTCATCATTTTTCGAAATTTTTGAAAGCCCTCGGTCATGAACTAAGCTGTCTTGAGGAAGAGCAGGCTTTTGAGAAGGACCATCCTTTCTTTTGCAGACCCTCTTCACTGGAGGTTTGCACTCAACATCAACAGAATCATGTGATGAAGCTGTTGATGGAGGAAGACAGGTATGATTGAACTCAGCAGCCATCATGTTTGGCATGCATGTTTCCAAAGGTTTTAGAAAGGCATCCATCTTCATCTGTACATTTGGTTTCAGCAGAGCCTTCCTTTTTTCTCTTGGCCTTCCTCGCCTGTGCTTTGCAGCATTGATGGTGATGACAAAGTTGTCCAAACTACCATTGTTACTTGATGTGACATGTCCACAGGTTCCATTTATGCCGCTCCTTTCCAGTTCATGATTTATCTTTTGTTCAACATTAATTCCATCATTTATCAACATTTCCTTCACCTCAATGTCTTCTTGCTTGTCATTTCGAGGTGATCCTGTTACCTTTGCAACTATGATTTCTTCATAATCCTTTACTTGCATGCACCTTTCCTTAATCTCAACAGTTTGATGCTGAACAGCCTGTGTGGAGTTTGTTTCCACAGACTTAATCTCACCATCAATTGAAGATAAGATACAAACTTCCCGGTCTTCGTCAGCAAGAGTTTCAGGTTTCACGAGCACAAAATCAGAGTTGCTTTTCCACTCCTTGAATAAATGCTCCAGCATATTGTACTTTTCCCAGTACTCATGCTCTCCACAGGTCGACAAGAAGGAGCCCATTCCTTTGAGAAGCACCATTGCATGACAGTACTTTGATTCAGGACTGTCCATTTTTGGCTTTTTCTTAGTCGTCTGCATTACACTGGCAGTTGGTGGCTCAACCTTAACCTTTCCCAGGAATTGAGACATTAGCCATCTTTCAGAAACCAATTCAGAAGAAAAAGTCTCCAACTGGCAATGGACCCTTGAAGCAAATATGTGGTTGCATGGGATACCCATCCTTACATTGAAATCGCAAGAACAGCATGTGTTATTTAATACACAGTAAGACTTCTTGCCCAACGAAACTGTACATTTGTCAGCCTCCATGCAGACAGTATATGATACTTTGTTCTTCTCATACCACTGGAGCTGGGAGAAGATCAACTTGCTTGCCATGGACGTGCAACAACTAGAAACTGACAGGGTGGTGGAATTCAACATTGTCGTATCAACTGTAGTCTTTAGTTGATTGTATGCAGATTGTCCCAATTCATCACCAAGATTTTCTGCAAACTGTATCAATTTGTGAAGAGCCGAAGAAAGGTGATCATGTGGTTTTAAGACTTCTTTCAGGAGCTTGTTATGTCTCTCCATTCTGTTGTTTGTTCTGTTGCTCAAATGACACAAGCCCTGTTGGAAGCAAGGGGCCCACATTTCCTTGCATGAATGCCAGTTCTGTAAAAAATATTTATGAAAATCTGTATCTGTTTTCTCCAACAACTGTACACATTCATTATAATCTTCCTCATGTGGGGAATAAACCATCTTATTGATAAGAGACATCAATACATCCCGTACTTCGGCACTACCAATGCTTTGTATTTTCTTCTTGAATGCCTTAATAACATGGAAAATACACAGTATTATCCATGTATCAGGCAAAAGACATTTCAGTACATGGATTTCATTGAGGTCCTTATCAACTACTAAAACTTTACACTTTGTACAAATACATTTATTTGCATCAATGAAAGAGGACATTGCAGCAGAGAGAACATCCCTTGATTCATTTTCAACAAAGATATACCCCAAAGGTCTCCCCTTGCCATTCCCATCCTCGCATAAAATTGTATATAGAGGAAAACCTTCAATGTTAACTTTGTAGGTTCCATCAACAAACAGAACATCACTGTACTTTTCAGCAAGCTCCTTCATTGTTTCAGTTTGGAAAAAAACATACGAAAACGTATCATCATCATTTTTTCCAACAACAACATTACCATTAGGGTTTCTGGATTGAAAGTTCTGCACAACATCAATGAAGAGCTCAGATTCAGTCTTACCTTTATTGTTGTCTCTTCGTAAATCCCTGCGAATATTTCTAACATCCTGAGAGGTTAACTTCTTCCCGGTAATATTCAAAATGTTCAACACAACCAGGATTTAGAAGTGCCCTATAGGAATACGATGAATCAGCAGGATAATGAAAACATATTAGTTGATGCACCAACATACGAAGAAGTGGAGACAGTAATTAAAAACTTTAAAAAGATGAAAGCACCAGGAATTGACAATATGAATAGTGAACTTATACAAGCAGCTGGAAAAGAAATGTATCGTCGAATACATAAACTTATAATTAATATATGGAATCGAGAACAAATGCCAAATGATTGGAACATAGCACTAGTATGCCCTATACTTAAAAAAGGAGATAAAACAGTCTGTGAAAATTATAGAGGCATATCACTATTAAACAACCTATATAAAATACTTGCAGCAATAATTAACATCAGACTAACTGATTATGCTGAAGACATCATAGGAGAGTATCAAAGTGGATTTAGGAACAACAGAAGTACTACAGATAACATCCTGATGATGCGTTTGATTTTTGAGAAATGCTATGAATATGATATAGATTTGCATGTCTTGTTTATTGATTTCAAACAAGCTTTCGATTCAATATATAGACCAACAACACTACAAAGGCTACAAGAAATTGGAATACCAAATAAATTAGTAAGATTAATTCGAATGACAATTCAAAACACTAGAGCCTCAGTTAAAATTGAAAATGCAAGATCGGACTTTTTCGATGTCATGACAGGAGTGCGCCAAGGAGATCCTCTTTCATCAACATTATTTAATTTAGTTTTGGACTCGGTGATTAAAAAATTAGATGTGAGAGGAGACATCAGTACGAGACTAAAACAAGTCACAGCATATGCTGATGATGTAGCTATCGTAGCAAGAACTAAGAAAGCTCTTTCAGAAACGTTTATAAACCTAGTAGAGGAAGCTGCAAGAGTAGGACTCCAAATTAATGAAAAGAAAACCAAATACATGAATATTAATAGAATTAACATGAATAATAATAGATCAATATTAATAAATAATTACTCCTTTGAATGTGTTAGTAATTTTACATACCTTGGATCTATACTTAATGAAAACAATAAAATAGAATCTGAAATAGATGAAAGAATAAGGAAAGGTAATAAGGCCTATTATGCAAATGTATCCCTGTTAAAATCGAAACTTCTGAAACGAAATACAAAAATGAAGATATATCTTACTATGATAAGACCAGTGGTTACATATGCTGCTGAAACCTGGACCCTAACACAGAAAGATAGAAAGAAACTAAGTATATTTGAGAGACAAATTTTAAGGAAGATCTTTGGCCCGGTACAGATAGAACATGATATATGGAGGATAAGAAATAATGTGGAACTAGAAAAATTAATCAATGGTGCAGACGTTATACGATATATTAAAAGTCAAAGAATTAAATGGTTAGGCCACATACAAAGAATGGATAACATGAGAACTATAAAACGTATACTAGAATGGAAACCTATGGGAAGGCGACCAATTGGAAGACCTAGGATGAGATGGATTGAAGATGTATGCGAAGATTTAAAGATTCTCAAAGTTAGAAATTGGAAAGAAATGGCAAAGAAGAGGAAAGATTGGAATGATTTGTCTGAGAAAGCTAAAACCCACAAAGGGTTGTGATGCTAATGGAAGAAGAAATATTCAAAATGTAACGTTTGAACTCCCTGGTACTAACACTATACTCTAAGAGATGTGCATATCTACCCTTCTCTTCTCTTGTCAATAACCGATTTCTATTATACGATGCAAACAGAGACTCACCAATTTCATGGCAGTGATTGGTATCGACTTTCCCAATTCTGTATCTGAATGGTTTGGTCACCAAATTGACATTAACAAGTGCTGTGCAACCTAAAGCGTGAAATGATTGTGTTCTCCTAATATTTTTGCCCCGTGGCTTTGGCTTACCAAAATGGGTACAGTAATATTTAGCTTTTCTAATAGGGAAATTCAACAAAATTTCTTCTGTACAATCATCACCAACATGTTTTTCAGACTTTCGGACAACCATTGGCTGAAAGTTCTCGCAACACCATTGATTGAATGCAATGATAAAATCTTGAAATGATCCAAACTCCATGCCAGTATGAAGATCACCCCCTCTCCACAGTTTGGTGTGCGTACATGAAGAACAATGGTTTAAACAGTTTTTTGACTCGAAAATATATTGCCTGTATGAATGACATTCCTGAACTTTGCAACAAATTCCAAATAGTTTGATGAAAGAGCTTGCTGTGAAAAACAGTGAAATAAGAATTACTGGAAAGAAAGAAATTAGAAAACACACACACTCTGGACACACATTCAAGATTGAACAGGTTGGTAACAAGTCAGAACAAAACAGAGAAAATACCTTATGAGTTAAAGGAAACATTAAAGAAATCACGTGTATGGGGCAACAGTGAAGGAAGAAGCATGAGAAAATTGAAGACGTGTTAGGAGACAATCCACGGCTAATAGAATGGCTACAATATTCTGATGCTGAGAAAAAGGTTGGAAATGCAGGACATTGAAAGGTGTTATAAAATATAGATGGAGGTAAAAGAAGCAAAGTACAGCATATAAATGCTAAAACAATTACTTTACAAATTATATGTGTAGTCACAAAGGATGCGGACAGGGAGGAGATAAGCGAAACAAATTTACTGAAAGTACTGTGTCTGACATCTGAAATTTGGAGTGGCTTGTGGGAGGTTGAAGACAGTGGGGTAGACACATCAAAAGGGATAGATTTTGGAGTACGGCAAGAAAGAGGAGACTTTGGAAGAGCACGAGGAGACTTAGGTGGCGTAGACTTTAGTGCAGTGGGACAAGGAGACTTTGGTGGGGCAGATTTGAGTGGAGGAGACTTTAGTAGAGTGGGACAAGGAGACTTTTGTGGAGCAGGATGAGATGTAGGAGACTTTGGTGGGGCAGATTTAAGCGGAGCAGAATGAGATGGACGAGACTTTGGTGGGGCAGGTTGGGATGGAGAAGACTTTGGTGGAGCAGATTTCAGTGGAGCAGGATGAGATATAGGAGACTTTGGTGGAACAGACTTTAGTGAAGTGGGACAAGAAGGAGACTTTGATGGGGCAGATTTAAGCAGAGAAGGATGAGATGGAGGAGACTTTGGTGGAACAGACTTTAGTGAAGTGGGACAAGGAGACTTTGATGGGGCAGGATATAATGGAGGAGACTTTGGTTGGGCAGAATGAGATGGACGAGACTTTGGTGAGGCAGGATGAGATGGAGGAGACTTTGGTGGAGCAGATTTAAATGGAGCAGGATGAGATGGAGGAGACTTTGGTGGAACAGACTTTAGTGAAGTGGGACAAGAAGGAGACTTTGATGGGGCAGGATAGGATGGAGGAGACTTTGGTGGAGCAGGATGAGACTTTGGTGGAACAGACTTTAGTGAAGTGGGACAAGAAGGAGACTTTGATGGGGCAGGATAAGATGGAGGAGACTTTGGTGGAGCAGGATGAGACTTTGATGGGGCAGATTTAAGCAGAGAAGGATGAGATGGAGGAGACTTTGGTGGAACAGACTTTAGTGAAGTGGGACAAGAAGGAGACTTTGATGGGGCAGGATGGGATGGAGGAGACTTTGGTGAGGCAGGATGGGATGGAGGAGACTTTGGTGGAGCAGGATGAGATGGAGGAGACTTTGGTGGAACAGACTTTAGTGAAGTGGGACAAGAAGGAGACTTTGATGGGGCAGGATAGGATGGAGGAGACTTTGGTGGAGCAGGATGAGACTTTGATGGGGCAGATTTAAGCAGAGAAGGATGAGATGGAGGAGACTTTGGTGGAACAGACTAGAGTGAAGTGGGACAAGAAGGAGACTTTGATGGGGCAGGATGGGATGGAGGAGACTTTGGTGAGGCAGGATGGGATGGAGGAGACTTTGGTGGAGCAGATTTAAATGGAGCAGGATGAGATGGAGGAGACTTTGGTGGAACAGACTTTAGTGAAGTGGGACAAGAAGGAGACTTTGATGGGGCAGGATAGGATGGAGGAGACTTTGGTGGAGCAGGATGAGACTTTGATGGGGCAGATTTAAGCAGAGAAGGATGAGACTTTGGTGGAACAGACTTTAGTGAAGTGGGACAAGAAGGAGACTTTGATGGGGCAGGATAGGATGGAGGAGACTTTGGTGGAGCAGGATGAGACTTTGATGGGGCAGATTTAAGCAGAGAAGGATGAGATGGAGGAGACTTTGGTGGAACAGACTTTAGTGAAGTGGGACAAGAAGGAGACTTTGATGGGGCAGGATAGGATGGAGGAGACTTTGGTGGAGCAGGATGAGACTTTGGTGGAACAGACTTTAGTGAAGTGGGACAAGAAGGAGACTTTGATGGGGCAGGATGGGATGGAGGAGACTTTGGTGAGGCAGGATGGGATGGAGGAGACTTTGGTGGAGCAGATTTAAACGGAGCAGGATGAGATGGAGGAGACTTTGGTGGAACAGACTTTATTGAAGTGGGACAAAAAGGAGACTTTGATGGGGCAGGATAGGATGGAGGAGACTTTGGTGGAGCAGGATGAGACTTTGATGGGGCAGATTTAAGCAGAGAAGGATGAGATGGAGGAGACTTTGGTGGAACAGACTTGAGTGAAGTGGGACAAGAAGGAGACTTTGATGGGGCAGGATGGGATGGAGGAGACTTTGGTGGAGCAGATTTAAACGGAGCAGGATGAGATGGAGGAGACTTTGGTGGAACAGACTTTAGTGAAGTGGGACAAGAAGGAGACTTTGATGGGGCAGATTTAAGCAGAGAAGGATGAGATGGAGGAGACTTTGGTGGAACAGACTTTAGTGAAGTGGGACAAGAAGGAGACTTTGATGGGGCAGGATATAATGGAGGAGACTTTGGTGGGGCAGATTTAAGTGGAGCAGGATGAGAAGGAGACTGTGGTGGGACAAATGTAGGAGTAACAGGCTGTGAAAGATGTGGCTTTGAAGGGTCAGATTCAGGTAGAGTGGAAAGGGAACAAAACTTCATAGAGGAAAAATTTGGTATAGGAAGAGACTTCAGAGGGTCAGATTTTGCTGGTGGGGGGCAAGGAAGGTATTTCTGGAGAGGAAGAAGGAGTATGAAGGGCATTTGAAGATAGTGTAGTAATGAAGTTCTGAGGAATGGTAGAAGAATGCAACTTTATGATTGAGGAATACAGTGGCTTATGTAGGGTATGAGGATCAGTCAGAGGCGGGTTTTGGATGCAGAAAGAAGAAGGTTGAGGAGACTGAACGGGAATAGCAGGTAAGTTGGACACTGAAAGTGAGGGGACAGGATCAGGAGCCATGCTTGAGATATTGAAACAAGTACTTATCTGTTGCACATGCTCCAGAATCCTCTGCTCCAAGTATGAAACACCATCAAAATTCAGATGAAGTCCATCCTTTGATAGGTATTTCCCTGGAAAACTTCCCCAGTCCAGAAATGATGCACCAGTTCTGGAACAAAGATCCTGCAGCTCGTTGTTCAGCTTTCTTGCACTGGAAAAGCGAAAACCATTAGCAGAATGTTAAAATTAGTAAAGAAAAGTTACCACGTTCAGATTTCATATAGCAACCCTCCCTCCAAATGCTAAATAAGTAACATTATGGTGCACACTGTTAACCTGCCGTTCGACATGTTAGCCTCCACTAACATTCAAATTTATGTTTATATATCTGTTGTCAAATACGAAAGCTCCCTGAGATGGTCTAACTGTTTTCTTACAGGTAGTACAATATAATAGGGTGGAGTGTTCCATTAACTTATTAGGAGCTATGCAGTGATCACCGTCAACACATTGTGAGATGTTAGTGTAATGCCCAAATGTCGACCAACTGCGGAACTGAGCATGTATGTATTCACATAACAAACAAAAAGTAATGTTGAGAACCAAAAAAGATCAACGAAATTTGAAAAATGGAGGTGCTACCATGATGCTAACATCATTATTTGACCTAATTCAGACCTCAGAAGGCGCTGAGTCAGTAAATGAGTTTATTTTGCATTTTGCAATTTATTTCGTAACAAAAGATGGTAGCAAAATGCACCTCATGCCCCTCAAACATGAAAAATTAACATTACAGTGTGTTACTTTACATTGCATGTTTTCACCAAAAACTACATATGCAAGCTACTACGTATTATACACATTTCGTTACAGATCTGCCAGTGCAATGTGAAATAGACATAGTAATAGAATAAAAATGTTCTTGCTAGCTAGAATATTTTTTTTTTGATATCTGCTTCAATATTATGTCTGATTATATTCTTATATTTGCAACAGGTGTCTCATAACCATGTTAGGTAGCAATATAATGAAAAAGTTATTGCTAGCAAGCACATTTTGTTGTTTTCATATTGTCATTAATGGTCCTGCTGATAGCTAAACGATACCTAATTATTTTAATATTTATTTTATATTTTCATTTTTAATAGTAATTTTATTAGTAATGTTACTAAATAATAGCAACAGAACACAAATCCACAGCGACGACCCAAAAACCCACTATGGAGATGGAAGTTCACTCTGTGGACAAGCCAATTATTACCAATTTATAATTTTTAGATTAACTAGGAGCAAATGATCTTGGCCAAGGTTAGAATTGGACTAGGTTCTTTGAGAACAAAACATTTAATTATTTCTACAAATTTTAAAACAATTTTATGGCTTTGTGAAATCATATAATTTATAACCTTATATTTTGAGAATGGCCCACATACAATAATAATAAAGAAAACAGATTAAAGAGGTTAAGAAATGGATTTACCAAGCGTTGATCAGCCCAACCCGAGAAATTTCTTCTGGATAGAGAGACTTCTTGCTGTTGAGGTCAAAGGTGTTCACATTTCTGGGCAAAATCCCTGAAAATAAGACAAATCAAATATAAAGATAGCAATTCTCTGCATAAAAAAAAAAACAGACAAACATTTAAAAAAACAACGTACATTCCATTCTACAGAGTTTAAGATTGAATGTCTATACAAAATATAAATAACTTAAGTTTTGCAAGTATCTAGGTAACTTCTGCGACGTTTCGGGACGCAACTGCTCCCTTCCTCAGGCTGCTCACATTTAGGTTATGTATAAATCATAACCATGTCGAACTCTCCATAGGTACAGGATATAGGATTGGTAAAAGGTGCGTGGTTAAAAAATAATAAAAATCTAAAAGCCATTACAGGTGCACGTCAGACTACCATGCTGTTTCCCCGATAACCTAAATGTGAGCAGCCTGAGGAAGGGAGCAGTTGCATCCTGAAACGTCGCAGGAGTTACCTAGATACTCGCAAGACGTAACTTATTTATATTTTTATATTAAATTTGTGAGTAATTTGCACAACTTTCATCATGAAGTCTATACAAAGAAATCAGTTAATAAGTATGAGATTAGTCCAGATTTATGAGTGTGGTGCAAAGAATTTATGCATTTGTGATCCTTAACAGTACCATGCAAATGTGAAAAAGAAAAAAACAACCCAAAACTAAGAAAGAAAAGAAATAATGCAATACCTGAAACAACATTTCCTGTTGGGTGAAGCGACCTGATGTTCGACAGCAAGACCTCAAAGTTGTGCAATACAGCTGCAACGTTTGTCAATGGTCTCCCACTTCTCTCTGACAGGTCATTTGCTCCAGTGTGGATCACAATAACATCAAAATAAGGCACAAGGTCCTCAATGTGTTCCCACAACTGGTGCACTTTTGACCCAGGAAAAGCCAGGGAATGGTAGTCATTCCCTTCACCTTCACATGTGTGCAGGTACTTAACCTGGCTGTGTCCAACGATAAGAAACATCTGTAATTAGAAAAATCTCATGTGAGTAGAAGTGAATGAAATATTATATACTGAAAAACATCAGAGTTGATTCACAATGGTGAAGCTATTTTACATGAATATCAATTTGGCTTCTACGATTGTGGACACTTCTACATTTAAATTATCCTATTAGAAGTTGCTACATCCCAGAAGTGTCTGTGATCTTATAAGACGAGACTGATTTCAAATATGTATGTGAAATATGTGATGGATAGAATGTTTGAATGTATAATAGAATATACACTTAAAATGAATTAAATACAAGATTTTAAAAATATTTATGGGTAAAACTGGAAAATTAATATTTATCTGAGCTCCGATGTAATTATTATACAACACAAGATAAAGGTGTCCAGAAGACCCAAAACTCAGTGTAGAGACAAGTTTCCACTTTGGAGAACTCACCTGTACCTTTCAAAAATGCAAGATGGATTAATTTCATTTAACAGTTTTTGTCGTGGAAAGTAGATTGTTTCAGTTAAGGCTTGAAAGTTGCTGTGAAATTAATTTGATCATAGAAGATGCAGGATAGAAAGGAAAGTGTGGAAAAAGCAACATATTACACACACAGGTTTCTGATCTGGTTGAATGTGAATATCTGTGCAACATAGTTAAAAACCAGGGTCCCCAATTTCCATGGTGCCTGAATTTTCAAAATTCACTTCTAAAAAAAAGTTTGAGTCGCTTATGGAAATTGCAATTACTTTTTTCATATAATGAGTGAAGCAGAGTTTTTTTAATTGTTGTGCGTTTTCTGTAGCATGTGTACCATTAAATCAGAATAACATACAATTAAATATTTATGCACGGTTGCTAGCCAAATTCTAAAATCTGCAGTGATATCATAGTGCCTGCCATACATTAGAATGTATTGCATAATTATTCATGCTGTAGTTGAGCCTTCATTAGGCCATTCCCCGGTTCGATCAACGCATGTTAAATTTTAAAGAAGCATTAAAACAAGCTAACGCTACATTAGCACATCGGGGCATTTCTACAACTTTCGCTAAGGCTAACAGACCTCTAATGTCGTCGTTAAATCTAAAGGCACTCTTTTGCTTCATTGAAGTTCTTAACAGCACGTTGTGTTGTCGGAAATAAGATGGCAAAATTGCATATGCCAGCTGTTGTGTTGAAAGGTTATACCAAACTGATTTGAACACATTATTTGCATACCGTCACAAAACGTACACTAGTTCGATTTCTTTCTACAGCAAAAATAATTTTCCCATTCCGTATTTCATATTATAAATTTGTACTGCAAATCAGAAATCACATGTAAGTTAAATGAGAAATATTGTATCAATGTACTTTTTAAAGTTTTGTCAATAATGGCATTGTGATCACACATTTTTCAAATTTTATTAATTTTGCCTGTCGAGCCAAAAATGTATGTTTATAGTTAATTATACGAACTTGAATTTTTTAAAATTCATATTGGGCTTCCACCTTCAATGCACTGTAACCATAAACACAAAACATCACATGACTTTTTAAAATAATGTAACCTCCTTTTACATATTTTAATTTGTATAAGGTAAAGTTATTTACCAAAATATTCGGTGTCGTCGTCCACAATGTTTTCCAGTCATGGCTTGTTGTGTTTATGCTTGTGTCTGCTTATAACTACCATTCCAATTTTATGTTTTTTTTTTTTTTTAAACTGAAAAATGTCAGAAAACTTAAGAGACAAAATTAAAATGAAGCAACTGTCCTAGAAATAGGCAATACACATCCTGTACTCTCATTTAATGTAAAATAAGTCTGTGACATTACACAATGTAGCCTGCAATGTTTGAAAATAGTAGGGAATTGTTCTTTCGAACTTTTCAAATTATTAACCACCTACTCCAATTAACATAATGGAAAAAATGATTTTGCAGTGAAGAGAATGCTCGACACAAATGTTCATTCTATATTGTGAATCACAGTGTGTGCAACCACAAGCGGCTAGCGACAGCTGTAGCAACCTGGAGATAAATGTTAAAAGCACCAAACCTGACCTGCCTAACCAAGTACAGAAATAAAGAAAACCTGCCTAACCTATTTACTTATTCAGCTCATAGCTGTACATAAGTACTGTACAATAAAACATGTTATTTAATATAACGTGAGTCTTAATATAATCACAAAATCAAAACAATTATTATGCAGCATACTGAAAATGGGCTGACTTAATAACAGTGCAAATGGAAATTAAATCATATTCCTAACAAACTCAAAGAGCACTTAAAAATTGAAAAAAATAATCATCTGTTACATGTACAAGATACATTTACGAACGACTACCATCTCATGATGTAATACAGATTACATATGTTGTTTTATTAAAAATAAAAGCTTGAGGTCCTAAGCAGTTTCAGGTATATAGTTTTGTGCATGGACATTGTAACATTTTGACATTGTGCAGTGACATAAAATACACTACCATCCATTCGGAAATTATTCCTTGTACATAAGTACAAGTGGTAATGATATTGTCTAAGAGTGCACTTCTTTTTTTTTACCAGTTATGATAAATCATATACACGATCAAATATAATATAAAAATATCATATTAATCAACTGTTCCATGTACAATGTACATGACTACCATTTCATCATATAATAAATAACCAAACATAATGTAAAGAACCGTACTACACATGTATGTTTCATTAAGGAAAAAAGCTTCAGGTCCTAAGCAGTTTCAGGTGTTGGCATTTCGTGCATGGACATCTTTAGACCTCTTTTGAAATGCCATTTTAATGTAATTAAATTTATCAACTTCGAACCGACTACCCTAACCTAGAACAGTAGTTTTTATTTATAGATTTATAATCTTGTATTGGCAGTCAGTAGGCACTCATTAAAACTTAAGTTACGAAATTACAACGTACCTGTTAACATTTTCGGTGTGCGGACCTAAATACCTAACATTCCTTTCTTAAACATATGTTTATGTGTTCACATTACTTTATTTATTGTTGTTCCTGTGATATCATATAAAAAAGTTCAAAACAAATGTTTCGGAAGAACGCGCTTACTGTCTACGGTGCAACCAATCAAAACTTTACATTTCTCATATCAAAGTATGAGAATAGCAAGGAATCAAAGCAAAATGCCTCTAACATGTCATTAGTTAATGGGCCTATAAAATCACTTGTGCGAACATTAAAAGTTTAACAGGCTGCTAAGATTACTAGTGATGTGTTAACTATCAGCTCATTAAGAATGCTTTCAGGATGGTTGAGCGAACCGGGCACATGTCTTTCATAGTCCATACCTTCGTATGTACAATGGATGCTGGACGAAATCCCTCGATGAGTCGTCCTGTTGGTGAGTCCTCTTCCAGTGGTCCCTCTATGCAGTTCCGGGGAGAAATCCTGCAACATGAAAAAACAATGTAATCCCAATCTCAACCAATAACATTAGGTCATGTTGTCAATGCCGATCTACAAGTTTTGGGCCCTTCCACAAAATATTACCACCCCTTACCATCCCTGCTATATAAAACACATGTACTTATGAAAGAACATGTGAAAGTTGTTGCTCTTATTAAGTTTATTCAGTGTGTACACACGCACACACACCTCTATAAAGATATAATTTAATTTGGCTTTTGTTATAAAGTGTTGCTTTTCTGCCACTTTTGGCTAATTGTGATGAGGATGAGTGATGATAGGATGAAAATGATGGAGTACTCACAAAGAACACCCATGCCCAGGCCAGGATTTGAACCAGTACTCTTGGCTTCATAACACACTGTACTAACTACTCCTCCATGAAGGTCGAAATACCTCTTGAGAGCCATGTAGAATTACATTGTATTGTAAACCTATTTGAGTATGTAACAGGCAAGGACTCCTCTAAAGGTTTCCTTATCCCCCCCCTTGCTCTGTTGGGTTTGACGGTTTATAGATCTGGCACTCCATCGTGTGCATTCCCCTTAGAAAAAACAGCTTTTTGTGTGAAATTGCACATGCAAAATTTTAATAAACAATAAACTCTTCGAGAATCATAAAAACAAGCACATACCTTCCTATGCACAATGGATGTTGGAATAGATCCCTCGACGAGTCTCCTGCAGTGTTCCGTCGTCTTCCAGCGGTACCTGTATGCAGTTCTGGAGAAAAAACCTGCAACATGAAAAAACACAATGTAATTCCATTCTCAATTAATAACTTTAGATTAATGTTGTGTATTAAAAAGCTCAGTTTAAAAGGTCACCACAGCAGGATTTGCAAAATCAATATTTACAAAGGAAAAGAAATGAAGCTCACATCAAAGACAGACCAATCAACGACAAGCAAGGGAACATATGTACCATATTTCTTTTAGTCACAGAGGTATCTTATGTGTAGCTATGGGGCAAGCAGCAGTCCATACTGGACAAAGCAATATAGGCTGCTCTTTAAAACAATTATAATTGAGACTTTAAAACCAATCTTGCTTGTGGGTCATATTTACTCGGTTTCCATCTTAATTAGTTAAAATATTTTCCTATGGTTACGTAGCAGTACTGAGAAATATGCCCAAGTTAGTAACAATTCAATTTACTTTGCAGAACAATCAAGTAAGCATTTGTAGGGATCATTGCAATGTTGAAGTCATATAATGGGTTTTTCAACATAAGGTTTGGCAAAACACAAGAGCTTAATCGGTACTAGTTTACTATCCTTCGGACAGATTTCTTCATTTCTACAGAAGAAACTACTTACCGTAATAAGTTCCTATAGTATTGTCTAACATCTGGAAGGTGTTTTGTGTGATGTGGGAATGTTTCATAGCGGAAATTCAACCATTGACGCATAGCCCCACCAACCATTTGTGGTAAGGTTAGGTTAGGTAGGGTCACAATAGTTAAAAATTGGTTTCGAAAAAAATATCCGTAGCCCCACACACCATTCTCGCATAGCCCCACGAACCATTGACACATAGACCCACAAACCATTTGCGGAAATGTACGTTCCTCAGTTACAAAAACACTTTTTTTTAAAAAAAAATGATCAAAAAAACGTGAATACACGTTAAAAAATGATCCGCGAAGCAGATAGGTAAGTAGAAATGTCAATAATTGGCGAAACTCAGAAGTTATAGGTGTCCGAAGGATAGTAAACATTTACTGTTGTGGTCATTCTAGACATTGTATTCACACAGAAAATGACAAGTGTAAAATGAAATAATTGCACAAGCAGAATTTCAGCCAATAAACTACAGCAGAATATAGGATTGTGGACAATTGGACAGCTCCAAAATGTGATCTGGAAAAAAAAAAAATCTAAAAATTCCCATATACCACAATTTATTCGGAATTTAGCAATCGGAACTTGGACCTTAGAAGCATGATAGCTTGAGAACTTTTTTTCCACAGCATAATTCCTGACTGAATGGCACTTTCAATGACTTAATCTGAACTAATCACATTATCCAAACTTCCAAATAATGCCCATAAATATAGATCCACTAAATGACCCTTCACTCCTAGTAAAACTTGCGAAAATTATCACACAACCTGTTTCCGGACCTGATCGACAAATAGCTGTACCCTTGACCCTCTGTACCCCCTTGAGAAACTGAAATATCTTACATGGTTGACGAAGATTTTGTTGTTTATGAACGTTTTCAGTTGATTTTAGCTCGCTGAAATGTGTTATTGTGAAGTAAAGTACGGTTGTTATCTTGTTACTTTAACGTGTAGCAGAACAGTCCAAAAGCTTTGCACAAGTGAATATAGCACCCAAAACGACTTTCCACAACAGCAGATATAATTTTGCATAGTTAGGTTAGGATTGCAAGGTTTGGTACTGACAAGTTATTTTTGACGTGTTCTTACGCTATTTTACTGTGCATACCACCAGTTCTTACTAACAAAAAGCGGCGAAAGTACTCTGAAATTGCAGGTTTTAACTTACGTGGGCCATACTTTGGGGTCAAATATCTCCATTATTTGCTTCTTCCGTGCTGGAACCAAATTTATATTACGTAAAACATCGAAATCTATAGATTAAAAACAAATTCAACATAATTCTCGAGGGAGTACAGTGGGTCAACGACCCCCAAAGAGCTACCTATTAAATATGGTATGGGAGAAATATCGAACAACTGACAAAAAATACCATGCATAATTCAAGCGTTGAATTAAAAATTAACAACGGAATGAAATTAATCGACAATGCATCTGAAAAGTGAGAGAAAAAAGCAAAAATAAGACCGCCTTTGAAGTCTGGAATAGCCATTACTGAACGATACCTCGTACAAGCTATGCAACTAGGTAAATACACGTTTCCTTGTTCCCGAAATTTTAATCCGGGTACTATGAAAATTGGTTTTGAAAACTGCCAACAAAGAGATACAACAAAAAAACGACAAAAAATCTGGGATGGAGGGTTGTATCGCAGGTCAAGCCAACCATCGTTTTTAATTGTAATGGGCTTTTAATAACCCATCGAACATTTATGAGTATAATATACGCCGCAATAAAGCCGTAGAGGAACGTTTTACGCAAGAATTCTGTATCTATAAATAATCTGAATTTGAAAGACATCACGATACTGAGATTGCAATTCTCGCATATATGCCAATCCTGACGTGCATGGATTGATTAATTTAATACGAATTTGGCACACACACACACACACATATGCATTTCGAAAGCATAACGAAGCTTGTACTTACAATATATAGCTGAAACTACTGCTAAATAAGGTCTTCTATGACACCAAGAAATGCAGCTTCCTTTCACAAACACGAAAAGAAAGAACAATATGGGTACGTTTAAACTTTCCTCCGCACTCCTTATCCAATGAAAAGATTAGTTAGTAGTGACGTCATTACAGTTACACAACGTCACCACTGCGGCCATGTTCCCATCGATGACGTCACGACATTGTTTACTTCCGGTTTTAGGGGTGTAGCAGGAACGTCTACGTTATTATTTTGTAAACTATTATGTTAAAAATACATACAGATATCCTTCTCGCTTTGATTTGCTCTTAACTCAACTAGCACTATAGTTTGTTATATCTCCTGTTTACAGTACGAAAGTGACTTTTTTTGTACACACTACACACAATGTCCACCGTTGTTACATTAATATATATATTTTTAATGCATACACGCATGTTTGTTGTTTATCAATTCGGCATTATCCATTCAATTGTTTTTTTGTGTTGGTGTGACGTCACATCCGCAAAATCAGCCAATCGGAGAGGGGAATCAAATCACCTATGCTGAACTGAGTGGGATTGGCATATATGCCCACTGTACTTATTCTAACTCGTTGGCCCCACACTTATTATGAGTAAAGATTTTTTAACAAATTGTCCTATACCGCGTGTTAAAGGCTTTGATTGGCAAAATTGTACTTATTTTACAACGGAAACTGAATCTAAATGTTTTACTTGAAGTACATTGTGCGAAATCTTACATATATAGAAAGATTATCAATTTACACAATCGAAAAATGTGTTAATTTCATCGAGTATCCGTAGCACGGGACTAATTGCAAGACTTGGATATTTTGTTTCTCACCTTCACGTGGTCCTGGTGAGAGCAAACTGTTTACATGTGTCGAATTCTCGAAGACTGTTAAGTATTTATTTAATTGTTTTTGGTTCGTGAACGTACAAAGTTGAGATGTTAAGAAGACAAGCACGTCTGAGAAGGGAATATTTGTATCGCAAATCTCTAGAAGACGCAAAGAAGAACATTCAAGAGAAAAAGGAGAAATTGAAACGATCCTTGGAAGAAAATGCACCAATTCATTCAGATATAAGGAAGGATGCATTGTCTCTACAGAAGAAGCTGGAATGGGAGGATCAAGGGCCGGAACGAGCAGTAGCTTTAGGAGGAGAGACTGGCGGCGGTGGTGAAACGCACGAAGATGACGAGTATCGGTGGGCAGGTGTTGAAGATCCAAAAATTTTGATTACCACATCTCGAGATCCATCATCAAGATTGAGGGCGTTTGTGAAAGAGTTACGACTTTTGTTTCCAAATGCTCAAAGAATGAACAGAGGAGGTTTTCAAATGGCAGAATTAATCAATGCATGCAGGGCAAATAATGTAACTGATTTCATACTGGTGCACGAACATAGAGGAGAACCAGATACGCTGATAATATGTCATCTACCTTACGGACCAACAGCCTATTTCACAATGTCTGATATTGTTATGCGCCATGATATACCAGACATCGGTAAGATGTCAGAACAGTTTCCTCATCTAATATTTCATAATTTTAAGACACCTCTGGGACAAAGAGTGATGAGTATTCTAAAGTATCTTTTCCCAGTGCCCAAGGAGGATAGTCGGCGAATTATGACATTCGCTAATCACGACGATTACATATCCTTCCGACACCACACATTCAAAAAGGTCAGTGGAAAGGAAATAGAACTCTCAGAAGTAGGACCCAGATTTCAATTAAAACTATTTGAAATCAAATTGGGAACATTAGACACTGTTGATGCAGCTGATACAGAGTGGGTTTCCAGACCATATATGAACACTACGAAGAAGAGGAGGTTTTTGTCAGATGATGATGGTTGGGTTCAGGATGATGACTGATTGTGTGGCAGGTATTGGCAAAATACTATCATACAAGTGAATTCTTTGATAGCTCAATTGTACCTGTTTAAGATCCCCATGTTTGTGGTTATTCATGAATTGTCATTTGAAGTGATGGAATATAGAATTTCAGCGTAATGTTGGAGATTTTACTTTTGATCACAATATGCCCACAGTATTTTTATTCTGTAACAGTACCTGAATATTAGATTTGCATTAATAGAAATTACACACGAACATATAAAGTGAGGTACTAATTTACTATACCAGAGACACCTATTAATGCTTTATTTTGCAATTTTTTACATTGCTAACATACTATTCTGCATTGTGGAACATTTCTTTAGGTGAAATAATGAATTTCTAACGAAAATAATGTATATTTCTTACAATAACGAGTACTTACTGTTGTTCCTTATTTCCCACAAATCTTCCATGGGCAGCCCCAAAAACCATTGATGTTAGCCCAAAAATTCACGATAGCCCCACGAACCATCACGGGGACGAGGTATGCCTACTAGGTTAGGTTAGGTTCGGTTCCATTAGCACTCCTTTCGTTTAATTTAGCATATACGGACAATACGAGAGCGTATTGTGCTCTCGTGCAGAAAGCAAATGGCGGCAGCAGCAATAGCACGTCGGAAATAGATTTTCGTAGAAAACCACATGCATTCGCATTAAAATGGATCAAAACTACATTCCCGAACATCAACAACGCTACAGAAAATGATTTACGTAAGTACTTTCTCCTGTAAATTTGAAGAAATCTGTCTCCAGTATAGTAAAGTGTTACCTAAAGTGATTTTACAGAAACATACTTTGCTAGGTTTGTTATGTATAAAAGTAGGAAATATTGAAGGGGCCGTTGACCCACTGTTCCCCCTCAAGAATTACGTTGAATATTTTCTTAATGGCAGATTTTGATGTTTTATGTAATATTCGATTGCTCCCAGCGTGCGGAAAAAACAAATAACAGATATTTCTTTCCAAAGTAAGTAAAAACCACAGTAAATGTCTGTTATATTGGAGACACATTTCTATCTGATATTTTCAGTTTTAAATGGTTCGTACTTACCAATTGTGTATTGAGGAACATAGTTGAAGGTGCCATTATGCTTTTTACACGAAAATAACTTCGATTTTTCACATTATGAGTAATTCTTTTGGTTTCTCTCTTCCGTTGCGGAACATACAATATGGCACGCACAGCTGTGGATCATCGCGCGTTGTGCTTGTGTTTTGTCGATTTGGAGTGGGTATGCAGTGTTGCAATCTTCTTAACCGAAAAATATTTACTTTCATGTTCATTATGTCATCACAAACCATTGTCGGATAGCCCAAAAAACCATTGACAATAGCCCCAAAAATCTTTCACGATAGCCCCACGAACCATTTCCGGGAAGGTTAGGTTAGGTAAGCATAGTTAAAAAAATAACAAAATTCTGGTAAAAAAAAAGGCACGTTTGGAAACACTGGCGAGACCACGTGCTTTTCGATGCTCGCGCCATCTGCAAGTAGGGAAACAATGGCATAATGTTGTCGCTTTGCACAAAATGCAAGTTTATTATATCAAAAGTGCTTATTTCTTGTTGTGCAGCATTCTACGGTGAGAAAATACCTCCATGAACTTTCAAAATACTACAGAAACTCATTTCCGTAAGTAGTTTCTTCTGTAAAAATGAAGAAATGTGTCTCCGATATAACTGACATTTACCAAAACTGCTATGTCCGAGTACTTTTCGCCGCCTTTTATTACTAAAAACTCGTTGTACACACTCTAGTAGCTAAAGAACATGTTCAAGAGATCACACCATCAAACTTAGCACTCCTAACTGAACAAAAATTTCAAAACTTGCTATCAGCACCAAACCTAACGATGTAAAATTATAAACACCAATAAATCTAACACTCCTATCGATAATTTCACTTCTATTTTGGTTTTGTAAGTTTTCGGTCATTCATGCTTCATTTACTCTATTTTATAATACATTTATGAAACGATAGGCAATGTCCCATCTGCTACTCTTGTGGAATGTCATGTTGGATGTTACATTCACTTGTGCGAAGCCCTCACGCTGTTCTGATTCACGCTACGGTAACGGCATACTTTACTTCACAATATCACAACTCTACAAGCTAACAAAACAACTAAAACACTCATAAACAACGTAATCTTCATAAACTATGCAAAATATTTCACATTCTTGAAAGGGTACATAGGTTCAACAATTCCTCTTGAAGCTCCAAATCAAATATTGTTATCAGTCAGAAGTTTAGAAGACTGGAAATAACTGGTAAAATGTAAAATTATATGAACACCCTCCTAATAAACGGTATAAAGGTAAGTAGGTAACAGTTCCAAATGATTAATGACTTTGTTCTTTGTTAAAGTACTTTGTTCAGAAAGGAAGACTAAACTTATTAGGTCTGTATTAACAACTGTAGCTACATTACAAGATCAATGAAGTAACAATTCTTAAGAAATCATGGTGCGACACACTAATGAATATCAAATATCTCTCCCAAAATATTTGTTTCATTTGCTGCAACGATAGACTGTTAGGTCCAAGTTCCCAAGATTTTGTTCAATATATGCTTTCGTAGTTAGGTTAGGCAGACCAGGTTTGGTTCTCTTAGCATTAAAATAAATCCCTAAATGCCTTCTACTAAGGTTCCGATTTACTTCTACATTAATTCCCACTAGCCTACGATACTTACAGTCGCTTGTCAATGGAAAATACATTGTCCATGAGAAGTGCACTTGTGTAAGGTAATTTTTAAGTTGTTTTTTCAACATAAGTAACTTTTTTTTAAAAAAATTCAAAGAGTGCTCATTAATTTAAGGAAGGTTCAAATTTTGTGTGACAATGATTGCCAAAATTCTATGATAATTAGTCTTCTTGCTAGGAGAATTTGGAAAAAGAAACAAAACAATCGGAACCATTACAAGTAACAGTTTCATACATTGGAGACACATGTCTTCAATTTTACACAAGGAACTACTTACGGAAATGAGTTTCTCCAAGGTTTACGTTCGTCGAGGTATTTTCTTTCATTGTGGAATATATTTGACCGGGAAATCATGTATTTTTCAAGAGAAATATCTCACCGATGCACAATTGCCATTGCTTTCATTTGCTTGCCCTACGACAACCGGATGCTACCTACGTTTGATGATGTAAGCCCGTCAATGGTTCAACTCCCTTTTTTTTTTTTTTTTTTTTATACTATGCTTTCCTAACGTAACCAAACCTAACCTTATCGGAAATGGTTCGTGGGGCTATCGGTCGGTCACCTACCGTGCATAATGGTTCGTGGGGCTATCCGTCAGCTACCTGTGCATAATGTATAATTTGCACCGGTGACTAACACGGTAGTAGGTATTTTTCGGTGAAGAAGGTTGAAACACTGCATACCCACAACATGAGTCAAGATTTGCCCGCCATATTGTGTGTTCCGGAAGCGAAGAAAATAATTAAAAAAAAAGCACTCACAATGTGAAAAATTGCGTTTGTTTTCGTGTAAAAAGCATAATGGCGCCTTGAACTATGTTCCGCAATACACAATTGGTAAGTACGAACCATGCAAAACACAAAATATCCGATTTTAATGTGTCTCCGATCTATGAAACTGGTACCCCATTGTTAATTTAGGTCTTTATGAAATAATATTCATATGCTTCTGTCGTATGTTCACATATGGTGACTTGAAATTCATGCCGTTTTGAAGGTGGTTAGCAGTGGCTAAATCAGTTTTATATGAACAAATGGATACCAGTTCCAAACGTTAAATGATTTTTTGCATGTTTTAGAGGAATTTGAATTATTGTTTTACGTCCACTTTCTGCACAGATAGGCTAATCGGGTCTGGACCTACAGTTTAAAGTGGAATCCGAACCACGGTGTAATGTGGCTCCATGAGGTATCAGGTTTTATTGGAACATTAGGAAGTGGTTTAGAATACTGGAAACGATCGTGGAGGGAAGTTCTAGACTTTGCTGGAGAAATTATAATTTGAAAAATAGCTCATGCAACATCCATACTTTGCAGTGAGCAGCTGTTCTTAGGCTCTGTCCGAAAGGTACAAAGCACGTACTTGAAGCATGGTCTTAGCGGAAGTGACGTCAGCGAGTACAGTTCGAAAGCGCCAAGAACAGAAGTACGCAAGTGCACAGCTTGCAGTACAGACGGGAGCTGACTAAGTCACGTGATTTCCACACTCGATGTTCATTTGTTTAAAGTCACGGAGGTAGAAAACCAGCAACACAGGTTAAATATACGTTATGGGCCAGCAAGTTGTTAGTTAAAGTTCTTATAATGTGTACAAATGTATGTGTACGAACATTTGAAAATGCTATGTGATTTCTATGGTGAAAAACAAGTGTTTAAACCATGGGGAAAACAACGAGTACTAAGTTTTATCTACTGATCGTATTTGGCACCTGCAGTCGAAGTGCAATTCGAAAGATTTTCATTTCCAGGCAACGACTTGAAGACCACACTCTCAAGACCATACTCGGAGGATGTACGGTCTTGCACCTTTCGGACACGGCCTTAGTTTATAGTTATGTGATTCCAGCAGATTTTCATGCGACGCTCGGAGGAGGATTTGTACTTGCAACCAAATATTTTGTAATCAGGTGTTGGAAGCATTTATGATCATTTTAATGCTAAGAGTCCTAAACTTGACACATTTAACCTAACAACAAAAGCATTTAGGATGTGTTATTAATGCTAAGTGCCCTATACCTGACCTGCCTAATCTAACAAAGCATTTATGGACGTAATAGCCCTTCACACCCCATGCATGAAAACTAAATGGAAGCACACACTAAGTAATCACTAAAACTCTGAAGTATGTGTTAACAGATATAAATAGAAATTGAACCATGTAAAAAATGCATCTACCATGATTACAGTAACCCCCGACTTATGTAAATTTGCAGTTACATAACTGTATGTAGCTGTCACAAGTAGAGTTTAAAAAGGCTGGCTTTTTTGAATGGATGTTTTTTCTCGATAAAAACCAGCTTTTTTTAAAAAGAAAACCAGGAAATTTTGGCTTTTTTTACCAATTACACCTAACCTATTCCTTTTGAAGTTACTGTTATGAGTAGGGAGCGGAAGTTGATGAAATGTCATCTTTTTTCTGACATTTCGGACACGATACCCATTAAATATAGACAATATTACACTTTGTCTAGAACCCAAAAAAGGTAATTATAAAGTGCATTTTTTGATAATTTTCGGCATTTTCCCGTCACTTTTTGCGATATTCGGTGTGTTGTTTCGTCATATTTTGTCACTTCTTTCGTTTTGGTAATATTCTTGAGTTTTTTCACCAAGGTGAACATAGGCCTATATATATCTCGAAGGATTTATTTTTCTTTAGAGTCCCACAGAAACGCACCACACTACAAAACATCACCAGGCAAAGCTGCGGTAAATTAATGCACTTTACACCAATTCATTCAGTGCATACGACTTTTTCATTAAATTGTTTTAAAATTATTCGGTTGTTTCCATTGGAAATCCTCATTGCATATTTTGATTGAATGTGAATTTGGTGCCTTTTTTTTAAAAGCAAGATTGAATTTAGTTTAATTTTCTTTTCATTTCAATTTTTAACAATTTAATGGTCATTTTTTCCCATTTTTTATCCTTACTGTGCATAAAAGTGCACTTAAAACACCAACTCAATTTGACAAGCCTACCGAAATATGAAGATAACACTTGGAAAGAACCCCCATTCAAAAAAGCCATCTTTTCTGAAAAACTGTTTATGTCTAGCTACAAATTTCTTATTGTAAATTGTATTTTATATTTAGAAATCACTGTATTTTACAGTAGGGAGATAAACTAAAACTATGGAACAGGAAAAATACTACCAATTCTTGTAAAAAAAGCCACGGAAAAAAACCCTGTTTTTTTTTCCGACCACTTCCAACTCTATAGTGGAACTATAAGCAAAAAAACCTGCGCAGACCCGCAACTCCTGTGTACCGTACTCCCGTGAGGAGAGGAGCATGGTCCAAGTATTGTTACAGATAAAAATATATAAATGACTTACGTGAGTGAGTAGAAATGGTTCAAAACGACGTTTCGGAAGTCTGTACTACTTCCTTCATCAGGTAAATAAAAAAAAAACTTTAGGTGCCAAACATGATACTGTGTTGTCAAATCGTAAGTTGAGGATTCAGGTTCACACAATAAGTTTTTACCTTTTTTATACTCAATTTGAATCCTCAACTTACGATTTGACAACACAGTACCATGTTTGGCACCTAAAGTTTTTTATTTTATTTACCTGATGAAGGAAGTAGACTTCCGAAACGTCGTTTTGAACCATTTCTACTCACTCACGTAAGTCATTTATATATTTTTATCTGTATTGTTAGTGAGTAAAACGCACCATTGTAAAATGTTTGTATATTCTTGTATATATTTTTCATACTTTTATAGTTTATATCCGAATAAATACTGCTGCATGATGTTTCATTTATAAAATAATACTGTGTAAATAATATACACATTTATATATACTTACACACATATAATAATAATAGGGCCAAAGGGGGAGAAGGCGCACATCACTGATATTAAGGTATATAGAATATAGGAAGACCAATTGCCTAAGTTTTAATTGTGTGTTTATTTTTAAAAGTTTCACAGGAAGATGATGAATACTGGAAATTAGTATTTTGTGAGAAATTTATGTTGTGGAAAGTAGCTTGAAGAAGTGATTGTAAAGTGTTTTTTGTGCATGGAAAATGTTGCATACACCTGCTGGCGAAGCAGGAGTCAAAATACAAAGGTACTGAAACCTTACAGCCTGAACATAGCAGTACCAGGTAAAAAAAGGCACTGAACAAACCCGTGCAAGCATATAGGAGTGCATATTGTAGGTTAGTCGGGTGTTACTCACAAATCCAAAATATAAAAAAGGAAAGTTAAAACTTGTACTTACGAATGTGAGTATATACTCATATTCGTAAGTACAATTTTTAACTTTCCTTTTTTATATATAGGAGTGAAATGTAAAAAAAAAAAAAAAATATATCTGCGCAAAACAGTAAGCAGAGTTGCTACAATTTTTTGATTATGAAATTTCCTGACATCCAGGTTTTCCAGTTCAAAAGTGAAATTTTTCCAAACATGTTTGTCATCATGATTTTTGCTTTTAAACCTTGTGTTTTTGAATTAAATATATAATCTGTTAATTATTATAAATATTCACTTTCAAAACTTTTTTTTTTTTTTTTAGCAAATTTTATTCTATGTACACAAGAACACATGAAAGTTTGAAGAGTAAAATGCAAAATTACAATCTGCATCAAATGTATAGGGTGCTACAATCATGTGCATCTAGCCTTCAGGCTAAGGTAAAACAGGTACATTATTTCATCATAACAGATCTCTACAATATAAAAACGACGGAAAAAGTTCATAAACCATACACAACTTTTCATTTTCCGGCTGATTTTGTCTCGTAGAAAATGCTGCTTTTTTGCTTACATTTATAAGTACAAAAGCATCTGGAGAAAATTTTGTTGCATTTAGGAATTCTATAGGAAATGCCAACGAGACAGATCTATACAATAATAGACGATAACCTCATCTTCACCAACCTTTCCGATAATTATGATCATATTGTCTGTCAATGTACTTTAGTTATCAATCAGATATCTGGGCTGCAAGTTCTACTTTGATATTCTTTCTAATATAAAAAAAGGTAAAGTTATCCCCTGTGCTTAGCACATGCCATGAAGGCGTATAGGGGGTGTGGGGGTAATGCCCCACACTTTCTTGATCCGATCGTGAGTGGGGGTGATAATATCTAGTATTATACAAAATAAAATTTATTACAGAAATTCGAAGGAACCATAATTTTGCACAAGACAGAATCATAAGAACGAAAGAAACAAGTTTCTATACTGAATTTTTTTTGGGAGTGGAATCAGAAGTGGAAGTTAACTGCTTGTTCATTTTGGAACTTTTTCTCTTGAAGACTCCAAAATGCATGTAAATTCCAGATGATCTGCAAAATTCCCTGACATTTCCCTGTTTTTCAGGTTTTCCAGATTATAATCCTCTACGTCTCTTGTTTCCCCTTTAATACCAAAGAAGTGAGACGAGGATTGTCTTATCGGCGCAGTGGATGATCATATATTAGGTACTTAAAGTATACAATTTAGACTTAATATTCGTTAACCCAATATTTATTACAAAACATATTAGTACTTATACTTTCCAAATACAATTAATTCAACAGAAATGTCTATGGATTATCTCCCAGTTAACCTAGTTTAATTTGTCCCATTTGATAGTCAGCAGTCAGTAAGTAAAGGCTACAAGAGTCAGAGCAAATCGCAACCCAGCCCAAAACCCCCCACAGCCAACATGACCCGGAGCAATCCACCTAAAAAATCTAAACTAAAACAATTTCCTTTTCTTGCACTTTTAAGAACTCAAAATAAATCAATAGACTTTAGGTAAATTACACCCGGCCATGAGGGCCTATAAAGGGCGATAGACCGTAATGCAATATACTCAGCCTGTCCAGCCAGTGTCCAGTACGTCAGAAGTCTCTCGTAGTCGGCAAGGATCTCCCACGCTAAACTTCTCGCTCGACCAGCGCAGAAGCCCAGCCAATGGCAGAACCTTCCAGAATCACCTGTCTGTTGAGTCTCCATCCGTCATTCATGAGCAATATTACACTATGGGCTTACAAAACAACCTCTCCCCCAAAAATTACAATTTTCTAGCACATAGTGTACTACTAGTTACACATATCCTTTTAGAATTCCCATTACAAACATACTCTTCTTACATAACCAAGTTTCAAGCTTTAGAGCGAGGTTTCGTAATAGTTATAGGGGTTTGCGCATGTCATCCCTCCAACTCCATCGCCTGTAAATATTGAAAAAGAAAAGGAAAACAAACTGGTACCAGTACAAGTTTACAAACATAAACCATTCATTCTTACTATAATACAGGCAACCTACACCAAATCTACAATAATTTACATTTATATAATGGGAGAATCCTTAATTAACCTTACATAGTCAGAGATCTTGTCGATCCATGTATAAAATTACCTATTATTGCCTCTCCTGGGCTCCAAATATCTTTTCAATTTATGTATATGTACTTTGGAACATACCTTGTCATCATCAACTTTCTTAACCAGAACTGAATTCTCTGTTAGAAATTTACTTATAAAATATGGACCCTCGTACATATTAGAAAGACTTTTAGTTATCTTGTCCTCTAAGGAAGATTTAATCTTAGTCCTAACTAATACTTTGTCATTGACTTGAAACGTTATGGGTGCATATCGCTTCTTATACAATTGTTTTCTCTTTTCCCATTCCCTTTGCATATTTCTGATAGCATTTTTCCATTTATCTTGCAAATTACCATCTGCTACATTAAAATCCATATCAGATAATTGCCATTGGACTTCCAATGGATCCCATAATTGTCGTCCCAAAAACAATTCCGACGGAGTATACTTCAATGTATGATGGTATGAACAATTTAAACTATACTGTATCTTTTTCAAACCTTCATGCCATTTAGTTTGATCTGCTGAATAATAACATCTCAAGGCAGTTTTCAAAGTACGTATGTATCTTTCACTTAAATTGGCCTGAGGATTGCCAACAGATAATCTAATATGCTGAATTCCATGGTTAAATAAATAACTGGTAAATGCATCTGATACAAAATATGACGCATTGTCTGATACAATCTCATAACAATAGCCATAAGTCATAAAAATATGATCTAATTTATCAATCAATACCTTTGAACTCAATTTCCTAATTGGCTCAAATACACAAAATTTTGATGCTCCATCTACCAGAACAAAAATATATTTATAACCATTAGATACAGGTAATGGTCCACAAATATCTATGTACAACCTTTTCATAGGAATTGTTACAATTTCAGATGTTAATATATTTTCAGGGGTTGTGTTTTTACACTTAGCTCGTTGACATACATCACAAGATTGAACTAAATCCTTAACATCCTGAGACATATGTTCCCAAGTAACGTGTCTCTGTAGACGCTTAAGTGTTTTCAACCAATTACCATGAGATCCTGTTCGCATATTAGTGTGATAATATAATATTAAAGGATGTTTCAAATTATCTGGTACACATATCCTATAAGGAAAATTCTTGGCTTTAGTTCTTTTGTATAAGAAACCTCGATGCAATTTATAATTTGGGAAATTTATACCTTGCTCCATTTGTCTCATAATATTGGCCAATTCCTGATCTTTCAACATTTCTTTCTTCAAGGTATCGGCATGAAATGGGTTTACCAACATGGCCAAATTAACATTACTAACATAATCAGAATCTAATTCTTCCGTGTGATAATCTCTCCAATCATACATACGAGATAATAAATCAGAAGTCACATTTTGCTTAGACGGTATGTGCACCACTTCAAACTTATAACAAGAGAGTTTCTCCATCCATCTCGCATATTTGGAATATTTCCTAGATTGTTTAACCATATAACTAAGGCTCATATTATCTAATTGAATAATAAAAGGCTGAATTTTCAAACAGTATTCAAAACGTGATATGGCTTGCATTAAACTTATAAGTTCAATTTCATAAATTGTTCGTTTTCTATCAACTTCTTTTAATCTTTTAGAAAAGAACGCCACTGGTCTCAGATTATTATTTTCATCAGCTTGTAAAAGACAAGAGCCGAATCCTCTCAAGGACCCATCACATTGAATAACAAACGGTTTATTTAAGTCAGGCAATTTCAAAATTACATGTTCTCTAAATAGAGTTTTAATTTTTTCTAGTGCCTCTTGTTGCCTAGAACCCCAATAAAATTTTATTTTGGGTGTTCGAATTTCATTTAAGGGAGCTACCACAGTAGAATACTCTGGAATAAATTTAGAATAAAAATTTAAGGTACCCAATAATCTTAATAATCCTTTTAAATTTCTCGGCGAAGGGAGATTTTGAATAGCTTCAATTCTGTCTGGATCCATTTCACAATTTCCTTGCCCCACAATAAATCCCAAGAATTTTATTCTCCTTTTCAAAAAACAACTTTTATTGGGGGAAATCGTTAACCCATATTCACGTAATCTCTGCAGTACTAAACGTAAATGTTCCAGATGTTCTTTCTCATTAGCACTATGAACAATTATGTCATCACAAAATAAATGTAAAAACCTTCCCTTATAATCATGAAAAACTTGGTTCATAACTCGTGACATGCAACTTGGCCCAATACTAATGCCAAATGGAATGACCTTATATCTATACTGATTATTAGGAGTTACAAAGGCTGTTACATCTCTACTAGATTCATCCAAGTTTACTTGGTTGAACGCTCTTTTCAAATCAATAACGGAAAATACCTTCCCCTGACTCAATTGAGCCATAGTTTCTTCCATATTAGCCACTGGGTGCGCATCATAGATTATTTTCTTATTCACTGCAGAATAATCACAAATAAGTCTTTTAGTCCCCCCTGAAGAAGGAATTACAAAGCAAGGTGCTGCGTACGGTGACGAAGATGCTTCAATAATGTTTTGTTCTAATAATTCAGTAATCACTCCATCTAGTTCCTGTTGTTTAGATGGTGGAACAAAATATGGACTCCGATGTACAGGAACATTATCGTATAATTTAATTTTATACGAAAAGTTCTTTAAACGTCCTAGCTTAGAAGTAATAACATCAGAAAATTCACTTTTCAACTTACATAACTGTTGTTCAGTATCCTCTAATGTAAACTGTCCAAAAGATACGCCAGAAACATCAGAAGCTCTGGATTCGAGTCCACGCCTTCTCTCTCGTGGCCTCCACGAAGTCCTGGACTGGCTCCGAAAGGAGTTCTCACCATTGTTTACATTTCTGACGAAGTTTTCCTGGTTCGCACCTGCTGCAAAGCTACATGTTGACCTTGGTCAGTTCTCGTGCGCTGATAAGACCGAGCTCTGACTCCTCGGCCTGTGCTGGCTGAACCCTGGGCAGGAGAACGTACAGGAAATGAAGGACGATCTTGTCTTTGTCTTTGACCTATATTCTGTAAAACACGAAAATTTTTGCATAAGCTTTCAGATGTCCATTTAATAGGGATTTTCTCATCACTTCCGGAAAAACCAACAATTTGTTCTAAATAGTTAATCACCATGTGGCACTGTTTCTGAAATCTCACACCAAGCACTAAGTCTAGAGGCATGTTTTTGCAAACATGAAAAGTTGTGGTCCACGATAAATTTCCAAGACCAACATTTAACATAACTCCTTTATTAATATTCATAAGGTTGTTGTTACCAACTATCACTTGCATATCCAAATCCCATTCTCGAACATTTCCCCTAGTCTTTATTCGATCTAAGAGACTTTCACTAATTAAACTATATGTTGACGCAGAATCTAAACAGGCCAATAAATTCAGATTATTGATTTTACAATCAACAAACACAGCAGTCACATTAGTTTCACCACCTTGTCTGGGGGGTCCTATGTCACTACGCAATCCTTGCAAAGCAAATTGAGCACCTCTCACATGCATCGGACACCATCGCTCAAAATGATCACTTGCTGAACATTTACGACAAGATTTGGGCGTATAGTCTTTGAATGCAGGACCTTTAGCCTTGAATTGTCGTTCGATATTAGGCAATCCCCAAAAATCTTTGGACAAATAAGAAAGTTTTTCTAAAACTTTCAACTCGTTCTGTAAGTCATTTAAAGTAGTAGGTATCCCCATTAGATACAATTTTTGGGAATACTGAGGTTTAAGTCTATCAACAAGATAACTTACAAAAGTACATTCATCCATATCATACTGTAAAATCTTAGCAGCTCGAACTCTACTTTCTAAATACTCTAAGGGAGTTTCATTATCTCTTTGATTACCCAGTACATATTTATTACATAAATACTGTCTCCCAATAGAAGTTGCATACTTATTTAAGATCATTTGAAATACATAATTCCAAGGGATATTTTCAATTATACATTTCATCCATAATTTACCCATTTCAGTATTTAATTTTGGTAAAACTGCGAGCATAATCTCGTGAGAAGGAAACATTTTTCTGTCTTTAATACCCTGCAATACATACAGAAATCTATACAGGCTTTCAGCATTAATTTCGTTAACTATAGGTACAGTAGCGATTAATTGAGTCAAATTTTCTTTGGCCATTTCCATATTTAACTTTCTCAAATCGGACCTATTATATAATACTCGTTCGTCTTCATCAGACGACGACGAACTTTCCAAAGGCTTACTTGGGCGTTTATTCACCCACCGGGGTTTACAAGGGATTTTTACGTACGTTTCTACATCTTCCCCCTCCCTTTGTCGTCCTTGGGCATTTTCTGGGGTGTGTGGTAAGGGTCCTACAAATTCATTTAACAACTGCGAAGCAGAATGTTCTCTATGGGTTGAAGAAAGTGGGGGAAAAGGCGGACCAAAATTCCTCCCATCCACTGTTCCCGTAATATCTACAGTATAATAATTCCGGGAGGTAGCCATAGTACCGCACCATTTACAGTCTAACCAAACTAGAAATATTGATATATTGATAGCCAAATGTACATAAGTACCAGAGACAGAACCAGCATGAAACCATGCTCTGCTCTTATAATCCTCTACGTCTCTTGTTTCCCCTTTAATACCAAAGAAGTGAGACGAGGATTGTCTTATCGGCGCAGTGGATGATCATATATTAGGTACTTAAAGTATACAATTTAGACTTAATATTCGTTAACCCAATATTTATTACAAAACCTATTAGTACTTATACTTTCCAAATACAATTAATTCAACAGAAATGTCTATGGATTATCTCCCAGTTAACCTAGTTTAATTTGTCCCATTTGATAGTCAGCAGTCAGTAAGTAAAGGCTACACGAGTCAGAGCAAATCGCAACCCAGCCCAAAACCCCCCACAGCCAACATGACCCGGAGCAATCCACCTAAAAAATCTAAACTAAAACAATTTCCTTTTCTTGCACTTTTAAGAACTCAAAATAAATCAATAGACTTTAGGTAAATTACACCCGGCCATGAGGGCCTATAAAGGGTGATAGACCGTAATGCAATATACTCAGCCTGTCCAGCCAGTGTCCAGTACGTCAGAAGTCTCTCGTAGTCGGCAAGGATCTCCCACGCTAAACTTCTCGCTCGACCAGCGCAGAAGCCCAGCCAATGGCAGAACCTTCCAGAATCACCTGTCTGTTGAGTCTCCATCCGTCATTCATGAGCAATATTACACTATGGGCTTACAAGATGCGTAGGAACCCTGAGTGAGTCTGTGGTAGAAAGAGCTAAAAGTTATTCAGGTGCCATTTTTTTTTCCAATTACAGGTTTAGAAAGCCATGGATCTAACGAACATAAGGCTACACATTTAGAAATATGATCTTAAAACATTTAATTTATTAATTAATATAAGATTGGATTGTAATTAATTAATTCTTGCACCAGAGTGGCATTCCTAAATAAGGCTTAACTGGTAAAAGCTTAAATAACTATGTAATACATTCTAATATTGCTGACTACCATGCAAAAATTTGGCTAGCAAGAGTGAAAAGAATTATAATGGTATGTTTATTATTCTGATTCAAGATACATGTAACAAGGAAGAAAAAAAAATTGAAAAAAAGGTCATGTAAATTTCCCTTAAGCAAACTTAAAATTTTAATATTTTTTTGCACCAAATTTGAAAATTCAGTGACCGGGTGCCCTGTATTTCTACCCTTGCAATAAGTAATCAGAAAACCTGCTCGGAATGTGCTTAAATGTGTATATGTATATGCAAAATCATATCAAAATTATGCAGTTAGTACTAGGAAATTTACATTGAAAAATAATAGTAGTACATCTGCACAGGTATCATTTAGCCGACATGTTGCAGAATTAAATTTTCTTGATGTATTCCATATTTTGTGTTTGTGTAAAAAATATAATTTTCACAATGAAAATGTTGGTAGGTTAGGCAGGTTCAATTATGGTACCATGGTATTGCACTTTGAAGTTTATTTTTATTCTACACTAATTTTGTGTGTAAAACTGAATTTTGTGATAACATAAGCAAGTATTAATCAACTTTTAATTATTTCAAAGTATCGGTTGAAAGTGGTATTGGCTCAACCATAGATATTTTTTGGTACGAAATTTCATCAAATTACCGATGTACTTCTTAACAGACGGCAGCCTCTTTCAATTGGAAGCCTCAGGAGGAGGGTTTTCAAGTGCTTTCTTGTCAACTGTGCACTGCTGTCCAGAAGGATTCATACAAGCAAAACCACTTACCGTAGACAGTTGTCTTTTCCCCAAATAATCATGATTTTGGAAGGGAAATTTTGGTATTCCCTTCCTACAAACACAATTAGAAGAAAAAAAAGTTAAATTTTATACAAAAATCCCTATTTGGAGTCCTTGTGGTCCCTGCAATAATAAACCAAGGTGGGTAAAACGTTTTTGGTACAATTAGGGTCCTTGAACCATGTGATGTCATGTTCTATTAGGTTCAATAGTTCATTGTGTAGAAAAATGTATGGTTCAATACTAAAAAGCACCGTAAGTGTCAATGAGTACAGTAGTCTGAACGCATGGCAATTAAAATTTGGCAGCTGGGCAGAATTGTGTTGGTGCTACATATGTTCAGCGTATATTTGACCAAACGCGATTCCTTCCCCCTGCACTCAGAATATACTCTCCCAACCGTGGTCGGGCATGTTTGTCAGTGTAGTGTGTGAGCTGTAAAAAGAGTGGTTGTGTTTTCTCACTGGGCCAAAAATCCCACCCAAACTGAGCCGCTTTTGGGGGGAGTGCATTGTATAATTTTCCAAGTGTTTGTGTTTTCTGGCTGGGCCGAAAATGCTGCCAAAACTGAGTTGCTTTTGGGAAGGTTATGTTGTAGCCCTTTATGACGCAAAGTTCAGTGTTTCAATGATCAGGAAGTAGTGTAAGAGCAAGGATTGTGACGTTAGTCTGACTTTATTCAAGAATGTGATCGGCAAGTATAAGGATTGCATGGCCCCAGCATTCGGTTCTCCAACAAAGGGGACGAGAACACGGCCGTGCACACAAGCCACCACCAGTATGCAGGTGAAACTTCACAGAATGGCCATGCAAGAGAATCCACCGACCCAAAGACAGATGGCGAATCATCTAAATATGTCCTTGGAAACTGTTAACCGCACCTTGCACCTGCATACTGGTGGTGCCTTGTGTGCACGGACGTGTTCTCGTCCCCTTTGTTGGAGAACCGAACGCTGGGGCCGTGCAATTATTATACTTGCCGATCACATTCTTGAATAAAGTCAAACTAACGTCACAATCCTTGCTCTTACACTACTTCCTGATCATTGAAACACTGAACTTTGCGTCATAAAGGGCTACAACATAACCCTCCCAAAAGCAACTCAGTTTTGGCAGGATTTTCGGCCAAGCGAGAAAACACAAAACACTAGGAAAAGTTATACAACGTACTCCTCCCAAAAGCGGCTCAGTTTGGGTGGGATTTTTGGCCCAGTGAGAAAACACAACCACTGTTTTACAGCTCACACACTACACTGACAAACGTGCCTGACCAAGGTTGGGCGAGTTCATTCTGAGCACGGGGGAAGGAATCGCGTTTGGTCAAACATACGCTGAGCAGCCTCTGTACATAATACATTTTAATGTATGGGACAATTTTGAACTAACCATGATTGCAGGTACATAGCAATGCAAATTTTGGAATTTTTCTGTTAATGCTGGAAAGTTAGAGGTAAGGTGGGGTAAGTGGGCCACCGAAAGAGCATAATTTGACTTCAGTTGAGTAATTACATATGAAACCAACACCAATCAGATGCATCCCGCATGGCAGTCAAGACGGCCTACCGACTATACCGCCGCAGCTCGTTACTTCATGGGAAGGGGATTTCAAAATTTCATTTCGCATGAGGCCCATATAAAAAAGAAACTTACACTTTCTACAATAAAAAAATGTTTTGTGTGCGAGTACATTGAAAAGTGTATGCTTGGGAACTTCTTGGAGAGGCTTATAAGCACACATACGGTCAGCTGCACAATGGATGTAACAAGATGATGACTTCCTGTCTCTGTGCAGGGTTGTTCAAGATCCAGGGATCCATAAATTCTAATGGGTAATATTGGGTTCCGCTGCAGGACCGGAACCTTTTGTCTTGCACAATTTAAATTCGCTCCAAGTTGCGTATTGTTACATTGAAAAAATGTCCATGGACCGAATTTAAATTGATTTAGGAAAAAAGGTTCCCGGACCGTAATTAAATTGAGCCGGGAAAAAAGTTCCTGCACCCTATTTAAATTGAACCGGGAAAAAAAGATTCCTGAACCATATTTAAATTCATCCTGAAAAAAGATTCTTGGATCGAATTGAAATACTTTATACTTTACGGCCTAGAACCCATTTACAGTTGCTGATTTTCTCTTCCGTACGGGAAATAAATTTATTTACAATTATTAGAACTTAACAACCCTGGCATTATTAAGGATCCAGAAATCCATACATTCTAATGGGTTCTATTTGGTTCCGTAACAGGATGGGAACCTTTTTTCTCGCACAATTTAAATACCATTCCAAGTTGGGTATTGTTTCATTAAGAAAGGTTCCTGGACCGTATTTAAATTGATTCAGAAAAAAAAGGTTCCCGGACCGTAATTGAGCCTGAAAAAAAGATTCCTGGACCGTATTTAAATTGAACTGGGAAAAAGGGTTTCTGGACTGTATTTAAATTGATCATTTTCCCCCCATCGTCCTGATGGTCTCAACATAGCAAAATGTTGAATATTTCCTGGATTTTACATTTTCCTGCATTTCGAGTTCTTTCAGCTTGGTCCCATGAAAAACGAAAAATTGAGGTTTCACTGTATATTATGCAATCTTAAATATAATATGTGGCCTACTGTGTAGACAAATGCTTAACGCTCTCACCTTTGGTGCATGCGATCCCAAGTTCGATTCTGGGGTGTAAGGGGTGCTCCATCCACGTAGTGCACCCAATGGTCAACCTCACTTCCACATAGTACACCCTGGACTGCAGACTAACGAGGCTCTGGCGACTGGCTCCATGGTCAGTATAATTTTGTTTGTGTTGTCCTGTGATTTTTCCTTATTTGTACTGAGTGCTCCTTTACAGCCTCAGCTTTTAACGAAAGTCAGAACATTTTAATATTTTATGATTTTAGTTCTGCAACGTCAGAGTTGTTATATGTAACGATAAGGGGCTGGACCCCGCATAATGTGACGGGTGCAAAGTAGCCTTAGTGCTGACGCACCCAAAATTTTATATTCAAATTCAAATTCAAGTTCGATTCTCAGTCACCGTTCATATGTTATTTCTCTTGTAGTCTACGGTTATAGTAACTGAATCTTTAATCAAACTAAAAATAAATGTCTGATGAAGGGAGCGTGTGTTCTCCTGAAATGTCACAACGAAAAACTGTGTTTTTATGCTTGTAATAACTAGGGAATGGAACTTTATGTGCTAAAAAACTCAGAAATATTTTTTTTTATGTGTCATAAATGTTGAAAAGATGTGATAAAAACAGGAAAATATGTGACAAAAATAAAAACCATTTCGTAACAAAAACAAAATATTGCATGCATTTTTAACACCTGAAATCTGTTTCTAAATGCTTACCTCTTAGCAAGTTATTTTTTAGAAAAGTTGCAGTGGATTACCATAGTTTTTTCCAAATTCTCCATTGTAAATCTGTGACGATTATCTCTAAAAAGCATCTTATATTGTGAGAGAGATAGCTCCACGTCACAAAAACAATTCTTGCATATTTGAAGCACGAGATGCCACTAACGCTGAAGTTTTCCAAAGCCTCCTCTTCCTGACCTTCCAAAACACGTGCAATTTGGTACAAAGTTTGAAAACCTTGGTTTTTCACAAATATTTCTGTACATTTAGACATTAGCATGCGTGTGTTAGATCCAGTGGCGGTATTCCCCCCCCCCCCCCCCCAATGGGATCGTAGGTGAGGCGCCAGAAGTCTGCCAGCGAGCATGTTCAAAGACAATACAAATCCGAACACTCTCGATATGAAAGAGGTGCGGAGATTAAACATTTTTCCTTCGAGGATTTCGAGGTAGCTGAAGTCAATGAGCGATTTTATGTATTTAAAATGAAAATTCACAAAATATGTTTTTACATATGGAAAACGTGTTTTTATGTAAAATAAAATTTGCTATGTTGACATGATCAGATCATGATCAGAATTTTGGCAAAAACGAGGGTCTCTGTCTTATCGCAGAAAAAACATTTATTTACCTAAAGTTTCGTTTCCTAGTAATAACCGTAGACTACAAGAGAAATAATTCTACAATAGATGCGTACATGCAAGAAAAATTATTGTTCATATGTTGTGTAAAAAAAGAGAGACAGAAACAACAATTTAATTTATAGGAGAACATAGACTCATAATGAGATGCAACAACAATATATGGACACTTAATATATGTACTACATTATTTACATGAATGCCATTATAAAAGTAAAACATACATACAAAAAATGAAAAGAAAAATACATAATTGCACAACTGCAATAAAAACTTATTTACAAGAAACTGCTCTTATTTTGCACAAAACATAATACAAGTAAGCTGTTTTTTTTCTTTCTTTTTAACGTGGTCTGTTATACACATAAAATATCACATTTTTCCAGTGCTGAAAATGGCTAATTTTGTTGTCCACAAATGGACTGAACCAGAGACTTTGCATGCGTATGGGGCATACAATATGCACACAGCCTACAACCGAAATTGGGTGAAAAAATTGGAATTTTTATACAGAGAGATGCTCTGTTGACTGAATCACTGCATCTCTCACAATAAAAAGTATGGAAATTAATAAATAATTAATTTGTATCATGCATACTAAAGCGGAAAGTAAAGATGATTTCTACCAAATCTCTTCAAACTGGAAATCCTTATTACAGCTATGGTGATCTCAAATTTATTCCTTTCTTTCAATCTCTACTTGGCAGTCTTTATATATATATACAGTAGAACGTTGTTTATCCGCACACTCAAAAAAACAAAAGTGGCAAAAAAAAAGACAATCAAATCGGTTCCAAAAAAAATTAATTCTGATTATTTTTCTGCACAAATAACACAGTACAGGTACAGTACTGTACGTATATTATGAGTATTTTCTCATGTCTTTTGTTTTCTTGTACATGTATACGTACGTATGTAGTACCTTGCAGTTACTTAAATACAATTTTAAATTTTGCATTCTTTCATTCCATATTTAGTTTTTTGTGTATTATATATTTTGTATTTTGTGTGTTATATTCAGGGCTTTAAGACTTGTGTGTATGAGTATAATGTGTGTGTGTGGACCTATGTGAAATGACTTAATGTACTTTGTGTATAATACAGGGCTAGCATAAATGATTCATTCGTTTTGAAAAGGCTATATTTTCAAAAGTATTACACGTACGCACATGAAAGATAGATGAAAAGAACCACAAACTCACCAAGTTTGTATCGTGTATTCCAGGTGGCAGCACGAGATCATTATCTTTTTCTATTATTTCGCTGCCAAGTTGATATTCAGCGATGAAGCAACGTTCCACTTATCCGGGAACGTGAATCGCCATAATGTGCGATTCTGGGGCACGGAAAACCCACGTGCAGTCGTGACAGTTGAAAGAGATTTGCGAAAGGTGAATGTTTTCTGTGCAGTGTCACAAACAAAGATGTATGGGTCGTTTTTTTCTTCGCTGAGCAAACTGTGACCGGTAAATGTTACCTGGATATGTTGCAGTTGTGGTTGTTCCCGCAACTCAGTGCTGACTTCAGGGATTTTGTCTTCCAACAAGACGGGGCACCCCCTCATTGGAACATCCCACTTCGTGACTACCTATACGATGAACTTCCGCATCGCTGGATTGGGCATATTTGTGGATGACCTAGCTTTGTTCCCCTTGCTTCCCAGATCTCCTGATTTAACGGCCTGCGACTTCTTCCTGTGGGGGTACGTTAAGGACCTTGTTTACGTACCCCCACTACCGCAATCCTTAGTCGAGCTCAAAGAACGCATGAGTGCTGCAGTGCAGACCATTGACAGGACTATGCTACAAAATGTATGGAATGAGCTCGAGTATCGTCTGGACGTGTGTCGTGTAACCAAACGGGCACATATCAAACATTTGTAGAGGGTGTATAAACTTGGTGAGTTTGTGGTTCTTTTCATATATCTTTCATGTGTGTGCGTGTAATACTTTTGAAAATATAGCCTTTTCAAAACGAATGAATCATTTATGCTAGCCCTGTATAATAATGTATAATTTTAAATGTATGGTTGAGTGGAAGAAAAGGCTTTGTACGGCCTTAACTCCGCCATTTAAAACAAGGCATTAATAAATAAATAAAATACTGTGTACTGTATGTATAAAGTAAACCTGTACTGTACGTGCTTTTCTTTGTTAAATAAACGCATGTTTGATTATCTGCATAACAGGCGGTCCTAATTAATGCAGATAAACAACGTTCTACTGTACTTGAAAACCAGTGCTAATCTCGCACTAGATTGTATTTATGTGAGGCACCACTCTGTTTTAATGAGGAATGGACAGATATGAAATTTTCCCCGATATCAATGAAATACCGATACAAAATTTATTAATACCGATAACTCATATTCTACCTGTCAGATAAAATTCATCATTGATTTTACATTTTTCGTGGGACCAAGGTAAATAATAATAAAAAAACAAAACTTAAAATGCAGAAATATGTTACATTATGCTCTATTGGGGGGCACGTATAATCTGGGAAAATGTAAATCCTGGGATCATAAATCTTCTTAGTTAATTGATATAACCAGGTGACTGCAGTTGGATATGCTTTCAAAAATAAACTTACTGAGGCATTTACTTTGCAAAATTTTGGCATGAATTGTATGTTTATGGTTATCAAAACAGCAAATTGGTGGAATTTTGCACTAAATTTCAGGCTATATTAAATTGGTAAAATTGTCAGTAACTTTAGCAACAAACCAATATGCCTTAGAACATGATAAGCTGCAATACGCAATAATCTTGAATTCTCGCATAAAGTACCGTATTTCTCTATTTTATTTTTTGCAATTAGCTTTGTACAAATGTCCTTTAAAGTGTGACTGCATCTGCCTTTCTACCCTTAAGACAGGCTTTGGATGAAATACAGTGGAACCTCAATTTTTCCAGGGACCACAGTGAAGACACTTAAAATGTGAAAAAATTCTAATTGGGATAAAATTGTATAATATTTTGCTATTTTGGGACTATGAAGATTGAATGTATAATGCAGGAAAATGTAAAATCTGGGTTCACACTGTATTTGTTGCTATCTCTTTGTGTGTGCGTAGGGGGGGGGGGGGGGGCAGAAATAAAATCTCCCAAAATGATTCTGCACGAGCACTTACCTAAATTACTGCTAATGTAACAAAAAAAAAACAAATATGACATTGAAAGCATCTTTGTGTATGCACATGTGTATGTCTGCCAAATAGTCAAAACAGAAGCATTCAGTGTACAGAAAATATATGAAAAATGTAGACACTAATGACATGAAATCAACTTCAGAATGTCATATTTAGGTCAGAATCCCTCTTAGTCACAGCACTACAGACATAAAAAGTAGGAAAATATTCAGTTAAGTAGGTATGAACAGGTGCGTCGCCTGATAATGTTCGCATGAGCACGTTAACACTCATATATAGGTCTTAAATTACGTACGTATTAAATGCACACACATACGTATATTTATTCGAAAAAATACTATGTTTGATGTACGAGTATACACACACAATTTACTGACACTACTTCCTTCACGTTGATAACTCCTCTAGATAGTTGGTAACACTGACTCCCACGGTGTTCCACGGAGGGTGTTGAACACAATTGCTGTGCGTGTTGCATAGAGCTGACAGCTAAGGGGCTGTTGGCCACTATACCCCGAAGATGTTCACTTCGCTGTGCGAACACTGATGCAAGCGGCAATACTTCTTTCATTCGGCACCAGGGTGCAGCATATACAAGGCATGTCTAGGGGGACTCGAAAAGGTCTGCGCTACATAGTTGCTAACTTCAGCGAAAATTCGCTAAACCTGTCAGATAGGAATGTGCCGAAGCCGATTACAGGTGTATGAAAATCGGCCGAAATTGACACATCGGCATCGGTATCGGAATCGGCAAAAATCCGATATTTAAACCGGTACAGATTATACTAGAGTCTTTACCTTCTAATAACTTTTATATTCTAGTTTTGTAAGATTTATTGAAAATTTGGTTATGATTCGTCATTATTGTAGAGTTTTTGTAATAAAATTATTGGAAACTCATTCAGAGGATCAACCTAACTATAGATCGGAAATAAAACAGTACATTGCTGAACCAGGTTCTGCTGTTGTATTGGAAATTCAAAAATGAATATTCAAACCTGAAGCAAGTCCTGAGAAAATACTTGGGCATACCTGCTGCATCAGTATTCAGTGATTGAGTGTTCAGTGTTGCTGAACAGATTTGCGATAAGAGAACAAGTAGGTTACTTCCTGAAGTGCTTCCAAATCTCGTGTTTCTGAAGTTGAATCTGGCAGAACAGGAATTCATTTTGCATTTCAAAGAACTGCTTGTGTACTAATGTTTAATCTCTTGAGAATCCATGTTCTTCTTAAAGATTCACATAACATTTTGTAGATGCAAATGTACATTCGCATCTCTTGAGAATATATATGTATATACATATGATATGCAATAGAAATGTACATAGAAAATGTATTTTTGTCATGCTGAAAATAACATCCCATTTCTGTTTAACAATCTTATGTATCGGAATCGGTTAAATATCGGCATCGGTTCCAAAAATTATCGGTGAGTACATCGGCATCGGTAAATTTTCAGCTTCGTCACATCCCTACTGGCAGATTTTAAGGGGGAGAGGGGCAATTTCCCCAGGGTCCTTCTTGTATTACTTCAAATATAGCGTGATTGGGGGGGGGGGGAATTGTTGAAAATAAATTGAACTGTTATTCTCATTTTTTCAAATGAAGATGAAGTTACAAGGGAGAGGAGTAAATCTCAATACAAAAACATTATTGTGAACACTCGTATACGAACTTCACGCGACGCAACTGGGTATGAAGCAGTAAATAGAACAATGACATAATATAGGACAATACTTTATAATTGAAAAAATGCTCCCATGTTCCCTGTATGCAAAAATTAGCTCCTGTTATTAGAATAACTTCTGTGTGGAACTTTATCGCCTCTTCCTAATCCACTTTGTTACTTCTTGCAACTGCAAATTGGATTAAGTTTAATACAGTACAGATAGGATGGTATATGTTTTGTGTAGGAAAATAGCAGTAGAGGCATTAAGATAAAGTGCATTTATTATTTACACTACTTCTGGTCTTCTGAAAATAACCTATCTATGCAGAGATCTTTTCACTCAAGAAAATAATATATAAATTTTGGCACATTTTTTAAAATTTACAAATACTTTTCTTTTTTTTACAAGGTATGAACATTTCATTTTTTCTTTAATGCAATATTACTGTCTTAAACTGGCAGCAATATTTTTTTGTGAAAAACAAGGATGTAACAATGGAAAATAAAGCATTGAAAAACTAAAAACACTGCAGTCTCTGGTCTCGTAAAAATCTGGATCCTTAAATATCCATAGAAACATCTACTGCTCACTGTTGCTGCTTCATATGTCATTCACAGCCTGCAAAATTGTAGAAAATTATGTAATCAAAGGATAATTCCACGTAATAACAATAATATCTTGAATGTAACCTAAAACTTAACAGATATTTTATTTCTCAATGGTTCAATGATCCGTTTCAAATGCAATATTCGTTAAACTGCAAGTAAAGGGTGTTCCGTATAGGATGCCGAATTTGAATCGATTGCTATTGTTTTGTTTCGAGGTTGGCAGCCCTGCTGTTACCAATGTTGGCATCTGTTGTCGTGCCGATTAATGTAGCCTCAATTGTTTTGACTCGTTTGTTGTGGTTTCCTTCCGTAAATCCTCGAATAATCCAGGAGCGTGAAATCCATCCATCCGCTGACAACGACTGTGTGGTGTGGGTTTTGGCAGGTGGAGTGTGATATTACACCCTGTGATGTCTTCTTATGGGGGTTTGTGAAATCACAGGTGTACGCCAACAAACCACAAACCCCTTTGGAACTGAAGGCGGAAATCATACGGGTGATTGGTGGCATCAGGACAGACATCTGGAGAGGGTTATCAATAATTTTGTGGAGCGTATAAATACATGCAGACTCAGTAGGGGTGGACATATGCCTGGCATTGTCTTTCATACGTAAATGGGAGATGTTACTGCTTATGTAAAATATAACTATTTTCATGATATTTTCCCTATTTTTATTTAATTTTCTAATTCGGCGTTCTATACGGAAACCCTATACAAGTGTGCAACAAATTGTATTTTCAATTTTGTTATTTAGCGCCACGTTTGCCTGATGAGGACGAGTGATGAATAGATAAAATTGATGAACGGACATTCATCAAGAAGGCCCAGCTGGGGACATGAACCCAATAATTTATGTGATGAGTATGGCTTGGAAGTTGACCTAAAAAAAAAATTCCTCTTAAAATGGAAACTTGATTCTTTCATAAATTGCATGAGAGTAGTTGAATAATACGATAGAACCCGTTGTTTGGTGGTTTAAACCGCAAAGGGATAAAAGCAATTGGGATGTCATAAAAGTAAAGTGTTGTACACACAAGGTTAATATCTCTGAACAGTTTGCCATACTCTGAGCAGTAAGGTCGTAAGTTTCGAGTGAGCGGAGGTTTGTACACTTCAACCGCGTGGCGGCGCTAGCGTGCGTGCATGAGAGACAAGATGGTGGTCACGCCACAACAGCATGCTCAGTGCATCGTATGGTATGCAAAATTGGGATACTGGACACCATTATCTTTCAACAGGATGGTGCTCCGCCACATTGGGCTCTCGTAGTGCAGGATCATCTTAATGGGATATTCAATGTTCGCTGGTGTGGACGTGCTCCCATGGTTAACGCCTGCAGATTTTTTTTTTGTGTGGGGGTACGTCAAGTCATTGGTGTATGCACAAAAACCACAGACTGAAGCCGACCTGCAATTGCAGATTGGAGCGGCCATTCAACAGATCACTCCAGAGTTGCTGCACGCCACGTGGCACAACATGTCTGCACGGTATGAACTGTGCCGTGTCCGCAATGTGTTGAGTGTTAATGTGGTGGGATACAAAATCTGTGACTCTCCTACACATGTATATACCATGAACAGGCAATAAATTTGAATGGTTTCTGGTATACAGAGGTTGTTCAGCGTATATTTGACCAAACGCGATTCCTCCCCCTCCACTGAGAATGAACTCACCCAACCTTGGTCAGGCATGTTTGTCAGTGTAGTGTGTGAGCTGTAAAAGAGTGGTTGTGTTTTCTCACTGGGCCAAAAATCCCACCCAAACTGAGCCGCTTTTTGGGAGGAGTGCCTTGTATAACTTTCCAAGTGTTTGCATTTTCTCGCTTTCCCGAAAATGCTGCCAAAACAGTTGCTTTTGGGAAGGTTATGTTGTAGCCTTTTATGACGCAAAGTTCAGTGTGTCAATGATCAGGAAGTAGTGTAAGAGCAAGAATTGTGACGTTAGTTTGACTTTATTCAAGAATGTGATCGGCAAGTATAAGGATTGCATGGCCCCAGCGTTCGGTTCTCCAACAAAGGGGACGAGAACACGGCCGTGCACACAAGCCACCACCAGTAAGCAGGTGCAAGGTGCAGTTAACAGTTTCCAAAGACATATTTAGATGATTTTCCATCTGTCTTTGGGTCGGTGGATTCTCTTGCATGCCCATTCTGCGAAGTTTTGCCTGCATACTGGTGGTGGCTTGTGTGCACGGCCGTGTTCTCGTCCCCTTTGTTGGAGAACCGAACGCTGGGGCCATGCAATCCTTATACTTGCCGATCACATTCTTGAATAAAGTCAAACTAACGTCACAATTCTTGCTCTTACACTACTTCCTGATCATTGACACACTGAACTTTGCGTCATAAAAGGCTACAACATAACCTTCCCAAAAGCAACTGCGAGAAAATGCAAACACTTGGAAAGTTATACAAGGCACTCCTCCCAAAAAGCGGCTCAGTTTGGGCGGGATTTTTGGCCCAGTGAGAAAACACAACCACTCTTTTACAGCTCACACACTACACTGATAAACATGCCCGACCAAGGTTGGGTGAGTTCATTCTCAGTGCAGGGGGGAGGAATCGCGTTTGGTCAAATATACACTGAACAACCTCTGTATAACACTTTACTTTTGTGACATCCCAAACAAATCACCTGGTAGTTTTCTTTATATTTACTTGAAGGTTACATAAAATACATGGCAAGGTTTTTGTATAAAAACCATTCACCTCCTTTCATAATGGGCATTGCACAATACATAGCCGGTCAGCATCTGAAAATACAGTTGCATTTTGCATATTTTGTTTTATTATATTGTGACTAATTTTACTTCATAGCAATAATAGTGGCAAGCAAGGGACCTCAAAGTATGCTTCACAAAAAGTATTTTAAGTTTGCTGGACGACAAATAAATTTATCACAATTACGAGGGCCATTCGGAAAGTAACTAACATTTCGGTATAAAACAGAAAAGCACTGTTTCTGTTGAGACACTTATCATATTGGCGAACAAGGTTTACAATACCCATGTTAAAGGCATCTGCCGCCTGTGCATTCAGCCATGCAGTAACACCGTCCTTGAGCTCCTGGTCATTCTTGAAGCGCTGTGCCCCTAGTCACTTCTTCATTTGTGGAAAGAGATGATAATCGCTAGGGGCCAAATCTGGGCTGTAAGAAGGGTGGTCAAACAATTCCCACTGAAAATGTTGGAGAAGGTCCTTGATTCGAGCAGCAGCATGCAGGTGAGTGTTATCATGCACGAGAACAATGCCAGACCTCAACATGCCACGTTGCCTGTTTTGAATTGCTCGTTGCAATTTCTTCAAGGTTTCACAATACACTTGGGTGTTGATTGTTGTGCCTCGTTCTGCTGTGAGCTCAAGGACAGTGTTACTGCATGGCTGAATGCCCAGGCGGCAGATGTCTTTGACATGGGTATTGTAAACCTTATTCGCCAATATGATAAGTGTCTCAACAGAAATGGTGCTTATGTAGAAAAATAGCTTAGAGTTGTCTCTTTAAGTTGTATATACGAGGGATGATCGGAAAAAAAGGTTACAAAGCATGTAACTTTTGTTTTATTCACTGTAACGTAACAAAAATTTATGTGTAAATTAATAACATGTTTGTCTTGTTGCGAGTTTGAGGACTTCGGATTCTGACCATGTATACCTGAGAAGCGGACATTTAAAATGGTGACTCATCTAGAAAATTGGTCAAGAGTAGAAGTGAGGGCAGTGGTGCGGTTCCTGTGGGCCAAAAACACTACACCTGCTGACATTCATAGGCAGATTGTGGAGGTGTATGGGGAGGGGACAATTTCAAGGCAACATGTAGCGAAGTGGTGTCGTGCCTTCAAAGAAGGACGGACCAGTATTGTTAATGACAACCCTGTACACAGCAGCAGGCCCAGTACCTCAACCACTGACGTGAACTGTGCTCTTGTGGATGAGTGTATTCGTGAGGACAGAAGAAGAACATTATGCTCAATATCAGCTGAGCTGGGACTACCATTTGGTTGGCTGGCCACCATTATCTGACATGTGATGATGTCAAAAGAGCTGCCTCACGGTGGCTACGAGAACTTGACGTGGATTTCTGTGCAACCGGTATGGAAAACCTCATCTACCGTTGTGACAAGTGCTTGAACAAAAAAGGTGATTACATCGAAGACTAGTGTTGAGTGCCCTCCATCATTAGGTGTGTTGATCTTCCAGCTATGTCTAACACATACGCCATAATAGGCTTTGTAACCTTTTTTCTCGATCATCCTTCGTAATAAAAACTCTCACAATGTCCTGGTGTTTCTTTTATACCCTAACGGAAGTTACTTCCGAATGACCCTCATCATTAATTAATTCATTGTCGAACATTTCAGTTAAAAAATAATATTGTGCTGTTGCGCTGACCGTATTTTCTATTAATGGGAACTTTCTAAAAAGGCCATATCAGGACATTCATTACATAAACCTCAAAAGTGAAGAATTATGCAACCAAAACACCAAAAAAAAATATACTGAAAAATTACCTAAAAGCCAAAAAAGGCTGAAAAATTCAAAATAAAAAAATTGTTTTTTGGTTCTAACAGAACAATGATTCTTCATCAACTTCCGAGCCCTAGTGATGATTGATGAAAGTGAACATGGGCCACTTAATGTGCTTCACCATTGAGCTGGCTAATGGTTACAAATTAAGCAAACCAGCACACTTACCCAAATCTAATTCAAGCTTTGTCTGCAAAAGTTCCATCAAAAATTCGTCATTCCAATACTCCGTATCTTCACTAGACACATCCTGCAATGAACACAAAATGAGTTACTCCCAGTGTATTAAATGTCTTGTAATAAATTTACATAAAGGTTCTTCTCTTTTTGTTGTTTTCATCAACACATTTCTGATTAAGCCTATTTGAGCATAAGTGGAGAAAGAACAATAAAAAAATTCTCATGCACACAATGAACAAGTAGGTCAATGTCTAAAAACAAATGTTTATTTTTGTACTAGCAAAGGCCAATCTGTCTCTATCCTAAGAAAATAAGTTTTGGGAATATTCAAAATTGAGTCAACATTGATATGATAATTACGAGGGTCGTTCAAGAAAAAAGTTTCCCTTTTTTTTTTTTTTTTTTTTTTTTGGAGAAAGTACGGAGCCCGATTAATGAAATGAAGCTAGCAATATGTTCTCTCGTCTTTCCTCTACATTTACACACAATGCAATGTTCGTGTGGGCTACCGTGCATGCGTGGCACATGATTAGCATGAGTCATGTAGTGAGAAACGTGGCCTGGCCATAAGGAGTAGCGAGTCATGGCGGTGTGGATTATTGCTCACAGAGTTTTTGAAGAAATGGGGAAACAGTCAATGCTGCACTTTATTGCCAAACACTGGAGAAAGTGAAGAAAGCAATTTACCGCAAACGTCCTGGACTCTTTCTGCTGGTGTCAATCTTTTGGATGACAATGCTCGTCCCCATTCGGCAGCACTAACACAGGATAAACTTCGATAAATGAAATGGGAAAGATTACCACACCTGCCCTACAGCCCTGACTTGGCCCTGGGTGCCTTGTTTCCTGCACTGAAGTCCCAGCTGCAGGGTCAACGTTTTCAACTGATTTGGAGGTTCAGACAGCTGTGAAAAGTGTTCTTCATTCCCTGGACCCCGAATTTTTTGCAGATGGCTTTCAAAAACATGTGCAACGATGGGACAAATGCTTGTGCCGCCTTGGAAATTATGTCGAGAAGTGAGAAAGGACCATGCTGATTGGTGCAACTTGATTTTTGTCTGTAACTTAAGAAATACATTTTTTGCAACATAGGGAAACTTTTCCCTTGAACGACCCTCATATAACCTACATTACAATGCATGCAACCAAATATGCCAGAAGAAAAATATTCTTCGAGAAATGCATCATCACACATAATACTTAGACTTCAGGGAAGTATGAGGGAGTCAAATGAAAATCTCAATTTGTTTTGTGTTCATCTAGTAGATTTCTGCACGCAGGGTTGCAAAAATTTGCTGAATTTTAGAATGGACGCTATGACAAATCGTCATACGTTGTTGTGTTTTCTCTTTAAAATTACTAAGTGACACTTTCATGGGAACGTTTGTACAAAAATGGGACCATCTGCTGCATTTTGCTTTGTGTGTTGCCCGCTGTGTATGTTTGTTCATACTTGTTATTCACTCTATTAAGTTTACAATTCACTATTTCTCTCAGTTTTTGTTTGTTTGTTTGTTGCCACCTGTCTTGTAATTTTGTACATGCCTGGTGACACTACCAGACGTAATGAAATCGATCGCAAACAAAAACTCACGAAAAATGAACCATAAACGTATTAGCAATGATTAACTCTCTTCACAATTGACTGATTGATTGAGCTGGTGTTTTAAGTCCACTTTATGCACAGTATGTCTAATTGGGACTGGACCTACAGTTTAAAGTGGGATCCAAACCACTATAAATTGGTATCATAGACCTATTATGACTTGACTTGTATGTAATCCTTGATATGTTCCTTCTCGTGAAATATCTCGTCATCATTGCATTATTGTAAGAATTATGGTTATAATTCCCATTAATAATAGTATTATATTTTGATGATGAAATCATCTAATTAGGCCCGTGGTTACCATTATTGCTCTGACGGCACCTGTTGTTAGTCAGGGGCTTTGATCTACTAGGTGATATGGGTGGTTTTGGGTTGTTGACATTAGTTATTTTGATTCTCTGGAAAAAATAGCAATTAATAATGCAAATACATAAGATTGGATAAATGCTACGGCTGTTTCTATAATAATTAACATGATTTGTGCTAAAATTAATATTCAAAGTCCAATAATTTCTAATATTGTTCCTGTATTTCCAATTATCGATATTATTAGATGCCCAACTATTATGTTTGCTGCTAGTCACACTGATAGAGCTATTGGGCGAATTAAATTTCTAATTATTTCAATACACACTATAATTGGTATTAATAGTGCTGGTACGCCCTCTGGCACTAGATGTGCAAATATAGTATAAGTGATAGTCAAATGGGTAAAGCTAATGTTAAAGTAAAAACTAGGTGGCTTGATCTGGTAAATACATATGGGAATAGCCCTATTGAATTGTTGAATAAAATTATTGAAAACATACTAATAAATATGAGAGTTCTTCCCTGGTGATTACGTATTCCCAAAAATGTTTTGAATTCTTCATGTAACCATGATACCACTGGGTATTGAACCTGGGACCCCTTGATTACAAGGCGACAACGCTGACACTGCGCTACTGGGGAGGCCCTAACTCTCTTCACAACAATGTATATTTGTTATGTTGTCTTGCTACGTGAGTGACTTACTGTTTTCATCCAGCTGTGAAATCGAGACAATCATAATGTCTCACTTAGAAACCTAAAATTCCAGTGTTGGACCCAGTATCATGAGGACAGCTGGCAAACTATTTGAAAAAGAGAAGTACCAGGCTCTGGGCAAGAATTACAGCTAACAGCAACAATGAAACTTAAAGCACCTAGCATATGCCATGCAATAAAAAAAAGTCAGATTTGCAAGCTACAGTGTTGCACCACTGAGGCGGTTCATGTAATTTTTTAAATCAAGTTTACCACAATATGTAGATCTCTCTGAAATATCCAAAGTTCATGCTTGCGTAACAAATTAAATATGTTTTCATGTAACTAATTTACATAAAATACACAACATACTGCTTTGCACATGCCTACATGCAATTATGACTCAGCTATACTCACATGTTCACTTGAATTAACTGAACTTCTCAAAGCACCATCTTCAATCTCGCCATCGTCTGTCTCTAGACTTGAATCTGAGGGATCATCTGTTTCATGATTTGAATCTGAGTCATCGTCTGTCTCACGATCTGAATCTGAGGAACCGATTTTACTTTCTAAAACAGAATACACAAATAAGAATATATTAATGGAAGGAAACAGTAAACACTACTATGAAACCCTACTCTGCTCAAAGATAGGGTGACCAACTTTTAGCCATGAAAGTAAGGGAGATTTAGTCTGAACAAATTTTGTGTATTTTTAGTGGTGCGAAATCATTCCAGTAAATGTTCATGGATTGGATAATATTAAACAAAGTATAAAATTTACATCTATATACTGTGCGAGTCTGTTAAAAGAGGCCCCGTGGAAAATGTGCTCCTTGCATGTAGACAACCCTGGTACACCGAAGAGAAGAGCGGGGTAGAGAACATTCCAGGATATCGGTGCCAAGCCGTTTAGACAACTTGACATAAACGTAAATTAATGAAACATCTCTTCTGTAAATACAGTACAGTGTGACAACAACCTACCTAGAGGAGGTGCTGGAAATGTCCTCTGTTGACCTCGAGGCACGTGTGCAGAAGATACCACATGTTCTGAAAAGCACGGGCGAGGACATCCTGCGGGATGGCCTGGATAGCTGTGATAATGTTGTTCTGGAGTTCTTCGAGTGTGTGAGGATTGTTGCACTTGTCCCTTTAGAGCTCCCCACAAGAAGGAATCACAGGGTGATATATCGGGAAAACGAGGTGGCCAAGGTTGGTTCGTGCCACGGCTGTTGACACAATCAGGCGAGAACACTGACTCAATGCGCGTGATCGTCGCACATGCTGTACGCGCCGTGATCCTGCTGAAAGTAAGCGTTCCTTCGCTCATCCTTAGTCAGTTGTTCAACAAACACGTTGAATATGTTACTGATGTAACAAGCACAGTTCACAGTCTCATGGAAGAACACGGGGATGATGCAGCGTGACAACACGGAACACCAGACACAGAGTTTCTGGGCATGCAGTGGAACCTCCATGAACACGTGTGGATTGTCACCTGACCAGTGTCACGTGTTCTGGGAGTTTATGTAGCCTCACAGATGGAACCATGCTTCATCGGAAATGAACAAGTAACCATCCTGCAGCACCTCCGGAGCAATATTGGACAGAAACCACTCACAAAACTGCACGCGAGCTGCGAGCTGCCTTGTCCACATCCCGCACCTGATGCATCACTGTAACTTTCAATGTGTGCCAGTTCAAGTCCTGCTTCAAGATCTGCATAGCGGTTGACTGGGACACCTACAACTGTTGTGTCAAACGCCGAGATGATTTTCGTGGACTGCATATTATTAGCTGCGCTGCGTCGCCCACCTTTGCCTCAGTGCGGACAGTCTTTGGACGCACTTTTGGCCTATTCAGCACGGATCCGGTTTCCCGTCATTTTGCAATCAGTTTTTGCATTACTGATTTGCTTGGGGCCTTCGCTGGAATTCCATTCACCGCGAACTCCATCGTAAACAAATCTGCACACTGTTTCCAAGAACCAAGGCGTACATACATATCGACAACAAAGATACGCTGCTGCACCGTTAATACCATGCTGATCCACCGAACCACACTCACAACTTTCCTCGGTGCTCAACTGCACTCAACTGACCTGCACGCTGCCTGCCTCACGGTCATTACTGGACACTTTCTTTTCAATCCCCCTCTATGTCAAGTTGTCTAAACTGCTTGGTACAAATACCCTGGAATGTTCTTTACCCCGCTCTTCTCTTCGGTGTACCATGGTTGCCTACATGCAAGGAGCACATTTTCCACGGGGCCTCTTTTAACAGACTCACCCAGTATATAAAAATGGATGTGTGTGTGTGTGTATGCGCGTGTTTGTTCCGGCATAACTCTCGAACGCCTGGAGCGATTTCAACCAAACTTGATACACATATCACTTGCATCCCATAATACTGTGGGGATAAGACACCACTGGCACCCCTAGGGGAGGGGGTCGGAAGGGGGTGACATGTAAAAATAATCGAAAACGACCGATATTAGTGTGGAATCCATAGTTTTCGGGGTCGCAATGCCATTTAACTCCAAGTTCATTTTACACTTTAGTTAGAATTCATTATTTTCCTGTCTAATAGAAGATTGGGATAAATAAATACCCGGACAACAATAGGCAATCAGCCAGTACAGAATAAAAATGTACAAATTTGCATGTTTCTTGGTCTTAATCTGTATGTAATAGTCCACAGATGCTCCAGAACTAAGCATTTTTTATCTTGTGCAAATTTCATAAACTATTTACAACTGTACTCACAATTAATTGCTAACTTTAGTTTCCAGTTAACTATTTCTAAGCTGCATTGATTTCTCTGAACAGTTATTTATTGCTTATCAGTGAAAAATTTCTTTGCGTGGGCATTTAAACCTGGAATGCTGAAAACAAAGCTTAAGGTCTTACTAAGGTTTGGAACATCAATTTGTTTCTTAAATTACTGAAAATCTTGACCTCTCTTTGTGTTACACTTCCTGTTTTTACCACATTCACAATCACACCCAATGAACGCTCAACGTCCAAGATCTTGCAGTTGTATGGCTCGCCAAACTCGTATTATATTGGAACGAACTGATATTTCGTGATCTTCATTGCTAATGAAATGTACGGGAGAAATAGAATGTTAATACGTGAGCTGGGAGAATAATAATAATAAAAAAAATAGTTCTAAGCAGCTCCCATATCCCCAGAAGAGAGAAGCATAACATGATAATGCAATTTGAGCTTTATAGACTTCCCCTCTTCACCAAAGCTTGGTTGTAATGTCTCCAGTTACGAACTTTCTCTATCATGAGTTCAACGCTCCTTGTTATGGATTTTCCAAGTTCGTAACTTGATCAGATCGAAAAAGAGACAGCGATTAACCTCAAACTTCTGCCTCTTACGTGTCGCTACGCATTAGAAGAATGTCTAAACAAATATTTTCCTGTAGTTTACGGTTATTACAAGCACAAGAAAACAGTTTTTCGTTGTGACATTTCAGGAGAACACACACTCCCTTCATCAGACATTTATTTATATTTTGACTAAAGATACAGTTATAACAATGGTTAGCAATTTTTTAAACAAAAATAATCTGTTACATAATGGATGTTGTCAATGTTACATTGTTGTAATATAGTAACTTAACTGTGAAAAGAAGCAGTCTGTTATTTTTATTTCAGATAAAAAAAAATAAAAAAAATTGATCACATTATTTATTTATTTAAAATTATGAATCCCAAATATCATCAGGTAATTCAAAGTCATGATTCTTTTCACAAAGTGTCTTGATGTTTTCTGTTACATTAAATTTTAAAGATGGTGGCTTACTCCATTTGTGAAAAAGAAAACTCCATACTGGATCTATGTTACCATTTTCATTATTTAATTTATTCCAGTGTTCTTCTGCAATGAACGAACCTTCCCAAACATTCAACTCTATGTTTCCCGTCAATCAATATGCAAGCAATGCGTACATACAAGAAAAACTATTATTCATCTATTACGGGAAGATTTTTATCCTGAAGATGGCAGATTAAAACATAGTTTCTGTACGTGCCATAAAAGGAAGCACGCAAACCTGACATACGGCTTAAAAACTTCCGCCCTCCAATTTTAAAGGTGTTCACAATCATGAAGAAAGCCTCTGTATGCTCCTTCCACAAAAAAACCTCCATCTCTTCTCAGGTATTGATCCTGGTGTGCCATGAATAAGCTCAACTTGAGGTTCAAGGTGCAGCACATTATTTATCCAATGACTCTTTAGTCTATGGGTGTTCCTAGGAAATACAGGAGTGTTGGCTGCCCTAGTCAAAGATGACCTGGAACTCTGAATGCAAGGAGTATACTGCATCCCCAGTGAATGTGGACAAACAGAAAAGCGATGAGAGGACTATCGAAGCTATACCAGCCAATCAGAAAAGTCACGATGAACAGTATCACAGGATCACCAAATTTTATTACCAGACACCAAAATTATAACCAAATGCACCAGTTACGGTGACAGAAGAGTAACAAAACCTGCAGCCATTGCCCAAGAAAGCATGAACAACAGGGACATGAGGCTTCAGCTTGGTCACGTCAGGAATCCACTTCTCTACAAAAGCACGCATCCTCATTGAAACATGAGGATCCAGAGCGAACCAATCGCAGGATAGAATATAAGGTCCGCCTCCTAATCCATGCATATTTAACCTTGCACTTGGTCACCAATCAACATTCCCTGGTGATGACAGGAGTGCATGCACTCGGAATGTTGGAAGTTAATGCTGACTTAACCAGGCTAGTAATCCAAGAATGTCTGGCAATAAAAAAATCCTCACGCCACGTGCAAAGAAGGACATTTTCGTGAACCACGACGCGAAATAAATAAACAAGCAAAATACGAGGGTTATTTTTTAAGTAAGGTCCGTTTTGCAATAAAAACAAAGATGTTTTTTCAAAAAAACTACGAGTTTTTGGATACCCTCCTCATACAACTCTGCCACCTGTGATGATAGCCACACACTGTCATTTTCACTTCTTCAACAGTGTCTAAATGCTTGCCACCCAGGAAGGTCTTCAGATGGCGGAAGAGGTGGTAGTCACTAGGCGCAAAGGTGTTTGTGAATATCGTTTGAAATTGTACGCGAGTGTGGGAATGAGTGCACATATAGGATCCCGGCATTCTTTGAGCAGCATCATGGCAACTGTGTTTTGTTACTGGACTTTTTGCCACAAGGAACAACAATTAAGTCAGCTTCCGTGAGTAAATTGCTATCATCATAGGCGGCAGAGTTCTATGAGTAGGGCATCCAAAATCTCATAGTCCGTTACGATAAATGTTTAAACCGGCAAGGAAATTATGTAGAAAAATAGAGAAGTGTATGTAAATTCAGAAAATAAATGGTTTCTTGAAAAACATATACTTACACATTTTTATTGTAAAATGGACCTTACTTGAAAAAAGGGGGGAGGGAGGGAGGGAGGGGGGGGAGAGAGAGAGAGAGAGAGAGAGAGTGTGAGTGTGTGTGTGTGTGTGTCTCTGTCTGTCTGTCTGTCTGTCTCTCTCTCGCTAATACAAGTGCGTAGAACTGCATGAAAACATAGAACTTAAAAAGGTTTGAGAAAATTGTTTACCCTGACATTTCTACCGATTTCTTACCATAAAATCTTCTGACGAACTAAATCGGGCAGGATGAAGAAAAGTTAGAGAATGGATCGTGGTACAGTTGTAAAAAAAGCATGTCGCAGGGTCGGATACTCCATTTCGTTTGAAACATGTCCGCTGGTGGAGCAGAATTTAGATTTGGACATAATTTTATTTTTATTCCTGAAAACATATTCCTTTGAATTCGATTTCCCTCTCCCAGGGAGTGGCATTCACAGATTATGCTACATTTTACCATTATGCCAAAAATAGGATGCTAGGTGTCAACAAAGATCAAACTGTACTTGGTTTAGTATTATTTTGCTGGGGTTGGCATCGCTGATTGAGGAAAGTCTTGCTGGTTCCTCGGCTCTTGCCGATCTTCGCAACCTCCCCCCACTCCCTTCACTACCCCTTCCACTCCTCACCCATCTGTCTGTAGGATGATCGCCGATGTTCCTCACCGAGCATCAGCAACCCTGTGACTATCGTGTTTGGGCTGCTGCTAGAGCAGTCAACTTTTGACAGTTAATTGTACGTACATCGCGCTCATAATTTTATAACGAGCATTAAACTCCTAAAAAGTAGAGAACTTGAAATAAGTAGAAATTAACTGTAGGAAGTTCATTCCTGGTTCTAGATTCAATTTTCAATGGGTGTACATTTCAGAACTTTTGATTCTAACTTGAATGGTGTGTGTACTCCTGATAATTCTGCCTATGTACTTCATGTACACTTAGAAGCAGTTTTTTTTGTCATTTTTTAATGCTGCATTGAACAAACAGTAAAGTAGAACATCAACATTTTTGATGCATTATTTGAAACCAGGACTCCTTGATTACAAGGCAACGATGGTACCATTATTGCATTGGGAAGCCAGAACCTGTGAGCTTCGATACTTTCTAACCAAAATATCTCAGATAACAGTCAAAAGTGTAGATTTATATATCTTCAGAGATACAGGGTGTTCATGAAGTCCCGGTACCATTACAAAAACATTACGGAAACTACATGCAATAGAACAATCAAACCATAATATTTCAACAAGATGGGGCACTCCCTCATTGGTCCTTGGACGTCTTCTGAATGGACATTTCCCTGGCAGGTGGATAGGCCGTAATGGACCTATTCCCTGGCCATCGTGTTCTCCTGATATCACACCCTTGGATTTCTTCTTCTGGGGGTATGTCAAGGATTGTGTTTACCGCACTTCTGTTCCAGATGTTGCTAGTCTTCGAAGAAGAATAACGGAGAGTATCCTATCTGTCACTGGTGATAAGCTGGGGCGTGTATGGGCAGAAGTGGATTACCACCTTGATGCTCCGAGAGCAACTAGAGGGGCGCACATTGACGTGTGTGGCATATAAACGTGGAGAGTTGTAGCTCATTTTGCAATCAACAGTATTGTTCTATTGCATGTAGTTCACGAGCTATGTTTATTTTTGTAATGGTACCGGGACTTCATGAACACCCTGTATACCTTGGAAGGTCTGAGGGATCACAAAAAACTGGTTACTAATCTTGTTCCTGTTTCAAATAACATCATATCACAAAACAATTACTTAAATGAAATAGTAAAACTAGTTTTCTTACCTGAGTCTTGCACTGAAACTGGCTGAAACTTATGAACTGTATTAAGTGTATCTTGGTGTGTGGTTTTAAAATCCGTGGTTTCATGAATTTTTAAATGTTCCATATATTCTCTCTTCTCCGCGAAACCTAAAAGTGGGAAAAAATACTTGCATAGAGAATTATATGTGATTAAGTTTCATGTTTAATTACTACATCAAGCGCAACTGATATTTTCCGATTCCGATACCCCCCTTACTGCACCAGGCATTGATATTTTATTTGCATTCTTTGATATTTCCTTCTTATGCCATGGTTTGTGATATTTACACCCTACAAATCTTGAAATGAGGAAACAAAAGAAAAAGTTTGAACAGTTTTATTTCATTACGGAAAGATAAAATTGAGAAAAAATGAGAACGAAAAGATGGTAAGAAGATCATCAACAATGTTTTACAAAAATTCACTCGACTTCAGTTGCCATATGGCTGGTCAAACTTAATAAAATTAGATTATTTATTGAAGATGATATTATTTACATGCATGAAACAATTAAAATTCGGACTTAAGAAGCAATTTTCTTCTGGGTATTTTTTACCCAGCATGCATCCTGTCAGGTTAACAGTGGCAAGATAACAACTTGCAAACAGAACAAACATGCCAAATATTTCATCAATTCTTATAACACGGGCTAGTACTTGTTTTGCAATATACGAGGGCAAGTTGAAAATTCTTTGCCCCTATTTTTTTTCAGCTGAAATAGCGACGTGATTGAGAAAGTGAGATACCATATTTACTCATGTATAATGCGCACTTTTTCCCCAATTTTTTGCACCCAAAAACTTTGGTGTGTATTATGCATGGAATATTTTTTCATGTTTATGGAATCCTATCGTGTTATATATCGTAGTAAAGCTTGAATTCTGTAGTTTCTGAATATGGCAACAGTATTCCACTCAAGATGGCAACACTAATGTGAATGAAGTTGAAATAAACGCATCACAAAATGAAGGAACGTTCTGATTTTTGTCGCACTTTGGATGAAAGAAAAGATAAGGAGAACGAATATAATAATTAAAGTGTATTACTGACCAAATAATATGACTAGGGCTCGGAAGTTGAGGAAAAATCCTTTTTTTTTCCTAGTGTCCGAAGACGAGGCCCAACATAATACAGAGTGTTCCGTTCAAATCTCCCTAATTTCAATATTACAATATATACAAGGTCCTTTAACCGTAACTTGTATAGGAAGGTCGTGCTGTAAGTGGCAACTTTCTCTTGTTTTGAAGCTTTCAGCACGGTGTATACGACCAGACAGCACACGCCTGCAAAGATGTCAAGTCAGATAAGGAGGTGCCGTGCATATTCATTAAATATGTAATTAAAACAGAAGTTATTAATTAATTTGGATCACATTTATACATCCTTTTTTTTCGTTTTTAGGTCCTTTTTTTGACATTTTTAGGTATTGTTTTTTGGCAATTTATAGGTCTTCAACTTTCGAGCCCTAAATATGACATATATGGATTGTGTTAATGCCTTAATGAAATAAATCTTGTTCTGCTAACTGCTAGTTTAAGGGTCCTGAATGGGCCTCTTATAAATGTTACGTCAGTCATGGAAAAAGTATAAATTTTGAAGGTTTTTTTTTTAGAAAAAGTAGAGAGAAAATGAGCAATCCCACGCATAAAGGTTTAAAGGCCATTTTCCACGATTTTTGACTTTGTAATATAATGTATTGCGCCACAAGAAAAGCAGTGCCATTCGGGCAGACTTTGAGCATGACTTTGGGATGTGTATCAGCGGTATTTGTTGGGTGAGAAATAACAGAAAATAACTTCCTGAGTACTGCAAATCTATAATGTAATTTTGAGCTCCCTTTCTAGTATTACAGAATAAATAAGGTGGTTAAAGAGTGACAGCTTTAGGATGCTAAACACAGTGGAGGGAGAGGCTATGACTTATTGTTTGCACAAGAGGATATTCTCCTCTTGGTCCACATAGCAACAGGTGACTCATTGAATAGGTATGACGCCACTAGCTCTTGAATGGCATAGCAACAGCTTTATGACCTACAATTAATGGCCGTGTGCAGGAACGAAGATCAAATTTTAAACTGGGATCGGGAAAGGATCACTGGAAAATTCCATTGCACAAAGACGGTTCAACACTTGATTGCAATCTAGGAACATCAAAACGAGTTTATCTTCTGATCGGCCATTCACCACCGTTTTGGTGTCTGATCCTGGTTCACGATACTAACGCTTCGACTGCAGGCAGTTGTTTGTTAATATAAAAAGAGCGGAAAGTGATATTGAGGGCGTGCAAACGCTAGAGATGTTGGATGTACAATGCTGATAATTCGAGAAATGTGTAAACTAAAAACTGCCAAAATAATAATAATAATTTGTGGTTCTGTGGTGCAAAGTCGTAATGTTTATATATACACACTGTACTTTCTATCCCAGAACACAAAACATATATAAATGTCATATATTACGTGCAAGGTTTACGATATTGATACATGGTGTTGGAAATATGATTGTATAAATTTACGAAAATACATGTTACTGTCTATTTACACGACACGACAATATAAACATATAAGAATTAAGAAATGAAAAATTCAAATACTTACCACAGTACAGTAATAATAGAAATAATAATAATATATCTTTATTTGAGGGGGCAAGGTTCAGCATACGCTGTTCTCTCAAAATCGAGTGCATTTTGTAAGCCATTAAAGTCCCGTAGAAGAAGGTTCCATGCTTTCTCCTTCTCCTTTTGTGTTGTGCCATCAATTCTTTTTTAATGTTATTATATTTTTACACTCCACTACATCCTTGTACATATTGACAAGGTTGATTAGTACATTTCTCAAATTCAGAGAAGTTTGCAGCCCGAATTATTTTCTTCTCCTACATGTTGATACTTTAACACATCACATTACTCTATGGGGTTCTTGATAGTCATTTGTTTTAGCCAACCAATCAGGTATAGCCTTACAAATTAATCTCGGATCAGTTGAACGGAATCTTCTGAACATCGTTTTTTGTTGGTGCAATGCAAATCTTTAAACAAAGTTCATTTAGAGTGAATTAATATTGATCTCGTTCATCTGAACTTTAAAATAATCGGCGTTGGTGCATGCGGCCATAAGAAAGCCATTTCTTGAACATGGATTATACTGTGCATTATACAAGAGATACAATTTTTTTGTCACTTTTCCCCCATCAAAAACCACAGTACGCATTATACACGTGTAAATACGGTACACACAATGCAATAGGTTTTTCTTGGAACAGCCAAGCGTAAACTCTCGGCTGCTCCACGGCATGGAACTGCTGTCAGTTTGCAAAGATGGCTGTAGTACTCAACACGTCCACATCGTATGAGCAGCAAAGTGTTATTCGTTTTCTATGGAGCAAGGGACAAACGCCCATCGACATCCATAGGGAAATGCAGCCGATGTATGGGGAAAAACATCTCACATTGATAAGTGTGCGGTGGTGGCGTTGAGAGTTCGAAACCTTCATGACAATGAGCGGTCGGTCAGGGCATCCTCAATTTTCGCTCACAATTGAAAACATTGCCCATGTGGATGAAACGGTGAAAGTGGATCGGCGTGTGCATCTGAAGGACATTTCCAAGGCGCTTGGCATTACTTACGGTAGTGTTTACGATATCATTCACAAATCCTTACGGTATTGCCAGGTTTCATCTTGGTGGGTGCCTGAGCTCCAGTGGTGGTTCCATGATCAACCGGCCGAATTCTAAAACAGCGGCATCTCCAAACTAGTGGTGCAATGGGACAAATGCCTGAACTGTTGTGGTGACTATGTGGAAAAATAGTGCAAGGTACATAGAACAATTCCTATATTTTGATTTCCCTGCATGTTTATTATTTCGGCTGGAAAATATAGGGGCAAAGACTTTTCGATTTGCCCTCATAAATATATTTGTCTGCATCTATCCCAGAGCCAAAAAGAACGCACTGTATATTTGAAAAACTCAATATGCTGACCAAGGCAGATATTTATTTTATTATAAAACATAAACTAAACGTAACGTTTCAACCTTCTAGCAAGGTCTTCTTCAGACTCTGTACAAAGTACAAATGAAACAAGGTACAAAACAGGAATATACACAAACATTTCTCCCCTCCAGACGATTAGAAAGTTGTTCTGGAACATTCTAGCAGGTGGCTTTCCCTTGTCAACTGTACTTTCACCTAAAAGGCTAAACATATTTCCTTCCATCTAGAATGTGGTTGGTGACAAAAAGAAATTTTATAAAGAATATGGAGGACAGAATAAAGAAAATATGCATGAAAGAATGTGAAAAAGAAGGCAAAATAAATAGCCTATGGAAACAGCTGGAAAAGAATGGCTATGAGAAGCAGGATAGACTGGACATAAACAGAAGAAGGAAGAAAAGAGGAAGGGGAGAATTGGAAGAGAAAGAAAAAGAGGAAGAGAAAGAAAAAGAGAGAAGGTTTGGAATAAAGGAGTATGGGGAAGACCACAGAAAATATTTGCAAAGTGCTTAGGAAAGCGGGAATTAAAACTTACAGGAAGGGAGGGAGAAGCATCTTAGGAATAGCGAAGAATGCAAACAAGAAAAAGGAAAAAAGAGAAGAGGAAGAGGAAGGGATTATCTACGAAGTGAAATGTAAAGAATGTCAGTGTGTGTAGATAGGAGAAACGAAAAAGAGGCTGAAAGACAGGTTGAAACAACATAGGGATGATGTACGACTTAAGAGAGAGAGAAATGTGATATTTAAACACACGAGAGACACAGGACATGGCATAGAGTGGGATGAGGCTAAGCAGATAGGAAGGGAGAAGAGAATACTAGTGAGAAAATGGAAGGAGGCCAAGGAAATAGAGAAGAAAGGTGAAGAAGACACAATGAACTGGAATGGGTGACTGAAGTTAAACAAGGAATGGAAGAAGGTGTTAGAAAGAGTGGAAAGGACAAGAGAGAAAGATGAGAAAAGAAGGAAGAAGAATGAAGGAAATAGAGTGTGAGATAAGAGTCCAGCGACATTCTCTTTCAGGTGAAAGTACATTTGACAAGGGAAAGCCACCTGCTAGAATGTTCCAGAACTACTTTCTAATAGTCTGGAGGGGAGTAATGTTTGTGTATATATATCGTCCTGTTTTGTACCTTGTTACATTTGTACTTGGTTCAGAGTCTGAAGAAGACCTTGCTAGAAGGTTGAAAACATTACATCTAGTTTATGTTTTATAATAAAATAAATTTTTGCCTTGGTCAGCATATTGAGTTTTTCATATCATGGAAACAAGGCTTAATGGTGTTATAATTGTATATTTGAGTAATTCATACAATAATTAAAATTATTATAGTTTTCTTTGGAACATAGATATGCGAAGTTTCGATTAGTTCCCAAGAAGCATGTTGGAATTACATGGTAAAGGCATATCCCCGATTACAACTTAGATGGCACTAGTAAAGAATAAATTGAAGATGCATGAAAAATTGATACATTACATTCACTAGAGACGAAAATACATGATTAACATATACGTACATTCTTACTATACTTAATCATAATTGTATGAGAATTGAAATTATATTTTTGAAAATGATTATAATAAGCATACCTTTTTTACAGTACTTGCAAACAAGCAGTTTAAATCCATAATGTCGAGTCATATGCTGATAAAACTGCAGCTGTGAGGTGAACACTCTGCCACAAACGTCACACACACATTGCCATTCTTCAGACTGTACTTTATTTTTATCTGAAAATAATGAAAAATCATGTTAGTTGTCATCTTGGTATTTGGGAAATATGAGATGTGCTAGTCTACACACAGGGGGGATAAATATGAACATTTTTATTTAAAAAATCATTTTTGATGATTTTTTAAATTTAAATCATTTTTTTTATTTTTTAAGAACAACCTTAAAATTGCTTGTATGTTTTTTGGCACTGTACATATGGATACATATTTTTTTGTAGAAAGGCTTTTTCTGGTAAATGGCCCTGTAAAATATTTGAACAGATTGATTAAAGCAAATGAAAAATTACATGTAAATACCGTATTTACTCATGTATAATGCACACTTCTTTCAAAAAAGTGTGGTGCGTATTATGCATGGAATAATTTTTTAATGTTTACAGAACCCTATCATGTTACATATATATCGTTGCAAAGCTTGAATTCTGCAGTTTGTGAATATGGCAACAGTATTCCATTCAAGATGGTGACACTTATTTGCAATGCGGTTGAAATAAGCTCATTACAAAATGAAGATACATTGTGATTTTTATGGTACTTTGTATGAAAAGAAAGATAAGGAAAAAGAAAATTAGAATTAAAATGTATTACTGGCCAAATAATATGACATATATGGAGTGTGGAAATGCCTTAGTGGAAGAAATCTTGTGCTGCTAGTTTGAGGGGCCTGAATGTGCCTCCAATAAATGTTTCGTTAGTCATAGAAAAAGTATAAATTTTGAAGTTTTTTTTTTTAGAAAAAGTAAGAAGGAAATGAGCAAAACCACTTATGAAAGTTTAAAGGCCGTTTCCCACAATTTTTCACTTTGTAATGTAATGTTCTCCTCTTGGTCCACACAGCAACAGATGACTCATTGAATAAGAATGATGTAATTCACTGTTGATCGGCATAGCAACAGCTTTACGACCTACAACTAAAAAACCCATTTCTTGAACCTGGATTGTACTGTGCATTATATACAAGATACAATTGTTTGTCACATATCCCTATCAAAAACAAGGGTGCGCATTATACACGTGTAAATACAATATACATTTTTGTTTCTGACATTGTATATATGAACCTGTTGTGGAAATATTTGTTGTGTGTGTTAATCAAACTATAATAATTTCAGTAATTTTTCTTTCAGTGAAAATTGAACATTCTGGATGTAAGTTTGCAAAATATCAGCTGCCTTGTTTATTTGCAGTTGTGATTTAACATTAGTATTTTGTATATTATTCTAAACAAAACTTTTGCTATTTTTGCCTATAAAAATTATTGAATTTTTAAACCGAGAAATTTAAGTGTTTACAGTTTACAAATTACATTTCCTTTCATATGAGCTTCACACCATCGGTACATATATTTTGTTGGATAAAAAATCTGTATAAAAATGGTTACGCAATGTGAATTGACAATGATAATGGATTTGAATAAGAAATGCAATGAGCTTCAAAACAAGACCAGAAAAGTTGTTTGGCAAAATTGAAAAGAACTGTTTTTTGACAAATCTTGAAAACCTGAAAATTAATAATTGTGTTTAAAACCTTTCTGCCTGCACCCTACTAAAATTTCACATTCATCGCACAATCCGTTTTTGATTTACAGAATTTCAAAGAGAGCGATCGTTTGCAAAACAACAAAAGGGCCCTTTTTTGATTTCAAGGCAATAAAAAATATGTCATACTCGAAAAAAATTGGTTAGCATAGATTAAAGCAGAATTGAACAAGCTAAAAAAAGGTAAAAAAGGTAAAGTGTTCCCCTGTGCATAGCACCATGCCATGAAGGCGTATAGGGGGTGTGGGGGTAACGCCCCACACTTTCTTGATCCGGTCGTGAGTGGGGGTCATGTGATCAGCATCACGCCCCTAACCGCCTTTACCCCCCAGGGTTTCCCCCAGGTACCCATGTTATTCGACGCTGGGTAGGCGCTGGGGCCGCTTCCACCGTTAGAAAAGTTCCCGGATTTGAACCGGCCGGGGATCGAACCCGGGACCTTGAGCATGGTAGTCAGACGCGTTACCGACTGAGCCACCGCGGCCACTATCTAAATTGTAATGTAACTCGTTTTACTGGTTAATTTTTAATTGGAGTGCAAACTCGAGTATCTATAATTTTTAATCTGATAGTAATTATTTTGTGATGTTTTGCCATGATCTGGATGGCTGAACGTAAAAGCATGGGAATATAACGGGTATTTCACTCGGGGCGGAACCCTGTATTTTGGTCATAACTCTGACACTAATAAAGATATTGCAATGAAATTTGGAGTGGACTTACCTCCGTTCATGCAAAGTCGGGTAACATAATAAAAAGTGATGGAAATGGCCACCATTGGCATCCAGGCAGCAAAACAGCGCGATGCCTTGAGTAGCAACAGCACCGATCGGTCGCGATGGAATTATCCATTGGTTATTTCCAGCAGGATGGAGCAACACGGCACACCTTGCGTGCAAGCATGGCCGAAATCTGGTCTTTTTTCGGCGATCGCGTAATTTCCAGGGGACTTTGGCCACCGTGCTCGCCCGATCTCACGCCGCCTGATTTTTTTTGGTGGGGATATTTGAAGTCGAAGGTTTACGCCAACAAACCACGAATCATAGAGGCCTTGAAAGCAAACATCAGTCCGGCAATCCCAGCAGTGACACCTGACGTACTGAGACAGAGTTTCCACAACATGGAAACACACTTGTTATGATGTCACCCTAATTCGCATGAACGGAGGTAAGTGCACTCCAAATTTCGTTGCAATATATTTTCTAGTGTCCGAGTTATGAACGAAATACAGGGTTCTGCCCCGAGTGAAACACCCTGTATAATAACGGTTCCCTGTGAATAATTTCTGTGATTCAATTTTCAGTTCTCCCATAGATTTAATTTATAAACACATTTTGAGTGAATCAAAGAGTTGTCATTATGTAATGCAGAAACAAAGATGTATTGTGCATAAATGAGGGCCACAAACAGAACCACTATGTTTATACATACATTTATTATTGATTATAAAATCTGTTCATTGAGGCTTTAAAAATTGTTTGTGGCCTGAAACGGTGAGGAGTCATGTCACAGAAGAAAAATTAATTTTTATACTGGGTGTCCCACGTGAAACTGGCCGGTTTCATGTGGGACACCCGATATAATTCAGCGGAAAACAACAACAAAATATTTACCTTTCATAGCTGGAACTTCAGAATTCTGGGCTGCCTTCGTTAAATGTTTCTGTTCCTTATGCACTTCTTTCTCTTTCTTGTAGTAGGGGTGCTCTATATGAACAGGCAACGATATACTGACGATAGACTCATCATCACTGTCGTCACTTACGGTACACTCATCCATGGTGGTTAACGTTGCAAGGGAGTATGCATTTTTTACCTTGGGAAATATTTCTGCAGTCGTGTCTACTTTGGGGAAAGGTACGTGATCAATTTCACTACTCCCGTTTGGAACTTTTGAATTGCTTCTTGAAACACTCACTATTACGCAGTCGTCTTCCTGTTCGAGTATTTCAACTTTGGGTTTGCTTTCGGAACTTTTTGCAAGGGACGGTTTCAAAACCGATCTTTTGTTTTCCTTCTCGGGTGTAGCATTTAAAAGTCTCAAGGTTTCATTTTTGTCTGAACAAGTATACACACCTGGTTTCGCTTTGGATGTTATGCGCATTGTGTACACATAATTATTGCCATCTGGCTTTGCAATTTCTGTTTTACACGGAGAACTTGACAAGTTATTTGATTTGTCACGATGTACGTCGGGTGAAAATGTTTCCTTTCCGAATGACTTACAGCAACGAAATATGCCCGGTTTTAATAACTTAGTGTATTTGTCATTAAATTTAACAACACACGAATACATCCCAGACTGCAGCAAAAATTGTTTGTCGATATCAGATTTAACTTCTGATACAGTGTCATACATCGACAGATCAACAGGAATTCCTGTGATGCGATCTTTATTTAAAGGAACACTTTCTTCTTGAATGATCTTCTTGATGGATTTTTTAGTTAATGGAACACTTTTTACTTTACTAATCCTCTTGATGGGTTTTTTAGTTAATTGAACACTTTTCTTTTGGCATGTGGTAACACTTTCTTCTTGACTAATCCTCTTCACAGATTTTTTACTTAATGGGACAATTTCTTTTCGACTAAATATCCTGATGGATTTTTTAGTTAATGGAACACTTTCTTCTTGATCAGTCCTCTTAGTTAATGCATCAATTTCTTCTTGACTAACTATCCTGATGTAATTTTTAGTTAATGGAACACTTTCTTCTTGACCAGTCCTCTTAGTTAATGCATCAATTTCTTCTTGACTAACTACCATGTTGCAATATTTAGTTAATGGAACACTTATATCTTGACCAGTCCTCTTCGTTAATGCATCAATCTCTTCTTGACTAACTATCCTGATGGATTTTTTACTTAATAATGTTCCACTTTCTTCTTGACCAGTCCTCTTCAGGGATCCTTTAGTTAATGCATCAATATCTTCTTGACTACCTATCCTGATGCATTTATTAGTTAATGGAACACAATCTTCTTGGCTAATACCTGTGATGGACTTTTTACTTAATAGCACACTTTCTTCTTGACCAGTTCTCTTAGTTAATGCATCCATTTGTTCTTGAGTAACTCTTCTGATGCATTCATTTGTTAATGGAACACTTTCTTCTTGGCTAATCCCTGAGATGGACTTTTCACTTAATGGGACACTTTCTTCTTGACGACCTATTGTGATGGATTTTTTAGATGATGCATCAATCTCTTCTTGACTAAGTATCCTGATGGATTTTTTAGTTACTAGAACACGTTCTTTTTGACCAGTCCTCTTAGTTAACGCATCAAATTCTTCTTGAGTAACTATTCTGATGCATTTATTAGTTAATGGAACCCTTTCTTCTTGTCTAATCCCTGTGATGGATTGTTTACTTAATGGAACACTTTCTTCTTGACTAACTACCCTCATCGATTTTTCAATTACCAGAACATTTTCTTCTTGACTAGTACTCTTGATAGATTCTTTTGTTAATGGAATACTTCCTTCTCGAGGTATAAATTCCATGGACCATTTACTCAATGGAACATTTTTTTCTTGACTGGAGTTTTCTTCTAAATTGTACACACGCCTGTCTATTAACTGGTCATCCATATCCATTCCCAAAATTGACTCACCAAGCTGATCTTCATCTTCACGTTTATCAGATAAGAACTTGTCATCTGGAACTAACTCACACGATTCCTGGCTCCTAACTAAACACGGATCTACCTCCAAGCCTAATATAGTTTCTGCATCTTGTTCATCATTCGGTGCAGATAGGTTTAAAGTGAAGTCCGAGGATAACAGGCTACTAGCTATACTCGGAGACAGTTCCTCAAAGGAGTCCGTAGGATGATCAGCGTGAGGAGAGTAGAAACTTTCCTCCGAATCAAGAGTTTGGAGTGGGTCATTGAACTCTGCGTCTTCCACTTTGGGCCGACAATCCCATTCAAAGTTTTCCCCTGGGGTATTCCAGATGGGAACAAGTTCCTTCTTAACTGTATTGTTGTCAACCTGAAAGGAAATCCAGTAGTAAATTTTGAATTTCAATTAAATATTTTTGTGTGCGTCAGCACTGAGGCTATTTTGCACCTGTCACACTATACGGGGTCCAGCCCCTTATCATAACAAAAATAAAAGCGTGTCTGAAAACTAAAATGTCCTTACCTTGGTTAAAAGCTGAGGCTAAAAAAGTTACTCAGCACAAATAAAGACAAAACACAGGATGACACAGAAGAATTATACTGGCCATGGGGCCAGTCGCCAGAGCCTCGTTAGTCTGCAGTCCAGGGTGTACTATGTGGAAGTGAGATTGACTATTGGGTGCACTATGTGGAAGTGAGGTTGACTATTGGGTGCACTATGTGGAAGTGAGGTTGACTATTGGGTGCACTATGTGGAAGTGAGGTTGACTATTGGGTGCAATATGTGGAAGTGATGTTGATTATTGGGTGCACTACGTGCAAGTGAGGTTGACTATTGGGTGCACTATGTGGAAGTGAGGTTGACTATTGGGTGCACTATGTGGAAGTGAGGTTGACTATTGGGTGCACTATGTGGAAGTGAGGTTGACTATTGGGTGCACTATGTGGAAGTGAGGTTGACTATTGGGTGCACTACGTGCAAGTGAGGTTGACTATTGGGTGCACTATGTGGAAGTGAGGTTGACTATTGGGTGCACTATGTGGAAGTGAGGTTGACTATTGGGTGCACTACGTGCAAGTGAGGTTGACTATTGGGTGCACTATGTGGAAGTGAGGTTGACTATTGGGTGCACTATGTGGAAGTGAGGTTGACTATTGGGTGCACTACGTGCAAGTGAGGTTGACTATTGGGTGCACTACGTGGAAGTGAGGTTGACTATTGGGTGCACTATGTGGAAGTGAGGTTGACTATTGGGTGCACTACGTGGAAGTGAGGTTGACTATTGGGTGCACTACGTGGAAGTGAGGTTGACTATTGGGTGCACTACGTGCAAGTGAGGTTGACTATTGGGTGCACTACGTGGAAGTGAGGTTGACTATTGGGTGCACTATGTGGAAGTGAGGTTGACTATTGGGTGCACTATGTGGAAGTGAGGTTGACTATTGGGTGCACTATGTGGAAGTGAGGTTGACTATTGGGTGCACTACGTGGAAGTGAGGTTGACTATTGGGTGCACTATGTGGAAGTGAGGTTGACTATTGGGTGCACTACGTGCAAGTGAGGTTGACTATTGGGTGCACTACGTGCAAGTGAGGTTGACTATTGGGTGCACTATGTGGAAGTGAGGTTGACTATTGGGTGCACTATGTGCAAGTGAGGTTGACTATTGGGTGCACTACGTGGAAGTGAGGTTGACTATTGGGTGCACTATGTGGAAGTGAGGTTGACTATTGGGTGCACTACGTGGAAGTGAGGTTGACTATTGGGTGCACTACGTGGAAGTGAGGTTGACTATTGGGTGCACTACGTGGAAGTGAGGTTGACTATTGGGTGCACTACGTGGAAGTGAGGTTGACTATTGGGTGCACTACGTGCAAGTGAGGTTGACTATTGGGTGCACTACGTGCAAGTGAGGTTGACTATTGGGTGCACTATGTGGAAGTGAGGTTGACTATTGGGTGCACTATGTGGAAGTGAGGTTGACTATTGGGTGCACTATGTGGAAGTGAGGTTGACTATTGGGTGCACTATGTGGAAGTGAGGTTGACTATTGGGTGCACTACGTGGAAGTGAGGTTGACTATTGGGTGCACTACGTGGAAGTGAGGTTGACTATTGGGTGCACTACGTGGAAGTGAGGTTGACTATTGGGTGCACTACGTGGAAGTGAGGTTGACTATTGGGTGCACTACGTGCAAGTGAGGTTGACTATTGGGTGCACTATGTGGAAGTGAGGTTGACTATTGGGTGCACTATGTGGAAGTGAGGTTGACTATTGGGTGCACTATGTGGAAGTGAGGTTGACTATTGGGTGCACTATGTGGAAGTGAGGTTGACTATTGGGTGCACTACGTGGAAGTGAGGTTGACTATTGGGTGCACTATGTGGAAGTGAGGTTGACTATTGGGTGCACTACGTGCAAGTGAGGTTGACTATTGGGTGCACTACGTGCAAGTGAGGTTGACTATTGGGTGCACTATGTGGAAGTGAGGTTGACTATTGGGTGCACTATGTGCAAGTGAGGTTGACTATTGGGTGCACTACGTGGAAGTGAGGTTGACTATTGGGTGCACTATGTGGAAGTGAGGTTGACTATTGGGTGCACTACGTGGAAGTGAGGTTGACTATTGGGTGCACTACGTGGAAGTGAGGTTGACTATTGGGTGCACTACGTGGAAGTGAGGTTGACTATTGGGTGCACTACGTGGAAGTGAGGTTGACTATTGGGTGCACTACGTGCAAGTGAGGTTGACTATTGGGTGCACTACGTGCAAGTGAGGTTGACTATTGGGTGCACTATGTGGAAGTGAGGTTGACTATTGGGTGCACTATGTGGAAGTGAGGTTGACTATTGGGTGCACTATGTGGAAGTGAGGTTGACTATTGGGTGCACTATGTGGAAGTGAGGTTGACTATTGGGTGCACTATGTGGAAGTGAGGTTGACTATTGGGTGCACTATGTGGAAGTGAGGTTGACTATTGGGTGCACTATGTGGAAGTGAGGTTGACTATTGGGTGCACTACGTGCAAGTGAGGTTGACTATTGGGTGCACTATGTGGAAGTGAGGTTGACTATTGGGTGCACTATGTGGAAGTGAGGTTGACTATTGGGTGCACTATGTGGAAGTGAGGTTGACTATTGGGTGCACTATGTGGAAGTGAGGTTGACTATTGGGTGCACTATGTGGAAGTGAGGTTGACTATTGGGTGCACTATGTGGAAGTGAGGTTGACTATTGGGTGCACTACGTGCAAGTGAGGTTGACTATTGGGTGCACTACGTGCAAGTGAGGTTGACTATTGGGTGCACTATGTGGAAGTGAGGTTGACTATTGGGTGCACTATGTGGAAGTGAGGTTGACTATTGGGTGCACTACGTGCAAGTGAGGTTGACTATTGGGTGCACTATGTGGAAGTGAGGTTGACTATTGGGTGCACTATGTGGAAGTGAGGTTGACTATTGGGTGCACTATGTGGAAGTGAGGTTGACTATTGGGTGCACTATGTGGAAGTGAGGTTGACTATTGGGTGCACTACGTGCAAGTGAGGTTGACTATTGGGTGCACTATGTGGAAGTGAGGTTGACTATTGGGTGCACTATGTGGAAGTGAGGTTGACTATTGGGTGCACTATGTGGAAGTGAGGTTGAGTATTGGGTGCACTATGTGGAAGTGAGGTTGACTATTGGGTGCACTATGTGCAAGTGAGGTTGACTATTGGGTGCACTAAGTGGAAGTGAGGTTGACTATTGGGTGCACTACGTGGAAGTGAGGTTGACTATTGGGTGCACTATGTGGAAGTGAGGTTGACTATTGGGTGCACTATGTGGAAGTGAGGTTGACTATTGGGTGCACTATGTGGAAGTGAGGTTGACTATTGGGTGCACTATGTGGAAGTGAGGTTGACTATTGGGTGCACTACGTGCAAGTGAGGTTGACTATTGGGTGCACTATGTGGAAGTGAGGTTGACTATTGGGTGCACTATGTGGAAGTGAGGTTGACTATTGGGTGCACTATGTGGAAGTGAGGTTGACTATTGGGTGCACTATGTGGAAGTGAGGTTGACTATTGGGTGCACTACGTGCAAGTGAGGTTGACTATTGGGTGCACTATGTGGAAGTGAGGTTGACTATTGGGTGCACTATGTGGAAGTGAGGTTGACTATTGGGTGCACTATGTGGAAGTGAGGTTGACTATTGGGTGCACTACGTGCAAGTGAGGTTGACTATTGGGTGCACTATGTGGAAGTGAGGTTGACTATTGGGTGCACTATGTGGAAGTGAGGTTGACTATTGGGTGCACTATGTGGAAGTGAGGTTGACTATTGGGTGCACTATGTGGAAGTGAGGTTGACTATTGGGTGCACTATGTGGAAGTGAGGTTGACTATTGGGTGCACTATGTGGAAGTGAGGTTGACTATTGGGTGCACTACGTGCAAGTGAGGTTGACTATTGGGTGCACTATGTGGAAGTGAGGTTGACTATTGGGTGCACTATGTGGAAGTGAGGTTGACTATTGGGTGCACTATGTGGAAGTGAGGTTGACTATTGGGTGCACTACGTGCAAGTGAGGTTGACTATTGGGTGCACTATGTGGAAGTGAGGTTGACTATTGGGTGCACTATGTGGAAGTGAGGTTGACTATTGGGTGCACTATGTGGAAGTGAGGTTGACTATTGGGTGCACTATGTGGAAGTGAGGTTGACTATTGGGTGCACTACGTGCAAGTGAGGTTGACTATTGGGTGCACTATGTGGAAGTGAGGTTGACTATTGGGTGCACTATGTGGAAGTGAGGTTGACTATTGGGTGCACTATGTGGAAGTGAGGTTGACTATTGGGTGCACTATGTGGAAGTGAGGTTGACTATTGGGTGCACTATGTGGAAGTGAGGTTGACTATTGGGTGCACTATGTGGAAGTGAGGTTGACTATTGGGTGCACTACGTGCAAGTGAGGTTGACTATTGGGTGCACTATGTGGAAGTGAGGTTGACTATTGGGTGCACTATGTGGAAGTGAGGTTGACTATTGGGTGCACTATGTGGAAGTGAGGTTGACTATTGGGTGCACTATGTGGAAGTGAGGTTGACTATTGGGTGCACTATGTGCAAGTGAGGTTGACTATTGGGTGCACTACGTGGAAGTGAGGTTGACTATTGGGTGCACTACGTGCAAGTGAGGTTGACTATTGGGTGCACTATGTGGAAGTGAGGTTGACTATTGGGTGCACTATGTGGAAGTGAGGTTGACTATTGGGTGCACTACGTGCAAGTGAGGTTGACTATTGGGTGCACTATGTGGAAGTGAGGTTGACTATTGGGTGCACTATGTGGAAGTGAGGTTGACTATTGGGTGCACTATGTGGAAGTGAGATTGACTATTGGGTGCACTACGTGGAAGTGAGGTTGACTATTGGGTGCACTATGTGGAAGTGAGGTTGACTATTGGGTGCACTACGTGCAAGTGAGGTTGACTATTGGGTGCACTATGTGGAAGTGAGGTTGACTATTGGGTGCACTATGTGGAAGTGAGGTTGACTATTGGGTGCACTATGTGGAAGTGAGGTTGACTATTGGGTGCACTACGTGCAAGTGAGGTTGACTATTGGGTGCACTATGTGGAAGTGAGGTTGACTATTGGGTGCACTACGTGCAAGTGAGGTTGACTATTGGGTGCACTATGTGGAAGTGAGGTTGACTATTGGGTGCACTATGTGGAAGTGAGGTTGACTATTGGGTGCACTATGTGGAAGTGAGGTTGACTATTGGGTGCACTACGTGCAAGTGAGGTTGACTATTGGGTGCACTACGTGCAAGTGAGGTTGACTATTGGGTGCACTATGTGGAAGTGAGGTTGACTATTGGGTGCACTATGTGGAAGTGAGGTTGACTATTGGGTGCACTACGTGCAAGTGAGGTTGACTATTGGGTGCACTATGTGGAAGTGAGGTTGACTATTGGGTGCACTACGTGCAAGTGAGGTTGACTATTGGGTGCACTACGTGGAAGTGAGGTTGACTATTGGGTGCACTACGTGCAAGTGAGGTTGACTATTGGGTGCACTACGTGCAAGTGAGGTTGACTATTGGGTGCACTACGTGCAAGTGAGGTTGACTATTGGGTGCACTATGTGGAAGTGAGGTTGACTATTGGGTGCACTACGTGCAAGTGAGGTTGACTATTGGGTGCACTACGTGGAAGTGAGGTTGACTATTGGGTGCACTACGTGCAAGTGAGGTTGACTATTGGGTGCACTATGTGGAAGTGAGGTTGACTATTGGGTGCACTATGTGGAAGTGAGGTTGACTATTGGGTGCACTACGTGCAAGTGAGGTTGACTATTGGGTGCACTATGTGGAAGTGAGGTTGACTATTGGGTGCACTACGTGGAAGTGAGGTTGACTATTGGGTGCACTACGTGCAAGTGAGGTTGACTATTGGGTGCACTACGTGCAAGTGAGGTTGACTATTGGGTGCACTACGTGGAAGTGAGGTTGACTATTGGGTGCACTACGTGCAAGTGAGGTTGACTATTGGGTGCACTACGTGCAAGTGAGGTTGACTATTGGGTGCACTACGTGCAAGTGAGGTTGACTATTGGGTGCACTACGTGCAAGTGAGGTTGACTATTGGGTGCACTAAGTGGAAGTGAGGTTGACTATTGGGTGCACTACGTGCAAGTGAGGTTGACTATTGGGTGCACTACGTGCAAGTGAGGTTGACTATTGGGTGCACTACGTGGAAGTGAGGTTGACTATTGGGTGCACTATGTGGAAGTGAGGTTGACTATTGGGTGCACTACGTGCAAGTGAGGTTGACTATTGGGTGCACTACGTGCAAGTGAGGTTGACTATTGGGTGCACTATGTGGAAGTGAGGTTGACTATTGGGTGCACTACGTGCAAGTGAGGTTGACTATTGGGTGCACTATGTGGAAGTGAGGTTGACTATTGGGTGCACTATGTGGAAGTGAGGTTGACTATTGGGTGCACTACGTGCAAGTGAGGTTGACTATTGGGTGCAATATGTGGAAGTGAGGTTGACTATTGGGTGCACTATGTGGAAGTGAGGTTGACTATTGGGTGCACTACGTGCAAGTGAGGTTGACTATTGGGTGCACTACGTGGAAGTGAGGTTGACTATTGGGTGCACTATGTGGAAGTGAGGTTGACACTTGGGTGCACTATGTGGAAGTGAGGTTGATTATTGGGTGCACTACGTGGAAGTGAGGTTGACTATTGGGTGCACTATCTGGAAGTGAGGTTGACTATTGTGTGCACTACGTGGAAGTGAGGTTGACTATTGGGTGCACTACGTGGAAGTGAGGTTGACTATTGGGTGCACTACGTGGAAGTGAGGTTGACTATTGGGTGCACTACGTGGAAGTGAGGTTGACTATTGGGTGCACTATCTGGAAGTGAGGTTGACTATTGTGTGCACTACGTGGAAGTGAGGTTGACTATTGGGTGCACTACGTGGAAGTGAGGTTGACTATTGGGTGCACTACGTGGAAGTGAGGTTGACTATTGGGTGCACTACTTGGAAGTGAGGTTGACTATTGGGTGCACTATGTGGAAGTGAGGTTGACTATTGGGTGCACTACGTGGAAGTGAGGTTACTATTGGGTGCACTACGTGGAAGTGAGTTTGACTATTGGGTGCACTACGTGGAAGTGAGGTTGACTATTGGGTGCACTATGTGGAAGTGAGGTAGACTATTGGGTGCACTATGTGGAAGTGAGGAGTGAGGTAGACTATTGGGTGCACTACGTGGAAGTGAGGTTGACTATTGGGTGCACTATGTGGAAGTGAGGTTGACTATTGGGTGCACTACATGCAAGTACACCCCACCTCCCCCAGTAGTAAATATTTAGCAACATGAATTGTTTATTTTTGTTAAACACATCAATCAATGCATACAATTTATTGAAATTGACATACTTATGCAAAAAAAAAAAATCCAATGTAAATTTGAGGAAACATTTACAGTCTGGAGATATAGAAATCATGTGGATCATTTGTTTGTGCTGCAAATTTGCAACAAAAATAATTTCAAGAGTCGTTTATTTCAACTGAGATAAATTTGTTCCTTTAAGGGCATGTCACTCTTGCCAACTTAACTCTTTTGGTGCCAGATCTGTATCTTTCGTGTGCCCATTTGGCTGTGAACTGGGGCACTCGCTCCCCTGCTCCACTACGATGCCATCACTGGCTCTGGTCCACATAGACCAACTTTTGCCATTAATGTACATTCTGCACGTGATATTATTATAGGGTTAACAGTAATAGCAGTGCCCTCCACCGCTTTGACACTAAAATTATCATATGAGGCAATTTATCCGGCCTTTGTAAATCTAGCTCTTTGAAAGTCACCTTTAGCTCCATTTAAAGTGAAATGTAGCTCTTTTATGCGCATCAGGTTTGTCAGCATTGCCAGGATGGCTGTAGGAGGCAAGGAGAAATGCATTATGCTTATGTGGGAAATGCATTATGCTTTTATTTGTTCTCTCGGGAATATCAAACATCCAATGGCGTAGAAAAGTACATGAATGGAAAAAAGACACGTTGATTAATTTCTTGGTCATCGGAAAAATCGAAACTCCCATTTGATTAACCGTAACTTGAAGTTGATTCCCCCCATAGGAATACATGGGATTATGTAAACACTATATTCTTCAAACATTATGTCTAGCTTAATAATCAACTTAAGAAACATGGAGAGAAGTTCAGCTGGGAATTTTTTTAGTAGCGGTGCCCATTCCGATGATATTGAAATAAATGTACAACTGTCACTCTTCCCCTTAAGCAGTCTGTTCTTGCATTCCTTGGCCTCCCCGATAGCGCAGTGGTAGCGTCGTCACCTTGTAATCAAGGGGTCCCGGGTTCGATACCCGGTGGAGGCACATAGTGGTTCGGATCCCACTTTAACCCGACCCCGTGGCCGACTGGTTAGCACATCGCGCTGCGACGCCAAGGGTCACGGGTTCGAATCCCGGTCGGGCTTGGTTGTTTGTGAATGTCCATTCATCAATTTCATCATTTCATCACTCATCCCCATCTTCACAAATTAGCCAAGAGGCACAAAACGCGAAGTAAAATAAACTAAATCAAATCAAATCGGATCCCACTTTAAACTGTAGGTCCAGTCCCGATTAGCCTTTCTGTGTATAAATTGGACTTAAAACATCAATTCAATCAATCAATCAATCAATCAATCAATGTTCTTGCATTCTTCTTTCTGAAAGTGGGGCACATTCTAATAAAGTTAAAATAATCAAAGTATGAATAGTATGTGGTATGTTATGAAATATCCTAATTAATGAATAATAACATTTCTTTCAGAACACTTGTGGTTGATCAGGGTGTCTACCAAAATAACGCTCCCAAATTCTTGACTTTTTCTTAACATTTATTTAATCGCCTCGTGCAAAATTAAGAAAATACATATTTTAATTCAATGAAAAACCCATTCCACAAGGCCAGTTACGATGAAAACTGAAGTTGTACATTAACAAAAGATTTAGACTTGCTTTAATTATTAATGCATGTAAAAATTAATAATTCTTCCTAGATGTGGAATGGCTACATTACTTTATTTTGACTTTCTTGACTAGAATACATCCTGTTGAAGCATGACATTCATGGACATCTGTAGAATTTCTTCCAGAAAAGGGCAGGCAAGGCATTTTTTTTCCTTCGGAGGGGCACAAATGAGGAATATTCTCCTCCATAATAGTGTTAAGGTAAAGGTAATTCAGTGCATGTGGGGCCCTCAAAAAACACTCCTTTACTTATGTTCCCACAATGCACTTATAAAAATTAAGAGAAATTAATGTTTGAGTTGGTGTTTTAAGTCCACGTTGTGCATAGTAAGGCTAATCGGGACAGGACCTACAGTTTAAAGTGGAATCCGAACAACTATGTGCCTCCACCGGATATTCAACCCATGGACCCTCAGAAATTAATGTGACTGAAATGAAATTATACATGTGAAAATATTGATTTAAGTGTTTTAAGTCCACTTTATGCACAGTAAAGCTTTGGGACTGGACCTACAGTTTAAAGTGGGATCTCAACCACTATGTGCCTCAACTGGGTATCAAACCCAGGACTACTTAATTACAAGGCGACGTTGTTACCACTATGCCATCGGGGAGACCCCTTAAGTTGACATATATTTCACCAATAGAATGTTCCTGCAGGACATTATCTGCAGCTTTCCAGGGATGGGTGTTCTGCTCTAGACAAAATAATACACAATGAGAAGACTATGAAGATTAACCCTTAAGGGGAAGAGGGACAATTACCAGTTGTGCATTTATTTCAATATCTTCGGATTGGGCACTGCTATTTAAAAAAGGGATTAGTATGCAAGAGAGTAAGAATTTCTCTCCATGTTGCAAGTGGAAGCTGTTTCTCAAGTTGATTAGTAAGCTAGACACGATGTTTGAAAAATATGATTAATAAGTACAGAATCCTATGTATTCCTTATGGGAAATCAACTTCAACTTCAAGTTACGGCTAATCAAATGGGAGTTTCGACATTTCCTACTACTATGAAATAGTTCAGTGTCCTCCTTCGGTCCATGTACTTTTCTACGTTATTGGATGTTTGATATTCAACAGAGAATGAATAAAATAAGGGTCTCATAAACCTAATGCATTTCTCCTTGCCTCCTACGGCCATCCTGGCAGTGTTGCCAAACCTGATGTGCATAAAGGAGCTAAATTTCACCATTCATAGAGCTAAAAATGACTTTCAAGGAGCTAGAATAATGAAGGCTGCATAAAGTGCCTCCTAGGGTAATTATGAATGTCACAGCTTAGCTTTAAAGTGATGGCAATTTATTCTTAATTTTCACCGTCTACATTTGGCAGCATCTCAATAATCCACTGTTGCTCATATGAAATTGAAAATAAAGGATTCCCGGATAACAAAATTGTCATCTTCACCTTGGCCACGGCACCATATAAAAGTAGCTGGGGAGGTAAGAGGGGGTGCGTGACGCAGCCAATATAACAATATCACGTCACGTGCAAAATGTACACTCATGGCAAAAGTTGGTCTTTGTGGGTCAGATCCAGTGGTGGAATCATAGTGGGGCAGGGGATGGCACAGTTCACAGCCAAACAAGTGCACGAAAGAGCCAGATCTGGCTCCCAAAGATCGAAATTGGCAACAGTTATCGGCAGCTGCTGTAGCGAGAAAGACCTAGGGGAAATTGTCCCTCTGCCCCTTAAACGCCGAGCATGTTTTCTGCAGGAAGTTTAAATTTGCACAAGGTTTTAAGTAAAAATGTGTATCTCAGAAACTACGAATGCTAGAGTTTCACATTATAGTTCGTTTTCTTCAGTACAGAATAGGCTATAAGCCTGTGGGGAAAATATCAAGTAGAAAAAAGAAAGAGAATACAAAAGTGAAAAATCGTTCCTATTACGAAATAGGCAACACTAGGACATGAAGGTTCAAAACAGTACCTAGATATTGCCTGACATGTGTTCCATCCTCATAGAAAGACTTGCACACTTGCTGCTGATACTTTCAGAGGAGGAAAACATGTAATGTAAAAGTGGTGATTTAAGGGGAAGGGGAAATTGCCTCCCTAAATATATCCAGAATCAAACTAAACATTACTAATTACTAATAGGATGCCTCAAGGATTGTGTAGCACTCAAAACATGTATCTCCAAACATTACCTGAGCCACAATATGCTTCAGAAGTCGAAAATACCAAATGTGACAAATGAGTCACGTTCCAGTGATTAAGGGTTAATCATGCTGTTGTTTTTTTCATTTATACAAATTGCACAGATACAATACATCCTGTCAGAGCATCAATCTCCACTCTCCACAGACTACTACTCTCACGTTAAGGACTATTCTTGTAGTTGCATGTTGGCCACCCTGGCTTAAAAAAATATATAATACTGACTGAACAGACATGTAAGTGGGATAAAAGTCGCTTTCCTCCAAAATCTACATTGCTCATTTCTTTACAAAATTTGTTCAAAATGAAGACCCTGTTTCATGATACACGATTCACATCATTTAGGAACTGACTGGCAGATTTTGGAACATAAACGATGATCTTTATCGATCTTCTCAAATGCCAGTTGGATCAAGTGATGCAGATTGTTCAATTTCTGAGAATAAACATAATTTCTGCTCAAAGTCTGCTATCACCAATATTGTGTTTTTATTGTGTTTCCACCTACATTGTAGTACAAAAACATGTTGATCTTTGGTTAATTTTGCGATTCATTGCAAGAAACATGAGCAGTTATTACATGTGGTGGCCGGCGGCAACTATGATGGGTAGTGCCGACGTGATCAAGAAATCGAAAAAAAAAACTCCGCAATGCCAACCCCCCTCCCTCTCCTTGAGGTTGCGCCACCAGCCAAGATGTTTATCCTCGTTTGGTAACATGGAAAGCTGTGTGTGTTTTAAGTAAAAACACACTAATCCGATTCATCTTCACTCACTAACCTATCTTTATACACTACAGGACATTTTCCTAAAAACACAATAATTACAAGAGGAAGGGAAAAACAAATCCTCTCACTTTCGCCTCCCCCATGTATACGTATTCCAACTGGATGTCGAAAATATCTTTGTTGTAAAAATAAATTGTCGAAATGCCAAAGGAAACTCGCATCATCATAGGATTTTTTACTTTTATATTTTTAAAAAACTCTGGATGGCCCTTTAGGTGCATCTATCTATTATCAAAATGTTCATTTAACTTTCCAAAAATATTATGTTCGTTTCTCCAAAAATAGGCAGAAAAGTAGATAGTACCTTTCTCACGTAATACTTCCCCAGCGGGTCTTACAAATCAGTCTTATTTAGTGACTTATCTCTGAAGGTGACAACTGTGTCAACACTGCGAAAGTTCCCTCGCTGTGCCATGCGAAAACGGGCACAGCTGGTGTCTTATGGGCTAACCCCATCCCGGCTCATGGTGGAAATGTTCCCTGCTGAGACTTCTTCAACCCTCTGCACGTGTGTCAACTTGGTTGGCCAGCTCTTGGGCAGCTCGGACCACTGCCTCGCAAGGGTACGAAACAGCTGGCGATGCAGTGAGGAGGTTGGGGCGGTCGTCACGTCAGCTAGACCGATTGCAAGATTCGAATCTCCTTGTCTATAAACTATCAATAAATTAATTTAAAAATACTTGGATGAGGTATGCGTTTCTTCTGAGGGTAGTGCCATGGAACGGCAGCTCTCCCCCTTGAGCCGCCGCTGGTTATTACAGACACAACCAAACACACAATAATCAGTGACAATCGAACATCGGAAAACAAATGAAACACGAAACATAAACAAGAGGGTTGCCAAGTCCCACCACTTACACATGGGGTACTTGTTAGTTCAAGTTGTGACGTCTGTATGGGCTTATTCTTGAGTAAGTATGAAAACCGAGAACTAATTTTTGAGGAAAGCAACTTCTATCACACTCATATGAGAAGAATTTACAGAAGTAAAAAGACCAAACAAGCTGTAAAAAAAGAAAAGATTAGATGAAAAAAATCGTCACTGTCTGATCAAAAATGACACGCTCGAGTTTCAATGTGATGTAACTGCCTACCTCCATAAGAGGATCCTGCTGATTTATTGCATGACTGTACAAATTTGCTCCAACATCTCGTACCAACACTTGTTCTTGTGCATAAGTTGATTGAAGAGTGGGCCTGGGGAAAAGAATTGCAATTAATGACGTGAAGATGAAAAGCTGCAATACAAATTAAATGTACACTGAAATATGTCGTAAGTGCAAGCTCACAATTTTTCTATGCTACTTTCTACCAAGCTTCTTAAAACTAGAATTACACAGAGAGTATACTGTGTTTGTTTATTAGTAGAGGCATGCATATTTCGTTTTTGACGAAAACACGAATTATGAAATAACATGCTGTAATGTTCATTTTTCATGTTTCTGAAAGGTGTGAGGTACATTTTCCTACCCTGTTTTGTCACGAAATGAACTGCAAAATGCGAAATATACTCTTAAACCCGAATTTTTCCATTTATATACCGATGCAACACTGTCTGAAGTATTCTGTGAGTAATGCAATTCACGGAAAATTGATTAATTCTGCTGTAAATGTTTGAGAAACAAAATTGGACCCCTTTACACAGGAATAAACTTAATACTCTGGTAACTACATAAATGTGCTATTAGAAGGAATAAGTCTATTTTGTGTACTAAGTGCAGTATTTAAATCAAATTTAGAATTATATTCACAATTTTAAAACCTGGGCCTCTCCCATGGCGCAGTGGTAGCGTCATTGCCTTGTAATCAAGGTGTCCCGGGTTTGATACCCGGTGGAGGCACAAGTGGTTCGGATCCCACTTTAAACTGTAGGCCCAGTCCCGATTAGCCTTACTGTGCATAAAGTGGACTTAAAAGACCAACTCAACCCAACCCAACAATTTTAAAACCAAAATGTCATTTTATATACCACTTTTGATTTGATTATTCACTGCTACAACACCGAAATTTTATTTTATTTACCGCTTTTGAACTCGAAATTGTCTTGGTTCTTGTACCGAAATTTTGATTTTTATTTACAAAAAGTATGTGCCTCTATGTATTAGCAATAAAATGATATGCACTCTGTTTTGCGTTTCTCTGTTATGACTACTGCAGTCACTCAGGACTTTGTGTTTTACTGCTTGCCTAGCTTGTGGTTGGCTTAAACCATGAAGGTTTGGCTAATATCTACACCAGCTACTGGTAGTACACCATGTATGGTTTGCCAACCCATACTTTAAATTGACACTAAGCTCAAGTCTGTATCTGGTTAACAACTATGAAAATGGAATCTGAAAGTACCCCAGTGATCAATTTTGGATTATTTTTTTCCAATTTTTAAACTTAAAAGTACAACTGAGTTGTCATGGCAATGTACTGATATTGGAAACTATCAGTGTCATTTTATTTACCGATACCTGCCGATACTTTTCCCGCATTTTGGCCCTGCACGGGGTTCACAATAATGCCACACAACACTTTCGAGAAGTATATATTATCCTGGATGTGAAAAAATGTACAAGGGCCATTTTTCTTGTAGTGGCAACACTGTTGGTATACACTTGTCAGTTGTCGCTGGGACAAAAGATGATCGGGTCTTGTTTAGCCTTGTACTACGGATCGTGTGTAGGTGTTTGGTGCTGAATAGTACTGTTGTGTGGTAGTTACAAGACGTTAAAGTGAAGTGTGTGTATAATACCGCCACTACAAGAAAAATGGCCCTCGTATTTTGTGATTACGTTGCAGGTATTTTCATATTGTGATGTAATTCTTGAATATTTTGAAGAAAACTGGTAAATTCAAGCTTATTATTGCGTTGCAATACTGCTTGCCTTATTGTCCCGAGTAAACTCGGGCAGGTGTTAGGTGCACTTTTTATATTATCCTGAGTATAATCGGGCCAAACTACTTTTTCTTGTTCGATTTTCTTTATCCCGTAGAAACTTATGAGAGGCGCTCTGTCACGAAGTACAGTAATGTCCCATGGAAGCAGCACCTTACTCAGCTTGATGCTTGGAATGCGTAGCAGAGGGAGAGATGCCAAATGCAAGAAGATGGCAGTGAATCACGTTACCTCTGCCCAGATTGCAATGTCCCCTTATGTGTTGTGTCGTGCTTCAGAGTACACCCTGCTGTGTCTATTTAATATCTAATAGGGATGGGCCGATATGAAATTTTGGCCGATACCGATAAAGTACCGATATAAAATTTACCGATAACCGATATTCTACCGATCCGATATAAAATTAGAAATGGTCCTTGAAGAACCTGAAATGTTCATTGATCTCCTTAATAAATATGTGTTTCGAGGTTATCGCAGTGCAAAAGAAGTTGAATATTTAGACAATTACTTTTTTAAAAAGTAGGGCATCGAGATTATCCATAAAAATTGCATCAAAATCGCAGAATGTTGCACTAAATTATAAAATATTTATCGATATATCGGATCGGTAAAATAATCGGTAATTTTACCAATAAACCGATATGCCTATATCGGCTGATAACGATAGAGTACCGATTAATCGGTCCCATCCCTAATATCTAATAATGTCAGAATCAGAACTGCATTTTCTAAGGTTTTAAAAACATATGTACAACATTTAAAGGCATGATATTATGTTTACGTTTATGATAAAAATGTGTAGCCTTCATTAGACTAAGTATACTTGAGCTAATAAAATTTGCTCATTATATACAAATCGTCCACTGAGAATGTAAATGTTCTATGTCCAATTTTTTATTTCTTCGGGAGAGTCCTTTAAAGTTCGACATGATATATTTATTGGACCTTTGTCATGATTGTGCTGAAAGTTTGTGCCATTCCAAAGGCTGATATATTGAAGCCTCTCTAAAAATAAGTACTTGTTTGGTTAGGTATATACGCTGTAATAAATTATTGAAATTTCAGATAGAACATTGCATTCTGGAAGCGAGACGGAGATGAAACAATTTCACCATAAATTTGTCATTTGGTAGCAAAGTAAAATTCATTCATATTTTTGGAAATCAATTAACTACTTCAATTCAAGTACTATTTTTGTCTGTTAACAACAAAAGTAAGAACCGAAGACCTTTACCATTGCTAAGCATATCCCACAAGTGACTGAGGTTAAAATGCAAGTGGTTTATATCATACTTGGATGATGCTTGTGGTTGGTTGAGGAAATTGCAGCAAGGTTTCATTGGCTGTTTCAAAATTCTGCACATGCACCAAAACGACTCTCATTATATCAATATTGGTTGTATGTAGGCATCAGACGATTGCAGAAATGAAAAAAATGCATCCTAAACAGACCTCAACCAAAATATGTCAATTTGTTTACAATTTGGAGATGCAACATTTGCCTTCTCAATGGACAAAATGTATATCCATACTTTATGTTTATAAGTGAGTGAACTAAATTGTTTAAACTTTCATTAGATATATACAATATTTAGAGGCAGTATGTTATGTAAAAATATGTTCATGAAAAATTATAGTTTTTAATGCATATGTGTGTAACCACATTAACTGTGGATAATAAAACATAAGTTTTATATGTATTCTATCTTGTTAGCTATATTTCAAGTAAAATACACGAGGCGTATTTTTAAAGTAAGTACCGTTCTGAAATTCCGCCGCTGCAGCACTGCGGTCGGTGTCCCGTGCATGCACACTGTGTACCTACATCTGTTGGCAAGCCACAGACGCCACTGCGGCAACAATCGATCGTGTATACATTTGCTTTTGCATATTTAAAGTGCCTCCACCGATTGAGAATCCCGCCGACTGTGAAATATGCGCTGTTATTCGGTTTCTTAGTGCTAAAGGCGTGAAAGCAGTTGAAATTCACCGTCAGATTTGTGAAGTGTACGGACAAAACATTATGAGTGATGGAATGGTACGCAAATAGGTAAGAGCTTTCAAAGATGGCCGAAAGAATGTTCATGACGAGGAACGGAGTGGGCGACCCTCAGTGATCACTGTCGATTTGGTGCAGAAAGTCGACGAAAAAGTGAAAGAGAACAGACGCTTCACGATTTCTTCGTTATCAGAGGAGTTCCCTGAAGTTTCAAGAAGTGTTATCTATGAAATTGTTACCGAACGCTTAAACTATCGAAAATTGTGCTCATGATGGGTACCAAATATGTTAACTGAGGCACACAAAAGCAAACGTTTAGGTAGCACCTTGACTTTTCTTGTCAAGATCTCATCGCATCATTTGGCTGAAAACAATTTGATCATCCTCCATACAGCCCCGATCTAGCACCCAGTGACTACCACGTGTTGCTGCAACTGAAGAAGCATCTCGGAGGTCAGCGCCACGATGACGACGATAGCCTCAAAACGGCCGTGTTGCAGTGGCTGTCAACTCAGGCGGCAAACTTCTGTGACGACGGAATACAAAAGCTTGTTGTTCGATATGATAAGTGCCTTAATATTGGTGGCAATTATGTGGAAAAGTATATACAAGTGTGGTCTTTCATGTAACAAAAAAATTGTTACAAAAAGTTTACTTGTATTTTGTACATATCAAAACTGTACTTACTTAAAAAATATGCCTCGTATATATATTCTTAGTAACGAGCATACAATATGGAACAAAGAAACTGGATTTAGAAAATTCCAAAATTTGGGATTGAATTTCGGAAATTAATTTGTAAGGCAAGCAGTTTATCAATATTTGGAACGACTTATAATTGTTACCATTTTCAAGCATCGGTATCGGTGGGAATCGGTACGGGTTCAAAGTAGTATCAGTTCAGGCCTACTTAAAAAGTAAAATAACTAATGAAAAATCTTAATGTTTTTAAATCTTTGAGCGAGGCCACATACACAAAAATCGATAACAATAAGTTTGTATTGTTCGTTGATTTATTATTAAATTAGCAATAATAAAATATTTGTTAAGATTATACTGGTTGTATTTCCAGGTGGCAGCTGACTTTTATGGTTATTTCTGGCTCTCTCTGTCCCCCAATCGTCTTTGGGGGAATGTGGCTCGATGGGTGTCAGCAAACTCAGTTCCCGAAGGAACGTTGTCAAGCGTACTTCTCTTTTTGCCAGTCGCATACCGACCTGTGGATGGTCGTTCCGGAAATTTTATTTTGCAGGACCAGTTGTACCTTAACCCCCGTTGATTTCTGGTGCTCACATTATCGTTGTCGCAGAATTATCTCACTTTACAGTACGTTTGGCAACATGTGGTGTGTATCCGATGCTCATTTTTTACATCCCACCAAGAGCGTTCGGTGCCTTGTGGCTCAAAAATGACCCTTAGTCGTTCGGAATTGTAGGTAGCTTTCTGGCGGCATGATTTGAACAGGTGTTCTCGGATTACAAGCCAGGTTAAATTGGAGTTAGCTTTCAACATTTCGAGGGCATACATTGCTCTCATCTTCGGGGAATGTAAAAATTGAGACCAAAGTAAGGTTATATATACAGGGAGGTTATTTCAGTCGTTCACCGCCAGCGTGACGGCCGTTCCGCGGACTCTTCATGCAACAGGTCCCGGCAAATTGCGTTCAGGAAGTCCGTAACAGAAACCGCTTGTTTTGTAATGTTTCCACTTTTCACAATTACAGTTACAATTACAATTGAAATAAGCACGTACCTTGTCGCACGGATGCAGGAAAAGGTGTCCTCCCAAATACAAATATTTCCGGCACCTTATTTCTGACATCTAATCTTAGATTAGACATCGCTACTTTATCCTCAGTTGACAGAAAGGGAAGACAGCATCCCGGCGCATAAAGCAAACCGAAAGCGTAAAATGATATTTAAAAGTAATAATAATGATGATCACTAACCTCCTGTGTTATAAGAGATGTTGAAAATGACTTCCTTCAACAGCAATACAACACGTTTCTTAGGTTCAAGAGATCCTGTCTATCGTAATCCCTGACCACTTTTCTGCAAGAATTCGTTTTCACGTAATTATCGTACATAAAAACTCTATGTTCAAGACTATATTTGTTTAACGACATAAGTAATGAATGAATAACAATTAACACACAATAAAGCACTGGCCACGAGTAAGCACATTACAATAACACAGTATAAGCAACACGCGTACTGATAAATGAACAGAAGTTAACATGAATGTACACTGACGTCTGGTAGCCGACAGTGTTGCTAACCATTTTTCGGCAATGTCCCTACAGACGTAGTCAAAATGTCCCTACAACTGACCAAATGTCCCTACGCCAAGTAAAGTGACTAAAAAAAAAACACCTCATGAGCATGCAAACAGAAGATAAAATATACACATTTACTTACCAAATCTTTCTGCTCGGTGCTTCCACAATTAATGAAGGAGCGAATTTACAATACAGGACCTCTCCCCGATTTTTTGTAATATTTCGCATACTCACTAATTGAGGCCTCCTAATCACGAATTTGAAGTTAAAATTTGGGGGGTCACGTGTAGAAATTGCAAAATAAGTGACATTGAGTGGTCCGCGATCGGCACGATTGCTTATTATTTACCGGAAGATTTTGTGTTTCCAATACTTAAAAAACGAAATATACATACCTGATATTACTACGACCCCAAATTTTAACTATGTTTGCCTATCCTAACCTAACCGTACCTGAATGGTTCGTGGGGCTATCCGTCAATGGTTTGTTGGGCTACCCGTGCATGTTTTTTTCGAGCCCAAATTTTAACTATGTTTGCCTAACCTAACTTAACCTAAACTTACCGAGAATGGTCAGTGGGGCTATTCCTGAATGGTTTTGCGGTAATTGTGATTACGAACCGATAAAAAATATTATTTTCGTAGCACTTTAACGGCAAACGTTCATCATCGAAGACGCCATTTTCGTATCCTGCAATTTTATGATTGATGTACTGTTGCCAAATTTACCTGTAATCAAATCAGTTCTTCTACATCGTGATTGTCGCTGTCACATGTAAGCACGTTCTTTGGGCAATATACTGAAATCCATAAGTTTATTAATTAGCCCACAGCCATCCTCCTGCACACTCCACCTAACAATCTGTACAACATTAACAACTTTTTTACTGTTCTCTTCCGCCATTCTTACACGATCCATGCTCTCCAAGTATGAAATCAACAGTGTGGCAACGCTGTAGACAGCGTAACTAATTTTAATTTGTTCATATCAACAAATATGGCTACCATACTTGTATACGGAGAATCATTGCGAGAATTGAAAAGCTTATTTTACAACTTCTACACGTTAATGAACATTTTTTCCCCCTCACCCCAACATGTTAACTTGAGATAAATAATCACGAATAATTATTTCGTGAGTATAAGACGTAGCATAGAAATTACAGAAGGGTCCGGTATTGTAAATTCTTGCCTTAATGAATAATAGGGGTGTGCTGGACAGAATTTTTTGGGTCGGGACGGGATCGGGACGGTAATTTTTTTAAATCCCGACATTCGGGACTGAAAAATTTGCAATTTCCCGACCAAGTCGGAAAATTTTCTGGACGGGAAATGTTCGAAATTTCCCGAAGCACTGGAAATCTCGAATTTTACAAGTCATTTTCACTTTAAGTGATTGTTTTTGCATTTCTAGAATAAAAACTTACAACTTTCGATAAGTTCCAGAAACTTACAAGGCAGAAAACGTCGAGAATTAACGACTTTTTAAAGTAAAGAATCCAGCACACCCCTAATGAATAACGTTGAGTCGTTTACTGTTGATTATGTTATTTGAAGTCATACATGCTGCTGCTGTGAAGAGATAGATGTTGGTTGGTGATGCTGTATTTCCTGCATTCTTTAACAATTTTGGTCCCATTTTATTTCCCTTTTTTGTTTTTGTATCACTTAACATTGAAAATATTCTTTCCGTTTCCGCGTTAGAATGCGGCAATGTTAGCACTATTTTCGCGAGAGTGGAAACGTTTTCAAAAAGGAACTTGCCTTGAAAGTTTTTGGTAACCGATAACATGTTCCAAAATTCTGATGGAGATCTGTTAGTTAGTTCTTTTTTCTCCTCCTCGCTAAAGTATCCAGATAAACTAATTCATAAAATGTAATTTACCAAGATTGAAAAAAGTACCTACGTTTTCCCTCATTTGGCAAAATCTGTCCCTACGTTCCTACGCGGGCGAAATTTAGTGAAAAGTCCCTATGCGTAGGGACATGTCCCTACGGTTGGCATCACTGCCGACACGTGCAGTATGAAGCGCCCTCTCGCGGCTGACAACTCACCCAACCCCCGATAAGCTGCAGGCGCTGTCGCGACAACTGAGGATAAAGCAGCGATGACTAATCTAAGATTAGATGTCAGAAATAAGGTGCCAGAAATATTTGTAATTGCGAGGGCACCTTTTTCTGCAATCCTTGCGACAAGTTAAGTGCTTATTTCAATTGTAATTGTAACTGTAATTGTGAAAAGTGGAAACATTACAAAACAAGCGGTTTCTGTTACGGACTTCCTGAACGCAATTTGCCGGGACCTGTTGCATGAAGAGTCCGCGGAACGGCCGTCACTCTGGCGGTGAACGACTGAAATAACCTCCCTGTATATATATATATGACTATGATGTAGCGGAGCTTGGGCACTGTCTTCCTATTGACTCACTCTGGATCCTGATGTTCTCATTCGCTGGTGTCTTGTTTTTACGGAGGAGTAGGTTCCAGGCGTTACTGAGCTGGAGTACCATATCCCTGTTGAGATTGGTGCTTTCCCGTGAAATGGGTATGGCTTATTTTACCCGTCGGTCCCAGTAACTGGCACATTTGGCTATTATTTTGGTGTCAGCAAATAAAATCCTGTGCCCCTCGGTGATGCTGACTTTTCTGGTTGGAATAATTGGATATTGCTAAAGGCACATATTTTTGGTAAATAAAAAGGGAAAATTTCGGTACAAAAACAGTCGATTTCGGGTTCAAAAGTGGTAAATAAAATAAAATTTCAGTGTTATAGCCGTGAATAATCACATCAAAAGTGCTATACAAAATGACATTTTGGTTTTAAAATTGTGAATATAATCCTAAATTTGATTTAAAAACTGCACTTATTACACAAAATAAACTTATCCTTTTTAATAGCACATTTATGTAGTTACCAGAGTATTAAGTTTATTCCTGTGTAAAGAGGTCCATTTTTGCTTCTCAAATATTTACAGCGGAATTAATCAATATTCCGTAAATTGCATAACTTGCAGGATATTCCAGACTTCAGAAAGTGTCGCGTCGGTATATAAACGGAAAATTTCGTGTTTAAGAGTCAATTTCCCATTTTGTAGTTCATTTCGCATTATTTCGTGACAAAACAGGGTAGAAAAGTGCACCTTTCAGAAACATGAAAAATGAACATTTCGGCATGTTATTTCATATTTCATGTTTTTGTCAAAAACGAAATTTGCATGCCTCTAGATATTGCACTGATGATCAGTCCGTCGCTGGTCAATGGTGCGTCCCAAACAGGGACATGGGACTCCAGCTCAGTAACGCCTGGAACCCACTCCTCCATAAAAAAAATAGACACCAGCAAATGAGAACATCAGGATCCAGAGCAAGCCAATAGGAAGACAGCGCCAAAGCTCCGCCACATTATAGTCATGTATATTAATCTAATTGGTCTCCACTTTTACATTCCCTGAAGATGAGATCAACGTATGTGCTCGAAACATTGGAAGCTAACTCGAATTTAATCTGGCTGATAACACAAGAACACCTGTCCGGACCCTTAGTCAGTTGTAACGTTCTTTCTCGTGGACCAAGGTTGGCTTAGTGTGGCCTCTCTCAAACAGACTCCATAATGTTTACTATAATTCAGTCCAATCTGCATAGCAGTATGCAAGAGTCGTCGTTGCCCTCCACAGACAGGATTAGTTTAAGTTTTACCGATAATGCTAACCTTTTCCTCCAGCGGTGTCATGAGACTCAAAATTGCTCTCAGGGTTGCCAGTTAAAAAGAAAAAAAGGTAGCCAAAGGCTTGACCAGAGCGATAAACAGGATTGACTTTAACATATAAAATTTTATTCAACTACAAAGTTCAGAAAGAAAACTTAGACTAATACAGAGAGGTTATGAGTTTAAATTAAGGACTTTAGACACAGAAATACAATGCATGAACTTAGTCCGTTCTCAATTTACCTTGATACATAGGGACCCAACGTTTGCATATTAAACCTGTTACTAATCTACGAGGGACGTTCATTAAATACAGGGCTATTCTAAATGATCTTCCCGATTTCAAAGTTTAATATCTCACGTTTATTTAGTGACAATGACATGCAAATTATTTGAAATGAAAGAAAACTCAAAAAGCTTTAGTGTCTGGCAAAGCTGATGTTTAGTTACGCACTCTGTCGCTAGGGTGACAGTAAATCAAGATGGCTGGAATCGAAGACAGGAGAGCATTTTGTGTCTTGGAATTTCATGTCCAACAGTCAGTTATTTGTGTCCAACGAAGTTTTAGGACGAAGTTCGTGTTAGATCCACCAAGTGGTCACTCAATTCGGAAGTGGTATAGACAATTTAAAGACAGTGGGTGTATCTGCAAGAGGAAATCAACAGGCCGGCAAGGAGTTAGTGATGAAACAGTTGATCGGGTGCGTGCGACTTTCATCAGAAGCCCCAAAAAATCAACGGTTCGTGCAAGCAGAGAATTGAATTTGAAGCAGACGACAGTTTGGAGGATTCTGCGAAAACGTTTGAAATTTCACCCTTACCGATTGCAAATGTTGCAGGCACTTAAACCTACTGACAAAGATAAGAGACTTGAGTTCTGCGTTGCTATGCAAAACCTTATGGAAAGAGATGGTTTCATTGAGTCGGTTGTCTTCAGTGATGAAGCTACCTTCCACCTTTCGGGGAAAGTAAACAAACAAAATGTGAGGATCTGGGCTTTGGAAAATCACCATGGTTAAGAAGAACACGTCCGTCATTCCCCCAAGGTGAACGTGTTTTGTGCGGTTACCTGTAACAAGGTGTATGGCCCTATGTTTTTCGAGGAGGACACTGTAAACGGACTTTCCTACCTTCACATGCTGCAGACATGGCTCTTCCCGCAGCTGGAAGAGGACATGGAAAATTTTTATTTTCCAGCAGGACGGGGCACCCCCACATTGGCACCGAGATGTCAGGAGGGAACTCAACAGAAGGTTACCAAATCAAAGAATAGGACGAGCTAGTCGTGATGATCAGGTTCTGCTTCCTTGCCCCCCCCCCCCCAATTCTGAACTCCTCTTAGTTTTTGTCTTACTAGTACTGAATTGAGACAAGGTGTAGTGATGGATCCAGTGGAATACCAAGCAGTCATCAAGTTTCTTTACTTGAGAGGCCGCACACCAAAGGAAGCTGAAACTGACCTATGGAGAGAATGCCCCATTGTATGACATACTGAAGCACTGGCATCGTCAGTTCAAGTGTGGTCGGACTTCAGTAGAAACAGCCCCTATTCCCGGGTGACCCCAGTCAGCCATTGACGAAGACACCATTGGGCAAGTGATAGCCGCCATCTTGGAGGATCGCCGCATAACCGTTCGCCAACTAGCTGAAGATGTCAAGATCAGTGTAGGGTTTGTGGAAAAAAATAAACCATGATCATTTGCACATGCGGAAGGTGTCTGCTTGATGGGTTCCTCGGCTACTCACACCTTTCCAAATGCAGGAACGAGTCACGTGCTCCCAGGCTAATTTGAACATGTGCCAGGAAAACCAGGAGGAATTTTTTGACAGACTAATCACCCAGGATGAAACGTGGGTCCATCAGACCAACACCCTGAGACCAAGGCCCAGTCGAAGGAATTGAAGCATGCTGACTCACCACCACCAAACAAGGCCCGTGTCCAACCCTCAGCAGGCAAAGTGATGCTCATGGTTTTTTGGGACCAGCATGAAGTCGTTATGATTGATTTCCTGGCGAAGGGTACCACAAATATCAGGACATACTACGCTTCACTGCTGCAGAAATTGCGGAAGGCCATCAAAACCAAGAGGCGTGGCATGTTGACCTCATCCTGCAAGACAACGCTCCAGTTCACATCTCGCATGTTGTCCAGACAGAAGCATGGTCCTGCGAATATGAAATCCTTCCTCATCCCCCATACTCTTCAGACCTCGCACCATAAGACTTCTACAAACAAGGTCTCCACGGGTACATAGAGCGATGGGAAAAGTGTGTGGCCATTGGTGGTTCCTATGTAGAGAAGGACTAATGTCTGTACTAATTTTCGTTTATCTCCGTCCATGGGAACTGGTTCAGGGGAAATCTTTAATGAACGTCCCTCGTATCTCCTAAAATAATATTCCTATTAGAGCATAAGTTTCTACTTCACGGTTGGAGGAAGGGGGAAGAAAAAGGAAAGCTCATTAGTCACTTCTCTCACCCGAGGGTGGAGTGTGTTCTTGGCAGTGCAAGTTCACTTCTCTCCTCCTAAGACTGAGCGTAACTTCTCTCATCCGAAGATGGAGCCCTTGCTACTCTTGGTCTCTCACTGGATAGGGCGGAGTGAGTCTCCTTTGCGGTGCTTGGTCTCTCGCCGGAGCGCAGCACACCTCCTCTTGCCCGAAAGCGGAGTCCTTCTCCCTTTCTGGCGCTTGGTCTCTCGCACTAGCGGAGCACACCTTCTCTCGCCTGCAAGCGGAGTCTAACTAACTTGCCAGCCAAGCTTTTGCCTTTATATAGGGTCTGCGATGGTAGCGAAAATGGGTGGAGAAGAAATAAACTAATAAAAGTATATTCATTATTGGGAAAAGAGAGACGCGGTAGTATATAAATTCGGAGAAACTAGTACTCACTTTTATCCGCGAAGCTGTGCAGAAAGTTCCAACGAGGATGGTGGCAGTGGCCACTGAAATTAATCGAAAAAGAAAAAAAACCGCTTCGCGGATAAAAGTGGGTACTAGTTTCTCCCTATTTAAAAGTATATTCCTAAACTAAGTTTATCAAAATAGAGGTGGAACTCATTTTTTAAAATTTATACAACTCTCAATTTCTCAGAAAGGTCATAAAAATAGAGGTGCGACTCGTACAATTTGTGACGAGACGGGTTCGTTACACAGTCATTGTGACGAGACGGGTTCGTTACACAGTCAAAGAAAATTCAACTGATCGCTGATTCGCTGTTTCAGAGCATTTTTTTCTGACCTTCCTTTCCTACTAAATGGAAGCACTTACTTCGAGTTTGAAGAAATATGCATTACTGTATATCGTTCTATACCAGATGGCGGTTCTTCACGTCTCCTGTTAATTGAATGAGAAGGTTTCTGCTTCGTTCCGTTCGATTCAGGTTTCCACAACTAAAACATAAAGATCACATGTAAAATATGAAGTGTCCAGTTTTCGTTTTAGCCTTAAAAAAAAAACAATGACCTTATTAAGCAGCACAGTATGATCAGCATTACGCATTTACCAATACAATTCTGCTATGTAATGTATTGTACAAATTACCTAGAAGAGGACATCTAAATTTAAGTTGAGGGGAATTTTCAGTGGCAAAAATGGCTTAATGCTGATGTCACACACTCTTTCATTTTGCAGTACCCTTAATGTTTGAAGATTTTATCTAACACTTGCAATGCTCAGTTAGTGCGTTTAGGTTGCTTGCCTTAAGTTAAAAAATAAACACATATTTCAAATTCAGAAACATGTTATATGTAAAAAGTACTAAATAAGGATATGTTAAATAGTTTTTCTTGTATGTACACATTGCTTGCATTATAGAATTATTTTCCTGTAGTTTACGGTTATTACAAGCATAAGAAAACAGTTTTTCTTTGTGACATTTCAGAAGAACACACACTCCTTTCATCAGACATTTATTTTCATTTTGACTAAAGATACAGTTATAACAATGGTTAGCAATTTTTTAAAGAAAAAGAATCCATTATATAATGGATGTTGTCAATGTTACATTGTTGTAATGTAGCAACTTAACTGTAGAAAGAAGCAGTCTGTTTTATTTTTATTTCAGATTTTTTTTTAAAATTATGAATCCCAAATATCATCAGGTAATTCAAATTCATCATTGTTTTCACAAAGTCTCTTGATGTTTTCTATTACATTAAATTTTAAAGATGGTGGCTTACTCCATTTCTGAAAAAGAAAACTCCATACTGGATCTATGTTTCATTTAATGAAGCTTCCCAGACATTCAACTCTGTGTTTCCCGTTAATCTTTTTAAAACCCTTCTCTTTTTAATCAAATGCTTTAATGTAACAGAAAACTTCAAGAGACTTTGTGAAAACAAAGATGAATTTGAATCACCTGATGATATTTGGGATTCATAATTTTAAAAAAATCTGAAATAAAAATAAAACAGACTGCTTCTTTTCATAGTTAAGTTGCTATAATACAACAATGTAACATTGACAACATCCATTATATAACGCATTCTTTATGTTTAAAAAATTACTAACCATTGTTATAACTGTATCTTTAGTCAAAATGAAAATAAATGTCTGATGAAGGGAGCGTGTGTTCTCCTGAAATGTCACAAAGAAAAACTGTTTTCTTATGCTTGTAATAACTGTAAACTACAGGAAAATAAGGATATGTTTGGAATAATCATATCTAAAACCATGTGCAGACTAACAAGTAAGAATACTCTCAGTGAAAATATTGGAACATTTCACGGCACCCTTTAAGCCAGCCACAGCACCCCAGGGCACCATGGTGCACACTTTAGGAACCACTGGCTTAATGCACGTAACCAGGTGACAGCAATGGATTTGTCCTAGTACAAGACCTTTGATATTTGGACATTCATTTCATGCATAGCTAGGCTTACCACACGGCCGGGATTAGCCCGGACAGCCCTGTTTTTCTAGTGCTGTCCGGGGTTTTGAGAATCTGAACATGAAACCGGTGTTGAATATTCACGACCAGAATTTATGACCGGCAAGGATCGATCGATTATAAGGATCGATTATACCTTTTCTTTCTTCGAGATATCGACTTCTGAGCAATTCTGTTGAACATCTGTTCCAGTTAAGAGAGTATTTTCAATTATGGGGAATATTTGGTCTGCAGAAAGCAGTAGACTTCTAGTATCCACTGTTAAACATCTGCTGAATGTTAAAATTAATTCAGAACTTTCATGTTCTGAATTCTACGATGTTATTAAAACAAACAAGCCATTTCTGATAAAAGTCATGTCTAGTGAAAAGTGCAACTGAGTCAACCAACAGATAATGCTACCTAGAACTGAGAGGTTTCTTAAACATAAGAAAATGTATTAGGGATGGGACGATATGAAATTTTGGCCGATACCGATAAAGTACCGATATAAAATGTACCGATACCGATAACATATTCTACCGATCCGATATAAAATTAGAAATAGTTCTTAACACATTGGGGTCTCATGACGGGCATAGCCCGCAGTGCACTTAAAGTCAATGTGGACGAACGACGGGCATAGCCCGTCCTGCGGTATGCAATCGCTTTGCCGATTGAACGACGGGCTATGCTCGTACTTCGTCTCATGCGCGTGTTCATTCAAGCCCCTGTGTTGAAATTCCTACCGCTAGGTGACTCATGTGCTATTTTTATCTCACACCTGTGACTGTTTGTTGTCGGGTTGATGTACTGTGCATTGTTTAGAATGGCGTCGTTAGATCCAGACTGCATAGAGGATTCCGCCTCAGAGTTTGAAGTTAGCGACGAATTTGATGATGCAGATGAATTTGAAGATTTGGAAGGTAGGTTACATTCGTAATAATTATTGTTGACAATATAAACAGTGTTGCAAACTCTAGTATGTTATGAATGAAGTGAGAAGAGGTAATTTTTTTGGGTCTATTCATCTTGCCTCTTGCTTGATTCTCCTACATGCACTGATGTATTTTTAGTTTTTCCATTTATTATTTTGTATAGTGTATGTAAAATGAAAATGTATTTTATTTATTTAGTTTATTTCTTTATTTCTTTAATTTTTACAGATGATGCAGAACCAACTGATACATCGTCTGGTCCTGTCCTGCAGCCACTTTTTCATACAAGAGATAATTACTTGTAATTTGTAATTATTTTTTGTTATGTGCACATAAGAAGTATCCTTATGCAAGATTAAAAAGATGTATTGATAGTTTATGTAGTTAATTATTGAAATTTCCAGATTACGAACTTAAAATCTCTATATTAACATTTGTTACAATGTTGTACTTTTTTCTTCTTCACAAAACATTGCTGAAAAAAATATTAAAAAACGTCTGAAAATGAAAATAAAATTTAACAAATTTTTGTTCATTGAAAAGAGGAAGTTTTGTAGATTTTAAGAAATATGCGGTTTAATAAAAACAAATTAAAAATATTTTTTCTATGATTTTTTGAAAAACAACCAAAAACCGCAGACCAGAGGTAACAATGCTGTATTATGAGGCCAGACCCGAATGTGTTAAAGAACCTGAAAGGTTCATTGACCTCCTTGTGTTTCAAGATGACTGCAGTGAAAAAGAAATTACATATTAAGAAATTTACTTTTTTAGAAAGTAGGGCATGGAGATTATCCATAAAAATTACAATAAAATGGCAGAATTTTGCACTAAAGTATCACATTTATCGATATATCGGATTGGTAAAATAATCGGTAATTTCACCGATACACCTATATTGGCCGATACTGATATGTTACCGATTAATCGGTCCCATTCCTAAAATGTATTATTCAATTAAACATTTGAAAATTAATTGATTGATTTTAGAAAATAATGTTAATGTTTTTTCTTGTAGTATTTATACTTTAATGTTCCAATAAAATGTTAAGGCTTTTAAGTAATTTCAATTTATTTTTGTAAAAAAAAACAACCTGAAATTCAGCAGTAACGAGTTGATCGCGAATATGTCCTGGGTTGGACCCAAAAAGATATGGTAAGCCTATGCATAGCCTGCTATAATCCTTCCAGCATCGGCACTGGATCATGTTATTCCAAGAACTTACAATTCCTGCCGCTACTCGCCATGAACTGGCTTGGTGGCTAAGTTGGTTGAGCAATGGTACACTGTACCAGAGAGCCAGGTTCGAGTCCTGGTCAAGCTTCAATTAGCTGAAATTTATACACAGATCTCTTGTGTGAGCAACATGGTAAGGAATATTTCTTTTGGTGATTTATACTTTTTATTTGTTCAATATTTTGACATATATGTCACTACTAAACCATGGGCACTCAAAAATAGAGTTGGATTGATGAGTTTAATGAGGTTAGCTGTTAAATAATTTTTTTTTCCATTTCTTCCTGAGATGTATTATTGTATTAACCCCTTCCCTGTGTTCGGCGTAATGTTACGCCCTTGGTCACTATAGCTTATTCTGTGTTGGGTGTAATATTACGCCCGCGAACATCTCTGACTCAAGTAACTTGTGTTGAATGGAATAATACGTTTTTTGTTGGTGAAACATATGTTTTGCTATTGAAGAAACAAGGACCTTTTATTTAGTGACGATTTTCAGTGCCGACAAAGAAGAAGAAGTAGTAGTTCAGAGGAAAGTAATCTGTTTTTGTGTTATGCTGACAAAGTGCGGTGATTAAGAGGGGGGAGGGGGGCAGTTGCCCCTCAACTTTTTGCCACTTTTGCCCCCCCCCCCCCCCCCCAGTTTTGGAACCCAATCGTCACCACTGGTATCTAATAGTATTATCAAACAGGATTGCAAAATATTTTTTCCCTCATACCTATTAAATATATTGCAATGAAACTTGGCGGACACACTACGTATAGACCATAGTATTTTTCAAGGTAGATTACAGTCCGGTACCTATATCCAGGGCCGGTCCAGAGGGCCCCAAAGTTACCAAAAGGGATTTTTTGAAGGGAAATTTCCCGAATTATCCCCAATTTCCCTTTCCTCATACATGATGTACACATGTGCGTGGTACCATTTGAAAGCCTGTTCTATTCTGAAGAGAAAGAAGTATGAACCATGATACTCGGATGAATTGTGCTGAAGCAGTAGCTACTTAAAAATATTACTACGCAAACTCAGAAAAAAAATACACAGAGTGGGAAAGCATTTTGACAGAGAATTACACAGGGAAGGGGTTAAAGAATCTTGGAAGATTCAAGTCTGTTTCATTAAAAGAGATCCCAATTTGAGCCAAAGCTAAGGAAACCTTTGTTCTCAACATAAATCTAATTTAATTTGATTTGAGTTTTGCCTTAAGTCCAATTTTATGCATAGATATGCTAATTGGGACTGGACCTACAATTTAAAGTGGGACCCGGACCAATATGTGCCTCCATTGGGATACCTCGATTATCTAATTCAGTTAAAATTAAGTCTGACCTTCCAAATAGTCTAATATAATAATACATGACAGGAAAATTTTAAAAAAGTAATTTCAATTTAATTAATTCCATTGAATTAACTTTACAGCATCCATTATTCACTAGGTTTTCTCAATCTATTGTTCCAACCTTGATTGGTTTGTAATTTCTAATACACTGTTTAATTCGTTCTTTGCTCTTAACAAAATCACATATGTGTGCATGCTGAAACATCACACAAATAAAGAAAATAAGAACTACACATATGGATTAATACTTACTCTCTTATCACTTACACGGGAGTTCGTAAAGCCAACGAGTTTTCCGTCCATGACAACAGGATGCCTTTTAACCGGGAGCTAAAGCAAAGGGAAAAAAAAACACTTCTAAAATGCTTTAAAAATAAAACACTTTAAATACTTCTAAAAAAGCAATTTATCATTCTGTGATATGGGAAACAGGATATAACTAAAGGCTGAATCACACAGAACTGGATATGCAGTTAGTTGGTGCTGAACTGGCTACCTGACTGGAAGTGATGGCTGCCTCGCTCGCTGCTTGACTGGTTTTGAGAAATAGGCCATGTTCTAATTGTTACTGGCTTTCCTAGATTCTGTGGAACAGCCAATCAGAGCAAAGTTTCGCCATGTGAAGATAATCTGTGTTTGCAAAGGAGAGTTTTTGTCTGTGGTTTCAGAGTGTTGGCGGTTTTTGTTAGTTTCTCGATTAAAAAAAAGTAGATGACGTGAAGTGCATCGTATTTAGTTCATTAATATTTAGGTATTTATGCAAAGTGATGAGATGTGTATGTGGCAAATACGATTAGCCGAAAATAAAATCCTTATTATTATAAGTGTACTAAATGTTTGATTTTGTGAATGAATCCTGCAAATCTCATGTATGAATATGCATACCAGAGTTCATCGAGCCAATCTCTAGTCCATACTTTTCTTCTTTAATAAAAGCACAAAGCAGTAATTCTCCTACAACATTCTTCAAATTGCTCAACCATCTTTACAGGTTTTCTGCTCTGCGCAATGTCTTATGGGAACAAAAGTCTATCGACAAGTACAGTAACAAGTATGCTATGAGGCGAAAACTAGCAAATGGGTAGCCAGTCCAGTGCCAACTAGGACATTCCTACTGGAAATCCAGTTCCGCGTGATGCGGGCTTCAAAGCCTGCTCGGCAAATGAACAAACTTCAAAATTCTAGTTTTGCCTTTATCCGTAGAAAGCCAGAGAAGGTAACATGACTTGCTGAACCAATCAGCTTGGCCCAGTTGCCATGATGAGGGGAAATTCTCATGGTATTCTGTTTTGACAAACTTTATGTTTCGAGTAATTTTCGAAACAGGTGGCACCCTCAGCAAGGTCAAGCACAGCGAAGCCTAATGGTTGCTGCCGTCTTGCAAACGAATAGGTCTCCGATTCGCTGCCTCTCCGTGAAATGTGAACGAAGGGTGCATGTTGACAGGAAAAGGTGTCTTGTAGGACTGCACAGAAATCAGGCATGTAGCAATAGCAGTTTCCCCTCCTTGAAGCTTCTACAACTGGAGGCAAAAAGTCTGGGTTTCGTGAAGTTTATTCTTTTGTCGGTCGGGTTTTGGAGGTATGCATATTTCGTGAAACAACATGCTGTAAAATCTTTGTTTCTTCATGTTTCTGAAAGATGTGAGGTTCAATTTCCTACCATGTGATGTCATGAAATGATGCAAAATGAACTGCAAAAAGCAAAATAAACCCAAAATTTATAGTTTGTTTACAGACATGACACTTTCTGAAGTCTGAATTATCCTGTGATTTAAGCAATTCACAGAAAATTGATTAATTCTGCTGCAAATATTTGATTGATTGATTTGCTTTATTTTACTTTGCTTCCCATGCCACTTTTGGCTAATTTGCGAAGATGGGGATGAGTGATGATATGATGAAATTGATGAATGGACACTCATAAACATCAATGCCCAGGCCAGGATTCGAACCCGGGACCCCTGGTGTCGCAGCACGATGTGCTATAGTGCAGGAGGCCTTAGAAAGAGCATTTCGCAGGCTAACAGCAGACGTCGCTCGCACACTATTGCCGATACTCTCGTGTCGTCTGCTCCTCAGCCGAACAAACAGGCCGAGGTGGCAAGAGGCAGAGGTCATTCACCCTTCCATAAGGGTGCAGGGAGCTAGCTGTGGCAACCGGGCTCGCTCATTCGCGGACCTGATTGGTTCTCGCAGACACACCCCCATATTGTCGTCTGCTGTAAGCCCGCGAAGCGATCTTTCTAAGGCCTCCTGCACTACAACCACGCTGCCACAGGGGCCGGCTGCAAATACTTGAGAAGCACAAAATGGACTCCTTTACACAGGAATAAACGTAATACTCTGATAAGTACATAAATGTACTACTATTTCAAGGGGAAATTTTCTATAATAAGTGTAGTTTTAAATCAAATTTAAGGTTATACAGTCACTTTCAACACCAAAATGGCATTTTATATACCGCTTATGATTAGAGGCACATATTTTTGGTAAATAAAAAAGCAAAATTTCGGTACAAAAACGGAGTCAATTTCGGGTTCAAAAGCAGTAAATAAAATAAAATATCGGTGTTATAGTGGTGAACAATTGGATAAAAAGTGGTATATAAAAAGACATATTGGTTTTAAAATTGTGAATATAATCCTAAATTTGATTTAAAAACTACATTTATTCCACAGAATTAACATTTTACTTCTAATAGCACATTTATGTAGTTATCAGAGTATTAAGTTTATTTATGTGTAAAGGAGTCCATTTTTGCTTCTCCAATATTAACAGCACAATTAATCAATTTTCTGGAAATTGCATAACTCTCAGGATACCGTATTTACTCATGTATAATGCACACCTTTTTCCAAAATTTTTGCCCCCAAAAACTGTGGTGCACATTATGCACGGAATAATTCAGACACCCAACATGAAACCGTACAGGGTCATTCCATGATTTTGGGACACTTGCATTCATTTTTCATGTTTACGGAACCCTATCATGTTATATATCATTGTAAAGCTTGAATCCTGCAGTTTCTGAATATGGAAACAGTATTCCATACAAGATAACGACACTAATGTGAAATGTGTCTGAAATAAGTTCATCAAAACCTGAAGAAACGTTCTGAATTTTATAGTACTTTGGATGAAAGAAAACATAAGGAAAAAGATAATAAAAATTAAAATGTATTACTGGCCAAATAATATGACATACATGGAGTGTGTAAATTCCGTAATGGAAGAAATCTTGTGCTGCTAACTGCTATTTGGAAGGTCCTGAATGTGCCTCGTATAAATGTTACATTTGTCACGGAAAGAAAAAGTATATATTTTGAAAAAGAAGGAATGAGCAATTGAATAGGTATGACGTCATTCACTCTTGATCAGCATAGCAACAGCTTTACAACCTACAACTAAGAAAGCCATTTCTTGAAACTGGATTGTTCTGTGCATTATATATGAGATATAATTTCTTGTCACTTTTACCCATCAAAAACCAGGGTGCGCATTATACACGCACGCGCACTATACACGCGTAAATAAGGTAATTCAGACCTCTGAAGGTGTCACGTCGGTGAATAAACCCTGAATTTCGTGTTTAATTTCGCTTTTTGCAGTTCATTTCGCATTATTTCGTGACAAAACATGGTCACAAAATGCATCTGACACCTTTCAAAAACATGAAAAATTAACGCTACAATGTGTTTTTTCAAATTTAGTTTTTTCGTCAAAAACGAAATATGCTTGCCCCTACTTATGATCCAAAATATGCCATGTTTTTGTGCCAAAATACTGATCTTATCTTCGATACTTGATATTGTTCTCTTACTCACCATAAATATGTGGATCTACAATAACTTATTCATGATATTAACCCGGGATCGGTCACGCTCACCCTTGCTTTTGAGGCATATTTCACCATTTATTTTTTTAAAATTTATTTTTTGTACTTGAAATGATCTGTTTATTATAATCCTTCTAATTCATTACATTTTTGTTTCAAAATGTTTATTTGTTATCAAACTGCATAGTACACATCGTTGAAGCCAACAAGTCTCAGCGTTAACAAAAAGGGCATGTTCCTCTGAGGTAAATCCATCTGATCTCCAGAAATCTGATATGATATAATATCACTGCGATACTTTTCGAATTTTCTATTAGCACGACAAGAACATATAGGTACCAAAACTCACTAGAAACAGGATGGACCTATTGATTAAATAATGCACAAATGTAAATAAATAAATATATAACGTAATCGGTTGCGTGTGAGCTATGCACTCACTCTGACAACTCTATTTCCACAACAATGGTCTCTCTAATAATGCCGTTTACATCATCTCATAAAAATGTGATCAGGTCGCTCGTGAAACTCTAAGGCAGCTAGAAAGCACCACAGGCCAATATTTTAAATACTGTTAAAATGGCACTTCATTAAAATTTAAAGTGAGTGCGGCACTCACCAGCGACCGATCGCAGGTTAAATAATTGATGAATATGTGCTGACAATGTAATTGAATCAATGTTAACCATTTTGTTAATGCCAATTGTTACAATTTTAAAAAAAAAAGTGTTATTGGTATTGATGACAATTGGTACAAGCACCTGCATCGGTATAGGTATAGGTTGAGACCTATAATAATATGTAGGGATGGGACCGATTAATCGGTACTCTATCGGTATGACTACCATGCTAAAGGTCCCGGGTTCGATCCCCGGCCGGTTCAAATCCGGGAACTTTTCTAACGGTGAAAGCGGCCCCGGCGCCCACCCAGCGTCGAATAACATGGGTACCTGGGGGAAACCCTGGGGGGTAAAGGCGGTCAGGGGCGTGATGCTGATCACATCACCCCCACTCACGACCGGATCAAGAAAGTGTGGGGCGTTACCCCCACACCCCCTATACGCCTTCATGGCGTGGTGCTATGCACAGGGGAGCACTTTACTTTTTTTTTTTTTTACTTCTATCGGTATCGGTCGATATAGGCATATCGTTGTATCGGTTTATCGGTAAAATTACCGATTATTTTACCGATCCGATATATCAATAAATATCTTATAATTTAGTGCAAAATTCTGCCATTTTGTTGTAATTTTTATGGATAATCTCCATGCCCTACTTTCTGAAAAAGTAAATGTCTAAATATTCAACTACTTTTGCATTGCAATCAGCTCGAAACACACATTTATTACGGACATCAATGAAAATGTCAGGGTCTTCAAGGACCATTTCTAATTTTATATCGGATTGGTAGAATATCGGTTATCGGTATCAGTAAATTTTATATCGGTACTGTTTCGGTATCGGCCAAAATTTCATATCGGCCCATCCCTAATAATATGGATACTTTACCGATGATACTTATAAAAAATTTAAAAATTAACCCTACACATTCTAGAACTTGCTACCAAGAATATATTACATTTAGACTTACATTATTTTCAGAATTGGTTGTCCTTGCACTTCTTGCTTCTGTCGAATTTTGCTGAGAGTTACGATCAATATTAGGTACCTCAAAACCACGCAACCTAGCAGGTTTCTTCCGTACACGGCTTGATCTTTTGACCTCCTGGACTTTTGAACCTTCAATTAGAGAAAAAATTATACTCCATCACTAACTCCATCACAACCATTGTGATATTCACGTAATTTCATTACTCATTTCTAAGAATATACCATATTTACTCATGTATAATGTGCAATTTTTTTCCAACATTAAACCATGCATGTTCTCACTATGTCACTGCATATAACATGTATATCAACAGGCGCAAATACAACAGTAGATTCTCGAAACGTCAATTTGTAAATAACATACTCATAAAACGTAAGTACCATTTTTTCTGAAATAAAAATAAAACAGACGGCTTGTTTTACAGTTAAGTTACTATATTACAACAATGTAACATTGACAACATCCATTGTATAACTGATTCTTTTTTGTTAAAACATTTTTAACCATTGTTATAACTGTATCTTTAATAAAACTAAAAATAAATGTCTGATGAAGGGAGCATGTGTTCTCCTGAAATGTCACAACGAAAAAATGTGTTTTTATGCTTCTAATAATCGTAGACTACGAGAGAAATAATTCTACAATGCATACATACAAGAACAATTGTAGATAAATTGTTTTCATGTTTTCATTACAAATTTCAGAAGATGGCACATTTTACCTTGTAACTCAAAAATGACCAAAATGTTACTAAGGCCGGTTTTAGACGAAAGCATTTCCTTTAGCATTTTTGCTAGCATGAATGCTATGTAAAAGTTTCCAAAAATCTTATAGCAGATAGTACTTTCCATGCAAGCATTTCATGTAACATTTCGGCTAGCTTTTGCGATTACAATGTATAACATATACAGCATGAACGGCACGTCGAGTTACACCATATATGGTGAGTGCGCGGTGTTTACAATTGAAAAAAACTAAAATATTATTCCATACGTGCACAGTAAACATTGTAAAGTATATATTTAATCAGTGCCATGCTTCTCTACCTAAAACCATTTAATATGAAGCGTAATTCCTCTCGGTTGAATAATTATCCTGTTCCAAAAATGTGAAGTGATACGTTGTTTACATCTCACGCGGCCGCCATTAAAACTGCGCTCGTGATCTAGAGGTCACTTCTGATTGGTTATGCTACAAAAAATGCTACGGAAATAGGACGGATCCTATCCTTGAGAAATGAAATGAAATAAGCCATGGCATCTGAAATGTCACTTTACACAGTAGCATTTTGGTCATGGCATAAATGTTAAGAAAAATGCTTAGGAAAATGCTTTCGTCTAAAGTGGGTGTTAGCATTTTTCTTTTCTTCTTCTATTTTTTTTTGAATGAAAGGGCTTTTAGCAGAGATGAAATTTATACATTATGCCTTGTTTAAGGAAGAAGAAAAAACTCATCTCTTTGACAATTAGTTATAGAGCTGTGATTTTATTGTACTTCACAGCAAGATTCAAAAGTACCTACTGAAAAAAAAAAATGGTGAAGGTTTACTCATGTGCAAGGCTCTGACAGCTAAAGGTTAAATGATGTATACCAAGCTATTGACTAAGCTTTTCACATATTTAAAACAGTGAACCTGGTAACATGTATACACAAGAATAATGAACAAAACATGCAAACACATACCATTTTTCTGTGCTTTATTCTCATGTTGAATTCTAGCAGCTGGTCTTGACTCCCTCTGACCTGAAAATAAGTGTGGGAGCAGAACATTAAGATGTACCTATTGGAATTGGCTGACATTAACATATTAGTTCCTCAATGGATTTGTGGGATTGCTAATAATTTAACCTTTTGGTGCCCAAGCGTCTCGAACGAGATACCCAAAAGTAACCCTCACGGAACCAAGCATCTCGATCGAGACGCTGTGTCAAGGTCGTAGTTTTTACGTTATAACTTTTCTATTTTTGGCTAGAATTTCGATTTTATTTTTTTATATTGTTCCTAACACATTTGTTTAACAAAAATGTTTTTTTGCATTTTTTTTGTTTTCATGAAAATGGAGGGGGAAAGGCGGGGAAAGGTGGGAAAAGGCGCGAAAAGGGACTGCTCTTTTGCGTCTCTTTTCAAGGTCAATTTTTTGCCGAGAAAGGAAGACCGGCTTTGTTGTTCTAAAGCAATGCTTTTCACTCCCTCCTGCTAAGTGCTTTCGAAGGAGGCTTGCTTATCAGTATCCGACGTCAAAATGAAAGTTTTAGGTGAGGGGGTGGGGGGAGGGGGAGGCAGGAGACTGGTTGTTGAATCTGCGTTGTGAGAATGGAATTTCGAAGCACGCTGAAGGAAACCTTTGTTTTTTTTTAGCACAAGTGTCTACAAGTGGCAACAGGGGTTACCCAGCATTGTCTAAGAATAGAATTTCAAGCAGCTGTACGAATTGGTGCTCATTTGTCACTACGTTCTAGCTTTTCGTCCGTGAATGTTGTGCGTAGGTGTCGTTTTGTGCCCAAGTGCGAGGACATTTTTTGGGTGAAGTGACAATTTTTTAAAATAATTTTTGGGTTTTTCTCCCTTCCCTCTCCATATATACACCAAATTTGCATAAATGTTGCATTTTGTGCATTTTGACATTTTTTTCCGGGGTGGGGGGGAACACCATTTTTTAAAGAAAAATATTTTTGAGCGGATTTCCCCCCCTTCCCCCTCCATATGTACACCGAATGTGCATAAATTATATATCGTCTGAATCTGTGATTCATTCTGCGTACAACGGTATATCTTTCATATCTCTAGGGCATTTAGTTTCTGAGCTATAGTCATTTCAAGGTACCGCTGCATTTTGAAGCTTGAATCAGTGGCGTGCCGACCATTCCTTTTGGGGGTACAACTCAAGTTACGTTGGTCATATGATAATAATGCAAATATTTTTGTGTTCCTTACATGTCAGCGATCATTTCCATGTGCATGTCGACACTGTCATGTACTTTTTTCTTGGGGGGAGGGTGGGGGAACCAAATTTTTTTTTGTGAAATTTTGGAATTTTGAGAGTTAGCCCCCTCTCACCCGCCACATATACGCCGAATTTTCAAAAATTTCAAATAGTCTGAATCTTTGGTTCATTTCGCGTACAATGGTATATCACTCATCTCTCTAGGGTAATTAGCCTCCGATCTACACTCATTTAATTGAAACTCTGCATTTTACTCAAAATCGGCTCGGGCAATAGAGGCTTACCTGTGAAAAAGGCCTTGGGCGGCAAAAGGTTAATGAATCCAATCATTTTATACACAGCCTACAATTTAGTGAAAACTTATGTGCCAGGTTTTAAAAAGAGAAATATGTAGCATTAATTCAGTATTATTGGATTTGTGAAATAAATGCTGTTTACTGAGCTAACAACAATGTATCAAGAAAGTATCAATTGGAATACTGACCCAATATTTTTCTGAGACTCACAACTGCTACATGGCACTAAATGAAAATACACATACAATATCAAAATGTATAATTTTCTTAAATTTTGTACCAACACTATGAGAAAAATTAATTTCTGAATACTATTTGAAAAATGAAACTCTATGAAATTGACATGATGTAGTACTACCTTTATTCATGTACTAATCGTGGAGGTGAATAAACCATTGAAGTTCTTCATGAAACATTTCCAATTTTACATCAGTACCTGCTAAGCTATCAGAAAAAGTTCGCTAAAGCTAATGTGGGAGTCTGAAGAGAGCGAGCAAGGCGAGTGGTTGGGTTTAGTGGTTCGACTCGTGAAGTGTGTTCGTGCGAAGGTTGAGCAGTGCCCGAAGAACACATCACCAACGGACGACACGGCACCGACGCAACCCAGCCGACGGACCAGATCAGGTACAGTGATGAGATGACACTAGTAATTTAAGTATCAGTGTTTAGTTGTTCAAATCCGACTCGTGACAAATGGTACTTTCCTGTAAAATGATTTATGAACACTATATTCAATACTGTGCAAAGGACCTGAAATTATCATACTTTCAACAAGAACGGAACAGGAGTTCACTTACAATACTTCTATGCACATGTTTGAACACAGAAAACCAAAGAAACTATATCACATGAAACACATTGAAATAACGCAAGTCGCCAAGTATTTTGCTGGTAAGCTGGCACAGAGAATTCATTATGGATGGGACAGATTAATCGGTATTGACTGATATTGGCGCATCGGTTTATCGGTAAAATTACCGATCCGATACATCTATAAATATCTTATAATTTAGTGCAAAATTTTGCAATTTTGTTATACTTTTTATTGATAATCTTCATGCCCTGCTTTTTAAAAAAGTTAATTTCTAAATCTGCAACTTCTTTTGCACTGCAGTTACCTCAAAACACACATTTATTAAGGGGAGGGGGGGGGGGGTCAATGAAACATTCAGGTTCTTCGAATTTTATATTGGTACTTAATCAGTAGCAGCGAAAATTTAATATCGTCATACATAGCTGACACCAACAAAAGCAGTTCCACAGATCTGTAAGACTGTTGATTTTCATACTTTGTGGTGCCAATCAGAATGAGCATCCTTTGGTCACATGGCTTGAACCTTGAGAACAGTCAGCAGGTCTAATGAATGGACGAGGTTCACGTCTAACCCTTAAATGCCCTCTTAGATCTACGTCCATGTACGAGGCTTGTCTGGAAAGTAAAGATACAAACACATTTGCACGTTAGGGGAAAAATGTGTACCAAAGTTGGCAACATTGGCAGTAACAGTGATCGGGTTTTTGCAGGCACAAGGCACAAGGAAAGCATCCATCGGAGATCCACCGAGAAATTGTGACTGTGTATGGGAATGTAATGAATCGTCAAAATGTGGCAAAGGTCGACATGATGTTCATGATGAAGAGAGAACTGTGAGGCCATCCATGATCACTGACGACCTTCGCAATCGTATTGAAGCAGACGTGCGTGCAAATAGGCGGGTGACAATTCGAGAATTGTGTGTGATGTTTCCTGACAGTTTGAAAACCACTATTCATGAAGTTGTGAGTGGGTTAGAGTACAGAAAGTTGTGTGCACGCTGGGTCCCAAAACATGAGTGACGAACACAAAAATAAACGACTGGGATATGCACTGGACTTTCTTACTCGCTACGCAGAAGAGGGAGATGCATTCCTGTACTCCATTGTGACAGGTGATGAAAGATGGGTGTTCCACCATACACCTGAAACCAAGCAGCAGTCACTGCAGTGGCGCCATACCCATTCTCCAAAAGGGCAAAAAATTCAAAAAGCAATTTCAACCTGCAAGCTGATGGCAACAATTTTCTGGGATCGCCACGGCATCCTGCTGGTGGAATTCATGCCGCCTGGAAGAACGATTAATGCTGAAACCTACTGCCAGACTTTGAAACATCTTCGACGTGCAATTCAAAACAAACGGAGGCATGTTGTGAAGTGGAATTTGCTTTATTCATGACAACGACTGCCCCCATGCAGAGAATGTCACCAAGGATCTGCTTGCACAGTTTCAATGGGAGGTCCTTCACCATCCGCCATACCGCCCCAACCTTGCACCCAGCGATTACCACCTGTTCCTGGACGTGAAGAAAAATCTTGGTGGAAAACACTTTGCCGACGACGATGAAGTCAGGGAAGAAGTCACAACTTGGTTCCAGATGCAGGCGGCGGATTTCTACGATTCAGGGATACAAAAACTTTTTCCGCGTCTGAACAAATGTTTGGACAATGGTGGCACTTATGTTGAGAAATAGCCTCTGTATCAGTGTATCAAGTGTAACTTTAGTTGCAAGCAATACATTTCTTTTAAATCGTATTTTTGGTTTGTATCTTTACTTTCCGGACAAGCCTCGTATGTATGAGGGTGTACAAAAAAAATGGATTTTTTTAAAGCCATGGTCGTTTTTTTAGTTTTTTTTTACAAACAACCATATCAACTTCAAAGTACTCTCCATGACACTTAATACCTTTGTCCAATCTGCGATTCCATTCTTGGAAACATTTTTTAAACTCATCTGTTGTGATGACTGACAGCTCCTTCCTCGTTTTATTTTCTTCACCTCTTCTACGTCGTCAAATCGCTGTCTCTTCATATCCCTCTTCATTCGGGGAAACAAAAAAAGTCGCACGGAGCGAGGTCAGGTGAGTAAGGGGCATGGGGCAAGAGAGTCATGCTGTTTTTAGCCAAAAAACTTGAGCACTGAGATGGCTGTGTGTGCAGGTGCATTGTCGTGGTGGAAACACCAGTCCGCAGTCTGCCACAAATCAGGCCTTTTTTGTCGCACACTGTTATGCAATCTTTTCAGAACCTCTAAACAGAAAGCTTGATTAACAGTCTGATGTGGTGGAATGAATTCTGAATGTACTATCCCCCTCACATGAAGAAAACAAATGAGCATTGTCTTGATGTTTGATTTCACTTGATGAGCTTTCTTGGGGAGTGGTGATGATGGCATCTTCCACTGGCTTGATTGATGTTTGATTTCGGGGGTCGTAACAATAGCACCATGTCTCGTCACCAGTAATGACCTTGGAAAAAAGTCTGGGTCACTTCGGAGCTCTTGTTTCAAAGCACGGAATGTTTCCACTCGACATTCTTTTTGCTGGTCACTCAGATTCCAAGGCACAAATTTTGCAGCGACCCTTCTCATTCCCAAATCTTGTTAAAATTCGCTGAACCGAGCTCCAAGATAATCCAAATAACATCCCCAGCTCTTCAATGGTCCGTCATCGGTTTTCGAGCACAAGTTTACGAATTTTGTCAACATTTTTGTCCGTTCTGGAAGTTGACGGACGTCCAGAATGAGGTTAGTCATCAATCAACATGCCACCTTTTATGAAGCGAGAAAACCACTCGTACACTTAAGTTTTCCCCATAGCGCTGTCCTTGTAAGCTGTGTTCAATCACAACAGTTTCTGCGGCATTTTTGCGAGCAGGAAACAACATTTCACAGCCGCACACTGTTCTCTTACATCGGCCGTCACAAAAAACGAGGTGCGAGCGAAACTGCTTTTATGAAAAAATCACCATGACCAGAGACAACCTTCTCCGGCGAAGCCACTGAAGTCACAACGAGTTGCTCGATGCTTGCCTACGGAAACTCCGTCCAGCGCAGTGCTATTCCAGATTTTTTTGGGTACCCCTCATATGTGTGTGTGTGGGGGGGGGGGAGGAAACAGTGAACACCACACAAAATGAAAATTCCTATATTTTCTATCCATGTTGCATCCTGAGAATTTATGCAAAACCTAGAATGAACAGGCATTTGTTAATTCAGAATTCTAGGGTGAGGTAACGTTTCTAGAAGGAAGGAATGGTACATCTCGGGCACACTGACCATAAATAATTCTACGGTGAGGGGACAATGAAAAAAATTGAGGTGTGGTTACAGGGTTGTGAAGGAAATTGAGCTTTTTGGGAGAGTGATAAATCACTATAGAATTTACGGAAATAAGACTGGCATTCAAATATAATATCATTGTTCCTGAAGTTTCTCTGGAAACAGTTACAGGTTAAAATGGGTATTCAATCAGAAGTGATTGCAAATTGTTATCCTACACAAGACTTCATTTCAGAATAATTGGCTGCATATAGCACAAGGCACAGTACTAACAATTGCAAAACATCAAGGTTACTGCATAAAAAATTTCAAAATACATTTTTCTCTCACATGGAATAACACCCACACCACATTTCAACAGGATGCAGAAAAAAATATGGAAAATCAAAATAACCAAAAATGAATAAAACTGATTTGGGGGAGGGGGGAAAGTGCTATTCAACTTTAAACTTTGAACATATTAAAGATTTGGTAGAAAAGTGTTTGAAATACTCATTTGATGAGGTAATGTGCATTATTGCCTCTTTATCTTCCAAATCACCTTGCATGTTTGATTTGTTTGCAAGATATATGCATTTTAAAATTCAGTGTTTTGCAAATATGCATTTTTTTTAAATTCCTAAAAGCTTGTAGGGGGTTTCATAAAAAGATTATCCACACTTGCTCACTAAAATATAGTCAAGAACCAAGAGTTCAAGGGTCAACACCTGCCTGATTTGGCACGGAATTAACCAGAAATATTAGATTGATTGATTTGGTGCTTTAAGTCCACTTTATGCACAGTAAGGCTGATCGGGACTGGACCTACAGTTTAAAGTGGGTTCCGAACCACTATGTGCCTCCACCGAGAATCGAACCCAGGACCCCTTGATTACAAGGTGATGACGCTACCACTGCGCCATCGGCGAGGCCCCAAAAATATTAAATATCTTAGTTTAATGATCTCCTGCACCATGGCCGTGTGGTGTAAGACGTTATGCTCTGAGTTCCGGCTACAGGACGTATGCAGGTTTGAGTATCCTAAGAGAATTGTAACAACTTTTCTCCTGAGATTTCGGCCTGTGTATGGGAACGGTGACCACCCACCATCGTGAGGGAATCGGGGAGCTACAAATGAGTAGCATAACCCGGTCATGAGAATCTACAACGATTGAGACGGGTTCATTGTGCTGACCTCATGTCACCTCGTAAATGACAGGATGATCTTCAACCTCGGCAGGTGGGAGTGAGGCCGGCACGTAGGCCCTGGCCCTCATAGGCTGTAGTGCCACGAGAGAAGGGCATCGTGTCAGAGGAAAGTAACTTCAAAAACATTGTGACATTTAAGATCTCCGTTTGGAGTCAGATGTGACTCAGTAAATTGGAAATAAGCGACTCCACTTTACTGCTAAGGAGCTTTTAAGAAACCGAACACTAACACGCCGAATGTTAATCTGTAAATAAATGAAAATTACTTACGTAGTGCTTCAGAAACATCAGCTTTCTTCAGCAACACGCGCAGCTCTTTTACTTTGATTCCCCCTTCAGATGATCTTCCTTCAGATGATTTGTCATTACTCACTATCCTTTTACCTCCACCTAGGAACAAAAAGAACAGAACTGTTTTGGTAGTAACACATATATATCCTACTCTTTTTTAAAATTATAAGGAAAAAAGAGTGGCTGTTGTCAATAATTATACTGATCTGTAACTTAGCACCAAATTGTGAAATTTTGTTACTATCTTTATGAAAAATTTAAGTCTTTCACATGGAACTTAAATTTTATACCTTACTGAGATAGTGTTGCTGGTATTGGTATATGTTACAGCAATACTTTATTTGTACGTTGGTTGGAAATTTAATAGTGGCAACTATACGAAAGAGATACCTCTGTGAAACTTTTACAGCACTTCAATGTAGTCACCAGCATTGTGTACAACCGTTGCCAGCGATGTGGAAGTCGTAGTATTTCTGTAGCAGCACCTGTTCTGTTGATGGTTCGAATGGAGCAGTCTATTGCCTGAAGAATCTCTGGGACAGTTTGGAAGCTTCATCTTAGGGATCAAATCACAGTCACAGTCGCTGGTAGAGCTACTGCCAGCCCCATCGAGCTAACAAATCAGCCACAGGTTGCGCTACATGTGCCCGAGCATTGTCCTGCCAAATGATGGGAGGATTCAGCAGAAAGTATCCCCTCTTCTTTTGCAACGCAGGTCATGTTCCAAAAATGAACAGTAACAAGTTAATAAAATGAACTTGTATCTGGTAATACTGCGCATTGAGTCTGTCCCGGAGGTACAGCAAGAATCACCAGACTTTCACATCAGTGGAGTTCTGAATCTGACTACACAACTTTAGACCGCCAACTTCAATGACACTCTCTTCCTCCCATCACTCGCATGTGCCTGGTGTTGGAAGGAAGTGTCCCTTTACTGGGAGGAAGCTTAGGTATCTAATTAGCATGTGGTATAAGTGAGAAGCAGTGGTTCCGTTCAATTGCGTACATACAGCAGTGTTGCCACTATTAAATTTCATGTTGGTGTCAATCCATACCAAATGGTCTGGAAATGGTCCCTTGATCAATTAAAAAAAAACAACAATCATTCTTTTGTTGCTGTGACCCCTATGGAATGCTAATTCAAAATGGGTATTATTTCTTTACTTGACTCCATTTAAAAATGGCAGCAATTTTTGTTTCATGGCTTCTGGCATTTTTGGCCTTTGCAGACAGTTGCAATAATTTAATAACTCGACTAAAAAAAACAATAGAAAGCTGGAGGGAAAAAAATACTGTATTCATTACATTTCAAGCTACATTTTATGCCCTGTACCTTTTTATTTTATCATCTCTAATGTAAATGGTTGAAATTTTAGGCCAGAACTTATGTTCGATTTACAACAAAAATCAACGTCTTGGACTTTTATTTTTAGCAGGGAAGTACCGTAACATAAAAGCTATAATTTTTTATGGGAAAGATGTACATCCAAAGTTTGAGCAGAAAATATTTGAAGTCTGTTACTGGTCTCTTTCTAAAAATGTTTATTTTAATTTTTTTCAAAATTTGAGTCACAATATCGCTGGAGGGAGACTGGTTAAAAATTTTATATTTACATCCTTAAGAGTTCTGCGTAAAGGAAACGTGTGTCCTCTCGAGAAATGTTACATCAAAAATTGTGTTTGTGTGTTGTAACCGTAAACTTCAAGAGAAATAATGACAAATAATAATAAAAATGTTAGTCAAATCCAAAGAACTTACTTTTGTTGTTAGGGCTCGAAACAACATTTCGTTCCTTGTACGTTGACAGCAAGTCTTCATCCAAGTGGAAATCCAAGAGCTTTGCTGGTAACCTTCTATTCCGTGTTCTACTTGTCATTGCTGAAAAATAAAGTAACATTTATACTGATCAAATTCACTATAATATCACTATAAATAGTAAAATTGCTATTGGCTAGACACGTACACTGATATGCTCACACAAGGTGATATCAATATGTTCAATCTTTACAATATGAAATTTAAAAAACTTATTAACCCGGGAGAGGTCTCGCCCATTTCACAATTTAATGAGGTCTCGGAGGGTCACTGTGACCCGCAAATTTCAACTTTCTTCTTTTCAATATGTAAAGATTCTTTTTGTGTTTTGTCCTTCTGTTATTTATTTTACATCGTTAGGCAAATAAATAAATGTACGTATTTATTGATACTAACATTTTTGTGTTCTTAGTAATATTTGTAATGTTGAATAAATGCACCATTTCTGCATGTGCCTCAAATAATAAGTATATCTTTTAGGAAAAAACGGTAAATGTCTGTTATATCGGAGACACATTTCTTCATTTTTACAGAAGAAACTACTTACGGAAATGAGTTTCTGTAGCGTTTTGGAAGTTCTTGGAGGTATTTTCTCACCGTAGATTGCTGCACAACAAGAAATAAGCACTTTTGATATAATAAACTTGCATTTTGTGCAAAGCGACAACATTATGTCGTTGTTTACATTACGTACCTGCAGATGGCGCGAGCATCGAAAGTCATGCGGTCTCGCCAGTGTTTCCAAACGTGCCTTTTTTTTTACCAGAATTTTATTGTTTATTTTTTTAACTATGCTTACCTAACCTAACCCAACCTTGCCGGAAATGGTTCGTGGGGCTATCGTGAATGGTTTTTGGGGCTATCCGTCAATGGTTTGGGGGGCTATCGTGAATGGTTTTTCGGGCTATCGGGAATGGTTTTTGGGGCTATCCGTCAATTGTTTGTGATGACATAATGAACACGAAAGTAGGTATTTTTCAGTTAAGAAGGTTGAAACACTGCATACCCCACTCCAAATCGACAAAACACAAGCACGACGTGCGATGATCCACAGCCATGCACGTCATATTGTATGTTCCGCAACGGAAGAAAGGACCCAAAAGAATTACTCGTAATGTGAAAATTCGAAGTTATTTTCGTGTAAAAAGCATAATGGCACCTTCAACTATGTTCCGCAATACACAATTGGTAAGTACGAAACATTTAAAACTGAAAATATTCGATAGAAATGTGTCTCCGAATATAACAGACAATTACCGAAAAACAAAGAATCAGTTGTTTTTGATTAGTAATATAATAAGGAAAGAAATATAGTACACTTTTGTATGAAATAGGTGATAATTATTTTATTTCCATGTGTTCCACACTGTATATTCGCACAAACATAAATGGTCACAGCAACCCATGTACAACCTTTCCTGCAGACATGTGAACACAAACCGAATATCGCCTGTTGGACTGTGGAGGGCGGAAGGAGATAAGAAGCTACTGCTTCTAACGGTTTGGTAAAGAAACAAAAGTTAGGTGCAGGTCACGATGACCCACGCGACTGCTTACGGGTTAATAAGTACAATACATAGTTAAACTGTGAACACTTGACCTCTAGGATAATAAGGTGCACACTTGTGTTACCAAAACTAATTCCTTGAATTTTGCTTCTTTTCTAATCATGTTTTATCATTCTAATAAATGGTGTTAAATGTTCATTAAGACATTGTATTGAAATTATGTCACACTCTTGGAAAATGAATGAATGATTTGGTTTTTATTTCATTCTCTTTTCTACCACTTTGGCTAATCGTGAAGATGAGGATGAGTGATGTTATGATGAAATGGATGAAGCGAAACTCACAAAGAATATCCATGCCCAGGCCAGGATTCAAACCAGGAACTCCTGTTGTCCTAGTATGCAGTGCTAGCCACTCCACCACAGAGAGTGGTGGAAAATGATTAAGTAAATACGAAATCAATTTTGATAATTGCTGCAGTCCACATGTGTATGTAAGAGTGCTTCCTCACAAATATTGCAGGTTAACCAGCCCTGACATAAAACATGCACTTTCAAGAACAAAACAAACCTACGTGTTAAATAAAGCTGATACCAGCATTTTGAACTTTTTGGCTGATAGGTTGTAGCAGTAAAGGGGGCACAAAACAGTGTAGTTCAACTCTTGGTATATATTAAGAATACCGGAAGTATCTCCGATTACTTTCAAATTCGGCCTCGTAATCACGAATCTGCAGTTAAAAATTGGTGGTCACGTCTAGAAATTGCGAAATAAGCTTGTCAATAACATGGAAACCATGTTTCTCGCATGTGAGAAAATGGCGTCTTGCGTAAAGTTGAAAAATATGTTTACCCCACGAACCATTCACGTAAGGTTAGGTTAGGTTAGGCAAGCATAGTAAAAATTAAGATTGATCTTAAACATAGTTTTGAAATGCTAATCATTGCAAAATATAGTTGTTTTCTTCATAAATTAATGGTGTTTACTCCGTTCATGGACCCACTTTTTTCGACTTATTTCGCAATTTCTAGACGTGACCGCCAAATTTTAACTGCAGATTTGTGACTACGAGGTCAAAATTAGTGACTATGCCGACTTTGAAAGCAATTGAAGATACTTCTGGTATTCTGTATTTGCTCCCAACTTTTACCTAGTATTGTACTTGAACACCAACAAAATAGTTTTCTGGCCATTGTGGAGCAGTCAGTGTAACGTGCTATGAAACCAGAGGTGTTAGGTTCGAACCATGGTCAAAGGCGAGATATATTAAAGACTTATCCTCATTGTAGCGATTAACTTAAGAGTTAGAATAGCAACAGAAATGACAAAAACAGAAAGAAAGTTGAGTTGCATTAGTACTTCACCACTACTTCTTCTTCTTTACATGTATACACAATTTTTTAATGTTTTAATGGGATGGATTGCCATAGTAATTTTGCAATTCTCTCTTTTTCTTTACATGCAGCTATTTATACATAGGTGATCGTCCCTTCCCAGAGGATCTAGAATGTATTTCCACCACTTCTGCCGTCTCACTCATTCCATTCACTCACAATCACTGTGGCCTATATATCAAAAACATGTTGACAAGTAGCCAGAATTACTGCTACCCACAATTTAAAAACTACAGTTGAATGTTTCACAAACTTCAAACAATTCCCCCCCCCCCCCATTTACAAATTGTTAAATGTTTCCCTCATTTACGTGACCACCTTACGAAAACTAGTCAACATATGGAAGTCAGGCCTAGGTGTTCAGTATGTTTGTTTGATTACGGCTACATAAATATGGTGCCAGAGTAGCATAAGTGGTAACAGTTCCTTATATTGGGGACACATTAAAATCTGATATTTTGTGTCTTGCATGATTCGTACTTTCCAATTGTGTATTGCGGAACATAGTTCAAGTGCCAGTATGCTTTTTACACGAAAACAAACACAATTTTTCACATAGAGAGTAGTTGTTTTTCTAATTCGTATTTTCGCTTCCGAAACATACGATATGGCGGGCACAGGTTGACTAGTGTTGTAGGTATGCAGTGTTTCCAACCTTCTTCACCGAAAAATACCTACTATCGTGTTCGTCACGTGTGCAAATTGTACATTATGCACGGGTAGCCGAGGGATAGCCCCATGAACCATTTACGGATAGCCCAACAAACCATTTCTGATAAGGTTAGGTTAGGCAAGCATAGTTAAAAATAAGGGGGTTGGAAACACTGACAGGGGGTTACGTCATCAAACGTATGCAGCATCCTGTTCACGTGTGTTGGTGAGATATTTCTCTTGAAAAATACATGATTTCCCTGTCAAATAGATTCCATGATGAAAGAAAATACCTCGACGAACATTGGAAACCTTAGAGAAACTCATTTCCGTAAGTAGTTTATTCTGTAAAAATGAAGAAATGTGTCTCTGATATAACAAACTGTTACTGCATAAGTAATGTGACGATAATATTATTTTTCTTAATAATGTGACATATTATACTAAAAAAAAATTAGAGATAAAGAGAGAATGAACCTTGTAGTATTGAAGGTTGCTTAACCATAAAGAATTGTGCATTTGTATGGTGAAAAACATGGATCATTCATTATCATACCCTTACTACATGGAACATCTTCCACATCTTGCCTCCATAAGTAACAGCATTCACATGCCAAAAAATTTCGAAAAACACCCATTTCAAATGTTTCTGAAAAAAATCGAGGTGGGCCTTCTTATATCTGAGTAAATTTCCCTTCTACAATCAATAATTTAAAACCCCTAAACTATATTCATCATTTTCATGACAAAAATTCAGATTTTCATTCCTGCCAAAATAGATTGTAAACTAAAATCAACATGTCAAATGTGCAGCCTAAAACTGGCAAAAAATAAAATAATAAATAAATGGTATCAACTTAAATGGGTTAATTATACAGTCAACTGTAATAATATTTTTTTTTCATTATTCCTAGTGCCGTAAAAATGTTTTCATTTTATTTTTCGACTCAGGTATGCTAACTGAAATTAGATCTGCCTCATTTCGTCAACCGAGAATGCAATTATTCCCTCTACGTTATTGTCTGATATATACAAACAATCACTATTGATATTGTGAGGATATTTTTGGTATATTTAGCATTAGCAGTTTTAAATGCCACCAGCGAAAGTATGACGCATTGGACACAGAGCATTTGAATTGTCTTTTGACGATTTACCGTCACGTTTAACGTAAAATAAAATAAAAACAATTGAAATATTCTAAATAAATTTCAATTATAAGGGCATTGTCATTCCAGTTTCGATTATCAAATAAAAAATGCGAATTACGTTGATTTACATAAAATCTTACATATATATCTTTATTCTCAGCATTCGAAAACTGTAAACATAAAAAGGTGCAATGAAGTTCTTCATTCGTACGTAATATGGCTTACTGCATATAGTGATTCGGGGGGGGGGGGTAAATAAACTGAATTTACTGTATTATGAAGTGTCAAAACTTTCTATACAATGATTTTAACTAATTGCGAAGATGAGGATGAGTGAGATACAATGAACTTGATGAACGAACACTCAGAACACCGATTAGAACCCGAGCCCCCCTGGCGTCGTGTATAGTATATACAAGCATACTATTTGCTAAAGTCGTGAAAATACAGCAATTTTATACAATAAACTTTAAAAATTATAATATTAAGGTATAATTACTATGTAAATGGTAGAAGTACAAATAAAAATAAAAACTATTATAATAATTTTAATTAGTAGTATTATAATTAATAACATGGAAATTATAAGTATAATTAGTAACTAATGTGTTAATGTTACCGTTCAACACTGACTTCTATAATATATCACAATCGTTGAATTAATATCAACATTTATCTATCACGACAGGAATAGCAATGTTCTCAGGGATATAGTCTGTGGAATTTAAAATGGCGGCAAACATGGCGACCATCTAAGATGGCAGCTACCAACGACTTAAGATTTTAGAAGAGAGGGCATTGCTGGGGACAGTGATGTAAAATGACTTGCAGCTGCTGCCATTTTGTGTCCATCTTTCAACCAATGGTCTGCACTTGTTATCGGGGTTGTACTACAGTGAGATCCATTCGTATTGCTGTGTAAATTGTCCATCACCATGTTCGTGAACTTTGTTTGACGCAATCTTCAAGAATTAAAATAAAACTCAAAACAATCTGTTGACCCATCGCTTAAAAACACATAGGATGTATGAGAAAAATTAACGAATTAGTAATGGACAATTTGCACGGTAATACTCATGAATCCCACTGTACACTTACCCAGTGGCGGCTCGTGGTGATCCAAAGTGGAAAGGTCACAAATTTGCTTTATTTTACGTACTTCGCCTTTTGTGCCACATTTGGCTAATTTGCGAAGATGGGGATGAGTGACATGATGAAATTGATGAATGGACACTCACAAAATCCATGCCCAGGCCGGGATTCTAACACGGGGCCCCTGGCGCTGTAGCGCGATGTGCTAACCACTCCGCCACGGGGGCCGGGACAAATTTGCTCTACTAGTAATGTGAGTTTAAATGATGAATTTCGTATAACAGCCAACGTGATAAGAAATTGATACTTTCGTGTTTACCGAATATCATGTTTTACACGTTTTAAATTAATAATTATTTAACAGTAATGCGAAGAAGATGGAAGAAGAAATAGATTTCTAAGAGATTTAGTCGTTTAACAGAGGGGAAAATTCAGAAGAAGGTATATTAATTTTTACACAACTTGATAAGCACAATGAAGAATATTTACGTGCATTTTTGGGGAAATTTCTAGTAAAAAGTTACACAGAAAATGTCTCCTGTCCAACATGACTAATTGATATGTGAAATAGGGCACCAAAATATATATCTCACTGGAAAGGTGATATCTGCGTTACCAGAAGCTCTAGTAAAAACTAGGGGTGGCCAGATCCGGATCCTCGCGGATCCGAAGATCCGGATCCTAAAATTTTTCGGATCCGGATCTGCGGATCCGGAATTTTCAGATCCGGATCCGGATCCAGAACTTTCGGATCCGGATTCAGAACTTTCGGATCCGGATCCAGAATTTTCGGATCCGGATCCAAAACTTTCCGGTCCGGTACTTTCAGATCCGGATCAGGTACTTTCGGATCCGGATCCGGTACTTTTGGATCCGGATCCGGAATTTTCGGATCCGGTACTTTTGGATCCGGATCCGGAATTTTCGGATCCGGATCCGTTTTGCCATCCCACATGCGCTTCTTTGGAAAGTAAGAATGTGCTTATAACATATTGTTACCTGCTAATATACATATATATATAATATACGTACACATATATATATATATATAGTTTGTGTGCTCGCGTGCGCGATTTGTAATTAATTAATACACTTACTTACTAGGGAGGTCTAAGTCTCCCCCTCCGATTTCCATGAAACTTGGCAGGTGTGTAGAGGCCCCCCCCTCAAATGTCAAGATGAGGAGAAATTGAAGTGGGGATCTGTCCCCGAAACCACGTAAATATGGCATAGGAAGAAACAGGGGGCATACGGCCTCTCTATACACCTGTCAAATTTCATGGGAATCGGAGGGGGACACAGGGGTCAGATGATTCCCACGGCAATTTGTCCTAATCTTGACATTTGAGGCGGGTTTTGCCCCCTAAAACAGTATTTTAGCCGAAACAAAAAAACACGTATTTCTTCCTTTGGGCCCCTCTATACACCTGCGAAGTTTCATGAAAATCGGAGGGGAACACAGGGGTCAGATCCTTACTTCAATTTGTCCTCATCTTGACATTTGAGGGGATTTTGCCCCCTAAAACAGTTTTTAGCTCAAACAAAAAAACACGTAATTCTTCCTTCGGGCCCCACTATACACCTGCCAAGTTTCATGGAAATCGGAGGGGGACACACAAATCAAATGCCCACTTAAATTTGTCCTCATATTGACATTTGAGGGGGGGTTGCCCCCTAAAATCGTTTTTTAGCCGAAACAAAAAAAACACGTATTTCTTCATTTGGGCCCGTTTATACACACACCTACCAAGTATCATGGAAATCGGAGGGGGACACAGGGGTCCGATCCTCACTTCAATTTGTCCTCATCTTGACATTTGAGGGGGTTTTGCCCCCTAAAACCGTTTTTTAGCTGAAACAAAAAAAACACTTATTTCTTCCATTGGGCCCCACTATACACCTGCCAAGTTTTATGGAAATGGGAGGGACACAGGGGTCAGATCCTCACTTCAATTTGTCCTCATCTTGACATTTGAGGGGGTTTTGCCCCCTAAAACCGTTTTTTATCTGAAACAAAAAAACACGTATTTCTTCCATTGGGCCCCACTATACACCTGCCAAGTTTCATGGAAATCGGAAAGACACAGGGGTCAGATCCTCACTTCAATTTGTCCTCATCTTGACATTTGAGGGGGTTTTGCCCCCTAAAACAGATTTTTAGCTGAAACAAAAAAAAAAAACACGTATTTCTTCATTTGGGCCCGTTTATACACACACCTGCCAAGTATCATGGAAATCGGAGGGGGACACAGGGTCAGATCCTCACTTCAATTTGTCCTCATCTTGACATTTGAGGGGGTTTTGCCCCCTAAAACCGTTTTTTAGCTGAAACAAAAAAACACGTAATTCTTCCTTTGGGCCCCACTATACTGCCAAGTTTCATGGAAATCGGAGGGGACACTTAGATAACCTCCCTTGTTAGTCTTACACTTTGTAATTATTTAACACTGCATATATTATAATGTTTTATTTTAATTTGTAAAACTGTAACTGTAGAACAATTGTATAATTTTTGTATAACATTTCAATCTTGTTATATGTGTTAAAGGTTTCATCCTGGAATGGAATGTCTCACATTTATGTGTGTTTTCATTTCCAATACATTCGAATGAATACATAAACGTTTCAATGGCATTTACAAAATCACTTCGGACATTTGTGCACGAGTGTGTTAGCCGATGCGTAGCAAAGTATTTTAGGAACAACACTTGAAAAAAATTCTTGTAGGACTAAGGTGTGGTAATATTATAATGGGATTGAGATACGAAACTCTCGGATCCGGATCCGGATATTCGGATCCGGATCCGAAACTTTCAGACCCGGATCCGGAACTCTCGGATCCGGATCCAGATCCGAAACTTTCAGACCCGGATCCGCGGATCCGGAACTCTCGGATCCGGATCCAGATCCGGAACCTTCGGATCCGGATCCGCGGATCCGGAACTCTCGGATCCGGAACTCTCGGATCCGGATCCAGATCCGGAACTTTCGGATCCAGATCCGAAACTTTCAGATCCGGATCCGGATCCGGAATTTTCGGATCCGGATCCAGATCCGTAACTTTTGGATCCGGATCCGGATCCGAATGGATCCGGATTTTTCGGATCCGGATCCGTTTGGCCATCCCTAGTAAAAACTTCAAACTTACCAGAAATCTTCAGACATGCTTGTTAACTGAAATTCATCCTTCTGTCCTTCAACGCAAAATTTGAGAGTGAACTCACGACCTCCCTTCTTTGACACTTGTTCTATATTCAAATTCGGACTAGGTTTTTTATGTTTATTTTTTCATCCAGACTTCTAGACTTCTGGTAGAAAAACTTCGCACCAACAATTTCTCCACACTGTTCATCGCGACAAATGCACAACTACAGCACACAACTACCGAAAAGGCTTCACTTTTCCATGGAAAACGAAGAAACAACAAGTGTCAATACAATCGTCTTCCCATCCGGTAGTTTTATTGCTTCGGGGTTGCCAGACAATTTTGCCAAATTTTAAGAAATTTGTAGTTCACAGGTTCCTGTAGCGGCTCTTGGTGAGTTTAGATGACGAGTTTCTAATTTATTTAACATCGGCCTTGAAAATAAATTGGAGAACTTTGTCACATTATCAGGAATTTTTTCAAACGTGCTAATCAAAACATGTATTTAAATCTACATGATGTACTCCACATCATTGTAATCCAAATGTACTTTTCACTAAACTCAGAAAAAATACAACGCATATATACGATAATTTTGCGTGTAACAAGAATATATAGCCGACTTCCATGGCTAGCATACCGTATTACAAAGCCAGGCCTCCTGGGTTCGAATCCCGGCATGGGTATGTGTGTTCTTTGCGAGTGTCCCTCCATCAATATCATTGTATCATCACTCATCCTCATCGTCGTGATTACCGAAAAGTAGCAGAAAGCGACGGTAAATAACAAAAATCAAGCAAGAGTATGTACTTTTCCAGTTATCGACATTTTCTTTCCTCGTTGGAAATTGCGTTATTTATTGCTCTACTCTTATGTCATAAGTGAATAAGATTATGGAATACAGAATATTTTTTTTCAACGGTTGGTAATTTTCTTTCTTATGTTAACTTCTTTGCTTCTGGCAACTCTTCATTGTTTACCGTTCTCCGGAGAGAGGGCCAGTTTCGCCTAGGGGGTGGGTTTCGGACGACAAACCCTCCGTCCTCCCAGCCAGAGATCCCGCGCTTGTTATTCCACAGTTCCCTCGCCTCTTACCCCTCGCGGCCGCGCCAGAGAATGCTCTACGTCTCGTAAAGTGGGAGGACGGCGCCCCGCCAGATTTCTCTCGAAGTTCCGTATTTGCCCGGTCAGTGGCGTGCAAACTTTGTAATTGTCACGGAAGAATGAATACAGAACCGACTAACCAACGATCTAAAAGCAATGGAATATTTGCAATTCAGACAACTTTAAAGCTAACATATAAATGTTAATGTAATGTTTGTTCACTTGTGGTTGCACACGGCAGTGCGGCGTCCGTATCGTCCTTATGACCGGCCGCCCCTGCACTTACCTCACTACTCCGGCAGTTTGTTTCTTTATACAGTACGTTTCCAAAAGATACAATTAAACCTACAAGTGTATCAATATACACTGTATAAAACTCACCTCATTACTAACTTCGTTGTCCGTACGGGAAGGAAAATATTTTGAAAAATCCTGATACTATGATCGACAAATGTTCGCCATCTGACAAAGTTGCGAACATTTTCGGGATGATGTCCTCTTCGATGGCGTAGTGGTAGCGCACGGCCAACTTTTTTAAAGGTGGTCGTGGGTTGCGTCGTCGCCTTGTAATCAAGGGGTCCATGGTTCGATACTCGGTGGAAGCACATAATGTTTCGGATTCCACTTTAAACTGTAGGTCCAGTCCCGATTAGCCTTACTGTGCATAAAGTGGACTTGAAACACCAAATCAAACAAACAAACACATTTTCGGGATGGGAAAATTTCAGGCTATTCAAAAGTTGAAAATTCTCAAATTCTACACACTGCTTGTGCCTTGAGTTTTTGACGAATTTTTGGAACGAGACCTTTCATTTACAGGAATTTTTTTAGAATTTTATAGTGCAGAAATTGAGAATTAAACACTTTCAAGTTCCCAATCTCTGTACGGGCATTTCGGGATCCAGCACAACCCCAGTATGTACAGGGTCAACGATGTTAGTAATAAGTTGTGCTGTATACAGCGTATATTGATAGATTAGATTTATTTCCTGCAAGAACCTTACATGTAACACTAATTACAAGATTGGTATAGGAAACGTCATGTTACATTACGATGTATTACATATTATACATTACAAATACAAAATGTAGATATCAATTGAAAATTAATATTGTTAGTCAAATTTGATTTGAAAAAAGTCCACAGAAAAAAACAATGATATATAAGTATACTTTTAAGTTGATTTTTAAATATGTTCAGTGGACAGTCTTTCAATTTCTTAGGCAAAAGGGGCTTCCCCGGTAGCGCAGTGGCTGCGTCATCAACTTGTAATCAAGGGATCCCGGGTTAAATACCCGGTAGAGGCACATAGTGGTTCGGATCCAGGCGCGGTTGGCCCTATAGCGCACAGGATCAGTGAACCCCCACTTATAATATACGGCATTTACCTTGAGAATGGACAATAAACAATGTCTTTACCTTTTGACAATTTTTCGCTAAAATTTCTACACAAGAAGTCATGTATTTGTGTCCGTAACATGGCAAATTCTTTTTCTGAGAAAGAGAAACCGCGAGTAGACCGCCCTCGTGCAGACCCTCAGCTGAACCCCCACAGGAGAGCTCCTGCCATAGTAAAGGTTCAGGCGGCAGGCAGAAGCTCGGGGTAAGCTATATGGGCAAAATATATGGCAGAGGATACTGAGAAACCTCGATCTCCAACCAACGGTCATGCGCAGTTCGTGCTCTCTCAGAAGCCACAGCAGAAGCCAGAAGGCACCGTCCTCGCTGCAAGCGAGACCCAGCTGGTTCCTCCCTTCCAGTGTTGCCCTGTGAGTTTCAAGTTTGAAGAGCATTCGTTACATATTCAATCTTCTGTGTTGAATAATTTTTGTGCCGAACTTCTTGGCATAAATGTAAAATTGGGCAGAGAAGGCTGAGTAGAAATGAATGAAAGCTGGAAATAGACGCGATCAATTAAAATAAAAGAACTCGTACATTAAAAAAAAGGTAAAGTGTTCCCCTGTGCATAGCACCACGCCATGAAGGCGTATAGGGGGTTTGAGGGTAACGCCCCACACTTTCTTGATCCGGTCGTGAGTGGGGGTGATGTGATCAGCATCACGCCCCTGACCGCCTTTACCCCCCCAGGGTTTCCCCCAGGTACCCATGTTATTCGACGCTGGGTGGGCGCCGGGGCCGCTTCCACCGTTAGAAAAGTTCCCGAATTTGAACCGGCCGGGATCGAACCCGGGACCTTGAGCATGGCAGGCAGACGCGTTACCGACTGAGCCACCGCAGTAGACCAAGTGGCCGGGTTCACGGCCCGAAAGTGGAGCTCGGTGGAGCTCGCCTTAATGGATTTCTCTCGTAAGGCACGAGCTCCATTTTCTCGCAGTGTTGCCAACTCCTCACTCGAAAAAATCACCAAGGTTTTTTTTTGGGTCTAACCTAGCCTAAAGCAAGGAGCTGGCAACACTGCTTGAGGCTTGCCATGCATGATGTGCTATACACACGTGCGTGCGCTGGTGCCTTTTATTATTTTTCGTATTGTGAGTAGTAGGTGGAATGCTTCGTCCTGGGCCTGCCCTTTGACCTACTTTTTATTTTTGGCCCTTTTACGCACTAAACTAACCTACAATGAGAGAAAAAAATGGACAGAAAAAGCTCTAGCATCACTTTTTAAGCTATTTTTTATGCTAACTCGTTTTTTTGACCTACATTTGAAATGACTTACGACATTTTGCTATAAGGCTGCCTCCCTCTTACTGTCATCTCGGGTGAGGCGTAGCCTTTTACAGTGTATGTTAACGTCACTAGCAGTGTAGCCAACTCGGCGTAGCCTTTTATGGTGTATAATTTTTTAGTGTGTGTGAGTGTACATGTGTTGCCAACTCGGCGTAGCTTTTATGGCTGTATGTTAACCTCACAGTGTTGCCAACTCGGCGTAGCTTTTTGGGTGTATGTTAACCTCGCAGTGTTGCCAACTCGGCGTAGCTTTTTGGGTGTATGTTAACCTCGCAGTGTTGCCAACTTGGCGTAGCTTTTTGGGTGTATGTTAACCTCGCAGTGTTGCCAACTCCTCACTCGAAAAAAAATCACCAAGGTTTTTGAGTCTAACCTAACCTAAAGCATGGAGCTGGCAATCTTGCTTGAGGCTTGCTTTGCAGTGTTGCCACTTTACTCGAAAAGTTACCAAGGTTTTTTTTTTTTGGTCTAATCTAACCTAAAGCTGGCAATTTTGCTTGAGGCTTGCCACAGTACATAAAACAATTTGCCAACCTACTGGTTTGCCATAGCTTTTTACAAAAAAAAAAAGAGAGGAAAGAGAGGGAAGAGTTAAACAACCGACAATGTTGCTAATATTTACCTACAGCTTTTTTTACTTGACAAGGGCTTAGCCAATTTATATACTGGCGTAACATACACTGGGCAAGAGAGCCGGCAACAAATATATACTGCCGTAAAAGAGATGGATGGATGCCAACACAGTATGTGTGTGCGTGTGTATAGCATTAACTGGTGTTGGCAACCCACTTACAACTAAAAAAATAGAGATGCCAATGTTGCTGTAAGATAAAAAGAGAAAGACTTGTAACCGGTAGCAGTGGTGAGCAAATGCGTCTTATCGTAATTTTCTTCCAAGTTTTGGGGGCCAAATGTTTATGTATATGATTTTTGCAAACCTACCTCTCTCGGGAACACGATGTGCCGCACACACACATATGCGCGCGCTGGCGCCTTTATTATTTTCGTATTGCATACAATATTTATTGTGTTTTTTAGGATGCCTGGCCCCTAACCCCGCCAGGGTGCGTGGTGCCCAACCCAAAAAGGTTCTAACGGCTGCGACTCTAGATAATCGCACCTCTGTAGAGTTTCACGTGTTTTTTTTCCCCCCCCCCAAACTTCTATGAAACTCTACAGAGGACCTCCGTAATGCATGTAACGTGTACTAACGACTCTAGTGTTATTTTGATGTTGTAATATTTTTGGATATAGAGTTTTATTGTGAGATATAGATAATAATAATTATGTTTATTATAATATTTTTTTGATGAAGATGGAGAATGTATGTGTGTGTGTTACAAATAAAGTTGCATGTTTTTTTTTTCTAGTGTGTGTATGTGTATGTGTTTTTTGATGTTCGACAGCATCTGAAACGATAAAAAGAATTTTATTGTTAATTTTCTCATGTACAACAACAACAAAATTTTTGTGTAAAAATTCTGATTGTCTTGTGCTATAGTGCAAAAAACTGATGAGAAAAAAATATTGTAACTCATAACTAATGAAAATGATATTGTAACTGATTTTGAACTAGTGAAATTTTCGTATTGTGTTATTGAAACTGATTGTGCTAGTACAAAAATTTCTTATTGTGCAAGAAAAGATGTTAAAAACTTGTTAAAACTGTTCTGTGACCCTCTCGTTCTTCACGTCGTGGACGAAGGACTTCTCGGCAACCAGGATGACACTGCATACGGTATCCTCGGGCAACGCACTGTTGAACTCGCAGACGACCTTGATGTTGGTTCGATCGTTGACCACCACCTGCTTTCTCTTAGATGTGTTGATGACGAACATGGGTCTGCGGGTTTTGAATTCGCTGGGCGTGTAGTACATGTCCACGCTCCCCTCGGTCACGCGTTTGTAAGCCGTGTAAGCTTCGTAAAGTTTGAGGTAATCATCTTTGGTCATGTCGAGGTTGTAATTCTCGCGCGGGAACACTTCGTTGCGTCCATTTTTCAGATAAATGTTCTTGATCTTGCAGTTGTCGAACTTGCTGGAATCTTTTTCCTGGTTGTTATCGCGCCCGGTCTGAAAGAGCACTACGACGAAATCTGGCATGTCGAACTGTATGTTGTTGAACTGTGTCGTCACGTCGAATTCCATGTGACTTCCCGACGCCATCTTTTGCACACACTGGTAACCGTGAAAGTGAATCGACACCTGCGGATTTTTCAAGATCTCCGCTTTGTACTTGAGGGCGTAGTTTGTTTCATATTCCACGATCGGCATTCTCAATTCCATGCTCCGGATGACGCACTTGGCTGCTTCAGGTAATGTGTTGGCTATCGGCGTGCCGTCGGCGTTCAAGTTGGTGTATCGCATCAGTGCGTTGTTGTCGTTGGCTGCTCTTCGAAAAGTGACGCGCAATCCCCCCTTCCACATGATCTCTTTGTAGTCCGAGAAGAATCCCGGCAGCAGACGCATGGGAAAGAGCACCGTGTGACTTCTCGTCGATATTTTGGTCCCTGCTTCGAATCCTCCCGCTTGATAGTATGCTGCGTCCGTTTTGGATAATTTCAAAGTTCCCACTGCCGTCGACGTGATGCCTGGATAATCGATTCTGTCGATGACGGTGTTGTGTTTCCTCACCTCCACCTGCGAGAACAGGTGAGGCACGAAGTTGTCAACGAGTATCAAATTGGCATTGGGCGGAAACGCTTCTCCACTTTCCTTCTTCACCACGTCGAATTGAAGGTAAAGGTCCCCTCTGTGAGGATGAACGAACCCATCCCCCACGTCCACGTCGTATTCGATCTCCCTGTTCGCCTCGTTGAGATTGGCGAACGTGCGACGGTTGGGAGGAAAAGATTGCAATTCGTAACTTTCGATTTGCTCCATTTTTACTATGTGTGTTATTTATTATATGTTGATCTCCACGATGGCAGTGGTTGTTGCACCTGCGAAATCCACCACGTCTCCTTTCTCGTTCGTCACCACCAACTCTATGTCGTCTATGCGGTTGCGACATACTGGAAAATAGATCGGCGAAGAAGGTGTGTAGATGATCGGTTCCATGAATTCGGAACTTGGTTTGAACGTGGCGATGATTCCCGTCTGCTTGTGACTTCCCAGTAATCCGTCCGAAGATTTCGTGATCATGCCTTTCGCCACGTTGCAGTGAACGTTTAGAGTTTCTATGGCTAGAAATTTAGGAATGTTGGTTGCTGTGTGTTTGATGCCAGCTTCGAGTTTGGTGTTGCTCTCGAAACCTAAAAGTTCTCCCATGGTACCCAGGTTTATGGTTTCCGTTGCCGATAGGATTTCCACTCTGTGCGTGACCGAATTTTGAGAAAGGTACGTGCCTTTAGGTAATTGAGCTTGCAAAGTGGAAAGATTGTATTGGCCTGGCGTGACGACGATGTGTTCGCTTCCGACGCTAATTTTGTTGTTGTGCTGCGTGACGTTAGGTATGAGGTACATGCTGTAGAATGCACGCAGAGCTACGGATTTAGGATAGACGATGTCGTCGTGCAGCGTGAGTTTCAAGATTGAAGATTCGCTCGTGAGATGGAACACGCCCATCGTGTTTTAGGTTCCACAATGCTTTCTGAAAATGTTCCACCGAGGGGTTATTTATTTTAGACATGTATGCGAGAACGGAAAGGCATAGGTGTCCGCAGTTAACATCGGTGAAACCCTGGATGCGTTTGTCATTGTAGTAGAGGTTGGCAACACTGAGATACTTCACCAACCTGGCAGGTGGTGTGCCACCGAACGAATCGAAAACAAATGCATTGTTATCGTCAATTTTGAGGTAGCATATCCAATGTGTACCAGGATTTTTGTAACTGTCCAGGTTGACCACGCCATACTCCCTTTTCTTCACAGCAGAGGGTAGAGAATCGGACATGAAAACACCCCTGAAGTTTTTTATTCCCAACAGTTCGATCAGAGATTCAATATCGAAGTTGGACAGGGCTTCTTCTTTTTTTTATATTTTTTCAAAGCATCGAGGTTGCTTTTTTGTTTTTTGGTTATACCTTTCCCCTTTTTCTCCATAGCCAGGTTGTGACGTTTCTGTTCTTCCAATTCTGCCTTGTTCTTCTTCGAGTCGATGACGGTTTTTGCGATGGCGGCGCTACCGCCAGCCAAACTTCCAACGGCCCCTAATGCTGCCAGGATGGCTGGGATGCTGAATATGAAACCTCCGATCTTTTGCTGTTTTCGCGAACGCTGCAAGCGTCTCAATTGAGGTGTGCTGAGAAGTAATTTCATTCCGTGTCCTTTTGTCAAGCAAGAACGTTTCTTCTCGCGTTGTTTCTTGGTGAGTAAACCATCGAGGGCACCTAGATTTTTCAGATTGGAGTATGGTATCTGGTACACGACACCCTTGGGCTTCATGTTGATGCTCTATATGTTATCTTCACGGTATGTTATTTATATATATGTTCTGAGATTGTTTTTGTTTTGTGTAATTTTTTTTCGGTATGTTATTTATATATAAATGTTCTGAGATTTTTTTTGTTCCGTGTAATTTTTTTTTCAAGGATATACTCCACGTAGAGTTGTTACACAAATTCTATTACGTGCTTTGTTTTCTTACCAAGAAGTTCTTTTGTACCCTTGTACACGATTTGAGTTTTGTTCTCGATTAAAATAGCTAGCTTCTCGTCGGATAACATGTTAGCGTATCGATCTGGTAAAAATAGACTGTATTGTGCGTTGAGCAACAGACGCGCCTTGGGACCATACTGGGTAGAAACAATTGAACCGGAAGTTATCGTGTAAGGTTTGTCGACTTCCAATTCCTGAATTTTTACATACTCTACTGACAAATTTAGCATTTGTTTTAATGCTTGGAGGTCACTCATTTTTTCAGTCGTCATATTGAAGAGAAATTTTCAGTGTTAGAGAAATTTAATTTTTTTCACAATGTGTGTTATTTATATATACACCGAAGATTTTTTTTTTCACGATGTGTGTTATTTTATATATATTTTTTTTCACGAGATTTTTGTATCGAAGATTTTTTTTTGTCTGTGTTAGAAGAAGAAAGTTTGTGCTTCGGAAAACGCGATGATGTGCGTGATGATATCTTCCGTCTCTTGTTTCGACTTATGCCAATCATCTGTGAATCGTCTTCTCCCCTGCCTCGCCTCGTGCAGTTCATCTAACCTATTGTTTAATTTTTCCCCTGCGGCTGAAAAAAAGAGTGTCGAGATCGTCGCACCTCGTGCCGCTAATTTCCCGAAGATAATCCTTGACAGCCATTTCACAAGGGATGCGAAATTGCGGCGTTGATCTCGCTATGATCAAAAGTTTTCTTATATCCTCACAATCTCCGTTTACTGCATGTTTGAATATTTTACACAGCAGTTCGTGTGGCAAGTCGGTTATACCAGACATGATGTTTTTTTTTTTTTACTGTAGTGTTATTTATATACCCCACCCAAGTTTTTGTTTCGTGTTCATGGCGATGGTGGTGTCCAGTGCTGCAACTCTTTCTCCCAGCGAAGCGTCTCTGCTAACGAATCTTTCGAAAGCTGCGTGCTCTAACTTTCTGTCTGCTTCGTGACGTGCATCCAGATCGGAGCGAGTGGTGTTGTAAGCGATGTCGTGATCTTTGCATGCGGCGTCCAACGGATTTACACCCTTGTCTCCTCTCTCCAATCTTTTCTCGAGTTTGGTACCTGGTCCGCAGTACTGGTAGCCAGGTAAATGCATCTCGAAAGGTAACTTGTTGATGATGTCGTTCACGAGTCCTTTTCCTTCGGCTACGTTCCAGAATCTCGGAGGCAGCGTGTTGATAATTTTGATGAGGTAACCTATGCCCTTGTCGTCGTTCACGATGAAGTTGAAAAGTTTTGTGCTGATCATGTCCACGATGCCAACCTTCTCGTTGTAGAAATTACGATTGCCTGCATTCTCCTCTCCTGCAATAACCAACAACCTGTCTATGAGCTTGCGCACGTCGTCCACCCACACAAACTCTTTGGGCAGGGTGTTGTAGAGTTTGACGCCGCTGCCTGTTTTCACCTGGTTCCAAATCGGCTTGATGAGATTTCTGTACTTCTCGCCGCTGCTCGATTTCACCCTATTCTGCGTAGCGTCGTTGTTCTGGTATAAGGCATCCGTCATGATCAAAATTTCCTTGTAACTCTGGTAATCTTCGTCGGTGTAATCCTTCGGCTGCTTTTTGGCAACGAGTTCCCACAGTCCCACCGTACCCGGATACCTGTTCCAACTATCCTTGTCGCCTAAATTAATTTTAATGTCGTTACCTTCGAAGGTAACTTTCGATTTTCCAATCTTCCATACCACACCACCACCTTCGTTACTCTCCATGCTCGGATACAATCCGAACACTTCATCCTTGTCGAACTTGCCCGTGCTCAGGTAGTCTCGTGCCAAAGGTCCCAACTCGATTTTATCCAAAGACGACGGCGTGCTACCTATGGCTCGACGTCGTGCCGGTACGTCCTTCAGTTCGAATGGTGTCGAAGGAATGCTCGAAATAGGCGTGGGTACGGTGTAACTTTTAGCTGCAAGTGGTACAAGTTCGTTGATCAAATTTTTATTTTGTTCTGTGACGCCTTTAATTTCTTTACCTAGATCGCTGATGGCGTCGATCACAGGTTGATCTTGACGTTTCTTCTCTTCGTAGAATCCGCGATTCTCGGATTTCCAACCTTTGAAGCGTTTCGCCAGGTAGTTTCGCAACTTGAGATTTTCGTCTTCGATTTTTCGTTTCGCCATAACGTTATTTATACACGTCGTTTCTCACAACGTTGCAACGTTTAGAAAGTCGTTGATTTTGTTTCTGTATTTTCCGTCGTTGGGTTTTCTCGTCATGTCGATCGTCGCGAATCCGAAATCGTCACTGTTCCAACAGTGGGAGCAGCAGCGTTCCGAAAATTGATTGTAGTTCATGTCTCCGCCTACGTAGTCATCGTACGCGTGCTTGAGGTTGGTGTGATCTTGACGAAACAAACATATGAAATTAGCGTTGTCTCGTACTAACTGTTTTGGAATTTTGGAAAACGTTTGAGCTAGGAAGAAGCAATCCATTCCTTTGTGACGACCTTGCGTGAAAAAATTGCGAATTTCATTTTGATTTTCCAGGATGACATCGTCGAAAACAACGACTGAATTTTCACGACAATCGTCGAGTGGTTTTATTTCAGATGCGAAAGTTGCAATGTCCAGACCATTGTACAGTTTTATCAGTTGCTGGTATTTCGCTTGTTCGAGACTTTTCGAAAATACGTACAGGTGCCTGTTCTTCCAATCTAACCAATTCGGTGCGAGGAGAAAATTGTCCACAAGCAGTGTCGTTTTCCCACACCCTGAAGGGCCTACGATTAGACAACGGATGCTGTCGGGAAGCAACTCGCCGTTTTTTTTTTTTTCGTTTGATTTTCCGAATCAGGTAGACGTTTCACGACATTCCACGCACTCATAGAATCACTTCGTTCGCGTCGATCCAACTCTTTTCCGGAAGCCCCAGCCATTTCACCAATAGTTTGTCACCTTTTCTACGCAATACTTTCTCGATGAGGTACGTGTCGGGGTGTTTCGTTTTAGAGAGTTCCTCTTCGTAAAATCTTCCTTTCAAAATCTCGTCGCTACTATCTTTTATTATATACGTGTGCCGGTTTCCGGATAAAACTCGAACCACCGTAAAAAGTTCCGTACTCCAATTTTTTGTGAATCCCTTCTCGAAGGCGCGTTTGAATTTGCTGATCCTCACCTGGTCTCCAATTTTGAATTTTGACTTCTTGGTAGTCGCGGGAGTGTACTTTGGACAGTAAACTGTAGAAATTAAACGCTGCTCATCGGATTTCGTAACGTCAGCTGGCTTCATGCCTATGGTTCTGTGTACTGTATCATTATAAGTGTCGACGAGTTCCGGCAGTATGTCGACCCATTTGTAATTTCCTCGAAGCGTGAATCGTATCCACATGTGTGTTTTCAAGGTTCGATTAAATCTTTCCACGATGCTGGCTTTGATGTGACTGAAGGTTGAATAATGTCGAATGTCATGTTTTTGAATAAACTTTTGGAATACGGCGTTGTAAAATTCTTTACCGTTGTCTGTTTGCAAAAACCGTGGTCGTCTGCCGCTTTCGCGAAAAATTGTTTTGAATGCTTCCGTGACGCACGTTCCCGTTTTGGCTTTCAAAGGTAGAGCCCATGCGAATTTCGAAAACGTGTCTATGACGGTGAGGAGGTACTTGTTGCCTTTGTTCATTTTATGCATGTTTTTCAAATTGCCGCTACTCATCTCCACGAGGTCACTTTGCCAGAGGTCGTCGATTCCCTTGGTCACCACCGCCAAACGTTCGTAGTTGCGGCGTGCAGGTTTATGCAATTCTTCGACGATGGCTTGCCTAGACATTTTTTAGAGATTACGTTTGAAGAGAAGCACAAGCGTGATGGGATTCAAAGAAGGTGGCACCTCGCTCGTGTTTTGAATGATCAGCTTATCGCTGGCACTCACGTCGAAAACGGTGAGATCTTCGTCTTCGTGTATTTCATATACGTTGCGCGTTTCGTTCCAACGTGCCAGAGGAATGTTTCCTGCTTTCTGAACACCACGATTCGATATCAAGGTCATGGTGGGAACGCTAGCTTTTCTGCCGTGAGACCAGTACGAAAATTCATTTATCTGAATCGTGCCATCGAGGAGAAACTTGTAGTACGGATGATAAGGATGCAACATGTACAGTTTGTTACCTTCGACGAACGTGGAGATTCTCTGTTGATTGGGTACGCTGTTAATTTCGATGGCTTGCAGAGAATGCAGTTTAGCGAATTTAGTATCGACGCTAACGAGGTTGCTGTGAAGCTGTCCCAGTGTATTTTGTAAGGGCAACAAATGTTCGGCTATGGTATCCGTTACAGTAGAAAATGACGGTTTGATTTTCACTTCCACGTTCAACTGCTTGAAGTTTTCGTTGAGTTCTTGCAGTTTGGCACCGAAAGAGGCCAGCGTCGATTCCTGCGTGGATTCCAGCACTCCAACTTGATCTCTGATGTTGACGACAATACTCTGAAGGTTCTCGACTTGAATTAATTTCGAACTTTTCTCGGTAAGATCGTTCACGATGCTTCGCATCTCGGTAAACTGCGTGTGAAGGTCGGCGACGCTCTGCGAAGTGGGCAACGTCGACACCAGCGAAGCAAGTTCGTCTCGAATCTGTTCCACGTTCGCCGTTTCCGTTTCCAGTCGTTTCAGCATACGTGATATGTTCCTTTTCAAAGCGTGCAATTCTTTGGAGGTGGGGAGATTGGCCACCCTACTCTCGAGATCGCTCAACGAACTTTTGATGTCGCTCGAATCGGATAGTGCCGTCACGGCCGTTTTCAATTTTTCCAAATCTTCGCTCGAAGGTACGCTCGTCCGTAACGATTCCAAGTCGGCCTGTATGTTGTCCAGCGCGTGATGAAAATGAGCAAGGTTCGTTTCGACGTTCAAATTTTCCAAATATTCCATCTTCTGCTGGACCGTGCTTAACGTGTCTTGTATGCTCGTCAACGCGCTCGCTTCAGCGTGAATATTTTTAATTTCTTCGTTGATCAACTCCAGAGATGCCTGAAGCGTAGCGATGGTGGTTTGAATGTGTTCGAAATCTTGATAAGCTTCCAATTGAATTTTTATGTTCGCGACGCTTTTGCCGATGACCTGCAGTTCGTCCGACGATGGTAGGTTCGTCATGGTATCTTCCAAAGTCTGCAACTTGGATTTAATTTCTTCCAATGTGCCGGCGAATTCTTCTTGTAATTTGGAAACAACGACGTGCAAACGTTCTACATCAATATCCTTCACGACGGTTTGAAGTTCAGAGAAATTCTTTTCGATTGCCGAAGTTCGTTCTTCGATTTCGAGTTTCAATTTTTCCAAATCTTCATTTTTCGATTGAAATTGTTGTAATTTGGCCAAATCATTTTGAAGCTTATCCACGCTCAACTGTATATTTTGAACGTTGTCGTAAGAAGGTACGTCCACATAATTTTTTATGAGCGTTTTCAATTCGGAATCGATTTTCAAAATAGGGTCGAGACATTGCGTTTGGAGCGTAGCGATCTCCGACTCTAAACTTTTGTTTAAGGTCTCCTGCAAAGCGATCAAATCGCTCCTCAACTTTTTAATTCGGACATCCAACATAAGAATCTCTTCTGCATGGTCTACACGCTTAGTGTTGCCGAAAATATCGTTAGGCATTTTGGTTAACGGTTATTTATAATAGGATAGACGATTCGTACTTCTACGAAGAGAGGAATGAGTTTGTCGTAATTTCCGAGGAGTTCGACGTACAGGTAATCTCCTGCGGAAACATCGTACGTAATGTTAGAAAGCATCTTGTCGTGCTTGATTCGAAAAATGTTCTTGCCGGTAGATATTTTGATTTCGCCTACGTTTTCCGGATTCACGGTGATTTGAAGTTTTCCATCGATCGGAATTTTGTAAAAATGTAAATTGTTGTTGAAGACGTAAAACATCTTGCCCACATCGTCATCCAATTTCGTCCAAATGCTGTTAAGGTGAACAATCAGTAGACCGTTGAGTTTAGTTAACATGGAAGGTGGAAATTCATGATCTGTCGTCGTGTGGTATACAGTCTCCATGTTGGCTTGTTTTCGGAAACCAAAAAGATTCATATTATGCTGGTTATTTAAAATACGGTCAAAGTTTTTTTTGTAATAACAGTCAGTGTTTTTTTTTTTGTAATGACTAACAAAATGATTTTTTTTTGTTTTTTTTTTGTTTTGTTTTATGAATCTTCTGTTGAAGGGCATATGTTGCAGGTTTTGCTTTCTGCTAAGCGATAGTGCCCCCACGGCAGTGTGTGGATTCCACATTGGAGAACGCACCTCTTGTCGTCGTTGGGATTCAGGGCAATCTTCCTCACCTTGTTGGTGGTTAACACATGGTCGACGCTCTGGATGCGCTGTTCTGCTCTTAGAACCGACGACCCGGTCTTGAGGCAATCGACGAAGTCCTCGAATGCGAGATGCTCTCGAACCACCTGTCTGCCGACACCCTTGGCCTTTTTGGTAACGCTGCCCTCGGCTTTGATGGTATAGGCCTTGGGGCGAAGACCTGCAAACTCGAGAATCACGTCTCCGTCCTTCTCATCTTTGAGTTTGCCAGGCACCTTTTTGTTGCGAGCCGGGATTTTGTATCGGTTTGGCTGGGGATAGCCCGAGGTGTCGAAGAGGTTCACAAAAAATGGATCTGTGGCTATATCCCCGTATGCGTTGGCTGTGCGAACGTGGTACACCAAGCTGTCCGTGTCCGTGTAGAGAAGCGAGATGTTGTGCTTGTAGTGTGGACGTAATGTGTCGTAGTACGTCTCGAACATGTGGAGCTTGCTCAGATCCAGAACAGTGGCTCCAACGTAGATGGGTTTGTTGAGCTTCACCACACCTTGCTTCATGTGAATCAGAGCCAGCTGCTCGTTGTAGATTGTTCGAGACTTGAATAATGGACTTGCAACAAGCTGACGACATCGCTCTTTCCTCGTCACCAATTTTATGTCCACGTAATTGCGTACATTCTCCATGGTCTTGCCAAACACCGCATTATTCATGAGCTTGAAGAAATCCTTATCAAACTCGGACGTGGCTGCGATGCGGCGTTCAGTGTTGAGCTCGATATATGGACGCAACCATGGAGAATGTTCGAACTTGAGGATGCGGTGAACTGCGTGGACTGTGACCCCTTGCCGCATCAACCACCGGAGATTCTGGTAGTGAAGAACGTATTTCTTCTTGGGTTCGAAATCCATGAGGAGCTTCTTCTGGTTGGAATCGGGTGGGCACTTAAACTCGGGTGCAGGGGGGAGATCGCAGAACAAATCCTGCAGCTCCTCGGAGAACTCAAGGTCCACCTCGGCGAAGAACCCATGTTCCGAATCGTCGAAGTTTTCGATGTCGAATTCGGAAGAATCAGCCCACTTGAACCCTCTAAAGGGGAGTGACTGCATCATGGAGTGCCCGTACAAGTTATTCACGTCCGTGTACATGATGTAGCTCGACGGTTGGGTGGAGTCGTAGCCAGTAGCCATGTGATGGTTGTTGGCGCGCGCGTGCCGTTGCGACACCTGAACCATTCCACCCCGCACGGCACGTTCTACAAACAGCATCATGTCCACGTCCGAAAAAAGCTCAAGCTCGATCTTCGTCACCAGAAACATGGCTGACCACGCCAGTCCGGGGAGGCTATAGAAGTAGGCGGGGTCCAGCTTGTAGATGTTCATTGCGGTCGCCCGGAACGTCTGGAACACGTCGGCGAGGAGCGTCACATCAAGTTTGAGGTACGCGTCGTGGTAGTCCCCGAGAGTTCGACAACCCAGCTCGCGCCACATGGACTGGGCGTGGTGGTATTCTTCGTTGGTGATGTTCGAGCCTCGTAACTGACTGTAGAACTTCACCTGGGGAGGTAGCGACGTCTCCTCGAACTTGGTAGAGTCGGTGACGTACTCGTAGGGGTAGACCCCCTTACGCCTGAAGAGACCGACGTCCAAGTTTGAAAAATTCGCAGAGGTAATGAGCATTTGCCCGTCGCTGAGCTTTTTCGCCAGGGCATCGAGGCTAGCCGAGAGGAACCTCAGGGAGTCGAGGAAGCGAAGCTCGACGGTAGAGCGTAATTCTGGGATTTGAACCCATTTGCTCACACTGATGTAACGCTCCTCGTTCTCGGCGAGAACGTTGATTCGCATGTCGTCGTACCCAAGATGCTTGATCAGGTGGTGAAAGTCGTACCCCGAACCATTGTGAAAAAACACAGGGATGAAGCGCGGGTCCCGGGCCAAGCGGTTGCAGTTGTCGCACCAAGGACCAACGTACCTACCGTTAAAGTGATCGTGGTGTCGGACTTTATGGTTTTTGGCAGTGTACTCCTCAACGCAGACAGGGCAAGCGATGGCCTCGTCGTGTCTACGTTGATCGTCGGGGGACAGTTGGAGCATAGACTTGGGGGTCGACAATATCTTCCCTATCTCGATGGCCTCGACAACCATCCTTTTGAGGAAGTGTTTGGCTGCGTCGGGGCCACGGTACACGTAGGGCTTGGGGGCGATGTGCTGGTCCCGACGCACCACAACGTAGGCGTAACTCGAGGCCTCGTGGAGTTGGTATGGGGTGGTGGAGGAAACTTCGGGATCGGGATCGCAAGTGGACAGGGGTTTGAGGAAGGCCTCGAAATCCGCGATGATGATGGCGGGGTGCTCTACCATGGCACCGTGCATTTTGAAACGCATCATGGTGCCAGGTTCGGGCAAGACTGGCACCCTAGGCTTGTTGGCATTGCAGGAGAGCTTGTGGTTAGCAAGCTTCTCGGCAGCGATGTTGCAACCTCTGATGCGCTGGTAATCCTGCTGTTCCCGATTACGAAATATAGACAAGCACCTGCAACAAACTTCTATGTGGGTTTTGTCTTCGCTCCGTTGGCTCGAAACAAGTCGAGAGAGGGAACGGATGAGGGTGTAATGGTGGTGGGTCTCGTCCTTGATGAGCAGAAGGTGAATTTCCTGCGCACCGTCGTCGTCTACGTCGCTCACCCGGATAGGGTACACCACATTTTTGTCGGTGAGGCCATAAACATTGATGGCCAACCGAGGGTTGTGTGTACGGGCCTCGAACTTGCGAATGTCTGAGACCTTCACCGGGTAGTCGATCCCAGCCATCGCATCTTCCAGCTCTGGCTCGTAGGGTAGGTAGTGGTTAACTCGGTATGGGTGGGTGTGGTCAGGGTGCAATGCTGCAAGCACACACCATACGAAGCACTTGTTATCTTTATTTTGGATGTTCAGGACAGCCTTTTTATCCACAATCGTAGGTGGTAAGGGGACGTAGCTGGAGGCGGAGAGAGGCACAAACTTGCAAAGTTTGACGCACAGTTCGTGAGGCTCGCCGCACAGCGAACCCCCCGAGCCCTTGGCTTGATGATCCTCCTGCTTTGCCACCAGCTCCTCGGCAAACTTGTTGTAGATAACCTCTAGGTTTTCGACATCCGCCAGATGCAGCGTCTTCGCCTTGGTGTTGTGGCAGAAGCTGTAAATTTCATCAGACGGCTTTTTGTACTGACAACGTAGCGATGCGTAGAATTTAGTGGAGTGCGTTGCAAGCGCATCGCCAAGAACGGAAATAATTTGCGCTTGCACGTTCTCCAAAAAGCTACGCACGTCGCATGAACCCTCCGAAATAAAACAAAAATCCTCTAACGAACGCTGGAAAGCAGACTGGTCTGCTTTTATCGCAGGCTTGACGCATTTGGCGAGTGGTGCATTAATGGAGGTTGCTTCTGCCTTCCTCTTGGTGGAGCTGGTCGACGGTTGAGCCTCAGATGTACTGTCGCTTAGACAAGTAAGCTTATGCTTGTTGGCATACGCAATTGTGATATGTTTATTGCATCCGGAACAGAGTTCGGTGGCAGCCAAATGCTTGCCTGGCACGCAGGTGCGACAATGTCTTGCAAAATGTTGGCTTGATATGGTTCTTTTGCAAACAGGGCAACTTTTCATGGAGCGCATTTTTCGGGGTATGTTTATTTATATATGATCTGTTGGTGGTAAAGTGTTTACAAAACAAAAATGCCTTATGAGAAAAATTTTGTAAGGTAATTCTAATTAGTGTTAATTCGAAGGGTTTATTTATATATAGGTGGCGTTGTCCTCCTCAAATATGTGCTTTAATCAACTCTATAAAAAAATAAAAAAAATATATAAGAAAAATATGATTGTAGATAGAAAAAAAAAACACAATAAATATTGTATGCAATACGAAAATAATAAAGGCGCCAGCGCGCGCATATGTGTGTGTGCGGCACATCGTGTTCCCGAGAGAGGTAGGTTTGCAAAAATCATATACATAAACATTTGGCCCCCAAAACTTGGAAGAAAATTACGATAAGACGCATTTGCTCACCACTGCTACCGGTTACAAGTCTTTCTCTTTTTATCTTACAGCAACATTGGCATCTCTATTTTTTTAGTTGTAAGTGGGTTGCCAACACCAGTTAATGCTATACACACGCACACACATACTGTGTTGGCATCCATCCATCTCTTTTACGGCAGTATATATTTGTTGCCGGCTCTCTTGCCCAGTGTATGTTACGCCAGTATATAAATTGGCTAAGCCCTTGTCAAGTAAAAAAAGCTGTAGGTAAATATTAGCAACATTGTCGGTTGTTTAACTCTTCCCTCTCTTCCCTCTCTTTTTTTTTGTAAAAAGCTATGGCAAACCAGTAGGTTGGCAAATTGTTTTATGTACTGTGGCAAGCCTCAAGCAAAATTGCCAGCTTTAGGTTAGATTAGACCAAAAAAAAAACCTTGGTAACTTTTCGAGTAAAGTGGCAACACTGCAAAGCAAGCCTCAAGCAAGATTGCCAGCTCCATGCTTTAGGTTAGGTTAGACTCAAAAACCTTGGTGATTTTTTTTTTTCGAGTGAGGAGTTGGCAACACTGCGAGGTTAACATACACCCAAAAAGCTACGCCAAGTTGGCAACACTGCGAGGTTAACATACACCCAAAAAGCTACGCCGAGTTGGCAACACTGCGAGGTTAACATACACCCAAAAAGCTACGCCGAGTTGGCAACACTGTGAGGTTAACATACAGCCAAAAAAGCTACGCCGAGTTGGCAACACATGTACACTCACACACACTAAAAAATTATACACCATAAAAGGCTACGCCGAGTTGGCTACACTGCTAGTGACGTTAACATACACTGTAAAAGGCTACGCCTCACCCGAGATGACAGTAAGAGGGAGGCAGCCTTATAGCAAAATGTCGTAAGTCATTTCAAATGTAGGTCAAAAAAACGAGTTAGCATAAAAAATAGCTTAAAAAGTGATGCTAGAGCTTTTTCTGTCCATTTTTTTCTCTCATTGTAGGTTAGTTTAGTGCGTAAAAGGGCCAAAAATAAAAAGTAGGTCAAAGGGCAGGCCCAGGACGAAGCATTCCACCTACTACTCACAATACGAAAAATAATAAAAGGCACCAGCGCACGCACGTGTGTATAGCACATCATGCATGGCAAGCCTCAAGCAGTGTTGCCAGCTCCTTGCTTTAGGCTAGGTTAGACCCAAAAAAAAACCTTGGTGATTTTTTCGAGTGAGGAGTTGGCAACACTGCGAGAAAATGGAGCTCGTGCCTTACGAGAGAAATCCATTAAGGCGAGCTCCACCGAGCTCCACTTTCGGGCCGTGAACCCGGCCACTTGGTCTACTCACCGCTACTAAAATAATTCGAGCATGTATTCAGACTTTTTCCTTAAAGATGGAAACACTTCGGATATGTGAAAGTAAAAGAATGCCGCGATCTTAGACAAGAAAGGAAGACGTGACAAACCCTGTCGGTGCCAATGTTTCAAGTTTGTAAGTTTTCGAAGTGCTTTCATAGTTGTTGCAAAGTATTGATGTTCCGAAGGATGGACTATGTTACGTAATTTGATGCAGTGTAGGTGTTGCCGTCTGCGCAGGTAAGAAATGACCGCTAAAATGCATACAATTAACGGAAACAAATTTTCTCGTCTGTTGAAAGAAGTGGCCGCGATGGCTCAGTCGGTAACGCGTCTGACTACCATGCTCAAGGTTGCAGTCTGCCTGCAGCTCGTGCTTGTATCAGTTCGTAGCGAGCTCCGCTCTTCGCGTGAGAAGGCTTAGTGATCGAACTGTCCGAGTTAGCTAGGGCCGTATACGGTTTGCTAGTGTTGTGTTAGTTCTTTTTTCCTTTGGAGTGCAAGCGAGGTTTTGACTACAATTACCGTGAGCCAGTGAAGATACGATGAAATAGTTCACGATGAATACACAAAGAGAAAACACCTTGAAATTTGTTTTCCGTGAGGTCAAAACGCGACCTACGTCATTGGATTTTCATCGATGGTTTCATGATGTCTACCAAGTGCCTACGAACCAAGTGCTCAGTTTTGAAATAGATTACTTTCGTAAGTGTTTGTACGTGAAATTTGCGACAAAAGTGGTAGGAGAACGGTTACTAAATGTGACGTAGATGGTGATCATAAAGTTGAAGTAGAATGGGCCCACCAGCGACATGTAATCGTCAGAATCCATGTAGTCCCAATTGAATTAAGTGCAGAAGTGATAAGTCGTGTCATGAGGTCTTATGGGGAAGTGTTAAAAATTGAAGACGAGACATACTCTGCAAATCACATTTACCCTACTCGAACTGGACGTGTCTTGATAAAAATGATACTACGTAAACCCATACCCTCATATGTAACAATGAATGGAGACTCTTATTGGGTAACATACCCTGGGCAGGTGCGTACGTGCCTCGCGTGTTCGGGGGAGGATCATGTAGTTGCTCAGTGCCCTAAGCGTCGATCCCCAGGGAACCAGCCCCGCAGGGGTCCGGTTAATATACCCGCTGACAATGTACCGATGGTATATGAACCAACTGTGCTACCCGTACGGACTAAACCCAGAGATTCAGCTCCGTTAGTTGCAGAAGTCCCAGCGTCAGGAGATAACAATGGAGGGAACACGGATAGCCCCAGAATCACCGACGAGGAGACAGGTACCAGACAGGAAGTTAGTGAGAAGAATGCACCAACAGGAAGGGAAGAGATGGAGCAGCCAACATTGACCACTGCAGAGGAGATGCATCACATACCCCCGCCCCCACCCCCAAGTGCTTTGTTCGCGGAGGCAGAATTCCCCGTAGTTACCTCTCCTAGGAAATCACGGTCAAGATCTGTATCAAGGTTACGGTCAGTGGCGGAAGAGTCCATGGTGCTACGTAGAAAGAAGAAGAAAAATAATGAATGCGTAAGTTCCACAATAGTTCATAACGAATTTAGAGTAGAACCTGGTACCCCAAAACAAGATGTTTCAAAGGGTAGTTTAACAAGTAATTCAGGAAATGTAATTAAAGAGAAACCTTCGACGAGTAACAAACTTACCCCAGATTTATTTAGTGGAAAGCATAGTTAATGCATTCTAGGCAGAAATTAGAGTTTAGTAATGTTGAAGAATGTAAGTAAGTTTAGTTTTCTTTTGTGGACAGTTCTAATCATGCAAACATTTACCTTGGCATCTATAAATTTGAATCAAATGCAAAGTAAGACCAAAATAATTGCTCTCAATGACTTTCTCACTAAATCGTCTATTGATGTGGCCCTCTTACAAGAGGTAGCCATAGACGATTTTTCTGTACTGAACATGTTTAAAGTTTACAACAATTTTACTCCCTTTGCACAAGGGACTGCCATAGCATGTAGGCGACACTTGGATTTACGTAATGTAGTGCCCCATCCCACGGGCAGACAAATAAGTGCCAAATTAGGCTCAGTGTTTCTCTGTAATGTGTATGCTCCGTCAGGAAGCCAAAACAGGCGGGAAAGAGAAGATTTTTTTTCAACAGTTGTAGGGCCCGAGTTGACATCCCACACACTAGACACTATACTAGTGGGAGATTTTAACTGCGTAATTCGTTCACAAGATCAAAATCCAGGATACAACTTCTCACGTGCGCTCTATGAATTAACGCAGGGGTTACAACTGTGTGACGCTTGGATACACACCAATGGCGAAAGTCAAGGTTACACACATATCACCTCCAATAGTGCGTCAAGGATCGATAGGTTTTATGTCGCACCAAGATTTCAGGAATATATCATTAGTGTTCAAAATTTTCCAGTATGCTTTAGTGATCATAGTGTCCCAATTCTCAAAATAAATTTAGATTTGATCAAACCCCGACAAGGTAGCGGATACTGGCTTTTAAATAGCACATTATTACGAAATGGTAGTTATGTCCAGCTAATCAGGGAAACGTGTAACGAACTCAAGGACTCCAGGCCAGTGCAAAAGACCCTAATCGAGTGGTGGGAAACTCGAGTTAAGCCTAAATTTCGTCAGGTCAGTAAATTCTTCAGTGCAGAGGTTAGTAGAGATAAAAGAAACAAATATAATTTTTTGTATGCAGTCTTGAATGATCTCCATCGTTTAGCATTGCAAGGTAAATTCGATCGTCCTTATGCAAATGAAATAAAAGCGCAATTACTTGCTATACATAGGAAACGAAAATCTTCAGCAATAATAAAGAGCAAGATTCTTCCTATAGACCCAGACGAGCAAGCCACACTAAGTCATATTCTTCAAGAACATAAACACGCCAGGAGTCACGTTATTCATAAATTAACTTTAGATTCCGGTGAAGTTGTCACCAGCCCTCATAGTATACACGACAGGTTTTGCAATACTATAAAAATCTTCTTGGTCAAGCCTTTAATCCAACAGAAACGCAATGCAATTTTTTGAACTACCTCCCTGCGTCACTGACAGAAAATGAAAGAACTGAGCTCACACAACCGTTTTGTAAAAAGGAGGTTCATGATGCAGTATTCAAAGCTCCGAGGAATAAAACTACAGCCGAAGATGGATTACCATCAGAATTCTATCAATGTTTCTGGGATCTAATAGGAGACGAATTAACGGAATGGGTCAACGAAGTGTTGACAACAGGGACCATAGGGAAGACCAGTAGCACGGGAGTTATAGTGTTAGTTCCCAAAAAGGCAAATCCAAAGTTCGTCACAGATTTTAGGCCAATTTCCATATTGAGCAGTGACATCAAACTTATAAGTAGGTGCATAAATCAGCGTTTAAAAAAATATATGTTTAAACTTATTGGCAATTTACAGTTCGCTTGTAATACGTCCCAAAGTATACATCACTTGCTACAAACGATAAGAGACGTAATTATTACCAAACAAAATAAGAATGCATCAGAGGCAATTCTATCTTTAGATTTTTCTCAAGCATATGACAGAGTGAGCCACGAATATCTGTACAAAGTCTTAGAAGCATATGGCTTTGGAGACACTTTTCTTAATTGGATAAAAACATTATATAATCATATGCTGCTAAAACTCAAAATAAATGGTTTCTTGACAACAAGTTTTAAAATGCGACGAGGTGTACTACAAGGTAGTCCCTTGAGTAGCACATTGTACGTCTTCACAATAGCCCCCTTTTTGTTTAGTATCCAGCATCATTTACAGGGCATTTCTATGGCTTCCACCACAATACAAGTTGGCAGTTTCATGGACGACGTCACGATTTTTCTCAAGGATGAAAGAGATCTGTGCAGTGTTAAAAGCCAAATACATACTTTTGAGCTCACATCAGGAGCAAAACTAAACAATCGAAAGTCATTCCTAATGCCCCTTGGCAAGGAGAATCCTTTCACAAACAATACGGAGATCCCCGTAGACAAGAAAATAAAAGTTTTAGGTATAAACTTCTATGCAAATATCGATGAAACGATCGAAGCCAATAGTAATCTCACGTGCGAGAGGGCTATCTACGTCCTCAGAGTGAACAAGATGCGCTCTCTGAGTTTAAAAACACGAGTAAGATTTATCAACGTTTTTGCTCTCTCTAAACTTTGGTATGTAGCAAAAATCCTGCCCTTCAAAACACAGCACTTAGCCAAGGTCAACAAAGCTGTTGGCTGCTTTTTGTGGCACGATACAATTTTCCGGGTGGCAATAAATGAGGTCACGTTATCAGAGAAGACAGGTGGTTTGGCACTAATACACGTGAACACACAGGCAAGAGCATTGTTTGTACAGACTGGCCTTAAAACAGCTTTCTCACTGCACGAGTCAACGACCCAAGCATGTATACAGACGATAATACAGGACATTCCATTAGAAGCTCCCATCGATATCCAAAGTATCCCCAAAAGATTTTCGTTTTATAAGGATATCGCTTTACAGGTATGCTACCAGTTATTACGACATGAGACAATTACACCATCTGTTAAAAAGTTATATAGTGAAATAAATAGTTCAAAGAACACAGTACCACGAATAGTCAGGGATTTCTATACACATAATTGGCCACAAATATGGGAAAATGTCTCCGCCAAACACCTTTCAAAAGCTGGCCAATCAATATGGTACAAAGTCGTTCATCGTGTTATAGTGACAAGAGGTAGGACATACCAATATGGAATCAGTGACTCTCCTAACTGTATATCATGCAACGTGCCTGACTCTTTCGCCCACAGGATAACGAAGTGTCGCAACTCCTCCACGGCATGGAACCAATTGCGAACAATGCTCAGTCGTATATGCCGCACCTCATTAACAAAGTTTACGGATACAGATATAGTATTTCCTGCTTTCAATTTTTATCCACCAACAAAACAACGAGCAGTACAATGGTTGATAACAGAATACTTATTATATATATTTCACAATGACGAGAGCAGTTTTAAGAAACAATTCAGTATCTTCTTGCAAGAACAATATGAAAAAATTCCTCTCCAAGCAAGGAAGAAATGGTATGCAAATTTCTTATTAGTGCTTTATACTTAATTTAGGTCAAACAAAAATGTAAAGGTTAACCAGATAGAAATACGAATTGTAATAGCAGTACTACACTTATGTCAAAAACAATGTAATTCCATAACTTGTATATCAGAATGAGACAATAAAAAAAAAAAAAAGGTCCCGGGTTCGATCCCCGGCCGGTTCAAATCCGGGAACTTTTCTAACGATAGAAGCGGCCCCGGCGCCCACCCAGCGTCGAATAACATGGGTACCTGGGGGAAACCGTGGGGGGTAAAGGCGGTCAGGGGCGTGATGCTGATCACATCACCCCCCACTCACGACCGGATCAAGAAAGTGTGGGGCGTTACCCCCACACCCCCTATACGCCTTCATGGCGTGGTGCTATGCACAGGGGAACACTTTACTTTTACTTTACTTTTTTGAAAGAAAATTAGAGATAAAGCGGTGCTGGTCGACTAACTCCAAATTTGAAAAAAAAAAAAAAAAAGCTGTAGCGTTTCAATGATAGGGTCTCAGGTATCTGGTACGCACATGCCATTGGTTGCCATTTCCCTTTAATAATTGTAGAACCATTGTGAATATTCGTTTTATAATTGCAGGCATGGACTTCCGAAGGGTAAAAGGGGTCACACCCGCCTGGAAAATTAATGTCAACGTAAAACTATTTATTATCCACATATAATTTCATTTGTCACAGTAATTTATGATAATTACTATGAAACTCTGTTATGAAACCTCATTCTATGAAATAATTATGTACCAATATTTTAAGCCCCCCTTCCTCCCGATCCCTTTGTTTCGCGAAGAAAGTATTTGCGGAAACTGAATATGCGTCATATGACTTCGGTGAACCCCCAGGAAAATAATGCACGAGCCGCGGCTGTTCGGATCCCACTTTGAACTCTAGGTCCAGTCCCGATTAGCCATACTGTGCATAAAGTGAACTTAAAACACCAAATCAATCAATCAATCTTAGGCAAATGGTTGTACACTTTATATCTGTGAAAGTAATCACTCTTATTAAAATTAGATGTACTGTGGCTTTCATAGTGAATGTCATCTTTCTTCCTTGGTCCATATGAATGTGCACTACTATTTGGTTTAAGGTTTGAAAATATTTTTCTTCAGCAATATTAATACTTCATATATATTCAAACATGGTAATGGTAAAATCTTTAGGCTTCTAAATACCTGCCTACACGATTCACGATAATTGACACCAATTTGTTTGGCACCAGGTGTGTCTCCCCAAAACATAATCCCATATCTGAGTCTTGAGTGAAAGTTTGCATGATAAGCAGTTAGAACGGTTTCTTTACTGCAAATTTGCTTAATACCTTAAGCTCATAACAAACTGAACTTAGTTTGGAAAGTAATACATCAATATGTATCCATTTAATATTTTCATCAACAACGACACCTAAAAATTTTGTATGTTGTACACAATTATTAATATCATTATTAATTTTTAGAGCAGTTGGTTAGGCTTTTCTATCCTTATTTTTCATCAAGCGTGAAAGGTTGCGGGTTCAAATCCCACACTCTCCTCTTTCATTTTTCTTTTTTTTGTTTGCTGAACAGATACCGCTGATATTAGAATATTTAAAAAATGAATCCGATGCACACTTGAGGGACGTCCCTTCTGCGCATATTTCCCCTAAGAAGTTGGAGATTTCCAGGATTTAAAGTTAAAACTTTTCTTTTTAGTTATTGTTCATATGTTGTGTTAACACACACACATCATGATTAATTCACAAATCACATATATGTATTCAGGATTCAAAATGTAATGTTATTTAAGTTATGTATTGTTTGTTCTTCACTGACACCTATAATATTGATTATTTGATTTCGATATACTAAAAAAAGATATAGCCTACAGTTATGTTAAGTAGTGATGTAGTGCAGTACTGTAACGAAGGAGAGCGTTTAATGAGTTCAAATTGCTAAGATTGGTAATTTTATGTCCGTTCCTTCGCAATGACTATTCTCAATCCACTCTCCACCATCTTACCGTGCGTCTAAAACTAACAGTAAATCGCCAATTAGCATAAGTAAATGGTTATTGCGACGGAGGCCGATTCGATAAGAAACTACTAATATGTATAAAAATAATATAATATATAATATGAGAAAACTAAATATATGCTTACAGGCCGAAACTAAGTGTTAGGTAATAATCAAAATCTAATTATTGATAACAACTCGTTTGAACCAGTTTCCAAATTCAAATACTTAGGAGTAATATTAACAAATGAAAATAATATTAAAGAGGAAATAAAAAGTAGGCTTAATTCAGGAAATGCATGTTACTTCTCTCTTCATAAACTTTTGTCTTCTCGTTTAATATCTAAGAAACTAAAAGTTAAAATATACAAAACTGTAATTTTGCCTGTAGTATTATATGGATGTGAAACTTGGTCCCTTACATTGAAAGAGGAACATAAATTGAGAGTATTTGAAAATAAGATCCTTAGGAAAATCTTTGGACCTAAAAGGGATGAGGAGACAGGTGAGTGGAGAAGGTTACATAATTTAGAACTACATAATTTATATTCATGTCCAGATATTATTAGAATAATTAAATCAAGAAGACTTAGGTGGTCAGGCCATGTGGCACGAATGGGAGAGGAAAGAGGAGTTTACAGGATTCTTGTTGGGACACCTGATGGTAAGAGACCTGTAGGAAGGCCAAGACGAAGATGGAGGGACAACGTTGAGGTGGACCTAAGGGAAATCGGTAGGGATGGAAAAAAGTATATAGAACTTGCTCAAGATAGGGAAAGATGGAAGGCCTGTGTTGCTGCAGCCATGAACCTTCGGGTTCAAGAAGGCTAGGGAGTTAGTTATTAATTTTTAGTATAGGTTTGGGACAATTTATCTTTTGTAGATTATGGATAGTATATAGGCAGTTTTTGATCTATTCAAATTAGCTTATATTCAATACACCATTGTGTAAAGTCGGTTAGTACGTGAGTCGTTCAATATATAAGTTTCCGTATGCTGCAAAAAAAAAAATATTTTAAGATACATTAGAAACTATACATACATGTGTAGGAGGATCCTTCCTCACTTCTCCACATAATCCCCATAGAGATTCTGGCATTTGTCCCACCGTTGCACCAATTTGTCCATACCCTTTGCAAGAAAATCAGGGCTCTGGCAATTGAGCACTATTCTCACATTCCGCTTCACTTCTTCATCTGTTTCGAAACGGTAACCTTGCAATTCAGACTTTAACACCGGAAAAAGATGGAAATCACTCGTTGCTAAATCGTGGCTGTATGGAGGGTGGGGCAGCCGTTCCCACCCCAATTCTTCAATTTTGTGTTGTGTTTGCACTGCTGATTGGGGGCGAGCGTTATCGTCAAGAAGAATGACACCAGCTGACAGGAGACCTGGTCGCTTATGTCGAATTGCGTTTTTCAGTTTATCCAATGTTTGACAATAACGGTCAGCATTAATTATTCTTCCTCGCTCCAAAACGTCCATCAGCAGAACACCCTTAGCATCTATGCTTCTAAACTCCTTATGACGCGAGCCCGTGTTTTCCGAACAAGCATTTACTTTTCGCTCTTGAGCGCATGCGCCTTCACGTCTGATAACGAATCGATTGTTGTTCCTTGTAGACGAAGGATGGTGCTTGTCAACCATGTGCTTCTTTTTAATGGCATTGCTGGGTCATGTTCCCAAGTACGTCCTTGCTTCTTCTCTCGCTACCGAGACAGGCAAATAATGTAAACAGAAAGCAAAGGAAAACTGCGTGTACATACCAAGGCATATTGATTTATTTGCTTTATTTTACTTCGCTTTTTGTACCATTTTGGCTAATTTGCGAAGCTGGGATGAGTGATCACATGATGAAATTGATGAATGGACATTCACAAACATCCACGCGCAAGCCGAGATTCGAACCCAGAACCCATAGAGTCTTATCGCTCTGTGCTAACCACTCCGCCAAGGTTCACGAAAAACTGTAATTCTTGTGGTATTATACATATATACTTGACGATTCTCTACGAGGATTTCAAGCATGATATAGGTTTATCATTTTGTTTCAAGACCTATTGGGAAGGGCCTTCCTGATGGCGCAGTGGTAGCGTTGTCGCCTTGTAATCAAGGGGTCCCGGGTTCGATACCCGGTGGAGGTACAAGTGGTTGGGATCCCACTTAAAACTGTAGGTCCAGTCCCGATTAGCCTTAATGTGCATAAAGTGGACTTAAATCACCAACTCAACAACAACAAGACCTATTGGGGAGCAACTATATGTACATTTGCTTCTTGACATTTTAGCCAAGGGCCGGTTGACCTGTTCACAGGCCCATAGCCAGAATTTTATTTCCCTTATCAGCAGCCGCCATCTAAAGATGAAAAAGTGCGTGGGAGGTTGAAGCCCTGAATGAGTTGAGTTGTTGTTTTAGGTCCAATTTATGTACATAGACGAATCGGGACTGGACTTAATAGTTTTAAAGTGGGATCCGAACCACTAAGTGCCTCCACTGGGTATCGAACCCGGGACACCTTGATTACAAGGCGACGACGTTACCACTAGGCCAATGGGGAGGCCCCTAGAAAACCTCACGATGAATTTCTCGGTATATTACAACTTATTACATAAGTTGTTTAATCCTGCTAAGGAAATACAATTAATTACCCCTATAAGAAAGTAAAAAAAATCTGAAGTGCTTCCCTGTGCTTTGCACCACGCCATGAAGGCGTATAGAGGGTGTGGAGTTAGGGCCCCACACTTTCTTGATCACGGCAGAAGGTGGGGGTGATGTGATCAGCACCACGCCCCTGGCCGTCTTTACCCCCCAGAGTTTCCTCCAGGTAACTACTTTATACGACGCTGTGTGGGCGCCGGAGCCGATTGAACAGGTAGAAAAAAATCCCAATTCCCCCCCCCCCCACCCGAGGATCGAACCCGGGTCTCTCACATTGTAGTCAGACGCCATAACAACTTTCCTTTTTATTACCCCTAAGCGGAAGCCTTCCCCACACGTCACACTCATATCAATTAATGTCAAAGCTATTTTTCATTCAGGACAGGCAAACACAAACATCCATGTCTTGACGGGATTCGAACTCGTGATCTCTGTTGTAGCGTGCTGTGCTAACCTAACGGAGGTCGACACTGAGCTACCGCGGCTTAATTATAATTATCACTTAATTAATTACCACTAAGCACTATTTACATTAGATATTTGCGGGATTTTAGAGGGGGGATCAGCCCCCCTAGCCTTCCCCCTGGTTGCGTGCCTGCCTGTTCATCTCCGTTAGATATTTCCCACGGGAATTTCTTCCATGCACGTTCAAAAAGTATCCCCTGGTGCAGCTAAAAGCGACATTGATACTTGACGCCTCTAGCCGGACAACTCTTCATTGTTTCGTCTCAAAGCAGGGTCAAGGGAATGGAAGCAACTGCGAGATGACGTCACGTACACCACACACGTGATCTTCCACAACCTCAGACCATTAGGATCAGATGCATGTTGCGAAACGATAAACAACCTACCTCGCGTGGATTTAGTTTTCACGCATGCGAAATTATTTTTGCAAAAAAAGTGGGGTGAGACCATTAAGCGAAGCTTTTATTTAATGTGTCGGTATTATCGGTACATAAAAAATCATATAAAGTATTTTTAAAGAAAGAAATAGAACATCTTTTTCAGAAAACGGAGTTGACCACAGATTAATCTTATACAGATGCAACAGTTAGGGCTTGAAAAAGGTGCAGTCGACTGGGGCGACACAGTTTCTTTTTAAAGTCGATAGTAACTTTATCGTCAAGGTGGACAAGGTACAAACCCATCCTTCTTTTTCCTTATCTAAAACCTTCATAATCTTTGTTCCAAAAATTCTTTCCTTCTCAAATAATTCAAGTAACGCAAATTCAGATTACTAGGTAAACTGTCTTGTGCGCAAGATTAGGATGCACGGAATACACATTTGAATATATGTTCAAATTGAATAGTCCTAATCGACACCATGGGCGCCAGAAGGATTTTTTCTCGGGGGGGGGGGCGGTCACAGAAACTTCTTATTATTATTGTTTTTTATATTTTTTATTATTATTACATTACTATTATTATTACTACTACTACAACTTATGTTTTTTAAATTACATACATTTGTAATTTCCATATTCTATATCTACAGGGTGTATCATAAGAAATAGCGCAAACTGACACAGTTGAAAGTACACGAGAAGAGAATAAAAAAAGGTCTCAATAAACATGGGTCCGCAAATGAACCGTTTTCGAGATAATTGCGAAGGTATATATACAGTGTAAAATAGATTGTAAGCTTAAATGTAACTCTACTTCAAATAATAATAATAATAATAATAATAATAATAATAATAGTCGCTGTAACTTACGGCCTGTAAGTCACAGAAAACAATACTTTTTGCTATAAAATATCTCTACAATTTCATCATTTAAATTACATTATCTCTTTCCAGGAATCTCAGTGGAGCATGTGCCCCTTCCCTGCGGGCGCCCATGATCGACACACAGAATTTCTTCGTAACATATTAGCGAATATTTTACCTGTCTCAAAGAAAGTTAACACATTGGTTGTAACCGATTTGTGCATTATGGTCGAAATATTACACTTGAGAAAATTTACTAGAGTGTTGCAGAGTACGGACTTACAAAGTTTAATATTCTATGTCCGAAGATTCTGCGTCGCTATCTGACGCGCAGATGTGACGAGAGGCTATTAACTAATTTTTGGTCTGAAAAAAACAAGGTGCGACGTTATGCGGTGCAATAATACCGTACACAGGAGCATGTAGACTTCTTTTTCTGGGAGAGCACAGAGTACGCTACAAGAATATGAAAGATCTAACACTGGAAATATAATGTGCACATTTTTCTAGATATTGAACAGCTAATTACACACACACAGACACCAGGCCTGTAACCAGGATTTTATTTCGGGGGAGAAGGCTCATCCTGTATCAGCACAGGCGTCGCCAGAAATATTTTAAGAGGGGTCAGGCCATTAATATAACTTGATTAGTAGAAATAATAATGACAATAATAATTATTACCACGGTTATAATTGACATTTTTACAATTTTAACTATTATAAGTTATTAAAATAAACCAATTTTAATTACAAATTTATTGATATTATTATTATTATATGAATGGAGAGATTTTGCTACTCGATCCACCGTATGAGTGAATATTATTTTTCATACATTTTGTACACTTAGTGTACTGAAATTCATATATTTGTATTTTGTTAACTTTTACACATTCCGTTAAAAGTTAGGGCCAAATTTTAATCATAAATTTATAATATGTGACCTCTCACAAAAGAAAACTATACATTTTGAGAGCTGTGATCCATTTATTCTTTGGATTAAATGGTAGAAAATAAAACTATAACCTGGTTAAACACTAAACCTTTTTCGATCTAATGTGTATTCCTGCTTAGGAAGTAAAATTAATTACCACTACACACTATTTAAATTAGATATTTGTAGGATTTCGTGGGGGGCTTCAGCTCCCATAGCCCTCCCCCTGGCTACGTGCTTGCATCACACACACACACACCATCACACACCCACATACATAAAATGTTTTTCTTTTCTGGAGAGAAAGGTTGGTTCGTTAATATCTAGTTAATCTGCAAATGCTCACTTACATACATATTTTAAGTCATTGCTCATACCCCTTCATTTCTTAGGGTTTCATTGTGTTTTTCTTCGCTTTTTGTGCCACTTTTGGATAATTTGCGAAGATGGGGATGAGTGATGATATGATGAAATTTATGAATGAACACTCACAAACATCCATGCCCAGGCCAGGATTCGAACCCGGGACCTCTGGCTTCGTAGCGCGAGAATGGATGTTTGTATAAATGTATATGCTGTTTGGCTGTTCATGCTCACAATGAAAAACCCTGCTCAGGAACTCTCAACTCTCAAGAAGTTCTTTGTCACACAAGTTGAGAGTTCCTCGGCAGGGGTTTTCATTGTGAGCATATGAACAGCCCAACATCATACAGTACTGACGTTACACATTCATTGCCATAGAAAGCCTTCATTCTCTGATGAATGTCAATTGGGGGACACATTTTCTGCAGTTAGAAACTCGGTCACCACACGCAGTTTCAGGTGCACCGACATAGTATGGCTACATGCTGCCATTTTCCTCGCTATAGTTCAGCAACCCCTGGTGATAGAAGTTTGAAACTTGGAATGGAGAAGGGGGATAGTATGAAGAGTACAATGCATGGTAGCTCAAAATCCAAAATGTCTTTACACCGTCACAAAAAAATAGGAGGCACTACTTTTCAGCCCGCCCTCGTAGAATCTTGCAGTAAGTTGTAAAACACATGTTTGAACATCAAGTCTTACTTACCGTAGGTTTTGATTTGTTGCAGGTAAGTGCTTTACTGGTGCAGCAGACTCTTTAGTCCGCATAAAGAAGGCAATCCAGCAACAGGAAGCATTCTGCATGCTCTGCTTCAAGAAATGCGAGTTCGTTACAACTGTGCAACGTCGAATACTGTGAGCAGGTGGTGGTGTAGCACCGTACTCAGGACGAAACTCACGCTGCTCAGCTGTAACGGACTCACATTTGTTGAAGTGGAGAACGCAGAAAGCTTCCTGTTGCTGAGTTGCCTTCTTGATGCGGACTAAAGAGTGGGCTGCACCAGTAAAGCACTTACCTGCAACAAATCAAAACATACGGTAAGTAAAACTTGATGTTTCAACATGTATTTTACAACTTACTGCAAGATTCTATGTTCATTGGTTTCCTAAATATAGCCTTTTTAAATCGGATGATTCTTTTTGAAACGCCCTGTATATTGAAAGAGAAAGCAGATAATTAAGTCATATCGATAGCCTGTGAGAGGATAAGGAGAATGAAAGTAAAAATTGCCGAAGTTCTGGTTCAGCCAATCCCAGGCTGAGAATTTGCATGGAATTCGACTTGAGGTCTGACATCAGGATCTACAGCCAGTAGGTCCATATAGGTTTGTGATAGTCCCTTCAGCCATGTCATTATCATTCGTCTCCATCGTCGCTATTAGCAAAAGTAGCAGAAAAGCAACGTAAAATAAACTGAATTAACCATTGAATTGTTGCTGAGTCAGACAAAAACCACCTGACCGTCGAAACGTGCAATGTGTGTTGCCTACCCTCCTGCTTACATATTGTTATTGAAGAAGGTGAACAGATTTTCAAACCAACAAAACGGGACAGCTCTCAAAATCTCCTGAAGGAAAAGCACATGTACACATTTTAACATAAAACTGTTTCGTCATAAACACTTATATTTGAAAACTAACTAAATAAATACATATTGTGTAAATAAGTTATATAATATGGTGCTACAATTGCGATTAGATTTTAAATCTTCTATCAAATTGAAGGGTGACTTAACACCCCATACAATACCCCTTACAACAGAATTATGTGAAATATTGATATTTTCGGCTGGGAATTTGGTTCAATCAAGTTTTTGAACATGGCTAGAACCAACAGACCACCTTTTGGAGTCACCCTTCCGTTTCCTCATATGTGCGAATACACTTTCCAACTCGTGTCACGCTTCATCCTTTTCTGACCTAGATTGAGTTCCATCCGCATGTACTTGATATCGGTGTCTTCTGCTTGGCTCTTGAGGCAGGCCAGAACACCATGAAATTTTTGGATGCCGTCTTCCAAGCCACCTATTTATTCTGTTGCTCCAACCTTCTACAACATTATTAGTTCTGTGGCGCCTTTGGTTCGGTTAGGTTAGGTCCTGATCATCGCAACTGTTCTACCATTAATTTGTAAAATGACCATCACCGCCAAAATCAATGCAATTGTCCGTTATTTTGGTTTCATCTAATCGTCCTAGATTCTTCAGTACATACTTCCTTTCAAATAACATTTTGTAAAAGTATATATGTGTATGATTAATAGGGAACGGAAATTTAGGTACATAAATGCTTTTTCTGCGATAAGATAGAGACCCTCGTTTTTGCCAAAATTCTGATCATAGCCTTATATGTCAACATAGCAAATTTTATTTTACATAAAAACATATTTTCCAGTTTTCCGTATGTAAATAAATATTTTGCGAATTTTCATTTTAAATACATAAAATCGCCCATTGACTTCAGCTACCTCGAAATCCTCGAAGGAAAAATGTTTATTCTCAGCACCTCTCTTTCATATCGAGTGTGTTAGGTTTGTTTTGTCTTTGAACAAGTTCGCTGGCAGACTTCTGGTGCCTCGCCTACGATCTATTGGAGGGGGGGAAATACCCTTACTGGATCTAACCCTCAAGTGGTAATGTCTAAATGTACAGAATTTTTGGGAAAAATCAAGGTTTTCAAACTTTGTGCCAAATTGCACGTGTTTTGGAAATTGAAGTAGAGGAAGAGGAAGCTTTGGAAAACTTCAGCGTTAGTGACATTTCGTGCTTCAAATATGCAAGAATTGTTTCTTGTGACGTGGAGCGACCTTACTCACAATATAAGATGCTTTTTAGAGATAATCGTCACAGATTTACAATAGAGAATTTGAAAAAAAAACTATTGTGATCCACTGCAACTCTTCCAAAAAATAGCTCACTAAGAGGTAAGCATTTAGAAACTGATTTCAGGTGTTCAAAATGCATGTAATATTTTGTTTTTGTTACCAAATGGTTTTTATTTTTGTCACATATTTTCCTGTTTTTATCACATATTTTCAATATTTATGAGAGAAAAAAATAAATATTTCTGAGTTTTTTAGCACATAAAGTTCCGTTCCCTGATTAAAGTTCACATTATTTATCAACACAGCTTTGAAAGTTTGTACTGAAAAAGCGTTCTTGTCACTAGTTCAGAAACCATTCATGTACGAAAACACTGGTTCAGTGGAGTCATTAGTTCCAAGGAAACAGAGAACTACTTCAATATTGTAAGAAAATTGGAATATGGTACATTGTTGACATTGAAATGTGAAATTATTTCTACCAACAATCGCTAGATGATGTGTCTTTTTCCAGCTTCCATTTTTCTAATATTTCTGGTGTTAGGTAGGAACTATATGCTGATGAGTCAAGTCACAAGACATTTTGGCGTCCCGTTTCACGTCTTAAAGAGAGTGAAACGGGACTGTCTGGATACGTCTGGACAAGTAATATCCTCTCCTCCCCCAGTAATTTGTACAAACTATGATTACCGCTACTTAATTCAAATGCTTCTCCCGAACATTATTAGAAATGTACGCCTGGTGGTAGTAAACCCTTAATTTTCCACCATGGCAAAAATAACACGGGCATTATTACCATGTCGAATACTCGGGCACAGTCTCAAAATAGTAAGTTTATCTTTCTCATTGAATGAAAGAAATAATTTCATAATTTTTCGAATTTTCAAAGTAATTTTCACAGGAAAAGTTCCCCCCAAAGAAATCTTGACGGAATGGTCCTGCACCCCTAGTCAGACATTTCATTGGCATTTGTAACCACGAAAAGATACTTGCTCACAAACATCTTTACGTTTTAAACTCTAATGGAAGGATATCGAAGAGGGTGAATCATCCCTGGCAAGGGTGAAGATATGCCTTTCATAGCAGGGGGTATTCGTGACTTGCTGCAAAGGGTGAATTTCTAGCATCATACCATGAAGTACTGTGCATTATAAAGGGTGTAGCGTAGCGCAGTTCTCTGTCGCCACCCTTCAAGTAAAATATTGGGATCCCCTTAGTGAAGAAAAAGTATGGAGATGATGCCAGAGTGGGACGGACGCACACAATAGTTAGATGTAAAATGAATTAACTTTAATCCTTCCTTCCCATTTTTTGTTATCGACTTAGGCTATCAGTTTAGTAGTTTGTGGAAACTAAATTAGGATGGTCTGAATCTCTGATAAATAACTGGATGAAGACATTAGAAATATTTTCTCTTACTTGAACGCTGTGGTACAGCCAGGATTATTTTTTTCGAGGAGGGGTGAGGCTTCACACAGCCGAATATTTTGTTCGTGATCTTTTGTATTTTTTGTTTGAAACTTTTTTTTTAAAGATATAGGTTTACACATACAGATATATTTAAAAAAAATACTGTTCAAAGGATAGTAAACACTCCTTTTTGGACGTAGAGGTGGATGCGCCTTCAGCCCAAAAAGCCATCCTCTAGCTATACCAGGCCAAGATTCAACGTACGAGCCGTTCACATTACGCTTCTAATACTAATAGTGAGTTATACAGGGTGTTTCCGGGCTGATGATACAAACTTTAAGAGATGATGGAGAAGGGCACATGTATCAATTTGAGATAACAAACCAGCGTTTGTTATCTCAAATTGATACATGTGCCCTTCTCCATCATCCCTGAAAGTTTGTACGTATCATCAGCCCGGAAACACCCTGTATACTCAAGCAAACTTACCATATCAGTTGTGGGGGTTGAACTGGACCTCTAGAGATTGTCGATGGTGACCTAACATCACAAGGTCAATTCCAATCTGCTGCGAAGAAATAGCAGTGGACTCCAGTCTTGTGAGATAGAAAATTAAGCAGCGACTGGACTTTATTCACTGAAAATTTGACAGTCAATGAAATGCCAATTGGAGGGATTGGAGCACTTCGAGCACTGAATACGTTGATAAAGGGAAATCTTCACCTCCCGAGGTTTTGGGTCCCTTTGAAGTAAAATGTAACAGGTGTGAAGTTCACACCTATTACATTGTGAACAATGTGGGAAATTTATCTCAGATCTTATTTCAATCTCATACTGAGGTTTGGGGACCCGCTTCAAAATATTTGGTATCATGTAGGGTATCCATAAATTATCTTTGCAACTTTAGATTTTAATAACTTGAAAACTATACTAGAAAATGACAAACGGTTTTCAACATGTGACAAGAAAACTCATAAAGTTCTTTTTATTTTCCAGGTGACGCAGATTTGACGAAAAATGTGGACACCCCAGAAAAAGCTCAGTGTGTAGCCTGCTTTATAGAGACGAAGTCCGATACCCAAGTGCCTGAAGCAGCTGAACCTTGTAAGCATACAGACGTAATATCTTATGCAAGACTTTGTGCACTGTTGCTCGTGGCATTGCCAACTCTCTGGCCGCCGTACGCACTGATTTTGTCGGACTCCTTGCAAACGCACTGCCGCACCCTGTCCACGTTGGCATCTGACACAGATGGCCGACCCGTCCCCTGTTTATGGAGAACACTACCCGTTTCCATGAATGACGTATGCCAAGCCCGAATGGTGGTTCCCTTCCATACTGTGTCCGAAAGTTTCGTTGCACTTTGGTATCGGATTTCGTCTCTATATAGAAGGAAAATAAAAAATAAAAAACTTTATGAGTTTTCTTGTCACATGTTGAAAACTGTTTGTCATTATATACGAGTAGTATAGTTTTCAAGTTATTCAACACTAAAGTTGTAAAGATAATTTATGGACACCCTGTGTAACTGGTAAAAAAAGTCATGAATTATCAAGTTTGTTTCTTTAGGTATTGTGTAACAATAAGGCATCGACCGGTTGAGCAACTGAATATTTCTACTCGATTCACAACTATACTACACACACTACATTAAGTTTACGAAAACTACTACAAAGGTATGAGATGAGAGAAGTTTCCGATCAATTGTCATCTGTGAGAAAGTAACTTAATTCTGAATTTCGGAGGAGACCCATATGTCAAGTTGCCCGGGCCCCTCTGACTGAGACAATACGCTACTGCTTCTTATCGCAGACTTTGTCTGGGAACCAAATTTCGGTGTTATAAATCCATTTTTGAAATAAGCGACACTATCTGCTTAATTTCTGGGATTAGAAGATATAAAATGTTAGGAGCAGAGAGAACACAGTGGAGCCCATACAAGCCCCGCATTGTGGGGGTTTCCGCTACGCCACTGCTCAGAAATATTTTCGTTTTTAAAACTATTAAAGTAAATACTTATATTTTTTGTATAAAGATAAATTTATTACCAAAAGAAAGCTTAAACATTAAATGTTTATTTGTGATTAAGAGTATTGGACAAGTGGTGACCGCCCATGTTTTCACATTCAATTATTTATTTATTTATTTATTTATTTATTTCGTCTTCTTTTACATGGCGAAGTTAAGGCTGTGGAGCCTTTTCTTCCACTTGACCATGTTTACAAAAAAAAAATTGAATATGAAATAATTAAAATATTGAAAAAAATAAAGAAAAAAATATAAAAATTACAGAGAAATAAAAAATACAAAGAAAAATTACATATAAGAAAGGTAATCTAACCTATAGATACGGGCACACACACTCACACACACACATACATATGTTTGCCCTTACACACGTACAAGCAAATACATAACACAACACTTACTTAAGCACAGTCCAATATTACACATACTTAAAACACAGTCCAAAACGATATACTTTGACGATAATTCATCTTAACTATTACCCTAATAATTTTTGTGCCTTACGTCCTTCTATCATTCTCTGCACCCGCCATATTATTAGGGAAATCAAACATTTAATTTTCATTGTATAATATGTGTAACTTTAACAATTTTTTGAACGTCAGAATTGAGGAAGATACATGAATTTCAGGTGGCAACTTGTTCCAAAGGCCTGCTGAGTTAACAGTAAAAGAATTTGCACTAATTTTCTTGAACTAAACTCTCTCTCTCTCTCTCTCTCTCTCTTACTCACAAGGGAGGTTATCTAAGTGTCCCCCTCCGATTTCCATGAAACTTGGCAGGTGTATAGAGGGGCCCAAAGGAAGAAATACGTGTTTTTTTGTTTCGGCTAAAAAACTGTCTTATTGGGTAAAACCCCCCTCAAATGTCAAAATGAGGACAAATTGGAGTGGGCATTTGACCCCTGTGTCTCCCTCCGATTTCCATGAAACTTGGCAGGTGTATAGAGGGGCTCAAAGGAAGAAATACGTGTTTTTTGTTTCGGCTAAAAAACTGTTTTAGGGGGCAAAACCCCCTCAAATGTCAAGATGAGGACAAATTGAAGTGGGCATTTGACCCCTGTGTCCCCCTCCGATTTCCATGAAATTTGGCAGGTGTATAGAGGGACTCTATGCCCCCTGTTTTTTCCTATGTCATATTTACGTGGTTTCGGGGTCAGATCCCCACTTCAATTTCTCCTCATCTTGACATTTGAGCGTGGGGTGGTTCCCTTCTAAAACAGTTTTTTAGCCGAAACAAAAAAACACGTATTTCTTCCTTTGGGTCCCTCTATACACCTGCCAAGTTTCATGGAAATCGGAGGGGGACACTTAAATAACCTCCGTTGTCAGTCAAAACTTTCTCACCCAATATTTATTTAAATTTGCGCGTGGGATGTCTCTCATTCCTGCCAGGTTATAATGATGCCGGTACAAACGACGCACAACATAAGAATCATTATTTTTATAAAACTCACGAACACAAAAAACACGTTACTGCCCCATAAAGCGCTCCACGGGAACTAAATATTAACAATGTTGCCAAGCGTTTGCGATCTCATTTCTCCGTAATGTGCGAATTGCCCCAGAGGGCGGATTCAAAAACGAAGACACCCCATACTTTATTGCACTTCAAAATATTTTGATTTTTGACACCCTGTGTCTATATAATAGCTTCATACCGGGTGGTCCAAAAGTCCCGGAACGGTCACATATCGTGACAAATACACATCGAATCGGAAAACGAAAAAAATAGGTGTTTAATAAGTGAAAGAAAGCTATTCAATGATATCACACTTGATTCCCCATCGGCGGGGGCAACTGTGAAATTTTAAATGAAAACCTCCATTTTGTATTGTAGAATCGGAAAGAGGACTTCATTCCGAGTCCAACGAGCTATCAACCTTCCTCCTAGCTCAATTAGGAACAAAGATATAGCTATTTTAAATTTTCGGAAAAAAAGTGAAAGTTTTATTAAACTCCCAAAAAAATCAAAGGGACGTATCTCTGCCCCTAATTGAGCTAGAGTAAAAGCGATTGAAGATTCGGAATCTGCACGTCAAGACCTTTCAATAGAGTATATGGAAGGATGTGGGTCAAGCTTTCTTTCACTTATAAAACACGTATTTTTCCGTTTTCCGATTCGAAGTGTATTTCTCACGATATGTGACCGTTCCGGGACTTTTGGACCACCCGGTATGTAATATGCATTTTTAATAAGTCAACGTTTTAAATATGTTTATAACTATCTTTTGCATTGCAATCTTTTCATTTCCCAATTCCACATGTGTTTCATTCAGTACAGTAAATGGGATAATTTTGCCTCAATTTAATCTTAAATATATTTTTGATTCGGACAAATATTTTCACCAAGAATAGAAAGGAGGGCAGGCACTTCATGTGTGTTAAAACATTGTTGCACTTAACTGTCACCGCACACATAACACAAGAAATATGGTTACGGTGTTTTGCCCTTTTCAGATCTATCGTATTCATTTTGTAGTGTAGCATGAAAACTATTAATCTGAGAGAAAAATGGTAATTAACAAAACCATTTTTGAATAATAACATTTGGAATTGCAGAACAGGAGCGCAGCGATTTTCATAAACGTCAGAAAACACAAAAAACACAGCACGGGACTAATTGAAAATAGTCGCCAGAACCAAACGCAAACCTGAAAAAAATTGCAATGTCAGTTTTGAACACTTCAAGGATACAGAACAAATAGTTAAATTTTTAATATTTTTCAAAATAAAGAAGCGACATATTAATCCAAAATTGGTCAAGATGGAGTGGAACAGTGGCGCAAACTTATATGGGCCTGTGGGGCTCGAGCCATCCCCATAATTTTCGTTATTACATTTTATTTTAGAAATAAAATCTCTGCACTTAAGGAAACAAAATGTTTCATCATTACAGATTTAAAGAATTCTCACAAACTTATTTACTTTCTGTCATGAAAATATTTCATAACAATTTGTTACATATTAAAAGTGATACTTTTCAGGGTTCTGTATTATTTACACTATTCGTGGTCATATTGTTATTAGAAAAATAAGGGAAGATAAGGGCCTATAACCAGGATGGTGGTCAATAGGCACTAGAAGCTCTAAAATAGGCGAAAAACACCGAAAAAATACAAAATTGACACTAAAAGTGATGAACATGGACATATTTTTCATAATTTTTCCGGTGTAAGCACAAAAAGAGCAGTTAGTTACGAAATAGATATTTATGTCTAAAATAGGCAAAAACGGCTACTATAAAAATGCACGTATTCATCTCAGAATGGCCTTGTAAGGGTTTGTAAATGTAAATGGCTACATTTGCTGGCCAAGGAACAGAAAAATCGTGTTAGGGCAAATCTCCAGCCTACTAACGACATAAAATATTATATAAATTAATTATTGCACAACGGACCTCCCCGATGGTGCAGTGGTAGTGTCGCCGCCTTGTAATTAAGGGGTAGGTATGGGCGATATCGGAAATCTTATATCGCGATATATCGTCAAGAACATATCGCCTGTGATCGATTTTTTCCCCGTATCATGATATCGACGATATATATGACCAAAATATCGTGCCGAAATATCGCCGACACGATATATATCGCCAAAATATCGTGACGATGTATCGTCTAGCATGGCCGTGCGCAGACCCCCTCTGATTAGGGAGGGCAAAAGCCTTCATGCGTTAAGCCGGGAAACATAAACATAATTGTGTATATATATATAATGCAGCAACATAGAGGCACCATAACGAATAAATAAATTGTCTCTATGCCGCGCTCCTTTTCTTTCCAAAAATTGCGTTCATGCATTTAAGACAAAACTGTTTAGCAGCAAGAGTCTGAAGTACATAGTAGTTATAACTTCTCTCTCTCTGGTAATTTACAATGCATTACAGAAAACAAGAAAATTGTGAGCGAAGGGAGCAAGAAAATGTTTAGATCTAAATTTTTCCAAACTGAAAACAATATTGATTTAATATGGCACCAAAAATTCCAGGGGGCGCCATGGCATTCTCTTTTACATTTTTTTTCATTTAGATCGTTCGGCGCCCAGGGCCAACTCCCACCGCCCCCTAGCTATGGCTCGGAACTTGACAAGACTGTAAGAAAAAGAGAAAATGCGAGCGAAGCGAGCAAGAAAATTTTACGAAATGTATATTTATTTGTATAAAATTTGATATCGACGGGGGCAATTGCTCCTCTGTGTCCCCCTGCAGGTATTCTTTTCCGTCTGGAAAAAAATAATGCAAGAAAGACGCGATAACAATTCAATGATGAGCATCCTTTTGTCCTGCTACTCTTAGATTCTACTAGTCCTGCTTTCTCTCTTTTACCCCAATGTTTGAATGTCAACCTAAAAGTATATATTTCACACGTATAATTTGATTTCAGTCATAGTAATTGACAACAATGCGATAAATTCAAGTGGTGTTTTTGAGGGGGGCAACACTATTACGGGGGTAATATGCCCCATGGAAAAATACCTTGCTTGTCTCTCCGTGGAAAAAATCTGCGGACGTCCATGATTAGGGGGGCAATTACCCCCTTACCCCACCCGTGAGCACGCCTCTGTCGTCTAGTTAATATCGCCTGGACGATATGTTTTCAATATCGCGATATATCGTCTGGACGATATATCGCTCAACACTATTAAGGAGTCGTGGGTTCGATACCCGGTGGAGGCACATATTAGTTCGCATTCGACTTTAAACTGCAGGTCCAGTCCTGATTAGCCTTGCTGTGCATAAATAGCCTTAAAAAAACTCAAATCAAATAAAGAAAAATTAATATTATTGCATAAAATTATATTTAAAATCTCAAGAGTTCAACCCACCGAATGTTTCTCAACAGTTGGCAGCACTGGCGAGGATTGATCAAACAGTGAAAAATAAGCGTGTTTTTAACATATGAGTCGCTAAATTTCATTACGAAAAAGAGATTAAAACGTAAAATTTCCTTTACATTTTAACATCTTAAGAGAGTCGTGTTGAAGTGAAGATTTGTTTCGTCACGACTTGCGCCTCTTGGGGAAAAAGAAGATCAATTTGAGCCAAGTAAAACACGCAGTAGTGCCACATTACAAGGTTGGCACCCCTGGACGAAGATCGACATTAGACAAAACAAAGCTCTGGTGTTGACTCGTCCAAGATGGACGCAGCATGTTAGAGTGGGAACGAGCAGAAAGTATGTGCTACCATCGAACTTACGCCCAACATCGAGACGAGTGAATATGTGCGTTTTTACAAATCAAGCTCGAACAAGCTCACTTCTGTCTTTAACCTACAACTGCTGGCATGGACGCCCGCAAGAAGGGGTGAGGGGGAATTTGTCCTAACTCCAATATGTGATGCGCCCTTTTGCTAAAACTTCAACGGACCATCCTAACAGTTGGGCTGAAAAGTTCGTAGGCTAACATAGTAAAAAATATTTTTTTTTTAAATTCGATTTTATTATTCAATATAGTTGCCTTTGAGGGCGATACAACGATTATAGCGGTCATACAATTTTTCGATGCAATTTTTATAGTACGATTTCTCTTTAGCCGCAAAATAGGCCTCAGTTTCGGCGATTACCTCTTCATCAGTGCTAAATTTCTTTCCAGCGAGCATTCTTTTAAGGTCTGCAAACAGGAAAAAGTCACTGGGGGCCAGATCTGGAGAATATGGTGGATGGGGAAGCAATTCGTAGTCTAATTCATATAATTTTGCCATCGTTTTCATTGATTTGTAACACGGTGCATTGTCTTGATGAAACAGCACTTTTTTCTTCTTCAAATGGGGCCGTTTTTTCGTGATTTCATCCTTTAAACGCTCCAACAACGCTATGTAATAATCTCAGCTATTTCGATCAACTTCACTTTACGATCATTTAAAATTATTTTGTGGAATTTTTTTATGATTTCGTCGGTAACATCCTCTTTGGGGCGTCCACTGCGTGCATCGTCTTCGATGCTCATTTCGCCTCGTTTAAATTTAGCAAACCACTTCTCAACGGTTGATTTTCCTGGTGCAGAGTCCGAATAATGTTTATCAAGCCAAGCTTTGGCTTCAACAGTATTTTTTTCGCCAAAAAGCAATGCTTTATTAACACACGAAATTCTTTTTTATCCATTTTTTCACAATAACAAAAGCTGCTTCACTCACAATGCTATATCTCACGAACTAATTATCCGGCAGCTGTGAAATTTATACACGTATCTTTTGAAGTAAAAATCACATGGATTTAATTCTAGTAACGCCATCTATGAGTCAGCCTACGAACTTTTCAGCCCAACTGTTAGTATTTCTTTTATCAAAAAGATGTTTAGAGTGTGATAAATAGGGAACGTAACTTTAGGTAAATAAATGTTTTTTTCTACGATAAGATAGGGACCTTCGTTTTTGCCAAAATTCTGATCATAGCCTTATATGTCAACACAGCAAATTTTATTTGACATAAAAACACATATTTTCCAGTTTTCCGTATGTAAATTCATATTTTGCGAATTTTAATTTAAATACATAAAATCGCTCATTGACTTCAGCTACCTCGAAATCCTCGAAGGAAAAATGTTTATTCTCAGCACCTCTCTTTCATATCGAGAGTGTTAGGTTTGTTTTGTCTTTGAACACGCTCGCTGGCAGACTTCTGCCGCCTCGCCTACGATCGTATTGGGGGGGGGGGGGAAATACCCCCACTGGATCTAACCCTCAAGTGTTAATGTCTAAATGTACAGAATTTTTTTTGGGAAAAAACCAAGGTTTTCAAACTTTGTGCCAAATTGCACGTGTTTTGGAAGGTGAAGTAGAGGAAGAGGAAGCTTTGGAAAACTTCAGCGTTAGTGACATTTTGTGCTTCAAATCTGCAAGAATTGTTTCTTGTGACGTGGAGCGATCTTTCTCACAATATAAGATGCTTTTTAGAGATAATAGTCACAGATTTACAATAGAGAATTTGGAAAAAACTATTGTGATCCACTGCAACTCTTCCAAAAAATAGCTCACTAAGAGGTAAGCATTTAGAAACTGATTTCAGGTGTTAAAAATGCATGTAATATTTTGTTTTTGCTACCAAATATTTTTATTTTTGTCACATATTTTCCTGTTTTTATCACATATTTTCAACATTTATGACACATAAAAAAATAAATATTTCTGAGTTTTTTAGCACATAAAATTTCGTTCCCTAGTAAAACTCGGAAATCACTACTAGAAATCACCATACATTAATCACTTATTTATCTACGTAAATTCAATTTGTTTTTCATTTTTCATGCTTAAAATTTGTATAAATTTATACAGCGTAATATTTGTATTGACAGTATATTGTACAGTGTCTCTCAAAAGTTTTAGGACAACGACATTTTAAACTAGGCAACCCAATTTACACATGGCGTTGGTAAGTTGCATGTAGAGTTAGGCTCAATTTCAGGGTTGCCACATGCACAATAGATATTTATGAAATACGCGAAACAAATGAAAACAAGTATTATTGTATAAAATTATTAAAAATATCAATATTCTATCGCAAATGTTGAAATTATTTCTGAAAGAAGAAAACTAGGTTTTCTAGTATTTCATCGCTGATGAGCCTAAGGAAAGGATAAGTGGTTAGAGGAAACGAAAGGTGACCAAGGAGAGGAGAAAGAGAAAGCGAAAGAAGAAGAGGAAATGTAGAGGAGAGAAGAAAGAGAGGATAGACGAGGAAAGGAGAAGTAGTGAGAAGAAAGGAGAAAGATTCGAGGTGAGATGAGGAAAATGGATCAAAGAAGAGAAGGAAACCGAGAGAGGAAGGGAGGGGAGGAGACGAAAAGAGGGGAGTAGAGACTAGAATAAAAGAGAGAAAAAGGGAAGAACGAAAAGAAGAGGAGAAGAGTGCAGCGGAGTCGGAAATCGAAGACAGGACAGGAGATAAGAGGAGTGGAGAAGAGTGGGATGGAGACAAGAGGGGAGAAATGGAGGGAGGGCGATGATATGAGATAAAGCAGAGCAGAAGGAGGGGAGAGAAGAAGGAGGAGGAGGAGAAGAGAAGAACAGAAGAGACTGGAGACGAGAGGAGAGAATAGGTAGTTGCAGAAAATATTGTCTCGGCGTCAAGAATTGATGCATTGGTCAAATTATCGACATGAAACACTCAATAACATTTTGAAATCTATTGGAGAATGTATTAGATCGGTGCCAAATGTCTTTTGGCTGAGTTCAGAGCGAGATGAAATCTTTCACGTAAGATCTTTGATTTTACCTGCGATTATACCACTAAAAACATGAATGTAGTTTTAATATTTATAAGAATTATCCAATTTTTGTCCACTTCTAGGTTTGTTGAAATGGAGATTTTGTAATTTAATATTCCCCCTCCCCCCATCGTTAATTCTAAACTGAATCATTTCGTCTCACAAGGCGTGGACAATGAACACAATGGGATATGTCTAAAACTTACGAAAATTTTCTGCCAGCGGAGGGGTTCGAACCTACGACCATCAAGTTGACAATCCTTAACATTAACCACTACCCTACAAGCTTACTCTTCTGAAAGCAGGTATAAGGAGCTGACCAATGTGAAATTTAGATGCAACTCTCCTCCTACATGTAATGTGCAAAGAATACTTGTTTGTAACAAAGAAAACGAAGGTAGAACGAATCGGCGAAAACATTTAATGGAGAATTGCACATGATGAAAACTTTTCATTCGATATTTGCGGAGGTGTCCTTGCATGAACTCGAGTGGGAAAAGGGGTAAAATTAGTATGTCCTGAATTGCCACAAATATAAATAGTTATTTCATTAATATTTGTCAATGTCTTTGAAGCAGTACACAATTATCGTTAGGGTATCATAATTCACGATCTTATACATGAAAATATCCCTTTTAACGTGTGTCAATTCATTTATTTGTTTATTTTTTTATAAATTCCATTTGCAGAACAATGTAGCCACTATACACTGCTATTACAAATAATGTTAACATGCTCTTGTTTAATAGAAGGGGATTTAAAAAAAGAAAAGAAAGAACACCTAGTATAGAGGATCGAACCTGGGACAGCAATCAATGCAATCAAGAACTCTAACCAATACACTACGCCCTTCGTTTCCCTTGGAGCAACAATTCTTAATCATTCTCTCGCCTCAATATTGTAAACGTTTCCTGCAAGAGAAAAGTTCAATACTCTGCTCTGTACTTCTAGAATTACTTTATACACAAGCATTTGAAATTTAACTCTGAATTTCTTTCTTCGTATTAGTATATCTAAGCTTGTGAATAATTTATTTGTAATTTTATAACGGTTACATGAACATCTACGAAATAGTTCCTTATAACTTAGAATCTAGTAAATAGATACTTTCCAGTCTTCAAATTAATTTTTAGACTACTAGATTTTGGCAAGGGAATTTATATGTGATCAGTTTCCAGTCATTCATTGCTGAAGCAAATGTTTTAAAATTTTATGGAATTTTCATTCTGAGATAAATTTCTTTACTTGCTACATGTATGCGAACTACACTCTGTCCCACTTATCTCTGGAACAGGTGAACGAAAACAAGAAAACCTTTTAAATCGGGCTCGGAATTTCCAGAAAGGAGGGAATATGCCCCTCTAATACAAGGTAAAATATTGTAACGAAGGGCGCGCAAGGGATTCCTTGCTAGTGCTGCCTATGTGACTATTCTCACTTTCTGGAAAGTTCTAATGAGTTCCAGACACATTCATGAAACATAGCATGCAAATGTATAAACAGAATCGAACGAATCCTGACTCAGAATATGAAACATTTTCTTCCCCCCAGTGGAAGGAATGTGGCTGATAAGAAACAATGGCGTGATCTACCCGAAGACAAGACTAAAGCCACAATCACTATTGTCTTTGGGAATGCGTTCACATATTCCACAATGGTTTCATCATACAAATGCGTAGTTCCTTGATGCATTAATTTCAGGTGCATTCTGTGCAGATAGGAGACAGCCGATCACTGTTGCCAGATCTGGCTCTTTCGTGCACTCGTTTGGAAAACTTGGAAATGCTCCAAGGAGCTTTCTAGCTCCACCAGGCGTGCGTACGGGGAGGCAAGAGGGTCAGTTGCCCACCTCAATACTCTCACTTAGAAATTTAGTGTAATCTTGACTAGGGCTTGGTTAGTTATGCACTAAAAAAGTGTAAAATATGCACTTAAATATGCACTTTAAAAACCCGTTTAATTTATAAGTGCTGTAGATTACAAACTATGAAAGATTACATGCCAGGCAATGAATATGCATTATTCTGAATGCTCATTCGCTACACAGATTCTTTTCAATTAATATGGTTCTGCGTTAAATGAAACACAATACATTACAGATCAAGATTGCATTTGATAACAACATGATGTCTCAAATTTTCGAACTTGAAACTCCTGATTTCAGCTAGAATAGTCTTATATTCAGAAAACACACGTTGCACTTCGCAAGATACAAGTAGACTGTATTCTAGGGCAACAGAGTCGGACACATCAAGTTCCAGATAATCCACACGTTGTCCATTTGTATGCAGAATCTTGCAAACTTTCACCATGTTGCATACCCACTGTTCGTTTTCAATACTACTGCATCAAATTTCTGTACACACACAAGATCTTCAACCTGGGCGAGGACCTCTTTAACGTCTTCTATAATTTTGATGCTTGTTTGAAGTTGTTGAAAGAAGAAAGACAGAGAAAAGATAAAGAAAAGAGAAGCGAGGAGAAGAAAAATAAATACAGTGTATGCTCGGTGTTGGTTGTGGATACAAAAATATGCACAACATCAACTTATTTTCATACAAATATGCACCTGCATATGAAATATGCACTATCCTTAAATATGCATTTGCATATGAAATATGCAAAATGTATAATTATCCGACCCCTACTTATGACCATTATTAAATAATAATAAACTCTGAAAGAAAATTTAAACATTTTCAACCAGTTTCAAGTTCAAAGCAACTACAGAGGGGGAGGAGATGTATTATTTCCTATATAATCGAACTCGTTCTCTACCAAATTTCTTGTTATGAACACTCCCACACTTTTTTTCGATACTTGTGCAACCTCTATGTCTCTGCAGAATAAATTTCCCATGCATTGGATGGATATTATTATCCGCGATTGGGTGCCAAAACTAAAGGGGGGGGGGTAACAGTTTCATACATCGGAGACACATTTCTTCAATTTTACAGAAGAAACTACTTACGGGGTTTCTCCAAGATTTCCAACGTTCGTCGAGGTATTTTCTTTCATCGTGGAATATATTTGACCGGTAAATCATGCATTTTTCAAGAGAAATATCTCACCGACGCACAATTGCCATTGCTTTTATTCGCTTGCGCTACCACAACCGGATGCTGCGTACGTTTGATGACGTAAGCCCCTGTCAGTGTTTCAAACCCCCTTATTTTACTATGCTTGCCTAACGTAACCAAACCTAACATAACCTTATCGGAAATGGTTCGTGGGCCAATCCGTGAATGGTTCGTGGGGCTATCCGTCAGCTACCCGTGCATAATGTATAATTTCCATCGGTAACGAACACGATAGTAGGTATTTTTTGGTGAAGAAGGTTGAAACACTGCATACCCACAACGTGAGTCAAGATGTGCCATATTGTGTGTTCCGGAAGTGAAGAAAGGAATGAAAAAAAGCACTCAGAATGTGAAAAATTGTGTTTGTTTTCGTGTAAAAAGCATAATGGCACCTTGAACTATGTTCCGCATTACACAATTGGTAAGTACGAACCATGTGAAACACAAAATATCCGATTTTAATGTGTCTCCGATATAGGAAACTGGTACCATAGGGGGCAACAGTTTAATTTTTCTGGGTAGGCAAGGCATTAAGACGCTATAGTGCGGGGGAAACTGCCCCTCACGTCCCCCTAATCACCGCATATGTTAGAAATGAAGAAATGATATGTAGTTATTTTGAATCTGCTGTGCAAAACCATGTTTATATGTAAATTAGTCTGTGAACCACAGAGATAGAAACTAAACGAGGGCGGCCAGAGAAAATTAGTGACAGGGAAGTTGTGATTTTCGGCACACGCCCCTGTTTCGTACCCATCAACAGTTTCGGCGATTAGGTTCCGGGCGGGGGGGGGGGGGCAAGGGGACAATGACAGTTTACTTTCCTTTGGTACGTAAGGTTTAGCATAGTGGGGGGGGGCAAAAGTGCCCCTAATCTCCGACCCTTCCCATCAATACAATAAAACAGTGAGATGAAATGAGGTGTTTCTTTCAGGGACCTGTAACGTAACCCAACTTGTAACGCTGTCAAGTTACGAACGGAACTATCGATATGCGTTACAATGGCATTGGCGTTCCACACAGTACCGGACAGATTGGACCTACCCACAACCTTGGTAAATTAGGCGTACCGTTACTCAACGACCCATTCGCTTCAGGTACTGAGTGGAACGGGTCTAGGATGGAACGGGTACGATCGTACCCGTACATACTGTACCTGAACGGTAGCTACCGGGTACGAAATGGAACCACAAGTTGGTAACCGGTACTGAAGCACTATGACCAGCGCTTGTTATTAAAATACCGGTACGTGGATAGAAATGGATGAAGCGGGTAACATTTGTAACAGGAACTTACAGTACGTATCATAACATACTGAGGGTATCCGAATTAAGTTTACTGTCAATCAAAATTCCACAGCAGCAAATGGAATACCGATAAATATACACTTCTTTGTTTAAAAAATTATCATCATAACTTTAGAAAAAAACTAATTCGTGATCTTTCTGGATAATTATTTATCCAAAAAATATGTATAAATACTATCTAGTTTATCTTTCATTAATTTGTTAATAATGGTATCAGCTATGCAAAAATTTCGAAGACGTCACTCTGGCAAACTATTAACAATAGATGCAATTAGTTTTAACAAGCTCATGTAGAATATACTAATTACAACGACCTGCGCAGAAGGTCGATATTCGTCCTTCAAGCAACCTGTTACTAGGAAGCATGCGCAGTAGGAACCATTACTTTTAAAATAGGTAGAGAACTGAAATTGAGTTTGACGGTAGATTATGCTAATTAGAGTATGGCAAATCAACATGATTGTGGAAACCCGGAAGTTGATGGATGCCATGTTGAAAAATGTTACTTCTTAAGATAGAGACGTGAAATTCGGTTTGAAGGAGCTTATGCTAATTAGAGCACGAAAAATCAACATGATTGTGGAAAACCGGAAGTTGATGGACACCATATTGAAAAGTGTTACTTTTTAAGATAGAGAAGTGAAACTCGGTTCAACTGTAGCTTATGCTAATTAAAGCATGGCAAATCAACATGATTGTGGAAAACCGGAAGTTGATGGACGCCATATTGAAAAATTTTACCTTTACGATATAGAAGTGAAATTCGGTTTGATGGTAGCTTATGCTAATTAGAGCATGAAAAATCAACATGATTGTGGAAAACCGGAAGTTGATGGACGCCATATTGAAAAATGTTATTTTCTAAGACAGAGGAGTGAAATTCGACTTGATGGTAGCTTATTGGAATTAGACCATGGCAAATCAACGTGATTCCGGAAAACCCGAAGTTCATGGACGCCATATTGAAAAATGTTATTTCTTAAGATATACGAGTGAAATTCGGTTTGATGGTAGCTTATGGGAATTAGAGCATGAAAAATCATCATGTTTGTGGAAACCCGGAAGTTGATGGACGCCATATTGAAAAATGTTACTTCTTAAGATAGAGAAGTAAAAATCGGCTTGGTGGTAGCTTATGGGAATTAGAACATGGCAAATCAACGTAATTCCGGAAAACCGGAGGTTGCTGGTCGCCATATTGAAAAACGTTAATTAGTAAGATAGAGAATTAAAACTCGGTTTGACGGTAGCTTATGCTAACTAAAGCATGGCAAATCAACATGATTGTGGAAAACCGGAAGTTGGTGGACGCCATATTGAAAAACGTTAGTTCTTAAGATAGAGAAGTGAAATACGGCTTGATGGTAGCTTTATGGGAATTAGAGCATGAAAAATCATCATGATTGTGGAAAACCGGAAGTTGGTGGACGCCATATTGAAAAATGTTATTTTCTAAGACAGAGGAGTGAAATTCGACTTGATGGTAGCTTATTGGAATTAGACCATGGCAAATCAACGTGATTCCGGAAAACCCGAAGTTCATGGACGCCATATTGAAAAATGTTATTTCTTAAGATATACGAGTGAAATTCGGTTTGATGGTAGCTTATGGGAATTAGAGCATGGCAAATAAACATGATTCTGGAGAACCGGAAGTTGATGGTCGCCATATTGAAAAATGTTATTTCTTAATATAAGGGAGTGAAATTCGGTTTGATGGTAGCTTATGGTAATTAGAGCTTGGCAAATCAACATGATTCTTGAAAACCAGAGGTTGATGGATGTCATATTTAAAAATGTTATTTCTTCAGGAAGAGGACTGAAATTCGGTTTGGTGATATTATATATATATTACTGCATGGGAAATCAACATGACTATGGAAACCCGGACGTTAACGGAAAAATTTTACTTTCATATTCCTCTCTCCTTTAGTGATTGCTTATGTTAATTAGAACATGGTCAATTTATATGATATTATAAAACCGGAAGTCGATGGACGGCATAATGAAAAATGCATTTTATTAAGATGAAGAAGTAAAATTCGGTTAGATTATTGATCTTGGTAATTCGAATATGGACAATGCATATGCTGTTTTAAAACTGGAAGTTGATAGACGCCATGTTGAAAAATAAATACTTTTTTGTGTCGATTTAGTTTTTTTATTAAAAATTAAATATGAATTCCGTCAACCTCAGGTTTTTCAGAATCATGTTGATTTGCCATGCTCTAATTCCTATAAGCTACCATCAAACCGAATTTCACTCCTCTATTCTAAGAAATAACATTTTTCAATATGGCGTCCATCAATTTTTTGTTCTCCGAAATCATGTTGATTTGCCATGCTCTAATTCTACCATCAAACCGAATCTCACTCCTATACCTTAGGAATCAACGTTTTTAAATATGGCGACCATCAACTTTCGGGTTTCAAAAATCATGTTGTTTGCCATGCTCTAATTCCCATAAGCTACCAGCATGCCGAATTTCACTTCTCTATCTTAAGAAGTAACATTTTTCAACATGGCATCCATCAACTTCCGGTTTTCCATAATAATGTTGATTTGCCATACTGCAATTACCATAAGCTACCGTCAAAGCGAATTTTACTACTCTATCTTAAGAAGTGACATTTCTCAATATGGCGTTTAATTTGCAGTTTTACCAAAGTCATATTTATTGGCAATGCCAGGTCAACCCGAATTTAAGATTTGTAACTTAGATGGTAACATTTCTCAATATGGCGTACATTAACTTTCCCTTTTTTCCACATGTAGTAGTTGGTAATATTCTAATTACATAAACTATTATCATGTCGAACTTTCAATATCTTGCTTGAAAAGATTTTTTTTTTAATATGTTGGCATCACCTTGCACCCTAATATTAAGTTTATTGGTAATATAAAAGTAACATTATTAATAACAAATCTCACGATTCCATATTTATTTATATATATATATATATTGCCTACAACCTCCATTAATATTAGTTATTATCGATTTTTCAAGAATTCAACAATGAAAGTTTTAAAATGAAGAGTTACGTGACATAAATTTTCTGATCCATTCAATACCCATTTGATTTGTTGAAAATAGGTTTTGTTACAATTGTACCCAATCCCAAAGTTTCAGGTATACCCATCATGAATTTGTACCGGTATGATTCTAAGGAGAGGTACGTACCGTAACGGAACCGGCATTCAGATAAGGAACAAGTTGCATGCTTTCTGGTACGGGTATTTTAACGTTCCACTCTGTGTACCCAAAGCTGTCGTCCCCGAAGCACTCTCGGGTACGAACGGAACGGTATAGCAGAAGCGTTACTGTTCGCCTTACCAAGAGGTTCTGGTATTTTCCTTGGAACGGTCCACAGCACTTGGGCCGGTACGCGGTACCCGGTACGGTAATAACGCGGAACGGTGACAAATACCAATGAATTGCGTTACGTTACAGGTCCCTGGTTTCTTTCCCCGACTGAACTTTCATCAAGGGTGCTGTGCCCCCCCACCCTAATCAGAGGATCTGCGCACACCCTGCACGAGGATAAATTTAGCTTGAAATCAAGCTCTATTAGTATTATACTGTTGATAAATGTGTATACGCAGTATATGCTTCATGATATCTAAGGGTTACAAGCTGCGAACTTAGGAAGTAAGAATCATTTGATGTACCAGATGAGTGCCTTACAGAGCTGTTTGTTGTAGGGAAGTAAGCTTTTATAAAGCTTCAGCTGGGGGGGGGGGGGATCTATACTCTGGCCGTGTCCGAAAGGTGCAAGAGCGTACTTGAAGGGAGCATCCTCCGAGTATGGTCTTGGAGGGAGTGCGGTCTTCAAGTCGTGGACTGGAAGTGAAAGTCTTTCGAATTGCACTTCGACTGCAGCGTCAAATACGATCAGGAGATAAAACTGAGTACTCGTTGTTTTCCTCGCATTTTAAACACTTATTTTTCACCATAGAAATCAAATAGCATTTTCAAATATTCGTACACATACATTTCCACACATTAGAATAACTTTAACCAAAAACTTGCTGACCCATAACGTATATTTAATCTGTCTTGGTGGCTTTCTATCTCCGCGATTTTAAACAAACGAACAACGAGTGTGGAAATCACGTGAACGAGCCAGCTTCCATCTGCACTGCGAGCTATGCACTTGCGTACTCCTGTTCTTGGCGCTTTCGAACTGTACTAAACCATGCTTCAAGTAAGTACTTTGTACCTTTCGGACAGAGCCTCTGTCCTGGATCGAGTGGGCAGAGCGAAGGAGTACACGCTTCTGTAAAGGCTGATAACCGCAATCGCTTTTCCCCCTCCACGCAATCCCATTCTCTCTCACGTGTTCATTGGTGGAGTCGTTTCGTCATTACTTGCGCAGAGACTTGTTTTCGTTCGCTTGCTCCAGAGACAGACGGGACCAAGGACGTATATAGAGAGGGGTTCAGGGGGTCCGACCCCCCAGAAAGATTTACGAAATACTAAAATTAAATCGTGAAAATACACTTACTTACCATTTCTTGTTTAGTCGATGGTTATTTCCGCCGTACTTATTGGAAGCAAGGATTATATTGGGATCATAACTTTGAATGACAATACCACAGAAGATTTATGCACATAATAATATGCATAAAATATTAATCATAGACTTTACTTTTCGTCAACTGGATCTAACATTATTTTTTTTGTTATTGAATAAATATTCAATTCTTTATGTATTGAATATTAATTTCCTTAATATTGGCGATATAAACTACATGTAAGCTAGATAATGAATTGATTGATTGATTGATGTTTTAAGTCCACTTTATGCACAATAAGGCTAATCGGGACTGGGCCTACAGTTTAATGTGGGACCGAACCACTATGTGCCTAGATAATGAATACGTGCTGTTATATCTATTCATCGTCTTTTTATCTACTTATTTAATAAAAATACAATATCAAATAATATACATAATTAATTTAATACAATTATTTTATTTTAAATTATTATTATTAGACACTTGGTTTGGAGCCCCTCACCGAAATATATTTCGAGATATGTACCTGGCTGGGGCAGAGCATATTTTATGTGGTTCTAAAATTCTAAAATTTCTGAAGAAAAATGCCCTTTCTTCCCCTCCGCCAATGGACAACAAAGTACAGGACATTGTCAAAATACACATCAAAATGATCGCTGGCATGTCTGGAACAAGAAAATAATTCCACTATTATGATATGAACAATAGAACACGACTTGTACCCTCAAAACGATATGTCTGTACGCCACTGAGCTATTCAGCAAAATACGCAGTTACCTTGAAACGACTATAAGTCCGAAGCTAATTGGCCTAGACGAATGAATCAAGTACCGTTATACGCGGAATGAACCTTAGATTCCGACAACATACAAGTTATGCACATTGAGTGGATATATGGGAGGGTAGGAACCGGGAAATTCCAAAATGTCCGAAGAAAAATGCCCCCTGGGGGTTGATCCTTTCATTTGTTGCACCCCCTTCCTCTACCCCTTTCTTCCCCCACACCCGGGAATCCTTTCGATTTCATACGACCATAGACGTTAAAACTAAAGTTCAAATCACAAACCCTGAGACCTTCTGTAAACAAAACCACCTGCATGCAGAAAGCATTGCAAACTCATAGAAGTAAAATAATTCACACGAAAATCCAGCGTTGTTACAGGATTCATTACGTAAGGTAAAACAACGGCCAATTTGTAGTATGGGATACGCTGCCGCAAATGACGTCTCACTTTAAACCCAATGCTCTTTCTTTTGTACTTATTGCTTCACCTTTATGGTTAACTCTTTGTACCAGTAACCATTTCCCATAAATTTGGCTTCTTTCTTGCATGCGAATTGAATATATTTTACTTGTATTTCTTTAAACAAAATGATATAACATGGTAATGTATATTTCTAAGGTTTGATATAGATAGGAGTGTATTTGAAATTTGTTTGTGGATTTTATGTAAATTGTATCTTATGTAAATAAAATATATAATGGGCATAAGCAGCCATATGCATTGCTGTAAGTCCAATAAATATATTGATGATGATGATGATCAAAACAAGACAAAGAAAGGTCGTAAATTTATTGCTGTTGGAAACTTTGACAAGCATCCTAATAACGATTTTTGTTCCGCCAAATATAGTGCACTTCGTAAAATAACTTGGTGACATGGCAAGGCAAGATAAGTATGAACATTTTGTAGGAATATGCATTGTAACTTTCAATGAGCTTAGAGATTTGTGTACATAATGATATTTTATAACATTGGTTATTTTCTAAAAATAATCATGTGAACATCAAGGAAGTAGTGCCACTTTCAACATGGCGAGTTCCATGCGTGATACATCAGATCGGTGAGACGGATTCTTTACAGAAGGTCTCAGGGTTGGTGATTTACACTTCAAAAATAAATTGTCATCACTTTAAAGTTAACGGTAATAACAGCGCCCCCACCCCTTTAATACCTAAAATTACATTACGAGGCAGTTCATCGACCCTTCGAAAATCTAGCTCCTTGAAAGTAAATTTAGCTCTTTTATGTGCATCAGGTTTGGCAATACTGCATCCGATACATGTATGGTCAGAATTAGGTCGCTTGTTTGGCACAGTTGTTTTACCTCAATTATGCCGAGTGGTTAGAACAGCGCGCTACGACGGGAGGGGTTCCGGGTTCGAATCTCAGCGTGGACATGGGTGTTCCTTGTGAGTGTGTCTTCATCAATTATATCATATCACTCATCCTCATGATCACGATTAGCAAAAGTGTCAGAAAAGCGACGCTAATTGACAAAAATTAAACGCCTTTTAACTTATTAACGATTCGGATCGGGTGTGGGGTATGCTTGCACAAGGACATTCCTCACATCCGGGTCTTTCTTACGGCAGAATGCGACACCAACTTTGCATTCTGACGTCAGACGCGTAATATAATGGCTACGTTGCTAGCTTGGTCTGTTCGTTTTGGTTATCTTAGCATAAATACACAGAAAATGTATTATTTATGCTAAGACAACTAAACCTAACAAGCATAACTTAAAAAATTAAGCAGTTAACCTAACAATGAAAGCATTCCGCGGTGACGTCAGAATACAAGATGGATGTCACGTTGTGCGATAAGGGAGACCCCTCAGCAGTGATGTGCGTAAACAACGATAGTCTACATTCTACACGTAGATTACGTAATTTATGTAAACAACATGGCGAAAGGTAATAACTTAGCAAAGGGCGCCGTGAAAGTAAAATAAAATTATACTGCATATCAGTTGCTGATGTGTGAGGAGAACTTTCCATACTCTTTCTTCCAAATTCGAACAATTTCTCACCTAGGAACAAACCTAATACAGGAAATATTCTAGTGTTTTATGGGAAAAATACCACTCTTGCCTCACGACTGCCATCTGTTGTTGTTTTTGCATTCTATTTATCTTCTTTCATAGTTGATAATAGAAGAGAAGAGAAATTTTGTTGTAAATAGGATTCTTTTCATTTCGTTAGGAACCAATACACTTGAAAATGTCACTTTCCTTTCATGAAACCCTTGAAAATTAATTTTAATGCACTTTAGATTGTTTGTGTACTCTATGTAAACTACAACCCAATGTAATCTACGCTTAGATTACGTGTAGACAACGCATGTAGACGTAAACTTATAGTCTACTGCACATCACTGCCCCTCAGATCCACTTCTGGACAACAGAAATTGAATAATCATTCTGCGTTTTACCGAAGAAGGAGTGTTTACTAAATATCACAAACTGATAAGGTCTCAGAAATTCATTTGCATTCTATTATACACGATTATGCACCATTTATCTAATTACACACACACATGAAATAGAACAAGGCATTACTGAAGCAAACCAAGCAAATACAACCCTTCAGACATGTTGTAATACATTATTATATTAATTATTATTAACAGTTATGAAAACTAACTCTAGGATGGACAAATTCAGAACGCTAATGTGGTAAACATCCCAGTGTATAGAAATTAAGCTTAAGAATAATATAGGCTAATTTAAGAAATATTATTTTATTACTTTGTATTCTTATTTTAATTCCTCATGTATGTATTGATTCTATTTTAATATAAGCCTCTGTTACGTAGCTAACTAACTCTGTAAAATAGTTTTATGCATGTGTGTTAAATACACGGTGTTGTATGAAGGTGTAAATCTGCTCAACGCTAAAATAACATTATAACACCATTAAGCCTTGTTTCCATGGTATGAAATACTCAATATGCTGACCAAGGCAGAAATTTATTGTATTATAAAACAAACTAAACGTAACGTTTCAACCTTCTAGCAAGGTCTTCTTCAGACTCTGCACCAAGTACAAATGTAACAAGGTACAAAACAGGACGATATATATACACAGACATTACTCCCCTCCAGACTATTAGAAAGTTGTTCTGGAACATCCTAGCAGGTGGCTTTCCCTTGTCAACTGTACTTTCATCTAAAAGGCTAAACATATTTTCTTCCATCTAGAATCTCACGCCCTTTTTCCTTCAGTTTTCTTCCTTCTCTTCTCCTCTTTCTATCTTCTCCTTTCCACTCTTTCTAACACCTTCTTCCATTCTTTGTTTATCTTGAGTCCCCCATTCCAGTTCATTGTGTCTTCTTCTCTATTTCCTTGTCCTCCATTCATTTTCTCACTAGTTCTCCCTTCCTATCTGCTTAGCCTCATCCCACTCTATGTCATGTCCTGTTTCTCTCGTGTGTTTAAATACCGCATTTCTCTCTCTCTTAAGAATAGCGAAGAATGCAAACAAGAAAAAGGAAAACAGAGAAGAGGAAGAGGAAGGGATTATCTACGAAGTGAAACGTAAAGAATGTCAGAGTGTGTACATAGGAGAAACGAAAAAGAGGCTGAAAGACAGGTTGAAACAACATAGGGGTGATGTACATTTGTACTTGGTGCAGAGTCTGAAGAAGACCTTGCTAGAAGGTTGAAACGTTACGTTTAGTTTATGTTTTATAATAATATAAATTTCTGCTTTGGTCAGCATATTGAGTTTTTCATAAAATAACATGTAGAAATTGTAAACAAAAAACAAAAAAACTGTAACACCAACTGTAGTCAAATACAATCTTGCTTCTCTTACAAAATAAAAGATATTCCAAGTCGAAATTTCACAAACTGTATTTACAAGTTTGAGAAGTTTGTACCAACTTTTTACAAATAAAGACTGATTGAATAGTTTGTGCCCTTACTAGGTGTCGAGAAGAGTATACTCTTTAAAAATATAATGTTATTATTATCGAATTTCATTTCCATATGTTGGACAAGTAAAAATACTTGGAAAACAAAAGCTAACAATAACACGGTATAGATGAAGAGAAAGGAACTAAATTTCAGAATGTATGTATTGGTGGTTGCATACCACAAGGCGATTGTGACCGCTTTGCTGAAAATCACCGTGTTTAAAAAAGAATCAACCCATTCAGAAGTCATTTAACTCAGTAACCGTTCACTAAAACACATCGAACAATGTACTGTTAGGAAGAGGATATTCGTGAGTTTCACATGATTGCCGACAGATAGCAGTAGCGCGCTCCCTCTCGCGCTCGCATCAGATGCAAGCAAGATGGCGACGTCGCAACAACAAGCTTTCTGTGTACACTTTGAGGTGTGTGAATCTGTTACAACAGTGCAGCGTGAATTTCGGCGACAGTATGGTGAGAACTGGCATTTCCCACAGTTGCAGCTTGATTCCAATGACTACTGTGGATGAACTGCGAAATCGGATCACTGCAGCTGTGGCAGCAGTGCCTCCAGACATGCTCGCATCTGTATGGTACGAATTCTCCTACCGTATGTACATATGCCGAGCATCCAAAGGAGGTCACACTGAGCATTTATGAACATTTTTTTATGTAAAAATGTATGTATAGCTGTGTATTTTAAAAGCAATTCCAAGTTCCTGGTTTGATAAATATAAAATATATAGCCTCTTGAAATGGGGTGATTCTTTTTGAGACACCCTGTATGTTCCGATCACGTGGAGAAGTCACGTATTTCTATGCTTTGTTATCTTATGTCGCATTTATGCAACTTTTGGCTAATCGCAACGATGAGGTTGACTGATGATTCGATGCAACTGATGACGAACACTCATACCTTGACAATAATTTGATCTGGCGAGATCAAAAGTCGACCACTTTCCCGCTCGGCCACTGGCAGTTTTATTGATGTTAGAAATATAATAACTTTCATGCCCAGGCAGGGATTCGAACCTGGGAGCTTCGGCAGCGAGATGGCGAGGAGTCATATATTATGGTGCCATTAGATCCGTATTTACTTAAATCGGTTAGGCAAAGTACAACGAACCAAAGCAATCAATGTTGGACAGGTAAATCAAAATAGACCGGTAAAATGTTCGCTAATCTGTTATGAAGAAGTAATGTGCGTGGATTTGCACTATCAATTTGAATTCATATTCACGAATGTGCATTCTCATCTTGCACAGAAGACAATTTAGTAATAAAATGATTTTTAAAAACCGTGAATATCACCACTATTTTTTTCTTTCAAAAAAGCTTCACATAATGGTCGCACCCAACTTTTCTTTGCAAAAAGAAATAATAAATAAAAAAAATAAAAATGCATAAAATCTGCGACGATTGTGCGGTGAAATACGGCATATAATTATGGATAGGTTGCGGGTTCGACTCACGAAATGGCCGCCATACACGTACGTGGCTGTATAGCACATGCAAACTGAGCGGGCAAGTGCAGTGCTTTGAACTCCATTTGAAACGGTATCCTCTGAGCCACTGAGTAAAAATATATACATATTGAATTTTATAATATTTTAACGAAAAATCCTCACCAATTTTGATGATGCGGCCCTCCCCCTTCCCCTGTGGGCACCCATCATCTCTCGTCGACTGTTCTGTTGACCTTGTGGGGCCTCCTTAGGCATTGCAACTTGTCTGAGGTTAAGATGTGACAATTATTGCAAAATTTACATACATTTTACGCGTAAAAGTCATTATTGCAAGTCTTTTATTCGCACGAAGCTTTCGGAGCATAATTATTTATTAGTTTACATATGCTCTGCTTGCATCTCCGTCGCAAGAAGTGGGCGTGGCGTCTTGGAAGAACATAATTACGTCACCCGGTACTTTCCCGAGTCCGTCATTGCCGTTCACACCTCTGACCAATCAGGCCAGAGTCTTCTTCAATTGGTTATGTCAACTCTCACCTCCTGCCAATCAATCCGGAGTCTTCCAGTGACCTTTGGCCATCTTCGGATGTCGATTGGAGGGTGTCTTGGACGGGGACATAAAAAGTCTGGAGCGCAAGGATTCGCCCTCTTTGCAGCAGATACGGGCAGTCGACCATCATCTCCAAGAGGTATCCAGAGGGCTTAATCCAGAGGACTGAATCCAGAGTGCTGAACCCAGAGGACTGAATCCAGAAGCGGTTGTGATTGAAAGTGCTGAAGTGTTCCAGTGTAGTGTGTGAAACTTATTTGTTCTAGTGTCAAGTGTAGTGTGTGAAAGTGACTTGCTCCCATGCCGAATCTGCTTGCAGCTACAAGCTACCTGAAACGTAAGGTAAGTGCTGAACACAGGAGTCCACCCAGGGGGACAAGGAGATGCTTGACCCTCTTTGGAATATGGAAAATTTGCTTACTTGTTGTGTTCCTATCCTTGTATCTTTTCCCCTATTTTTGCTTTTCTGTCTTTATTTCTCTACATTTTTGGTTTCTTCTTACATTTTAGGTTGTATTTCTTCTTTCTCTAGCTCTCTCTTGATGAAAATTCCTTTTATTACATTTTCTCTTACTGCTACTTTTCCTGTTCTATTTCTTCCTGTCTTTTCCATCCCTTACTTTTTTCGCTTTATTTTATCTCTCACTAGTTCTTTCTCCATTTCTATTCTTGTTTCTCTGTCTATATTTTTCTATGTCTGTCCTTCTTTCACTCTAGTTCACCTGTTTGTAATTTGTCTCTTTAATCCTTCCCTTCTGCTAGCTCGTTCGACACCCCTTTTTATACAATTAACAGCAAGCGACAACGTTAGCTACAATGCTATGCTGTTCTACAAATAGTCATAGCTTCGTGGCCCAGTGAATAGTGTTACGTATTGCGTGATTTTGATGTGGATAACTTCATCACCGTCTTGGTGATATCGCTAACAGTGACTTGCCAACATTGCTTGCTAATGGATATTGTGTTTATAAGACGTGAGTGGATTTAGTGTCTCTTTCCGCAACTTAATACAAATTTTACTGCGTTATATATTAGTCAGTGAAACCTTTGGTGGATGATAATAAAGGTGAAGTGCTAGTGAAAGTTATTTGTGACATCTATTTCAATTATAACAATGTGTCAAACGATCAGATGTGTTGTAAAGTGATAAATCTTGTGTTGTAATTGTGAATAAGCTGCTGGAAGATATTTTGGATCATAGTTAAGTGCTCTGTAGTGATCCTAAGTACAGGTCAATGGTGACAAATTTCAATAGTGCCAAGTATGTGCAGTGTGTCAGTTCCTGGTAAATTCGTCGTGAAATAACGTCCCGAATCTCTCCTAATTCAGTGAATATTTCCCGTGTTTGTCGAATATTCATTTACGACTAGAAGAAACACAATGGCCTACAGTTGGTGCCTTGTTGATTTATTTTAAAAATTAATATCGTGTAGTTGTTCTTTACAAATTCATCGTCGATTTATGTAGCCTTGATTGAAATGTCGTTAGGTTTGTGTGAAGCGATTGATACTGGTTGAGAAGCCATTAACAGCCATATTGCTTTGTTTTTCCAAACACTGCCACAATGATTCAGACGTCTGTGTTCGAAAACCGATCGTAAATTGGCTTAATTAAGTTCTTTACTTTTCTCATATTAAGTTAAGCCACTTTGCGTACAGACAGAGTAATCGGTAGTGGGTCTACAGATTAGTGGGATGGGATGAGAACCACTGTGCAATTTGTCTCCGCCGGGTATCGAACCCTGAACCCTTCAATTACAAGACACGATGTTAGCACTACGCCATGCCGGAGCTTAGATTGTGTTTCGAAGTGACTTAACGTGCCATACTTAAAGCTGGTTATTTCTACACCCAATGTTTGTTGAGATAGATCATTCAGAATTGGACATACAGTTTGAAGTTGAATTGAAACAATATACCTGTACAGGTTCGAACCCGGGATCCAGCGTAAACGTTAACCACAACGGTATCCAGTCCTGCAAATAATCATGACATCGTGGCCTAGGGAATAGTGTTATGTATTGTGCAATCAAGTGTGTATGAGTTAGTGATTTTGATGTGGCGAACTTCATCTTGTATTTTAACAACAATCTTAATGTAACGTGAGGTGAGGATAATAATTGTGAAGTTTGAGCTCCTCTTTTCTCTCGCGTTCGTTTAATGTAATCTACTATGCAACGAGATGTCAGCATAGTGTGCTGCAAAATGATGCATTTTGTGTTTTTGTAAAGCTGTGTAGTCAAACATGAAATGTGTTGTTCATAACTTCATAATCGATTGAGCTTTTTTGAGTTGGGACTGGACCTACACTTTGAAGTGGGATCCGAACCATTGGGTATCGAACTCTGGACCCTTTGATTACAATGCGTTGACGTAACCACTACGCCATCGGGGATGTACTCATGATCTAATGAAAACGTGTTCTTGAACAGAAGTGAAGTGATTTGATTTGAAATTTCGAGTTAATCATGAAGTTTTGTGCTATTCGTCCGATCTTGAAAATAAACCCCTAACGCCTACAAACATGTAGCTTTATTGTGCAGTGGGAATCATAGTCAAGCGTGCAATTGTTCCGAAGTGAAGGTTCACGGTAAAAAAAAAACTTCAACAATGCGATGTATGAGCAGTGTGTTAGTTGTGAAACTTCGACTTAGATGGGGTACTTGGTGCAAGGTGAAATCGAAGCTCAACTAATCAGTGAATGTTTCCTGTTTTCTCACATTCGTACGAAACGATTGGAGATTTGTAATCTGTGTTATCTTGTATTGATAGAAGCAAAAATAATCATGTGTACCACATTATTCATCTACGATTCCTTGGTGTCAACATCATTAGATTTGTGTGAAGTGAGTGATAATGTTTGAGAACTTAATAACAGACGCTGTTCTTTATATTTGCAAACTCTGTCAATGATTCAGGTAGCGGTTGAATAGCGGTGAGTGCAATATTGACATGAGTCTGTGTTTATTTTCTATCAAACTCATCTTCGACACAAATGATGTCTGTGGTTAAGCGTTCAGTGATGTGTTGGATCATATTTACAGATTACAGGAAACGTGAAGTACGTGCCCAGTGTTAGTTACTCGGAATTTCGATTGAGGAACCACATAGTCCCGGTGTAACGATATGTCTCAGTTCGAATATAAATCCATCAGTGAATGGCTTCTGTACATCATTTTACATATCTTAGTTTCTGCTAGATCAGGCTGACTGGTCTCGTGATAATGATTTTGTAAAGTGTACAAGTTTGTTTAATTATCTCGACGATAATGTGATTTCCAATGTGTAGTTATCGATGGTTGTTGTTGCTCTATATTGGCTCACACCGCCTATCCTTAGCGGTTTCTAGCCATCGGTACTCCTTTAATTTCATGGTGGTTCGAGTCTCACTTTCGTAAAACAATTGAAACGTGCCAAAACTTGTTTTGTTTTTCTTTCCATCTTATTTCATTTCTCTCCAACTTGTTCTATTTCTATATCAATCTCTACTTCTATATTTCTCTTTCCATTTTCTTCAATTTCTGTCTGCCTTCTTTTCCTTTCTCCTAGTTTGGCTTCTTCTGTAATCTTCTTTAGCTTTCTCTCTCTTCTCCCTTCTTCTATTTATATTTTCTCTCTCTCTGTCTCATCTATTCTGTTTCTTCCTCTCTCCTTCAACTTCTCTCTCAATTTCATTCTATCTCCACCCTTTCTGTTACCTCTTTTTCGGTTGTGTTATTTCTTCCTCTTTCACTACTTTCATTTTTCGGATTTTCTGTCTCCTTCCCTCGCTCATTCATGTCTTAGACTCGTCTCTTAAAAACAAAGAAGATTTTCTACGGATGCCTGTGTTACTGACGTGTCTTGCATGTGTCGTTTTCCGAATGTCTTTTTTTCAGCAGATGGTAATTCTTGTGTGCAGTTATGTGGTAAGGATATTGTGTATGAACTTCAAGACTGCAATATATGGTCATGTTCTCTTTTCCAGCCCATGGTGGATTCACTCAGCCTCCGTGGTGTAGCGATTAGTGTATTGCGTTAGGAAATATGTTCCGAATTAAGATACTATAGTTAGTTTCTTCTAGTTCTGTTAGTTTTTTGGTCTTTCATGAACAGTACAAGCGTCGTTCATAGTCTCCCGGTTGTGCATTTTTAAGGCGAGGCTCGTCGGTTAGAAAATCCAAGAATGTCATATTTGTTGATCGAATCCCTACGTTTTATTTCAGCTTTCCAGTTTGATAGTTTCCAGTTGATCCAGGCATTGGAATGTGACGAATTCGGACCTGGATGCTCGAATGCATCATGGGTAGTTCATTTCAGTCCGCCCAAGTATATTAGTACGGATGTGTGATGGTGTGAATATCCTTTTCGTTCGTTGTCTATTTTTCTTCATTCTTCTCCTTTTCTATTTCTTACTCTCTTTTTATCCCTCTCGATCGCTTCTCCATATATTCTCTCTTTCTCTACACTTTCTATTTCTCCCTTTCTTCATTTCTCACTCTAGCTAACCTGTTTTATTATTTCTCTATTTCTTCCTTCCCTCTTGCTACCTCATTCCACATATCTTTCTATCCTATTAACTTCAAGTGACATTAACGTTCCTACAAATAGTTATAACTTCGTGACCTAGTAAATAGTGTTACGCGCTTCGTTAGTGGGAATATGACTTGGTGATTTTGATGTGGCTCACTTCATCTTTAATTTTAGCCTCCATCTTGGTGATATCGGTGATGGTGACCTGCTTGTCAAGCAGTGGATATTGAATTTAAAGTGAGTGGATTTAGTGTCGTTTTCAGCAAACTTAATATCCATTTAAGTGCGTTATTTATAGGTCAGTGTAACTTTAGCTGGATGATAACTGTGAAGTGCTCGTGAACGTTATTTGTGACATATATCCATTTCAATTATATCTGAATGTATCACGCGTTCAGACATTAATATAGTGCGTTGTAAGGTGACGCATCTTGTGTTGTGTTCGTGAAAAATCTACTGAGATGTATTGTGATCCAGTGGTCTAGCGGCTAGTGCAGTGTTTCTGCGACCTTCATAGAAGTGCTAAGTGTATAGTGATCCGTTCATGGTGACAAATTTCAACAGTGCCAAGTATGTGCAGTGTGTTAGTTCTTCATAATTCTGACTTAAAATATTGAAGCTCCACTAATCAGTGAATAGTTCGTGCGTTTCGAATGTGTATTTACAACTTGAAGAACCACTTTGGTCTTCGATTGGTACTTTGTTATCTATTGTTCCTTGTATTAATACAAACAAATATTATAATATTTGTATCACCTAATTGATGTTCACACATTCACCTACGATTTATGTAACCTTGTTGTCATTATCATTAGATTTGTGTGAAGTGAGTGATACTGGTTAAGAAGCAACTAACAAGAAACCGTGTTTTGTTTTTTCAAATTCTGTCTATGTTTCAGACGGCAGGTTTGACATAAGTGACCTTTGTGGTTAAGCGCTCAACTAAGTGTTGGATGATATTTACAGATTACAGGAAACGTGAAGTGTGTGCCCAGTGTCAGTTATTCGGAATTTCGATTGAGAGGAATCACACAGTCCAACAGTTAATGTAACGCAATGTCTCAGTTCGAACAACAATTAGTCAATGAATGGTTTCTGTGCATCATTTTACAGATCTCACTTTCTGGTAGATCAGGCCGCCTTTTCTTTATTGATAAGGGATTATGTAAAGTGTACACGCCTGTATAATTACCTCGGACATAACATGATTTCCAATGAGTAGTGGATGCTGCTACGTAAGAAATTTGAAACTTGCCAAAACTTTCAAAACAAGGTCATGGTAATTTAATTTTGTTTGTTTTCTGTTTATCTTATTCTATTTCTCTTCTACTTATTATATTTCTCTACTTTTATCTCTCCATCCATTTCCTTCTATTTCAGTATGTGTTTCTCTTCTGTTTTTTCTCCTCCTTCCTCTTAGTCTAGATTCTTCTATAACATTTCTTTCTCTTCTTCTCTCGCTTCATCTATTCCTATTATTCCTTCTTTCTTTCTCTCTCTCACTATTCTGTTCTCTCTTCCTCTCGCCCATTCTCTGTCTTTACTTTTTCCTTCTCTTCACCCTCTCTCTCGGTTTTACCGTTTCTCTCTTCCTGTCTTCCTCTATCATTCCTTACATATTTCTCATATTCGCTCATTCATTTATTCTCTTTCTCTCTTAGAAACAAGGAAGTACATTTTCCTACGGGCGCCTGTGTTCTTGATGTGTATTGCATGTGCAGTTTTCCGAATGTCTATTTTTTTCAGCAGAAAAGCTCCTGTATTAACGACTTGTGTACAGGTAAGGATATTGTGTGTGAACCTCAAGACTGCAATATATGGTCCTGTGTTTTTTTCAGCTCCTGATGGATTCATCCACCCGTGCGGGGTTGCTAGTCCCCCATCGGGCGCCTCCCTAGGTGGCGGATATGGGAATGCCCTCCAGATATGGAGGGTACCGGGAAACCGGGGCGGACCAAAACTAGCAAAAGAAGGGCGGACCAGGCTCAAGAGCTGTAGTGAAAGCAACTGGTCTAAGGGACGGAAACCCGAATCAAATGACATGGGGAGATGGCCCCATAGCCCTGGTAGGCGACCATCTAGGGGAGTAAACCCCAACAGAAAATCCCCTCCAAGGGTTAAATTGGTTGAGCGTTAGGCTGACAACCTCACCTCGTAAAAAAGCAACTTGTTAAGAAACCTGCACATCAGCCTCGGATATGGATGGGAAACACAGATGACGAACTAGGCAAGAACAAGGTACATGATTGGTCCATAGCAACATGGAACGTCCGAACAATGTTAATACCAGGTAAAATGCAAGAAATAGCCAATGTAATCACACAACGCAAAATTGATATTGTAGCACTACAAGAGATCAGATGGCAAGGGCATGGTAAAATAGACAGAAAAGATTACAGCGTATACTATAGCGGAACAAAAGAGAAAACAGGACAATATGGAACAGGGTTTATAATAACAAAAAACCTAAGAGAAAGAGTTCTATCATTCGAACCAATCAATGAGAGGATATGCAAAATAAGAATCATGGGTAAATTCCAAAATATTAGTATACTGTCGGTACATGCTCCAACCAATGAAAAAGAAGATCTAGAAAAAGAACAATTCTATGATCAACTAGAAAGAACAATAGAAAAAATAGCAAGATATGACATCATAATAATTGCAGGTGATTACAACGCAAAAATAGGAGTGAGAAATAGTGACAAAGACATAATTGGTAATCATTCCTTACACAAAAACAGTAATGAAAATGGCCTACTTCTAACACAATTCGCAATAAGAAATAGGCTGGTAATTAAAAGCACCTTCTTCCCACATAAGAAGATACATTTGGGCACATGGAAATCACCAGACGATGAAACAATAAATCAAATAGATCATGTATTAATAGATAAGAGACACTCCTCAACAATAATCGATGTAATAAGCCAAAGAGGACCAAACTGTGATTCAGATCATTTTCTGGTAAAAATTAAACTAAGAGCAAGATTAAGCAATAATCCAATCAAACAGAACATACGAAGAACAAAATGGAATTATACAAAACTTGACAACCAAGAAAACAAGGTGAATTATCAAACAGCAATTAAAAATAAGTTACAACAAAATACTCAAGAAGAAACAATAGAAGGGAAGTGGAAAAGAATAAAAAAAGTGTTAACAGAAGCTGCAGAAGAAGTAATAGGCAAAGAGAAAACATCAAGGAAGAAAGAGTGGTTTGATGGAGAATGTCAGCAAATAATTAACCAAAAAAATGTTGCACGAATGAAGATGCTGCAAAGAGAAACAAGAAGCAGTTGTAACAAATACAAAGAACTAAGACAACAGGCAAATAATTTATGTAAGAAAAAGAAAAAGAATGGATAAGAAAGAATATCCAAGAAATAGAACAACTTAGTCAACAGTCAGAGATTAGAAAGTACTATGCAGCAATAAAGAGAATAAATAAAGGATATCAACCCAAAGAGATAGGATGTAAAAGGAAAGATGGAGAGATAATAGGAGACAAAGAAAGTGTACTAGAAAGATGGACAGAACACTTCCAAGAACAATTATACAATGAAACATATAGAGAAGAACAAATAGAAAATAACGATGAACAAAACACAGAAGGAACACCAACAAGAGAAGAAGTTGAGAAGATAATAAAAAATCTAAAAAACAATAAATCACCAGGAGAAGATGAAATAACAGCAGAAATATTAAAATCTTCTGGACCAAATATGATAGAAGAAATATACAAAATGATAAAACAAATCTGGCAAGAAGAACACATACCAGAAGCATGGAATAATGGAATATTGTGCCCAATACACAAGAAAGGTGATAAAACAGAATGTAGTAATTATAGAGGCATCATGTTACTTAATACAACTTACAAAATATTGACCAGCATCATACATACAAGATTAACAGCAATAACAGAAAACATAATAGGAGAATACCAAGCAGGCTTTAGACAAGGAAGAAGCACAATAGATCAATTATTTATAATAAGACAAATAATGGAAAAACATTATGAACATAATATAAATCTCTACATGTTATTCATAGACTTTCGTAGTGCTTTTGATAGTATAAAAAGACACAAATTAATACAAATTATGACAGAATTACAAATACCTAATAAATTGATCAGATTAACAAACATGACACTGCAACGCACATATTTTAAAGTCAAAATATGGAGCGATATGGGTGAACTAACAGAATATAACACAGGTGTAAAACAAGGAGACGGACTATCTACATGCTTATTTAACATAGCACTACATGCAATAATAAGCAAAATAGACAAAAGAGGAACAATATTTACGAAACTCAGCCAAATTAACGCATATGCCGACGACGTAGTTATAATATCCAGAACAGAAGAAGAATTAAAGAGAACATACAGGATATTAGAAGAAGAAGCAAATAAAATTGGGTTACAGACAAACATGAATAAAACCAAATTCCTACTGCTGACTCCAAAACAAGATGGAAAACGTTACCACCAATTTACAATAGATGACAAGAAATTTGAAGCTGTAACAAACTTCAAGTATCTTGGAATGACGATAAATGACCAAAATAACATGCATGATGCAATTAGAGAAAGAACAAATGCAGGGAACAAAGCATATTATGCCAACATACAATTACTAAAAAGCAAGTTAATTAGCAGATATACCAAACTATTGATTTACAAAACACTTATTAGACCGGTAATAACTTACAGTGCTGAGGTATGGACAATGAGTGTAGAAGACGAACAGCAATTAAGGAAAACTGAAAGAAGAATAATCAGAAAAATATATGGACCAATCAAGGATGGAGATTTTTGGAGAAGCCGAAACAATGAAGAGATAAATTCCATCTTAAATCAAAAGGATATAGTAAGATTTATTAAAGCCAGAAGAATTAGTTGGATGGGTCATATAGAACGTATGAATAAAGACAGAATGCCGCGAAGAATTATGTATGAGAGAATGTACTCCACAAGAAGAAGAGGCAGACCCAAACTAAGATGGCGGGATAGTGTCGTACAAGATCTACAAAGAATGGGAGTCCATGGATGGAGGGAGAAGATATTGGACCGAAATGCTTGGAGGCTGATAGTGCAGGAGGCCAAAGCTCACCCAGAGCTGTAGAGCCAATTGGTAAGGTAAGGTAATGATGGATTCATCCAGCCACCGTGGGTTAGCGATTAGTGTATAGTGTTAGTTAATATGCTCCGAATTGGATACCTGTCAGTTTGCTCCAGTTCTGTTAGTTTCTTATCTTTAATGAACAGTTTAAGCGTCGTCTATAGCCTCTCGGTTGTGTATTTTTAAAGCGAGGGTTGTCGGTTTGAAAATCCAACAATGTCACATTTGTTGGTCGTTTTGTTTCAGCTTTCCAGTTGATCCAGGCATTGGAATGTGACGAATAAGGACCTGGATGCTCGAATGCATCATGGGTAGTTCATTTCAGTGCGTCCAAGTATATTAGTATTTCTAAAGAAAGATTTGAACGGATGTGTGATGGTGTGAATATCCTTTTCGTTCCTGTTTTCTCTCTACATTTTCTTCATTCTTTTCCTTTTCTATTTCTTACATACTATTTATTGCTCTCTCTGGCTTCTTCATATATTCTTTCTTTCCACCTCTACATTTTCAATTTATCCCTTTCTCTATTTCTAACTCTACCTAACCTGTTTTAATATCTGTCTCTTTATTCCTTCCCTGTTGCTTCCTCATTCCACATCTCCCCTTCTATCGCATTTTCTACTCCTAATATTCTTTCTTTCTCTCACTATTCTGTTTTCCCTTCCTCTCGCACATTCTCTGCCTTTATTTTTTCTTTCTCTTCCCTCGCGTCTCTCATCTTCTTTCGGTTTTGGCATTTCTGTCTTCCTCTTTCATTCCTTACATCTTTCTCTTCTTCGCTCATTAATTTCTTAGATTTGTCTCTTAGAAACAAAGAAAGAATTTTTTCTACGGGCGCCTGTGTTCTTGATGAGTTTTACATGTGTAGTTTTCCGAATGTTTTTTTTTTCAGCAAAAAATCTCCTGTATTAGCGACTTGTGTGCAGGTATGTGGTAAGGATCTTATGTATGAACGTCAAGACTGCAATGTTTGGTCATGTTTTCTTTTCCAGCTCCTGAAGGATTCACCCAGCCTCCGTGGTGTATCGGTTAGTGTATTGCGTTAGGAAATTGGTTCCGAATTAGATACTATACTTAATTTCCTCGAGTTCTGTTAGTTTTCTTGTCCATCATGAACAATTTAAGCGTCGTTCATGTCCTTTCTGTTAAGGGTTAGAAAATCCAAGAACGTCATTTGTTTATCGAATCTGCAAGTTTTATTTCAGCTTTCGCTTTTGACAGTTGGAGCGTGAAAGATATGGAGTTGGATGATCGAATGCATCCAAGTAACAGATTCTATGTTAGTATTTAAAGAAGATTCGAATGGACGTGTATGGTGTGAATATCCAACGAAACCTAATGGTTTTATCTCTTTTTGAGGTAAGTTTTAACGTGTTCACTTTACGTTCAAATAGATAAATCTGAAGTTACGTTCGGATAGACAAATTGAGATTGCATCTGCAGTTTAGAAAGTGAGATATGTATCATTGTGATCCTCTGATCGCAGGACGTTAGCAACTACATTATCCTGTCTTGCTAATAGACTTGAACTCGTGGTCTTGTGAATAGTGTTGGAATCTGTAAAGACTAGTGTGACTTGGTAAGCTTTCCATGTGGGTAATTCTTTTTCCATTGCTCTCTATTTCAGGTTCTTGATTGTTCGAGTACTGCTCTGCCTCTTTCTTTCGTCTCACCTATTTGACTCTTTCTTCCTGTTCGTCTCTCCATATAGCTTGCTCTATTTCTAGGTTTCTCGCCTCTATCTTCTGTTTCTTTCTCTCTCTCTCTTCTCTTGTTCCCTCCCCTTCTCTCTCTGTATGTCTAGCTTCTCTGATTCTTTCACTCCTTCCAGTATTCTCTTTTCTTCTAGCTATTTCCATATTTCTCACTCCCGCAGTTTGATCTCATTCTCTCTTACGCAACTTTTATTTTCTTCTTTTTAAATGTCTCCCTCTCTCGTTTAATTTTCTGTGAATCATTCGTATTTTCTATTTATCCTTTCACTTTAATCCAATTTTACATCTTATATTTTTCTACTTCTTTACATCTTTCTCTCTCTTCTATTCGCGTTTCCTAATTTTGTCAATTTTTCTCCTTATGTGCCCTTCTTTGTTATTACCATTACTTTATATCTCGCGTTTTCTATTTCCAGTTCTCTACCACTTTTCTCTCTATTCTATATCTTTCTCTCTCTCTCGCTTTCTCTACTTCTGTTTCTTATCCCTCTCTCGTTTCTCTTATTTCTCTTTTCGTTCTTACCTCTCACTTTCATTTCTACCCTATTCTACTTTCTTCTATCTCGCTTCTACTAATTATCTTTCTCTCTGTTGCTCACTCTAAACCGCCCCTAGAATTCCGTGAGTTTCTGATTTGCAAATTCACCTTTGATATGTACCACCTTCATGACAGTAATTAGTGTACTTTCATACTTATATACATGCATTGCTCGATTCTTGAAAAATGAAACATTGGTTACGTTTATTTTTTTTCGTAAACTCTACTTATTTTTATATGACCAGACCTCCGTGGTGGAGTGGTTAGCACAGCGTGCTACGACGCTGAAGGTCACGGGTTCGAATATCGGCTCGGGCATGGGTGTTCTTTTCGAGTGTTCCTTCATCAATTTCATCATATCATCACTCATTCTCATCGTCGCGATTAGCCAAAAGTGGAAGAAAACAACGCTAAATAACAAGAATAAGAGAGCGGAGGCTTATATGGCCCGTGTTATTTAGTGATTAGGGTAGAGTTGTGCAAAATGATTACTTGTTATTTTAATTGCAGTGAAACTACTTGTGAGCTGATAGTTTTCTTAGAATATATCACGAATTAGCCAAAATATATTTTCTAGGAATCTAGAGTATGAAATGAACATTTCTCTGATTAATTTAGCAACTTCATTCGTACCAAATAGTAGGATGCTTAGTGGTAAAGATGACGACTTGTAATCAAAGGGTAACAGGTTCGCTTACCAGTTGAGGTATATTTCATAGTGGTTCGGACCTAATTTTAAATTGCAGATCCAGTACCGATTAGCTTACCATAGTATATTTACAACAAATTTTGATATGCAATGGTTGAGCGTTTAACGGTGACGAAGAGAGAATTCGAATTTTAGATGTGTCAAGGTGGATTCAGGTGGATTTTCACAAGTTCATATTACTGACAAACTACCGTTTGGACATCGGCTGTAATCAGGCGTTTTGAAGTTTCAGACTGGAAAGCAAATATAACTGGGATTAAGGATTTTGATATCCCGTTTCGCCATACGTTATAAGCAGAGTTTTGATTACAGAATCCTGGTTTCAAATATCGGGAAAGCCATTGTTTGAGTTAACAAATGTTTCCAACATCTTCGTGATAAAAGTACTATGTAGCCCAATGCCAGCCGCGGCTCGTGACTTTTCAAAGATGCGTGCTACAACTGATGCTGTTTTTCATGTACTTACAATGGCCCTACCCCCACCCCCACGGCTCTGTGGTCGACTTTCGATCTCGCCATCGAAGTTCCGGGTTGGAGTCTCGGCCCGGATATGGGTATTCTTTGTGAATGCCCCTTCATTAATTTCATTATTTCAAAGTATTGCAAAGAATACTCATACCCGGGCCGAGACTCCAACCCGGAACTTCGATGGCGAGATCGAGTGCCTTTAAATACAGTGCTGTTGTCAAGATGTTCTTTAACAGCATTGTCTAAACTGCTGACAAAATCAAGGAGCCCTAAAAATACCCCAGGGTTTGCGGAGGAATCTGTTTCATCGTGGCCGGCCACGCAGGGCCAACGCAAAAGCTCCACAGAACTTGATGCAGTCTATGATTTTTGACAACTTGCTCATTATGCGATTCTAGATAAGCGTGGCTTAACTGCGTTGCTATGTTGACTGTTCCGAGAGAGACAAAATTTAGCTCATTATTCATGTGCTTTTTGCTTCCACTATGCTTTCTCATATAGCCTATTCACATAAATGTCCTAGATCTTTTACCCCTCCTATAGACCACGAATCATTACTTCCAAAAAGTATGGAAGGAAACCAGAATAATGCACAAAGCCATGGTTCACTATCGTACAGTTTTCTATTAAATCGCCTTTTATACGTAGCGTTCTTACCTCCCTTTGCATTTTGCGATACATCCAAATCTGGCATCGGCCGTCCTAGCGCTTTTATTTCCAACTTTTCTTCAAGTGTTCTTGAAGAGAAAGGTCGCTGCAACAAAGAATCCACCGAATTCATCGTACACTAACATACAATTCACTTTCACTTCTAACAACAACAAAAAGATAATCGTTCACAACAATGACCACCACTTCACGCGCCACGCGATTTTAACACAATGAACCTCGCGGAAAATTTTCGGGTCTGGAAGCCGGGGAAAAATGACGGTACTCTGTAAGTTTGTTTCTTGACTATTGAAGTGCTACATAAACACAAGGAAATGTATTTCTAGCATTTAAAAACAGGTAATTTAGATAAAATATAAAATTAAAATTTCCTAAACATAAATTACAAAGCAGAATCCACTTTCGGAAGCAAAAAATGCACGGACTATAGTTTCAGAGTTGCAATCTTTACAACTTACCACCGAAATAGATAAAAAGGGGTAGTGTCAATTCGCGTTCCAACTTTTTGCAGCTGCTGATGTTGTATACAACATGTTACAAACATTACGTAAGTCTACACTGATAACGTACAGAACGTTTGAAAATGACATTAAAAAACGTTGTTCTGACAGAGACAATAGGTTGTCGTAGACTTTCTTCTTATCCTGAGATGGCGGACTTACCGTGCTGAGTCTTCCTGTAGCACGCTAGCAGACGATTTTTCTCGAGCCGAGACCCTATCCCCCGTACAAATCGAGGAGTGCGGGTGTACAGTATTCATGCGCGGAGTGATGAAAAAGGGGCGAAAACGTGCTGTTGAGATTTTAGCACGGTACGCTATTCCATATAGCCCAACAGCGCGAGGGAAATACGTGGCGCCGCTGGTAAATGTTGAGGCTCTTAACATGAGAAGTTTCATTTCACTTTGCGGCCTCATTAAACTTCTTGCATCTGTGAGATTTGCTTTATTCTTCTTTTCATTTTAACAAATTTAGCAACGTGCTATAGCACGGTAGCACGTATTAAGCAGCCGCCACTGCCCAATGCCTGCAGTAGTTCGTCACGAATAAATGGAATTCTCTTTGAGATAGAATCTACAAAAAAATTGTGTTTGTCCTTCGGAACTTTATCACTGATTCCAACAATGTCAAACTGCAAATTGCATTTCTACGTTAATGTATCACTCCCTTAAAACGGTATGAAAATGATCTCGAATAACACTATATTTATCATGAGACTTTTAGAAATTTACATCGAAAGATAAACAAATCTCGAAATGGATCGTAAACATCCCACTAGTTTTCTTTTGAAACATTTTCTCGGAAAATGTAAAATACTTTCAAAGAGAAAAAATATTTTTAAAGAATATTGTATATTCCCATCCTACGCTTAATACGTAAGTAAAATTACTAGAGTACCTGAAAAATGTTCATTTTTTTAATATGGTGCCAGTAAGATGTATTCTAAGGTTTGGCACACATTGTAGGAGTCGCAGAGTAAATCCGCCCATGACGCTTCGTAGCATCTCCAACGGAATGTTGTGGATCTCTTGCCGAATTCGCTCCTTCGAATTATCCCTGGTTCTTGGAGGGTTGTCCTTGAATACTTTGGATGTGAGGTAACCCAAAGGAAAAAGTCAGGAGCCTTCAAATCAGGCCACGGAATATCGTCGAATGTTCTGATGAGACCACCATGAAATGCGAGTCTAAGTACATCCATAGACACTCTGGCAGTATAGCACAATCTTGCTGGAAGAGTGCTTCTTCATCTGGGTCATAGTCATCGAGGAAAGGCAGGGAAAAGGTTACCAATATGTCAGCATAACGTCATGTGCGGATTTACTCTGAGACTCCGACAATGTGTGCAAAACCAAGGACGCCATCTTACTGACACCATATTCAAAAGATGAACATTTTTAAGGTACACTAGTAATTTCCACTCATGTACAGTATATTCATGTTAAAAAATTAACTAATATTTGCTTTCTCTATTTTTTGTGAATTTTTTAAATCTTCCCGTTTGACACCCTATACATGACAAGGCTAAATTATGATAATTTATTGATGAGTTCACTGGTTTCAAGAGCATAACTGCGTGGATTGTGGTTGTGAACGCTTTAGGGGTTAGATGGTAGAGCAAGGTTACGTTTTATGTTCCCCATACAATCTCGCTAACAGGTCCCTGGCAGAGAGTGGAGAGATTTCAAGGGATGTCGACGATGTACATCTTACCTCTCGGCCAAGCGGTTGAGTGTAGACGTCAGGCGACAGAGCATGGCGTCCGTGGTACTGAAGTCTGTCAACTCGCATATCGTATTAATCCATAAGATTGTATTTTATTTAAACCTTCTCTGGAAGCTTCATATTGACCAGGGCATTCACTTGTTTTCACCAGTCGTCTACCTCTGTGGTATTTCAATATTTATTTATTTATTTATTTGAAAAGTCCTGAATACAGAAAAATCCATTTTACATCAGGATATCAACCGGAAAAGAAATAAACAAAATAATAAGATGGACACATACACACACATATACGTATATAACAAGAATAATAACAACTAGGGCAAAAATAATATTATTTATACTTCAGCTGCTTTATGCACGCCGTTCTGTAAGTCTGCTTTGATAAATGGAAGCCCGGAGCGTCTCTTAATGAGTTGTAAATGGTTTGTAGCCTGTAGAGAAGTGATCTTTGTTCTAAAGATAGCCTTGAAGATTTAATGTAAAAGAAGTTGTTGCATTTACTGTTGGGATGTTGGATTCTGATATTAAGAAGTGGCAAGAGTTCGCTGGTGAAAAGTTGTCCATTAATGATTCTGAAGAGTAGTGTTAAATCTGAGAGTTGACGGTCATGAATTTGTAGAGTGGCTAGAATTTCTTGTTTGGAGAAGTTTGCAAAGGCTGGTCATCTGTGTTTGACTATTCTGACGAAGAAACTTACTACTTTGTTTGTTTTCTTTAAATTGCTTTCACATGCCATTGACCAAATACAGGAGCCATATTCAAGAATAGGAACAGCACACATTGTAAAGTACGTTTTGAGGGCAGAAACGTGTGTTATGTCTTAAATCTGTAAATTAGTCCAAGTGTTTTCATCGCTTTCGAAGTTATGTAGTCTATTTGATGGTTGAAAGTCAGTTTGCTATCAAAAATGACACCAAGATCACAGTTAAGCGTTAAGCAAACTTCCCGATGTGTTGATGATACAGGAGTTTCATCAGGAAAATAGGTGGTCAGCTGTTTGCAATAAACAGAAAACTCACGATTCGGCATGGAGGAAGAGCTCCATGGCCTGGGTTTTTAGAGGGTAGACAGGCTGGGAGAGGACTGACTTTTGATTTGGATTTGAGAGAGAGAGAGGAGGTCGAGAGAGAGGTCAGAGTGTCGCTGGTCAAGAAGCAACTAAGTCCAAAGAGAGTTTAGATAAATTGTATTGTACGTCTTTTAAATTTGTGATTATCATTCTTCAGATAGACAGGTATTTATCCAACCAACATGCATGATTCAGGTTTGAAGATTCATAAAACCGAATGAGTGCTCATTGTCGTTGCTTAGAGATTATATTTTAGATTTACCTTTCGCAGCCAAGCATTTAGACTTGTCATGTTAATGACAAGTGCTCTCATCATTTATGAGGATGAATGATGCATAAGTTACATCACCATCGATTTATTGTGGGAGTGGTAGGTTTCGATCCCATCATTCACTGGAATGATACGTGGTGGAGGTGCGGGGCATTTAATTTTTTGGAGCGAATTTACAATATAGAGAAAGTCTCCAATTTTGTTAATTTTCGGTATACTAACTAATTTTGACCTCCTAATCACGAATCTGTTGAAAAAAACCGGGGGTCACGTCTGAAAATTTGAAAAAAAGCCGATTGATTTTTTTTTATATATAGGTGTATATGCGTAGTTTTACGAACAAAATGTAATCTCCTGTCATTGTGTCCAACCACGCCGTTGTTTTACAAGAAAATGATTTATGATGTTCAATTCTAGTACGATCCCTATTTTTTCGATGAATTTAGGGGTGAAATGAGTGCTAATGGAACCTAACCTAACAGGCCTAAACTAACCTCGTGTGAATGGTTTGTGGGGCTACCCGTGGATGGTTTTTGGGGCTAACAAACAATTTTTCATCAAAATGTACAATTTCCAGACGTGACCCCCGGTTTTTTACAACAGATTCGTGATTAGGAGGCCAAAATTGGTTAGTATACCGAAAATTAACGAAATTGGAGACTTTCTCTATATTGTAAATTCTTACCCATTTTTTTTCGGAAATGAAAAGAATTGCAGTTTATTGTTAGTATTGGAATTGTCATTTATCTCCGTATTGATACGTGGATGGAGAGGCTTAGGGCTTTCATTTATTTTTTCAATGAGATGAAAATTGATTAACTAATTTTAAATTAACCCCACCACAAAATTTTGCTAACTTGTCTACTTTTTTAGTAGGACATTGCAACAATTATTTTGAGAATGCATAAGTTTAAAGGTTTGTTTATTTTAACATTAATGGGGAAAGAAAACTTTTATATATGCCATGACAGATGTTGAGCTTTCACCTTGCTGATGAACTCGACGAAACTTTGGATTAATTGTTAGACATAGCTCGAGGGTACTTAGCGGTTGCCTTGGCGAAAGCTACGGAATCCATAGCCGGGCTTGAGACCTGATAGAGTGCAGGAGGTCTACGCCTAGTAGCTGGTATTCTTCTAGAGGTTCTATTAAATTCTGAGACCTGACTACCGAATTCTAGTAGCTCTTTTAAGCTGCTGGCAAATACTTCCTAGCTACATGCTCAGCTCTTCTGTACAGGGTAAGTTAAAATGATGGACCCGATTTCAGACATTTATTCTGTGAAATATAATAAACAGATGTTATTGTGAGACATGTGCTAAGAAAGGTAAACTGTCAAAGTTTTTTTCAAACAAATCACAAGTGTTCTATGTGAGCACCTCGCGTAACACGGCACACATCAAGCCGATAGTCTATCTCCTGCCAAACCTTGTGTAGCATGTTACGGTCAATATCAGCAATGGCTGCTCTGATGCGGGCACGAAGGTCATCCAAAGTTGTTGGAAGTGGTGGTACCTAATCATGATCCTTGACAAAACCACACATGAAGAAATCGCATGGGGTCAAGTCGGGGGAACGAGGTGGCCAATGAAGGAGAGGTCGATCCTCCGGAGATCCACGGCCTATCCAACGAAACATGTGCGCACTCGTTCCACTGTCTCTTCCCCAGTCGATTTTCGTTTACAGATGCAGCCCGAATCGCTGAAACGTTCAAACCACTTACGAATGGCCTTCCCCGTAGGTGGTTCTCTCCGATATTTGGTACGGAAATGCCGTTGCACACTAATCACAGACTTGTTCACATGATAATCAAGCACACAGAAAGATCTCTGTTCTCCAGTCAACGCCATTTTCCTGCTCGCTGCTGACTCCTAGCGGAAGAAAGTGGAAACACTGCGTGGAAACTAAACTTTGAAAGCTAACCCTTCGAAGCGCATGTCTCACAATAACATATGTTTATTAGATTTCACAGAATAAATTTCTGTAATCGAGTCCATCATTTTGACTTACCCTATATTTGCCAGCCGATGACGGGTTTGAACCCGGTAGTAACGAAGTATACAGTCTCCTGACGTCATATGCTTCCACTATTTGTGCAATGTTACCTTGTGCAGTGTATTGACGCTTGGCCGAGTCTGGAAAGAGATTTTAGCTTTTTACAGAGTCTCCCTTGAATCGTTCCACATTATACAATTGAAGGCAGGGGTGCCCACAAGGGGGGTTTATGCGCAACCCTTCAAATAATATAAAATACAACATTTATATCTTTTCCAAAATATATGTAAAAATTTTACACTTTTAATGCACCATATTTAATCCATTAGATGAAGAAATGAAAGTGTTTAGGGCATTATCGAAGGGGAGGGGATATCGAACTCTTACATATTAAGCCTTAATTGACACGTGTGTTCTGAGGGGGATTCTGAATTAAACATTTGGTCGGGACAGTATCCAACTCTAGGTCTTAGATTATGGCGAGTACTTTAGTTAGAGGGGGATTGAGCATTAAATTGAAAAAATATAAATATGCTGACCAAGGCAGTAATTTATTTTATTAAAAACATAAACTAAACGTAACGTTTCAACCTTCTAGTAAGGTCTTCATCAGACTCTGTATCAAGTACAAAAGTAACAAGATACACAAAAGGGCATTATATATACACAAACTTTACTCCCTCCAGACTATTAGAAAGTTGTTAGGAACTTTCTAGCAGGTGGCTTTCACTTTCCAACAGTACTTTCACCTAAAAGGCTAAACATAATTACTTTCATATAGAATGTGAAGAGATATTCATAATGAATATCTCACGCTCTTTTTCCTTCATTTTTCTCCCTTCTCCTTTCCTCTTTCTCTCTTGTCCTTTCCACTCTATCTAACACTTTCTTCCATTCTTTGTTTAACTTCAGTCCCCCATTCCAGTTCATTGTGTCTTCTTCACCTTTCTTCTCTATTTCGTTGGCTTCCTTCCATTTTCTCACTAGCATTCTCTTCTCCCTTCCTATCTGCTTAGCCTCATCCCACTCTATGTCATGTCCTGTTTCTCTCGTGTGTTTAAATATCGCATTTCTCTCTCTCTTAAGTCGTACATCATCCCTATGTTGTTTCAACCTATCTTTTAGTCTCTTTTTTTGTTTCTCCTATGTACACACTCTTGACATTCTTTACATTTTACTTCGTAGATAATCCCTTCCTCTTCCTCTTCTCTGTTTTCCTTTTTCTTGTTTGCATTCTTCGCTATTCCTAAGATGCTTCTTCCTCCCTTCCTGTAAGTTTTAATGCCCGCTTTTCTAAGCACTTTGCATATCTTTTCTGTGGTCTTCCCCATACTCCTTATTCCAAACCTTCTCTCTTTTTCTTTCTCTTCATCTTTTTCTTTCTCTTTTAATTCTCCCCTTCCTCTTTTCTTCCTCTTAGGAATAGCGAAGAATGCAAACAAGAAAAAGGAAAACAGAGAAGAGGAAGGGATTATCTACGAAGTAAAATGTAAAGAATGTCAGAGTGTGTACATAGGAGAAACAAAAAAAGAGACTAAAAGATAGGTTGAAACAACATAGGGATGATGTACGACTTAAGAGAGAGAGAAATGCGATATTTAAACACACGAGAGAAACAGGACATGACATAGAGTGGGATGAGGCTAAGCAGATAGGAAGGGAGAAGAGAATGCTAGTGAGAAAATGGAAGGAAGCCAAGGAAATAGAGAAGAAAGGTGAAGAAGACACAATGAACTGGAATGGGGGACTGAAGTTAAACAAAGAATGGAAGAAAGTGTTAGATAGAGTGGAAAGGACAAGAGAGAAAGAGGAAAGGAGAAGGGAGAAAAATGAAGGAAAAAGAGCGTGAGATATTCATTATGAATATCTCTTCACATTCTATATGAAAGTAATTATGTTTAGCCTTTTAGGTGAAAGTACAGTTGGAAAGTGAAAGCCACCTGCTAGAAAGTTCCTAACAACTTTCTAATAGTCTGGAGGGAGTAAAGTTTGTGTATATATAATGCCCTTTTTGTGTATCTTGTTACTTTTGTACTTGATACAGAGTCTGATGAAGACCTTGCTAGAAGGTTGAAACGTTACGTTTAGTTTATGTTTTTAATAAAATAAATTACTGCCTTGGTCAGCATATTTATATTTCTTCATAATCATGGAAAGAAGGCTTAATGGTGTTATAATTAAATTGAAGAGGGTATCCAATTCTTGTGTCGATACCCGGTGGAGGCATATAGTGGTTGGGATTCCACTTTAAACTGTAGGTCCAGTCTCGATTACCCTTACTGTGCATAAAGTGGACTTAAAACACCAAATCAATCAATCAATCAAAATCAATTCTTGTGTATTACTATTGTCTTAGACTGTTGCGGAAATTCTGGTGTGGAGACTGATAAATTATTTTTTTAGAGAAGGCAATATCCACTCTTCAATATTAACAGTAAGTCTAAAATTGGCATGGGAATTTTGGTGGTAGCATTGAGTATGAAATTTAAAGGGGGAGATAGAAAGCTCTTGATAAAGTGTTAAATCTTAGATTGTCAAGGGATTTCTGTAGTGGAGAGAGAGTTCGAACATTACATTTTGGAGACTGTATTTAGCGATAAGGCATCCACACGTTTTCAACCCCGAATGTGCCAAAGGAAAAGCTGGAAAAGGAAAAGACTTAATATCTCGGGATCTTAAGAAAGTATTGACACCCCATTAAATTAATATTCTTCAAAGCGTGCAAAGAAATGGATGTAAAAATTTTCTTGCTGGCTTCGCTCGCAATAATTTGTTGCTACGATGTGTGTTTGGTGCTTTAATGAGATGAATATGAAGTTTTTATTCTAAAGCTGCATTACAAGACAAGCGATATTCTCCATTGATAGATTTGGTGTTTTAAGTTTACTTTATGCACTCTAAGGCTAATCGGGACTGAACCTAAAGTTTAAAGTGGGATCCACGCGATATTCTCGATTATCATGAACGATTTGAGGGGTGGTCTTGAGTGATGGCACCCCTGTTTAGAGAGGAGGGGCAGATCAATAATAATGTTCAGTAAAGCTAAGAAAAAAATACTTTCGGTAGACACGCTGTCGTAATCAAACACTTTGTGAGGATTACGATATGGTTTAAGGGCGCGAATGATATGATTTGAGGGGGATGCGCCATTGGCCTTGGGGGGTGGGCACCCCTGACTGAAGGATAGAAGGGACATAGTGTCAAGTTATGTATACCACACCTTAAAATACATCTCAAACGATATAACATTAATATCATTGACAGAAAACGTAAATGCATACTTTTTTGCGTTTCCGCGAATTGCATTGAACAAGTGGGAAAAGATATTTCAAGTGGAAACACGAATTTGTGGATTTGCTTGAAATTTACAATCTGTGTTTCTCAAAATAACGAAAATATGGCTTGATTTTATCTCGCCCGGAAACCTTCCATTAATGAGTTGTGTTTATTCTTTATCACTACCTTAGTTACAGTACGAGAAATACAACGAGCTGTGAGACAGTCAGTGGTAGGGCCAGAGTTTCTGGTAGGGTGTGTCACTGGATGGCTGTAAAAGTATTTTGTGGAACACGTCTTCAAATACAAATGTTATTTTGGTTTCAGCTTGTTATTACGTGATAAAACAAGGAAAGTTTCCATATGTTCATTAGTAGCACTTTCACTTTATTTTTATCGTCAAATTTTTGCCACAAAAATTATCCTTTTCCATACTTTTTCTCGCATCTATTTATTACATCTTTCGTATCAACCCTATAGGACGCGAGGCACCTTCAGGCGCAGGGCCCCGGGCAGTCGCCCACCTCTTGCTACGCCACTGCATATTGCGCGGCATACTATAGGTGGAGTTACAATGTATCTGAACGGTATTTCACAGGCCAAGTAAAGAGTTCGATGCCTAAGGAATCTACTTCGAATTCACTAAGAAATATTGTCCTTCATTAGGACACAAGGCTTGCAACTGAAGTCGGTACATTAACCTAGCAGAAATATAAAGATATGGCAGTGGAAGGCTTAATCCATAAAATAGTAGGTTTAGAAATTATACATACGTTATAAGCAGAGTTTTGATTACAGAATCCTGGTTTCAAATATCGAGAAAGCCATTGTTTGAGTTAACAAATGTTTCCAACTTCTTCGTGATTAAAGTACTACGTAGTCCAATGCCTGGAGTAGTTCGTCACGAATAAATGGAATTCTCTTTGAGATAGAATCTACAAAAAAATTGTGTTTGTCCTTCGGAACTTTATCACTGATTCCAACAATGTCAAACTGCAAATTGTATATCTACGATAATGTATCACTCCTTTAAAACGGTATGAAAATGATCTCGAATAACACTATATTTATCATGAAACTTTTAGAAATTTACATCTACAAAGATAAACAATTCTCCTTTTAAAACATTTTCTCGGAAAATGTAAAATACTTTCAAAGAGAAAAAAATATTTTTAAAGAATATTGTATATTCCCATCCTACGCTTAATACGTTAGTAAATTAAATATATAGGGTGAGGCAGTCAAACGAGAAGATTTAAAAAATTCCAAAAAAATAGAGAGCAAATATTAGTTAATTTATAAACATGAATGTACTGTACACGAGTTGAAATTACTAGAGTAACTGAAAAATGTTCATTTTTTTAATATGGTGCTAGTAAGATGTAGTCCAAGGTGTTGCACACATTGTAGGAGTCTCAGAGTAAATCCGCCCATGACGCTTCGTAGCATCTCCAACGGAATGTTGTGGATCTCTTGCCGAATTCGCTCCTTCAAATTATCCCTGGATACTTTGGATTTGAGGTAACCCCAAAGAAAAAGTCAGAAGCTGCCAATTCGGGTGAACGGGCAGGCCATGGAATATCGCCGAATGTTGTGATGAGATGACCATGAAATGCGAGTCTAAGTACATCCATAGACACTCTGGCAGTATAGCACCATCTTGCTGGAAGAGTGCTTCTTCATCTGGGTCATAGTCATCGAGGAAAGGCAGGGAAAAGGTTACCAATATGTCAGCATAAGGTCATGTGCGGATTTATTCTGAGGCTCCAACAATGTGTGCAAAACCAAAGACGCCATCTTACTGACACCATATTCAAAAGATGAACATTTTTAAGGTACACTAGTAATTTCCACTCATGTACACTACATTCATGTTAAAAAATTAACTAATATTTGCTTTCTCTATTTTTTGTGAATTTTTTAAATCTTCCCGTTTGACACCCTGTACATGACAAGGCTAAATTATGATAATTTATTGATGCGTTCACTGGTTTCGAGAGCATAACTACAGGGATTGTGGTTGTGAACGCTTTAGGGGTCAGATGGTAGAGCAAGGTTACGTTTTATGCTCCCCATACAATCTCGCTAACAGGTCCCTGGCAGAGAGTGGAGAGATTTCAAGGGATGTCGACGATGTACATCTTACCTCTCGGCCAAGCGGTTGAGTGTAGACGTCAGGCGACAGAGCACGGAGTCCTGAGTTCGACGCCCACGGTCTTCTTTCCCGTGGCAGGCGACGAAGCAGAAGCTGGTCTTGGAGAGACCTTTGAGAAGGCGTCTGTACGATGGCTGTACTTACAAGCCGTGGTACTGAAGTTGGTCAACTCGCATATGTACTTAGCGGTTGTTTTTACGAAACCTACACCTTGGAGTCCCGAGCCGGGCTTGAGACCTGATAGAGTGCAGGAGGTCTACGCCTGGTAGCTGGTATTCTTCTAGAGGTTCTATTGAATTCTGAGATCTGACTGCCGAATTCTAGTGCCTAAGCTGCTGGCAAATACTTCCTAGCTGCATGCTCATCTCTTCCGTATTTGCCAGCCTATGACGGGTTTGAACCCGGTAGTAACGAAGTATGCAGTCTCCTGACGTCATATGCTTCCACTATTTGTGGAATGTTACCTTGTGCAGTGTATTGTCGCTTGGCCGAGTCTGGAAAGAGATTTTAGCTTTTTACAGAGTCTCCCTTGAATCGTTCAACATTATACAATTGAAGGCAGGGGTGTGCACAGGGGGGGTTTATGGCGCAACCCTTCAAATAATATAAAATTCAACATTTATATCTTTTCCAAAATATATGTACACATTTTACACTTTAAATGCACCATATTTAATCCATTAGATGAAGAAATGAAAGTGTTTAGGGCTTTATCGAAGGGGAGGGAATATCGAACTCTTACATATTAAGCCTTAATTGACACGTTGGTTCTGAGGGGGATTCTGAATTAAACATTTGGGGGGGAAAGTATCCAACTCTAGGTCTTAGATTATGGCGAGTACTTTAGTTAGAGGGGGATTGAGCATTAAATTGAAGAGGGTATCCAATTCTTGTGTCGATACCGGTGGAGGCATATAGCGTTCGGATTCCACTTTAAACTGTAGGTCCAGTCCCGATTACCCTTACTGTGCATAAAGTGGACTTAAAACAGTAGTAGTCAAAATGTGCATACCACTGCAACCCTGATTTTTCGACCCCTCAGAAAATCGCATCGAAACCTCAAAAACTCACTTTCTCTCCACGTTCCGCGCCTCATTTATTGCGCTGACGATGTTTCACGGCGCAGAAAAGCCGGTACGAGAGAATTCACTTTCTCATTCTTGAAGTACGAATGCACCTTATCGTAATTTTCCAAGTCCGGGGGGGGGGGGGCAAATGTTTATATATATCGTGACCTTTTGTAAACACCTCTCTCGGGGGAACACGATGTGCCACACACGCACGCGCGCTGGCGCCTCTCATTATTTCCGTATTGTGACGCAAACAAACAATTATTATTATTATTATTTGTTTTTTTTTTTAGGATTCCTGGCCCCTATAACCTCGCCAGGGTGCGTGGTGCCCAACCAAAAAAAGTAAAAGGTTCTAACGGCTGCGGTTGTAGATAACCGCACCTCTATAGAGTTTCACGTGTTTCTTTTTTTTTTCTCAAATTTCCATGAAACTCTACAGAGGACCTCCGTAATTGCATGCAACGTGTACTAACGACTCTAGTGTTATTTTGATGTTGTAATATTTTTGGATATAGAGTTTTATTGTGAGATATAGATAAAAATAATTATGTTTATTATAATATTTTCTTGATGAAGATGGAGAATGTATGTGTATGTTACAAATAAAGTTGCATGCTTTTTTTTCTAGTGTGTGTGTATGTGTACGTGTTTTTGATGTTCGACAGCATCTGAAACGAAAGAATTTTATTGTTAATTTTCTCGTGTAAAAACAACAACAAATTTTTTGTGCAAAAAATTCTGATTTGTCTCTCGTGCTATAGTGCAAAAAAAACTGATGAAAAAAAAGATATTGTAACTGATAACTGATGAAATTGACATTTGTAACTGATCTGAACTAGTGAAATTCGTATTGTGCCATTGTAACTGATTGTGCTAGTCCTTATTGTGCAAGAAAAGATGTTAAAAACCTGTTAAAACTGCTCTGTGACCCTCTCGTTCTTCACGTCGTGGACGAAGGACTTCTCGGCGACCAGGATGACGCTACACACTGTGTCCTCGGGCAACGGACTTTTAAACTCGCAGACGACCTTGATGTTGGTGCGATCGTTGACCACCACCTGTTTTCTTTTCGTGGTATTGATGACGGACATGGGTCTGTGGGTTTTGAATTCGCTGGGAGTGTAGTACATGTCGACGTTTCCCTCGGTCACGCGTTTGAAAGCCGTGTAAGCTTCGTAAAGTTTGAGGTAATCGTCTTTGGTCATGTCGAGGTTGTAATTCTCGCGCGGGAACACTTCGTTGCGTCCATTCTTGAGATAAACGTTCTTGATCTTGCAGTCGTCGAACTTGCTGGAATCTTTCTCCTGATTCTTGTCCCTCCCGGTCTGAAAGAGCACAATGACGAAATCTGGCATGTCGAACTGTATGTTGTTGAACTGCGTCGTCACGTCGAATTCCATGTGACTTCCCGACGCTATCTTCTGCACGCACTGGTAACCGTGAAAGTGAATCGGCACCTGGGGACTCTTCAAGATCTCCGCTTTGTACTTGAGGGCGTAGTTCGTCTCGTATTCCACGATCGGAATTCTCAATTCCATGCTCCGGATGACGCACTTGGCTGCTTCGGGTAAAGTGTTGGGCAGCGGCGTGGTGCCGTCCGGACCCAAAGTAGCGTATCGCATCAGTGCGTCGTTGTCGTTGGCCGCTCTTCGAAACGTGACTCTCAGTCCTCCCTTACACATGATCTCCTTGTAGTCGGAGAAGAAACCGGGCAGAAGACGCATGGGAAAGAGCACCGTGTGACTTCTCGTCGATATTTTGGTCCCCGCTTCGAATCCTCCCGCCTGATAGTACGCCGCGTCCGTTTTAGATAATTTCAATGTTCCCACCGCCGTCGACGTGATGCCTGGATAATCTATTCTGTCGATGACGGTACCGTGTTTCCTCACCTCCACCTGCGAGAACAGGTGAGGCACGAAGTTGTCCACGAGTATCAAATTTGCATTGGGCGGAAAGGCTTCTCCGCTTTCCTTCTTCACCACGTCGAATTGAAGGTAGAGGTCCGCTCTGTGAGGATGAACGAACCCATCCCCTACGTCCACGTCGTATTCGATCTCCCTGTTCGCTTCGTTCAAATTGGCGAACGTGCGACGGTTGGGAGGAAAAGATTGCAATTCGTAACTTTCGATTTGCTCCATTTTTTTTCCACTATGTATGGTTATTTATTATACGTTGATCTCCACGATGGCAGTGGTCGTTGCACCTGCGAAATCCACCACCTTTCCTTTCTCGTTCGTCACCACCAACTCTATGTCGTCTATGCGGTTACGACATACTGGAAAATAGATCGGCGAAGAAGGTGTGTAGATGATCGGTTCCATGAATTCGGAACTTGGTTTGAAAGTGGCGATGATTCCCGTCTGCTTGTGACTTCCCAGCAACCCCCCGTCCGAGGATTTCGTGATCATGCCTTCCGCCACGTTGCAGTGTACGTTCAACGTTTCGATGGCCAAAAATTTAGGAATGTTGGTTGCTACGTGCTTGATGCCAGCTTCGAGTTTTGTGTCGTTCTCGAAACCTAAAAGTTCACCCATGGTGCCCAGGTCCACGGTCTCCGTCGCGGACACGATTTCCACTCTGTGCGTGACCGAATTTTGAGAAAGGTACGTGCCTTTGGGTAACTGAGCTTGCAAAGTGGAAAGATTGTATTGGCCTGGCGTGACGACGATGTGTTCGCTTCCGACGCTAATTTTGTTGTTGTGATGCGTGACGTTAGGTATGAGGTACATGCTGTAGAATGCACGCAGAGCTACGGATTTAGGATAGACGATGTCGTCGTGCAGCGTGAGTTTCAAGATCGAAGATTCGCTCGTGAGATGGAACACGCCCATCGTCGTGATGCTGTTTCAGGTTCCACAATGCTTTCTGGAAATCTTCGATCGTAGGCTTATTTATTTTAGAGAGAAACGTGAGCATGGAGAGACAGAGATGACCGCAGTTCTCGTCTCCGAAATTTTGAATGCGTTCGTCGTTGTAGTATATAGAGGTTTTGTTCGTTTTCAGATAATGAACTAAATTTGTAGGTGGAACACTTCCGAAAGAATCGAAAACGAATGCTTTGTTATTGTCATCATTTTTGTGGTAACATATCCAATGCGTGCCTGGATTTTCTTGACTGTCCAAGTTGACTACGCCGCATTCTCTTTTTTTAACGGTTGAAGGTAACGAGTCGGACATGAAAACGCCTCTGAAGTGTTTGATTTGTAACGGTTTGATCAGAGATTCAATGTCTCGGTTGGTGAGTGCTGCTGCTGTTTCTTTTTTTTAAACTTTTTCATTACGCCCTTCCCCCCTTTCTTCTCCATGGCCAGATTATGACGTTTCTGTTCTTCCAACTCGGCCTTGTTCTTCTTCGAGTCGATGACGGTTTTCGCGATGGCGGCGCTACCCCCAGCCAAACTTCCAACGGCCCCCAATGCTGCCAGGATGGCCGGGATGCTGAATATGAAACCTCCGATCTTTTGCTGTTTCCGCGAACGCTGCAAGCGTCTCAATTGAGGTGTGCTGAGAAGCAATTTCATTCCGTGTCCTTTCGTCAAGCAAGAACGTTTCTTCTCGCGTTGTTTCTTCGTGAGTAACCCATCCAGGGCACCTAGATTTTTCAGATTGGAGTATGGTATCTGGTACACGACACCCTTGGGCTTCATGTTGATGCTCTATATATATTTTTTTTCACGGTATGTTATTTATATATATATATAAATGTTCTGAGATTTTTTTTTGTTTCGTGTAATTTTTTTTTTCACTGTATGTTATTTATATATATATGTATGTTCCGAGATTTTTTTTGTTTCGTGTATTTTGTTTTTCAAAGATATACTCCGCGCAGCGTCGTTAAACAAATTCTATTACGTGCTTTGTTTTCTTACCAAGAAGTTCCTTTGTACCCTTGTACACGATTCGAGTTTTGTTCTCGATTAAAATAGATAGCTTCTCGTCGGATAACATGTTAGCGTATCGATCTGGTAAAAATAGACTGTATTGTGCGTTGAGCAACAGACGCACCTTGGGACCATACTGGGTAGAAACGATTGAACCAGAAGTTATCGTGTAAGGTTTGTCGACTTCCAATTCCTGAATTTTTACAAACTCGACTGACAAATTTAGCATTTGTTTTAATGCTTGGAGGTCACTCATTTTTTCAGTCGTCATATCGAAGAGGTGTGTGTTAGAGAAATTTAATTTTTTCACAATGTGTGTTATTTATATACCGAAGATTATTTTTTTTCACGATGTGTGTTATTTATATATCAAGTTTTTTTTGTTTGACTTGTACATTTTTTTTTTGACATGTATATTATTATTATTTTTTTCACGGAGGAAGAAAGTCCGTGCTTCTGAAAGCGCGATGATGTGCGTAATAATATCTTCAGTTTCCTGTTTAGACTTGCGCCAATCATCGGTGTATCGTCTTCTTCCCTGCCTCGCCTCGTGCAGTTCATCCAACCTATTGTTTAATTTTTCCCCTGCAGCCGAAAGAAGAGTGTCGAGATCACCGCACCTCATGCCACTGATCTCCCGAAGACGGTCCTTGATAGCCATTTCACAAGAATGCGAAATTCCGGCGTTGATCTCGCTATGATTAAAAGTTTCCCTATATCCTCACAATCTCTGTTTACTGCATGTTGGAATATTTGACACAGCAGTTCGTGTGGCAAATCGGTTATACGAGCCATGATGTTTTTTTTTACTGTATGTTATTTATTTACACACCCCACCCAAATTTTTGTTTCGTGTTCATGGCGATGGTGGTGCCCAGTGCTGCAACTCTTTCTCCCAGCGATGCGTCTCTGCTGACGAATCTTTCGAAAGCGGCATGCTCTAACTTTCTGTCTGCTTCGTGACGTGCATCCAGATCCGTCTGCGTGGTGTTGTAGGCGATGTCGTGATCTTTGCATGCGGCGTCCAATGGATTCACACCCTTGTCTCCTCTCTCCAATCTTTTCTCGAGTTTGGTACCCGGTCCGCAGTACTGGTAGCCAGGTAAATGCATCTCGAAAGGTAACTTGTTGATGATGTCGTTCACGAGTCCCTTTCCTTCGGCCACGTTCCAGAATCTCGGAGGCAGCGTGTTGATGATTTTGATGAGGTAACCTATGCCCTTGTCTTCGTTCACGATGAAGTTGGAAAGTTTGGCGCTGATCATGTCCACGATGCCAACCTTCTCGTTGTAGAAATTACGATTGCCTGCATTCTCCTCTCCTGCAATAACCAACAACCTGTCTATGAGCTTGCGCACGTCGTCCACCCAAACAAATTCTTTGGGCAGGGTGTTGTAGAGTTTGACGCCGCTGCCTGTTTAGACCTGGTTCCATATCGGTTTGATGAGATTCCTGTACTTCTCGCCGCTGCTGGATTTGACGCGATTCTGCGTAGCGTCGTTGTTCTGGTACAAGGCATCCGTCATGATCAGAATTTCCTTGTAACTCTGGTAATCTTCGTCGGTGTAATCTTTCGGCTGCTTTTTGGCAACGAGTTCCCACAGTCCCACCGTACCCGGATACCTCGTCCAACTATCCTTATCGCCTAAATTAACTTTAATGTCGTTGCCTTCGAAGGTCACCTTCGATTTTCCAATCTTCCAAACCACACCGCCACCTTCGTTGGTCTCCATGGTGGGATACAATCCGAACACTTCATCCTTGTCGAACTTCCCCGTGCTCAGGTAGTCTCGTGCCAAAGGTCCCAACTCGATCTTATCCAAAGACGTGCTACCTATGGCTCGACGTCGTGCCGGTACGTCCTTCAGTTCGAACGGCGTCGAAGGAATGCTCGAAATGGGCGTGGGTACGGCGTAACTTTTAGCTGCGAGCGGTACGAGTTCGTTGATCAAATTTTTATTTTGTTCCGTGACACTTTTAATTTCTTTACCTAGACCGCTGATGGCGTCGATCACAGGTTTATCTTGACGTTTCTTCTCTTCGTAGGATCCGCGATTCTCGGATTTCCAACCTTTGAAGCGTTTCACGAGGTATTTCCGCAACTTGAGATTTTCGTCTTCTTGAAATTGACGTTTTGACATTTTGCTATATACGTTGAAACGTTTTTGAAACGTCGAATTCTCAGCCTATACGTTCGGTTCTCGTAGTTTTCTTGCCGTCACCGCTTGAGACAATGCACTTTTTCTAACACTCACTTTTTTGTTGTAATGGTTATTTTATATATGCTTGTCAGACGTTTGAAAAAAAAAAGAACGTTTTTCAAATTTTATTTTTTTAGATTCTCACGACCTTTTGATTTTTTTTTGGGATTTTCTTCTTGTTGCAAATCTGAAATTTTCCTCTTGTTAGCCTTTGAGACGTCTAGATAAACGTTTATTTTATTCCTATATTTTCCATGGTTTGCTTTGCGAGTCATGTCGATGGTCAAGAATCCGAAATCGTCACTGTTCCAACAGTACGAGCATAATTTAGAAAATAGATTGTAATTTACGTCAGCCCCTACGTAATCATCGTGTGCGTGTTTTAAATTGGTGTGGTCTTGTCGAAACAAACATATGAAATTAGCATTGTCGCGTAGCAGTTGTTTCGGAACCTTGGAAAAAGTTTGTGCCAGGTAGAAACAATCCATTCCTTTGTGACGACCTCGAGTGAAATTACGAATCTCGTTTTGATTTTCCAAGATCATGTCGTCGAACACCACAACGGAATTCTCGAGACAATCGTCCAGTGGAATGATTTCAGTTGCGAAAGTTGCAATGCCCAGTCCCTCGTACAGTTTCATAAGTTGCTGGTATTCCGCTTGTTCGAGACTTTTCGAAAATACGTAGAGGTGTCTGTTTTCCCAGTCTAACCAATTGGGTGCGAGGATAAAATTATCAATGAGCAGTGTCGTCTTTCCGCACCCCGAAGGTCCTACGATCAGACACCGTATGCTATCGGGGAGCAATTCGCCGTTCCTTTTCTTCGTTTGATTTTCCGAATCAGGTAGACGCTTCACGACATTCCACGCACTCATAGAATCACTTCGTTTGAATCGATCCAACTCGTGTCCGGAAGTCCCAGCCATTTCACCAAAAGTTTGTCGCCTCTCTTACGCAAAACTTTTTCGATAAGGTACGTGTCGGGGTATTTAGTTTTAGAGAGTTCCTCCTCGTAGAAGCGCCCCAATAAAATTTCACCGCCACTGTCCTTTATTATATACGTGTGACGGTTCCCGGGTAGAACTCGAACCACGGTAAAAAGTTCCGTGCTCCAGTTTCGTGTGAAACCCCTGTCGAACGTTCGCTTCAATTTACTGACCCTCACCTGGTCTCCAATTTTGTATTTAGGTTTTTTTGTCGTGGGCGTGTACTTTGGACAGTAAACGCTGGAAATTAATCGCTGCTCGTCGGCCTTGGTAACGTCAGCTGGCTTCATGCCTATCGTTCCGTGCACCGTGTGATTATAGTCGTTAACGAGTTCCGGAAGAATGGTGACCCACTTGTAGTTTCCCTGAAGCGTAAAGCGTGACCACATGCGCGATTTCAGAGTGCGATTGAATCTTTCCACGATGCTGGCCTTGACGTCACTGAAGGTCGAGTAATGTCGAACGTCGTGTTTCCGAATAAACTTTTGGAATACGGAATTGTAGAATTCCTTCCCCTTGTCCGTGTGCAGAAACCGAGGTCGTCTGCCGCCGCTTTCGCGAAAAATTGTCTTGAATGCTTCCGTGACGCACGTTCCTGTTTTCGCCTTCAAAGGTAGAGCCCATGCGAATTTCGAAAATGTGTCTATGACTGTGAGAAGGTACTTGTTGCCCTTGTTCAATTTATGTACGTTTTTTAATTTGCCACTGCTCATCTCGACGAGGTCGCTTTCCCAGAGGTCGTCGATTCCCTTGGTCACCACCGCCAAACGTTCGTAGTTGCGGCGTGCAGGTTTATGCAATTCTTTGACGATGGCTTGCCTAGACATTTTTAGAGATTACGTTTGAAGAGAAGCACCAGCGTGATGGGATTCAAAGAGGGTGGCACCTCGCTCGTGTTTTGAATGATCAGCTTATCGCCGGCACTCACGTCGAAAACGGTAAGATCTTCGTCTTCGTGTATTTCATATACATTGCGCGTTTCGTTCCAACGTGCCAGAGGAATGTTTCCTGCTTTCTGGACACCACGATTCGATATTAAGGTCATGGTGGGAACGCTAGCTTTTCTGCCGTGAGACCAGTACGAAAATTCGTTTATCTGAATCGTGCCATCGAGGAGAAACTTGTAGTACGGATGATAAGGATGCAACATGTACAGTTTGTTACCTTCGACGAACGTGGAGATTCTCTGTTGATTGGGTACGCTGTTGATTTCTATGGCTTGCAGAGAATGCAGTTTAGCGAATTTAGTATCGACGCTAACGAGGTTGCTGTGAAGCTGACCCAGTGTATTTTGTACGGGCAACAAATATTCGACTATGGTATCCGTTACTGTAGAAAATGACGGTTTGATTTTCACTTCCACGTTCAACTGCTTGTAGTTTTCGTTGAGTTCTTGTAACTTGGCACCGAAAGAGGTCAGCGTCGATTCCTGCGTGGATTCCAGCACTCCAACTTGATCCCTAATGTTGACGACAATACTCTGAAGGTTCTCGACTTGATTCAATTTCGAACTTTTCTCGGTAAGATCGTTCACGATGCTTCGCATCTCGGTAAACTGCGTGTGAAGGTCGGCGACGCTCTGCGAAGTGGGCAACGTCGACACCAGCGAACTAATTTCATCTCGAATCTGTTCCACGTTCGCCGTTTCCGTTTCCAGTCGTTTCAGCATACGTGATATGTTCCTTTTCAAAACGTGCAATTCTTTGGAGGTGGGGAGATTGGCCACCCTACTCTCGAGTTCGCTCAATGAACTTTTGACGTCGCTCGATTCGGATAGCGCCGTCACCGCCGTTTTCAATTTTTCCAAATCTTCGCTCGAAGGCACGCTCGTCCGTAACGATTCCAAGTCACCCTGTATGTTGTCCAGCACGTGATGAAAATGAGCGAGATTAGTTTCGACGTTCAAATTTTCTAAATATTGGATCTTCTGCTGAACCGTGCTTAACGTGTCTTGAATGCTCGTCAACGCACTCGCTTCAGCGTGAATATTTTTAATTTCTTCGTTGATCAACTCCAGAGACGCCTGAAGCGTAGCGATGGTGGTTTGAATGTGTTCGAAATCTTGATAGGCCTCCAATTGAATTTTTATGTTCGCTACGCTCTTGCCGATGACCTGCAGTTCGTCTGACGAAGGTAGGTTCGTCATGGTATCTTCCAAAGTCTGCAACTTGGATTTGATTTCTTCCAAGGTGTCGGTGAATTCTTCTTGTAATTTGGAAACGACGACGTGCAAGCGTTCTACGTCTATATCGTTCACGACGGTTTGAAGTTCAGAGAAATTCTTTTCTATTGCCGAAGTTCGTTCTTCGATTTCGAGTTTCAATTTTTCCAAATCTTCATTTTTCGATTGAAATTGCTGTAATTTGGCCAAATCATTTTGAAGCGAATCCACGCTCAACTGTATATTTTGAACGTCGTCGTAAGAAGGTACGTCGACATAATTTTTTATGAGCGTTTTCAGTTCGGAATCGATTTTCAGAATGGGGTCGAGACATTGCGTTTGGAGCGTAGCGATCTCCGACTCTAAACTTTTGTTTAAGGTCTCCTGCAATGCGATCAAATCGCTCCTCAACTTTTTAATTCGGACGTCCAGCATGAGAATCTCTTCTGCGTGGTCTACACGCTTAGTGTGGCCGAAAATGTCGTTAGGCATTATGGTTATTTATAATAGGATAGACGATTCGTAATTCTACGAAGAGAGGAATGAGTTTGTCGTAATCTCCTAGGAGTTGAACGTAAAGATAATCTCCTGCAGAAACATCGTACGTAATGTTAGAAAGCATCTTGTCGTGCTTGATTCGAAAAATGTTCTTGCCGGTAGATATTTTGATTTCGCCTACGTTTTCCGGATTCAAGGTGATTTGAAGTTTCCCACCGATCGGAATCTCGTAGAAATGTAAATTGTTATTGAAGACGTAAAACATCTTGCCCACATCGTCATTCAGTTTCGTCCATATACTGTTGAGATGAACGATTAGTAGACCATTGAGTTTAGATAACACGGAAGGTAAGAGGTTATTGGAATTTGTTGATGCAATTTCCATGATGCTTTGTTTCCGGAAACCAAAGAGATTCATTGTCCCTGTTAATTATTTCAATTTTCTATATGAGGTGCTCCTTCGTAGATCGAATGAAGAAAAGAGAAGATTTTTATCTGCAGCGGTCCGCAATACAAAGAGACTCTAACATGTAATTACGAGGAAGAAGAAAAAAAAAGAGTTGAATTTAATGAGCCTCGCGTTTAGAGCGAGCCTTAACGACATAATAACAAGTTCCAACTTTTCATCGCCTGAGGGCTCCCCCTTTCATTCTTTTCCTCCGTCTGTTTTTGGAGAGGAAAAGACACAGCGGACTTCATGGCTATGCGGTTACAGTTAACACACGTCACATTTATCGCTTCCATTGCAGTGGCCCCACTCTCTCGTATGTATTTGACAATCAAGAACACATAACTTGTTGTCTCTGGCATCCAATGCGACCTTGGTTACGCGCGTCGTATACAGTTCGTGTAAAGTATTTGCAATGCGATGATCGGTGCTGAGTTTTTTTTCACCATGAAAGAGGCATTTTTTATAATCTTTCATGGTGAATTTGCTGGTACTTATTTTTCCTACCCCTTTCGCTTTCTTGATCTCTTTTTCTTCTGTACATCTTACGCAGTACATTTTGGCACGAAGCCCTGCAAATTCGCTGATGTACTTCCCGCCAACTTCATCTTTGTATTTACCAATCGTCATTTTGTTTTCCGTCGAATGCAGGTGATGGCCTGATGGTAAGTTGCTAAAATCAAAAAGATGCTTCATCTTAGTCAGATCATGTTCGAGGCTTGGTGTTTGGATTAGAAAAATGAAGCTATCCGTGTCAATGTAACATATTTGGATGTTATCTTCATAAAAAGGTTGAAACTGGTCGTAGTACGATTGGTACATGTGCAATTTTGATAGTTCAAGGACGGTGGCACCTATGGCAATCGGCTTGTTTAGCATCACTTGCTTCTTGTTCTTCTCGACGAATACCAGATTCTCGTCGAAAATGGTGAAGTTTTTGAAGTAGGGTGACGCGACAATTTTCTCAAATTTCTTTTCGTCCGTGACCAACGTTGCGTCGATGTAATTACGCACGTTCTCCATCGTCTTGCCGTAGATGGCGTTGTTGAACAGTTTGTACAAATCCTTGTCTGCAGGCGATGTCGATTGCGCTCTGCGTCGTGTGTTCTCGGCTATGTAGGGTTCCAGCCACCTGCTCTGCCTAAATTTCAATCCTCTGTGTACTTTCTTCAGCTGCAAGCCGTGACGCACGTAGAATTGAAGGAGTCGGTAGTGCACAACGTAATTCGTCTTGTTCTCCACGCTTAGTATGAGTTTTGGCTCCGATCCTCCAGGTGGCTTCTCTTTGGTGGGGGCCAGGGCCAATCCGTGATGTTTCTCGTGCAGCGTTTCGGGATAATCGAGATCCACTTCCAAGAAACAGCCCCATTCGTTATCTTCGCTCCAGTTGAGAAAATCATCCTCGCAGGCGAGTTCCTCTTCGGTCATCCACGCGTAGTCGCTGATGGGAAGACACTGGGACATGGAGTGGCCATACAGGTTGTTGACATCCCAGTAGACGATGTAGGTGTTGGGCTTCGATGCATCGTAACCAGGCGTACGAGGATTATTTGCCTGAGCATGCCTTCGGGGACATTGGACGATGCCACCGCGTATCGCACTCTCCATGAAGGCATACTGTTCCTTCTCTGCGATGAGTCCCAGTTCCACGTTGGTGTATTTCAGCATCGAAGCCCAAGTCAATCCCGGCGTCGTGAAGAAATACGCAGGATCCAACTTGTAGATCGAGATGCATCTCTTGCGAAACGACTCGAAAATGTCCATGAGGAGAGTCACGTCCAATTTGAGATAGAGATCGTGATAATCACGAAAAGTTTGGCAATTGAAGGCCGTCCACACACTACGAGCGTGTTCGTAGTCCTCTTCGGAACAGACGTCCTCCGTGAGATGAGAATAAAATGCCTCCCGGGGTGGAAGTTCCGTCTCGTCAAATTTGTCGAAATCGTTGACGTACTCGTAGGGGTAGACGCCCTTGCGACGCAACAGATTCAAATTTTCATCTCCTCCCGAAAAACATTTTTGCTTGGTGGCCACAAGATCTTCGTCGCCAAGTTGAGCTGCAAGGGTGGCCAGGCTGGAGGACAGGAAATTGTACGAGTCCAGGATTCTAACTTCCACACTTCCTCCTTCTTCGAGAGGGATCCACACTCTCACCGCAATATACTTCTCGCTCGTTCTCGGAATGATGCTGATTCGAGTCGTTATGTTGTAGAGCTCTTTGACGAACAGATGCGTATCGTACTTCTCCGTGTAGTGCAGAAACACGGCAACGAAATGCGACTCCTTAATCTTAAGATTGCAGGAATTACAGATCGTGCTCAGGAATAATCCATTCTGATGGTCATGGTGCACGACCTTGTGATTTTCGGGGGTGAAAGCCTGGTTACACTCCGCGCATCTTGTCGCCGTGTCATGTCTTCGCTGTTGTTCCGTCGTGAGAGCAGGTGGAGAAACGTAAGAGCCTTTCAGGCTGGGTGCAAGTTCTCTCGCGCATTCCGCTATCTTCTTAACAAAATGTTTTGCCGCATCAGGTCCGCAATACAATATGACATCATTTAATTTTTCTCCGTAGATGGAGAAACTGCAAGGCTCGTGGTGAAAAATTTGGATCGTGCTTGAGGTAGAGGGATCAGGGTTGCAAGACGTCATGGGAACTTGGAAGCTTTCAAAGTCGGCATAAAGGACAGCGGGATGGTGGAGAAGAGCCTGGTGTTTCTGAAATTTCATCTTGGTTCCGGGTTCCGGCATGACATCTTCGGGTTCTGCATTCACGGAGCCAAAACACTTGTGCTGTTCTTTCGTCTTCTTTCCCACGCGAAAAATTCTCAAACATCGATCCCAAATGTCGATCTTATCGTGATTCTTGCTCATCTGTCTTCCGAGTAGGCGTGAGAAATTCCGTATCAAACTGTAACGGCCATCTACGAGCAAGAGTCGAATTACATTATTCTGGCTTCTCGCAGGTCTTAACACACGAATGTTGTCGCAATCGTCAACCCCAAACACGGAAATATCGAGATCTTCTCCTTTTTCCTCTCTATAGTTTTTTAAAAATTGATTGATCTCATTCAGGGGCACAGGATGGGAAATTCCTCGCATGACATTCTTGTATTTCTTCTCGTATCGTTTGTAATTGGACAGGCGTTCGGGGTTAACATTATTAGCCGGGTGTAATGCGGCGATGACAGACCATAGGAAACTCTTCTGATCATTACTTTGTATGTTTAACACGGCTTTTTTTTTTTAATGTCTCGTGCAACATTTTGCTTTTTTTTGTTTGTTTCTTTTTGAGCGCTGCGTAACGGTTTGAAATTGCAGACTCGAAGCTCTAACATGTGGCTGCGACCGCAAAGACTCCATCCACTTCCGCGACCTTCAAAGTCTTCTTGTTTTTGTGTCAGGTGCTCAACTAGCCGTGTCACTATCTCGTCAAGATCCTCGTGATTGCCTTCGTGTAAGCCTTCACACCCTACGTAAAAGCTGAAAGTGCTTGTCTTGGACGAGACAACTTTCTCATACAGCAGGGTCAAAACGAGATGAATTTTAACTGCAACATTAACGATGCAATCCCGTAATTGATCGACTACTAGGGATTTCACATTGTCGAGGAAGGTGCTCGAGTCACATTTTTCATCACCTCCAGATTTATACGTCATGATGCGTGCACTTTTATTCAAAGCACCGCCGCCTTCATGCGCATCAATGCGAGATTTCTTTGCCGGGGGGACTACTACATCATGTTCCGGTAGACGACATTTTTTCAAATGCTTCGAGATGTTCGATTTCGAAATTAATTTTCCACAGTTACGACATGCCACTTTCCCGCAAAGACCGGAGGGACCTGGTTGCGATTCCATTTTTCCTCTGTTATTTATATATACAGAGAAATTTTTTGGCGGGTTGTGGTGGTGGTAGGGGGAAAGCGCACTGAAACAGAAGGAAAAAAAAATTGAAAAAATGCTAGATATATTTTTTTCCTTCCACATATATATATATATATATATATATATTAGACGCGAACAGTATGTGTGTGTGTGTGTGTGTGTGTGTGTGTGTGTGTGTGTGTGTGCACTGTTGTAGGAGGTAAAAATTTATGCGACATGTAAGTGTGTGTGTGTCAATTTTTTATGACTCCTCTGAATATGTGTGTGTCAGACGCAAAACAAAGAAAAAAATAAAAACTTACCTTTCAAGAGAGATAGAGAGAGAGACTTCAAAAAAACTTGTAGCTCCACGATGATATATATGTATACTGCCAGACAAACAAATTAAAGAATACTGAACTGCCACGATTGACGTTCACCTTTCAAGAGAGATAGAGAGACTTCAAAATAAAACTTGTAGCTCACTAAAAAAAAAATTTCCACGATGATATGTATGTATGTATACTGCCAGACAAACAAATTAAAGAATACTGAACTGCCACGATTGACGTTCACTATGATAATGATGTTATATAGGAACCCCCCAACCCACGCGACCCCCTTTGGTGAAAACACAATGAGCGCTATAGTCAATGCCCTAGCAATAACCCCCGTTGACCGATTCATTCGTGCATGTGGTACAAACGAACAATGCTATACTTTTTTTTTAAACAAAAGACTTTTCGATGCGCACAATATCCTGTGGGGGACAAATAGCAAATGAACGGGCGTTGACAGTTCCACCCATGCATGTGTTGTCGATCATTTCCTCGGTCTCTCTATTCCACACGCCCCGTCAGGGTGTGGTGTGTGAAACGGGCGATCCCCCACCAGCTCTGTGAGAACCAGCACACAAAAAACTCAACCATGCCTGAAACGAAAAACAGTGGACGCTTTTGTTTCGTGCTTGTGATTCCATAAAAATAATACGCGAAAAGGTTGAAAAATTCCACGTGCAACAATACAGCTTTGTTGTCGGTCGAGCATAATTGTGGATAGATAAATTTCCAAAGCGGATGCTGTTGCTGTGCTCGCTTCCGCCGCATCCGCTTCTGATTCGATTGTTATAGGGGGATGTGGTGGATTCTTCGTTCAGGACCGTGGGAAAGCTGAAAAAAATAGAATCTCTTCGGGCTGAAGAGGATGCGAGCTGAATGGGTTCGGGGGATTCGTCAATCACGATCGTGGAAGTCGATGCGAGCGAAATAGGTTCTGGGTGTTCAACCGTGGAAGTTGAAAAATTAGGATCTCTTCGGGTCGAAGTAGTTAATGCCAGCGGAATGGGTTCGAGGCATTCGCTGTTCATGGTAGTAGAAGCCGAAAAAATAGAATCTCTTCGGGTCGAAGAAGTTAATGCCAGCGGAATGGGTTCGAGGCATTCGCTGTTTATGGTAGTAGAAGCCGAAAAAGTAGAATCTCTTCGGGTTGAATTTGATGCGAGAGGAATGGGTTCGGGGTGAGGCTGTGGCGGCGACGGCGTAGCGAGTACTGCGATCAATTCTTGTGAATGTAGTAATTCTTTCGAAAAAATAACGTTACTTAAACGAGTGCACGCATCCAAAAAAGATAAAACTTGTGAGCGAAATTGTGAATCACTCCAATATGCGGGCACGGAACAAAAAAAATAGGTGAGGTTTCGAAGCCACGATGAACGTTCAACACCTGTCGTTGTTTTTAAAATTGCATTATTGTACGATGTTAGTTTTGGAAATATTTGCAATATACTTTGCACGTTGCGTGAAAACAATAATTTCACCTCGGACGAAACAATTATTTCTCGCTGTGTAAGCTCAGCTAACGTTTTTGAGTTTGATGCTCTCAACGAATCAAAAATTGATTTTAATTTTTCCAAACCACACTATCGAACGACATTCGGTAATTTCGAATTTGCGCAAAACGCTTCTGGGTTGGTTCGAAAAATAGTTTGGTCCGTGATGAAAATATTACATTGAGCGACGAAACACAATTTTTTTCCACGGGGACGGGAAAAGTTCTACCGAGCGTCGCTATCCACGCGAACATTAGAAATTTGCTTGAATGTGCTTTGGGGGCTTTGCACATGATGATCGATTTTCGTTTTAGAGAATAATCTATGTAAGATTCTAGCATTGAGAATGAACAACGTTGATTGAATTTTTGACAACATTCGCAGTACAAATCTAAACTCGTGATGATTTCGCCACCACCACGCACCCTGGCGAGGTTATAGGGGCCAGGAATCCTAAAAAAAAAACAAATAATAATAATAATAATTGTTTGTTTGCGTCACAATACGGAAATAATGAGAGGCGCCAGCGCGCGTGCGTGTGTGGCACATCGTGTTCCCCCGAGAGAGGTGTTTACAAAAGGTCACGATATATATAAACATTTGCCCCCCCCCCCCGGACTTGGAAAATTACGATAAGGTGCATTCGTACTTCAAGAATGAGAAAGTGAATTCTCTCGTACCGGCTTTTCTGCGCCGTGAAACATCGTCAGCGCAATAAATGAGGCGCGGAACGTGGAGAGAAAGTGAGTTTTTGAGGTTTCGATGCGATTTTCTGAGGGGTCGAAAAATCAGGGTTGCAGTGGTATGCACATTTTGACTACTACTTAAAACACCAAATCAATTCTTGTGTATTACTATTGTCTTAGACTGTTGCGGAAATTCTGGTGTGGAGACTGATAAATTATTTTTTTTAGAGAAGGCAATATCCACTCTTCAATATTAACAGTAAGTCTAAAATTGGCATGGGAAGTTTGGTGGTAGGATTGAGTATGAAATGTAAAGTGGGAGATAGAAAGCTCTTGATAAAGTGTTAAATCTTAGATTGTCAAGGGATTTCTGTAGTGGAGGGAGAGTTCGAACATTACATTTTGGAGACTGTATTTAGCGACAAGGCATCCACACGTTTTAGACCCCGAATGCGCCAAAGGAAAAGCTGGAAAAGGAAAAGACTTAATATCTCGGGATCTTACGAAAGTGTTGACACCCCATTAAATTAATATTCTTCAAAGCGTGCAAAGAAATGGATGTAAAAATTATCTTGCTGGCTTCGCTCGCAATAATTTGTTGCTACGATGTGTGTTTGGCGCTTTACTGAGATGAATATGAAGTTTATATACTAAAGCTGCATTACAAGACAAGCGATATTCTCGATTGATTGATTTGGTGTTTTAAGTTTACTTTATGCACTCTAAGGCTAATCGGGACTGAACCTAAAGTTTAAAGTGGGATCCACGCGATATTCTCGATTATCATGAACGATTTTAGGGGTGATCTTGAGTGATGGCACCCCTGTTTAGAGATTAGGGGCAGATCAATAATAATGTTCAGTAAAGCTAAGAAAAAAATACTTTCGGTAGACACGCTGTCGTAATTAAACACTTTGTGCGGATTACGATATGGTTTAAGGGCGCGAATGATATGATTTGAGGGGGATGCGCCATTGGCCTTGGGGGGGTGGGCACCCCTGATTAAAGGATAGAAGGGACATAGTGTCAAGTTATGTATACCACACCTTAAAATACATCTCAAACGATATAACATTAATATCATTGACAGAAAACGTAAATGCATACTTTTTTGCGTTTCCGCGAATTGCATTGAACAAGTGGGAAAAGATATTTCAAGTGGAAACACGAATTTGTGGATTTGCTTGAAATTTACAATCTGTGTTTCTCAAAATAACGAAAATATGGCTTGATTTTATCTCGCCCGGAAACCTTCCATTAATGAGTTGTGTTTATTCTTTATCACTACCTTAGTTACAGTATGAGAAATACAACGAGCTGTGAGACAGTCAGTGGTAGGGCCAGAGTTTCTGATAGGGTGTGTCACTGGATGGCTGTAAAAGTATTTTGTGGAACACGTCTTCAAATACAAATGTTATTTTGGTTTCAGTTTGTTATTACGTGATAAAACAAGGAAAGTTTCCATATGTTCATTAGTAGCACTTTCACTTTATTTTTATCGTCAAATTTTTGCCACAAAAATTATCCTTTTCCATACTTTTTCTCGCATCTATTTATTACATCTTTCGTATCAACCCTATAGGACGCGAGGCACCTTCAGGCGCAGGGCCCCGGGCAGTCGCCCACCTCTTGCTACGCCACTGCATATTGCGCGGCATACTATAGGTGGAGTTACAATGTATCTGAACGGTATTTCACAGGCCAAGTAAAGAGTTCGATGCCTAAGGAATCTACTTCGAATTCACTAAGAAATATTGTCCTTCATTAGGACACAAGGCTTGCAACTGAAGTCGGTACATTAACCTAGCAGAAATATAAAGATATGGCAGTGGAAGGCTTAATCCATAAAATAGTAGGTTTAGAAATTATACATACGTTATAAGCAGAGTTTTGATTACAGAATCCTGGTTTCAAATATCGAGAAAGCCATTGTTTGAGTTAACAAATGTTTCCAACTTCTTCGTGATTAAAGTACTACGTAGTCCAATGCCTGGAGTAGTTCGTCACGAATAAATGGAATTCTCTTTGAGATAGAATCTACAAAAAAATTGTGTTTGTCCTTCGGAACTTTATCACTGATTCCAACAATGTCAAACTGCAAATTGCATATCTACGATAATGTATCACTCCTTTAAAACGGTATGAAAATGATCTCGAATAACACTATATTTATCATGAAACTTTTAGAAATTTACATCTACAAAGATAAACAATTCTCCTTTTAAAACATTTTCTCGGAAAATGTAAAATACTTTCAAAGAGAAAAAAATATTTTTAAAGAATATTGTATATTCCCATCCTACGCTTAATACGTTAGTAAATTAAATATATAGGGTGAGGCAGTCAAACGAGAAGATTTAAAAAATTCCAAAAAAATAGAGAGCAAATATTAGTTAATTTATAAACATGAATGTACTGTACACGAGTTGAAATTACTAGAGTAACTGAAAAATGTTCATTTTTTTAATATGGTGCTAGTAAGATGTAGTCCAAGGTGTTGCACACATTGTAGGAGTCTCAGAGTAAATCCGCCCATGACGCTTCGTAGCATCTCCAACGGAATGTTGTGGATCTCTTGCCGAATTCGCTCCTTCAAATTATCCCTGGATACTTTGGATTTGAGGTAACCCCAAAGAAAAAGTCAGAAGCTGCCAATTCGGGTGAACGGGCAGGCCATGGAATATCGCCGAATGTTGTGATGAGATGACCATGAAATGCGAGTCTAAGTACATCCATAGACACTCTGGCAGTATAGCACCATCTTGCTGGAAGAGTGCTTCTTCATCTGGGTCATAGTCATCGAGGAAAGGCAGGGAAAAGGTTACCAATATGTCAGCATAAGGTCATGTGCGGATTTATTCTGAGGCTCCAACAATGTGTGCAAAACCAAAGACGCCATCTTACTGACACCATATTCAAAAGATGAACATTTTTAAGGTACACTAGTAATTTCCACTCATGTACACTACATTCATGTTAAAAAATTAACTAATATTTGCTTTCTCTATTTTTTGTGAATTTTTTAAATCTTCCCGTTTGACACCCTGTACATGACAAGGCTAAATTATGATAATTTATTGATGCGTTCACTGGTTTCGAGAGCATAACTACAGGGATTGTGGTTGTGGACGCTTTAGGGGTCAGATGGTAGAGCAAGGTTACGTTTTATGCTCCCCATACAATCTCGCTAACAGGTCCCTGGCAGAGAGTGGAGAGATTTCAAGGGATGTCGACGATGTACATCTTACCTCTCGGCCAAGCGGTTGAGTGTAGACGTCAGGCGACAGAGCACGGAGTCCTGAGTTCGACGCCCACGGTCTTCTTTCCCGTGGCAGGCGACGAAGCAGAAGCTGGTCTTGGAGAGACCTTTGAGAAGGCGTCTGTACGATGGCTGTACTTACAAGCCGTGGTACTGAAGTTGGTCAACTCGCATATGTACTTAGCGGTTGTTTTTACGAAACCTACACCTTGGAGTCCCGAGCCGGGCTTGAGACCTGATAGAGTGCAGGAGGTCTACGCCTGGTAGCTGGTATTCTTCTAGAGGTTCTATTGAATTCTGAGATCTGACTGCCGAATTCTAGTGCCTAAGCTGCTGGCAAATACTTCCTAGCTGCATGCTCATCTCTTCCGTATTTGCCAGCCTATGACGGGTTTGAACCCGGTAGTAACGAAGTATGCAGTCTCCTGACGTCATATGCTTCCACTATTTGTGGAATGTTACCTTGTGCAGTGTATTGTCGCTTGGCCGAGTCTGGAAAGAGATTTTAGCTTTTTACAGAGTCTCCCTTGAATCGTTCAACATTATACAATTGAAGGCAGGGGTGTGCACAGGGGGGGTTTATGGCGCAACCCTTCAAATAATATAAAATTCAACATTTATATCTTTTCCAAAATATATGTACACATTTTACACTTTAAATGCACCATATTTAATCCATTAGATGAAGAAATGAAAGTGTTTAGGGCTTTATCGAAGGGGAGGGAATATCGAACTCTTACATATTAAGCCTTAATTGACACGTTGGTTCTGAGGGGGATTCTGAATTAAACATTTGGGGGGGAAAGTATCCAACTCTAGGTCTTAGATTATGGCGAGTACTTTAGTTAGAGGGGGATTGAGCATTAAATTGAAGAGGGTATCCAATTCTTGTGTCGATACCGGTGGAGGCATATAGCGTTCGGATTCCACTTTAAACTGTAGGTCCAGTCCCGATTACCCTTACTGTGCATAAAGTGGACTTAAAACACCAAATCAATTCTTGTGTATTACTATTGTCTTAGACTGTTGCGGAATTCTGGTGTGGAGACTGATAAATTATTTTTTTTAGAGAAGGCAATATCCACTCTTCAATATTAACAGTAAGTCTAAAATTGGCATGGGAAGTTTGGTGGTAGGATTGAGTATGAAATGTAAAGTGGGAGATAGAAAGCTCTTGATAAAGTGTTAAATCTTAGATTGTCAAGGGATTTCTGTAGTGGAGGGAGAGTTCGAACATTACATTTTGGAGACTGTATTTAGCGACAAGGCATCCACACGTTTTAGACCCCGAATGTGCCAAAGGAAAAGTTGGAAAAGGAAAAGACTTAATATCTCGGGATCTTACGAAAGTGTTGACACCCCATTAAATTAATATTCTTCAAAGCGTGCAAAGAAATGGATGTAAAAATTATCTTGCTGGCTTCGCTCGCAATAATTTGTTGCTACGATGTGTGTTTGGTGCTTTAATGAGATGAATATGAAGTTTATATACTAAAGCTGCATTACAAGACAAGCGATATTCTCGATTTATTGATTGATTTGGTGTTTTAAGTTTACTTTATGCACTCTAAGGCTAATCGGGACTGAACCTAAAGTTTAAAGTGGGATCCACGCGATATTTTCAATTAAGATGAACGATTTTAGGGCTGGTCTTGTGATGGCACCCCTGTTTAGGAAGGAGGGGCAGATCAATTATAATGTTTAGTAAAGCTAAGGAAAAAGTTACTTTCGGTAGACACGCTGTCGTAATTAAACACTTTGTGAGGATTACGATATGGTTTAAGGGCGCGAATGATATGATTTGAGGGGGATGCGCCATTGGCCTTGGGGGTGGGCACCCCTGATTGAAGGATAGAAGGTACATAGTATCAAGTTATGTATACCACACCTTAAAATACATCTCAAACGATATAACATTAATATCATTGACAGAAAACGTAAATGCATACTTTTTTGCGTTTCCCCGAATTGCAATGAACAAGTGGGAGAAAATATTTCAAGTGGAAACACGAATTTGTGGATTTGCTTGAAATTTACAATGTGTGTTTCTCAAAATAATGAAAATATGGCTTGATTTTATCTCTCCCGGAAACCTTCCATTAATGAGTTGTGTTTATTCTTTATCACTACCTTAGTTTCAGTATGAGAAATACAACGAGCTGTGAGAAAATCAGTGGTAGGACCAGAGTTTCTTGTAGGGTGTGTGTTACTGGTTGGCTGTACAAGTATTTTGTGGGACACATCTTCAAATACAAATGTTATTTTGGTTTCAGCTTGTTATTACGTGATAAAAACAAGGAAAGTTTCCATATGTTCATTAGTTTCACTTTCACTTTATTTTTATCGTCAAATTTTTGCCACAAAAATTATCCTGTTCCATACTTTTTCTCGCATCTATTTATTACCTCTTTCGTATCAACCCTATAGGACGCGAGGCACCTTCAGGCGCAGTGTCCCGGACAGTCGCCCACCTCTTGCTACGCCACTGCATATTGTGCGGCATACTATAGGTGGAGTTACAATGTATCTGAACGGTATTTCACACGCCAAATAAAGAGTTCGATGCCTAAGGAATCTGCTTCGAATTCACTAAGAAATATTGCCCTTCATTAGGACACAAGGCTTGCAACTGAAGTCTGTCTATTAACCTAGCAGAAATAGAAAGATATGGCAGTGGAAGGCTTAAGCCGTAAAATTGTAAGTTTAGAAATTATACATAAAAGGCTTGATAGTATAGAGGTTTATTTAACAACATAATGCCTGAAGGGCTTGAGACTACATAAATAATGATTATAAGAGTATAAACCCCCAATATAATTACAATAAATAATAAAGAAACAATTAAATTATCCAATTAAATCTTTACATAATTTATTTATTTCATTAAAGTTTCAGATACAATACTGAAAGACCATTTTATACTGAAACTGTAGCAACAAGAAGAAAATAAAAACAATAATAAAAATAAAAATAACAACAACAAAACAAGACAATACAAGATGGCAGACGAAAAAAAAGAAATTGTTACACTTACATTCTTAACGATTGTCGGAAACTGTGTTCTGACAAGAAAATATTGGTATTTACAGGCAGGTTATTATATAAGTGGGGGAGCCTATAGTAAAGAGACCGCTGTAGGAGAGAGAGCCTTGTAGCAGGAATGTGAAAGAGCTTTACGTTACGGGTTGGCCGTGCGGGTACTCGTAGATGAAATTGGTTGTCATAGAATTAATGATTTTATAGAGAAATTTCATGTCTGCTAGTTCGTGACGAGTGTGTGGTGTCTGGATCTTCAAAATAGACATAATATCTGTTTTATGGAGGTGTCTCAGAGTAGGAATTCTATGGCGAGCAATTGCTAGGAAAGAGCTGAGGACAGAATCAATCCTGGAAAGATTAGTTTTAGAAGCCATAGTCCAGATGGGGGAGTAGTATTCAAGAATGGGAGAGATAAAGGATTTGAAAAATATGCTATTGGCTGATTGGTGTTGGATTTCAGGGAACCTGTACAGAATACCAAGGAGACGCATGGCTCGTTTAGTAGTATATGTAATGTGATCATTGAAGTTTAGCTTTTCATCGATGATAACACCAACATCTTTTTGATGGGACAGTCTTCGAGAGTATAAAGAGAGATCAGTTTGTTCATTTTTAAGGAAATGGTGAGGCAGGAGCATTTCTGAGGGTTCAATTCAAGTTTCCACTGGCTACAACACACAAGTAGTTCTGTAAGAGCTTGTTGTAGGATTAGTGAATCGCGTTCCGATGAAATTTCTTTGAAGAGTTTACAGTCATCGGCAAAGAGAAGTTCGAGGGATGATCGGAAAAAGGTTACAAAGCATATAACTTTTGTTTTATTCACTGTAACGTAACGAAAATTTATGTGTAAATTAATAACACGTTTGTCTTGTTGCGAGTTTGAGGACTCGGATTCTGGCCATGTATACCCGAGAAGCGGACATTTAAAATTGTCACTCGTCTAGAAAATTGGTCAAGAGAAGTGAGGGCAGTGGTGCGGTTCCTGTGGGCCAAAAACACTACACCTGCTGACATTCATAGGCAGATTGTGGAGGTGTATGGGGAGGGGACAATTTCAAGGCAACATGTAGCGAAGTGGTGTCGTGCCTTCAAATAAGAACGGACCAGTATTGTTAATGACAACCCTGGACACAGCGGTAGGCCCAGTACCTCAACCACTGACGTGAACTGTGCTCTTGTGGTTGGCTGGTCAACATTATCTGACATGCGATGATGTCAAAAGAGCTGCCTCACGGTGGCTGACGCGGATTTCTGTGCAACCGGTATGGAAAACCTCATCTACCGTTGTGACAAGTGCTTGAACAAAAAAGTGATTACATTGAGGACTAGTGTTGAGTGCCCTCCATCATCAGGTGTGTTGATCTTCCAGCTATGTCTAACACATACGCCATAATAGGCTTTGTAACCTTTTTTTGATCATCCCTCGTATATTTATGGAATGAGAAGACAGTCTTATTTACACGTTATTTAACCAAAATGAGATTATAGTAATTTCATTCTAATATTAATTTCCCCCCAAAAGACGCATCTCTGAATAGAACAAAGTGTGCTGTGCTTTAACTAAAAATCCCAACTAAATACTCTACATAAAAACTTATAATACTAAACCACTACAAAACAACTACTCCCTGTACTTTGTTCCATTCCGAGATGACCCCTTTCAACACTCAAAGAGAACTCAACTTAACGAGCTTTAACCTCAGCTAATCAGTGGGAAGTGAGTTCCCACACGAGGCTTGCTTTCCTCCGACGCCCCTTTTTTCCAATTTAAAGCCATCTGGTGGCAAACTAACTAAACATTTATTTTTCTTTACTCGTACACCTTGCATATGGTTATACCTTGGGCAAGAAAATCATAGCCTGTGTTCTCTGCGCGTGATGCGTTTTATGTTAGGCGTGCTTTCTTGCAAATTACTCACTTGCGCCGTGTGTTATGCAACCATACACACATCTATCAGGATCTGCCTTATTGAGCGGCGCTTTTCTGCCACTTTTGGCTGATGAAGACGATTAGGGTGTTTGTGAGAAAATAAAAAAATGTGAAAGGACTCGCACGAAGAAACACCCACGCCATTATTTGCTCTTTTCTTTATCTGTCAAATGCAGTGGTGTGCCGTACACTATAAGTTTACGTCTACATGAGTTGTCTACACGTAATCTAAGCGTAGATTACATTGGATTGTAGTTTACATAGACTACGTAGACAATCCAGAGTGAATTAAAATTAATTTTCAAGGCTTTCATGAAAGGAAAGTGGCACTTTCAACTATATTGGTTCCTAACGAACTGAAAAGAATCCTATTTGCAACAAAATTTCTCTTCTCTTCTATCATCAACTATGGAAGAAGATAAATAGTTTGAAAAAAGACAACAGATGGCAGTCGTGAGGCAAAATTAGTCTTTTTCCCATAAAATACTAGAATATTCATATGTTAGGTTTCTTCCTAGGTGAGAAATTGTTCGAATTTGGAAGAAAGATTATGAAAAGTTCTCCTCACACATCAGCAACTGATACGTAGTATAATTTTGTTTTAATTCCACGCCTACCGTTGCTAAGTCATCACCTTTCGCCATATATAAAATAGTCTACATGTAGAATGTAGAATATCGTTGTTTACGCGTAAACTCACGTCACTGGTCATACGCTTTCTCTCTCCCTCTCTTTTTTGCATATTCTCCCTCTCTGTTGTCTTCTGATTCTCCACCCTCTCCTTCTATCTCTTTCTTCCCTTTCTCTTGTCTTCTAATTCTTCTTTCTCTGTCTCTCTTTCGCTCCTTTCTAATGATTTATTATTTTCTCTCCCGTTCCTGGAATTCTCTTTCATTCAATCGCCTTGACTCCCATCTTTTATTTTTCTCCAAGGTTTCTTTTCTCTCGCTTCTTACATTTCCCTTAATTCTGTTTCTCTTCTTCTACGTCTCCCTTTAGCTTTTATTTATTCTCTTAATTTTCCTGGTTTATCCCCTCTTTTCCAATTTCTTTAAATTCTCTCTCTACGTCTCGCATCTCCTATTACCCTTTTTTGTCTTCCTCTTTATTGATTTGACTAATTTTACTTCGCTTTTCTTCCACTTTAGGCTAATCGCGAAGATGACGACGAGTGATATGATGAAACCGATGGAGTGACACACAATTAACCTTTAAGTGGGTATAATAGTCTTATAAGTTGGCAACACTGTTCATCTTTCCTTTACCTTCATATTGTTCACTCCTTGAGGGGTAGGTCTTTTAGTAGCCTGATTGTTGTGCGCTGGTCCACAATAACAAAGAACTCCGCGTTCTGGGGTGTTATCAGCACCCCACCTACCTACTACTTGCGTATTGTTTTAAACTTTATTTTGCTCGAGTGTTGCAATACTTGTGGCTTTTCTTTTCTTGGAAATGGAATACACAAAGAACAGGAACGTGTCAAAATGCTATTAGAGTTATTGGGCGCGGTTAGTAGTGTAAATGCTCTTGCAGATCCTTATCTGACAAGCTTTCTTTAGGTGAACTGTAGTGATATTAAAGAAATTATAGGCCTGTATCTGTTTTCTATATTTTTTATAGCTTCAAATTCATGTTCATGTGTTACCATTTAATTAGTAATGATTAAATATAAAACCTCGTACATTTGTTTAATACATATGCTACTTTTCAGTAACTATTGTGTATTCTGTTTGGAAGGAAAAGTAAAAAAAAATATAATAAAATAAGGTATGGTCCCTAAAATATAGAAGGAAAAAGGAAAATTATAAAAATGTCCTTACAAAGTTCCAAATTTAGTTATTTTCATTATTCGCAATCTTATAACTGTACAAATAATGTAAAATTAAACATATTACAATTATAATTGTTAGAATATAACTGTAAGTGTATTTTTTCTGTGGGGTGTCGTGAGCACCCCAATACCCACTTGTGTACAATTTGGCCACCTACCTACTTAAAGGTTAATATCTATACCAAGGCCAGTATTCGAACTCGGGACCCCTGGCGTCGTAGCGCGATGAGATACCTATCTTCCTCTTCGTCTATTTTCTCTCACTCAGTACATGGATTGATGTCGTGTTTTAAGGCCACTTAAATAATTCCAAAATACAGAAAGTAGAAACAGCACGCATCCTCGGCATAATATTGGACGAAAATCTACATTGGGGTTCTCATGTCACACACATAATTAAAAACTCGATAGCCAAACTGAAATCACTTTTTCCATTGCAACATATGCTAACCAAAGAAACGAAAACTCACCTAGTCAACACACTTGTATTGCCAAAAATTGATTATGCTTCCCCCGTATTTATAAACATCCACAGTGCTCTAAATTACAAGATACAAAAACTTCAAAACAGCTGCATAAGATTTATACTGAATGTCAAAAGAAGAGAACATATTTCCCCATACTTACAGGAACTTAATTGGTTAAACGTTAAGATAACATTTTTGGCATTGTCGTTATTGTACAGGATCCTGAACAATAAGGAACTAAAATATTTATATGATCAAATTGCTCCGTACAGGAAGAAAGGAAAACAAATTAACCTTCGTCAAAAAACACAATTCATGATTCCTGTACACAGAACAACATTATATGGAAATTCTTTCATAGTCACCGCAATAAAATAATGGAATGACCTCCCCCAACCACTGACCCCAGGGGAGCTCCACCCTGCAACACACAAAATAAACCTAAAGAAGCATCTACTGTCCAAACAATAGTGTCTGGATTTGACTTATCTGTAATGAATGGAAATGAAGTATTGGTTTTAGTTTTACCTGTAATAACTGTATTCTAATTGTGGTTTTAGATTAAACTCTGTACCTTCAGTACATTAATTGTTTACAGTATAAGTATGAATGTTTTTTTTTATTCTTTTTACTGCAACAATGATTTTCTGATACGATCTCTACCTCTTTCTCTCATCTTCCAAATTTTCTATGCTTCTCTGTTTTTTCTGCTTCAATTTTTCTCGTTCTATCTACCTTTTATTACTCTTGCCAGCCTTTCTCTCCTCTCTCTCTCTCTCTCTCTCTATATATATATATATTGGGACGAGGCGAAGAATAGACTTATGTTTCCGGCCTTATTAAGTGGGCCGACACTGCGGTATACACCCTGTATATATATACAGGGTGTCGCAAAACTTTAGTGTCACTTGTAATAGATGTTTTTTTAAGGGTTTGTTGTAAGAACGGCCCGCGAGGCCGAAACACGCCCTCTCAATAAAGACGATATTATTATTATTATTATTATGTTATTACTTTATGCACAGTAAGGCTAAACGGGACTGGACCTACAGTTTAAAGTGGAATCCGAACCACTATGTGCCTCCACTGGGTATCGAAACCGGGACCCCTTGATTACAAGGCAACGACGCTACCACTGCTCCATCGGGAAGGCCACCTCACCTCACTCCCAGTAGCCTTGCGCGCCCTCTCTCACACACACGCACACACATCGCTTCCTCTGTTGTACTTCTCCATGTCTCTCTTTTCATATCTATCTCACCCTTTTTCTTCATGTTTTCATTACTACCTTCATCTAGTCAAAACAACTATAACTCATTTATTTCGTCCTTTTTAACATTGCTACTTACTTATTCTGCATTGCGGAACATTGTATAAGGTGTAATTATGAATTTCTCATGAAAATGATTTCAATTTTCCATTTTACGAGTAATTATTGTTGTTCCTTTTTTCGCTTGTGTGACACACAATATGGCGCGAGCGTTCTGGATCATCGCGCGTCATGCTTGTGTTTTGTCGATTTCGAGTGGTGGCGACGATCCGGTCCGGTAGGACCAATTTATGAATGAAGAATCCGGTCCGTTGAGGACCAATTTTGTGATGCGGAATCCTGCGCAATAGGACCAATTATGACTGGATCCTGGTCGGCAGGATTTAAATGTAAGCAGAATTATAGGTTACTACTTACACCTCTCTGGAATGGATTGAGTAGAATGACAGCACTATGTTCCTACGCGTCAGCAAAAATTTGATGCGCCTGGTGTTATGTTACATCCGGTGTAGCGGGCCACGAGCGATTTTATTGTTGAGTCAGCAGAACGTGTCTGATCACCTTGAAGACATCGGAAGCGGTGGGGGAGGGGGGTCAATGGATTTGTCACGTTGTTTCTTGATGTATGCTAACCTAACACGTGCGTATGTTTGTGTGTGTGTGGAGGAAATGCGCGCGCAACCATTGCCTATGATTCAAAGACATGAAGAAATGATTTAAAGATGGCGCCGAAGGTGCTTAGCGGCTAAGGTTATTGCTCTGTAAAACAAGAGGCATCGAGGGTTCGATTCCTGGTAGAGTCAATATTGATTGGTTGATAGATTGAGTTAGTTTGTTTTAAGTCCGTTTTATGCACGGCAAAACTAATCAGGAGTGGACCTACAGTTGAAAAGTGGTGATTCGGACCACTATGTGCCTCCACCGAGTATCGAACCTGGGACCCTTTGATTACAAGGCGACGATGTCAATATTGAATGGTCTCGATTAGCCTGTGTGTAAATAAAGGCAACAAAATGGTTGAGTTCGAAAATCGAGTTGGGTTAGTGGTTAATGTTGTCATCTGGCAATGAAGAGGTCGCGGGTTAGATTTTCTAGGTAGTTAAATTAGGCCAATTGTTTAGTCCCGCCATTATAGGTCCCCGATTAGTCCATCTGTGCATAAATAGTGTTTGAATAAAATCAATATGGCGGCCTTGGGTTAGTGGTTATTGTTGTCGCCTGGTAATGAAGAGGTCGCGGGTTCGATTTTCTAGGTAGTTAAATGAGGCCAATTGTTTTGTCCCGCCATTATAGGTCCCGATTAGTCCATCTGTGCATAAATAGTATTTCAATAAAATCAAAATGGCGGCCGCGTTTTGTGTTTAGCGGCGGCGGCGGCGGCGACCGGGGGCGCGGCGCGGGCGCGGGGGGTGTTTTTTATTCCGCGAGATGTTTCAACCAAGTGGTTGAGGGTTCGATTCCCAATGTTGGTGAAAATTGGATATTCAATTGTATTTGTTTAAAAGTTCCGATTAGCTTTTTGTGCACAAAGAGAAAATGAACTAATTGGAAATAGGATGTTTATGCTGTAATGAAAAGGTCCCGGGTTCGATTCACAATGTCAAATTGGCTGATAATGATGTTGTTTTTTTTAAAAAAAAAGAAGTGTGTTGAGTCCCCATTAGTATTTAGGCAGGAACAGATATTAAAAATCAAAACAAAATGCTTTTTGATTACAACGCAAAGACTTTACCGCTAATGTATAAAGATAAATTAGAATCTGTTGTTTTGCAGTGTGGGGCCCAAGTACCGATTAGCTTAAATGCATAAAGAGTAGGTAAAATAAGCAAGATGGCCGTCACTATTGTTTTGTGATCAAAGAGGAGTCACAGGTTCGATTCAATCAAAGGAGGCAAGATTCTATGTTTCAATTCCATGTAAAAGTCTAAAGTTATGTTTCGATTAACCTCAATGCATAAAGAGGAATTAAACAAAAACAAGCAAAATGGCGACAGATGTGATAAAAGAAAAATTGAATTAGTTTTTTATAGTGACAAGAAAAAATAGCGAATCATTGTTAGAAATAGAATGAAAATAAAGATACTTGCCTTTGCGTGTCCAGCGCTGTGCAGAAAAGCTCTCATGCTTTATCTCCGACAAGTCCACAATACACATTTTTTTTTATTGTATAGTTAATTATTAATGTTGTTATTAACACAGATTCTTACCAGTGTGAAGAAAAGCTCTCTTGCTTTATCTCCGACAAATCCACAATACACACTTTTTCATTATATAGTTAATTATTAATGTTGTTATTAACACCGAGTTTTACCAGTGTGAAGAAAAGCTCTCATGCTTTTTCTTCGACAAGTCCACAATACACACTTTTTCATTATATAGTTAATTATTAATGTTGTTATTAACGATTGTTACCAGTAAAAATATAAACCATGAGGATTTTTAAAGGGGTGATAAGTGAAAAAAGCCAAGACATATATTTTATCCCTGTTTATTACCAATATTTACAAAATTCAAAAGAGCCGCCCGCACACACACACACACACACATACATATGTAAAATGTTTATATTGTGTCACCAGTTTATCAGCATGTTATTTAACAAGTTTTTATTCTTCAAGTTTGTTCACTCACCCACATATGGAATTGTGTCACTATCATATCCATTTTCTGCTGCAACCACTGAATTAAAATGTTTCACTATTTTTTCCACAAGCATGTTCTCGCAAAAAACAAACACTTCTTTGGAAAGTCTTTTTCCGTCGATGTTTTGTATAGACAAAGGCTCAGGTTTTGTACATCCATGTAGATGGGAAAGCACAAACTTCTCCTTATTACATGCATGGACAGGGGAAATATCTGTGCAACCGAAACATTGTTCGCGATGGTCGAGAATGCAAGATTCCACACAGTTTCCAAAATATGATTTCAGATACGGCGACACTGTTTCACACATAACTTTCGCATGCTCGATGCACACAAATATCTTCATAAAGTTCCGCCACGAACTTTCTGCGATGAACACTATCTCCAGGGAACCGTAAGCTGGTTTCTTCCTTATAATGATCTGACGGCGATTGTACAGTGTGGTTATCAGCAATTCATGTTGCTCACTTAGTGGGTAGGAAACACGAGGCTGCTCACCTGGAATAGCGATGTAATTGTCGATTACTGGAAACAATTCCTGAAGAGCGTGCCACTCCTGCAACTGTAGTTCAACACCGGCCGCCCCGCTTCTGTGTAGCCTGACCACAGGTTGGAAATCCAGATGAGAGGAAAGTCCGATTGAGATAACTTTTGTTTTCGAAGCATTCAAATAGTAGACGTGATCAAATAATATCGACTGGCGTATAAGACTTGTTACTTGTTTTTGTTCTTCAGGTAAATGCTGATCGCTCTCTTTCTGAAGAACACCCTTAAAATTAGTGTACGGTTGAAATCTTTTTTTCAGCGGCATCGAAATAGAGGATTCCATGACTAAGAACTGCGAGATACTGCATGTCGCAGCGTGCAGGTATACATTTGAAGAAATGCGTGGGTGTGTTTTTTGAGACGCATGCGCGCGTAGCAAACCAAGCATGTGCTGGACAAAAAAGGTGGAGGGGGCGGGGCATTACAAAGATCAATGGTGAGAGAAAAATCAGCAGAATATCATAAACGTCATATTGAGGAAATATTGGATAACAAATATTAATTAATTTATTTAAAGCATCAACCGCATTGTCGATCTGAAATTAGGTTTATAGACAGGGGGAAAAATGGAAAATATCGACGATGTTCTAGTATTGGATTGTTTCTGTATTTCCATCGGTATAATCCTCCACCACATTTGAAGCATACTGTTTTATCCTCTTTTTGAATGTAAAATAATCCTGCTTCGGACAGAGCTTCTACAAACGGGAATTCTTTTGATTGCCAGTTTCTGAAAGAGGACAATCTAGCATTGAAAGATCCCATCTCTGGATATTGCGTCATTGTTCTGTAAAGACACAAAACAAGATAAATATTATAAGTAAGCTGTTGTAAACTGTAACGCTACAAAATTATTAATATACTATTAGGACTATATGTAACTTGTATAAAATTTCAAACAGTATTTACTGTCAATATTTTCTAGTATACGTACCGAGTATTATAAATTTAATATACGAGTCATCAAATAAGTTGTTATAATATTGTCGTTTTTTATCGGTACTGGGAATAAAATTTGAAATTTATGCATGGGTTTACCAGAGGCTCTATGGAATAAATACAGAAAACAGTAATGCCCACAGTACACAGACCCGTAACTTTGTATCTGATGAGTGTTGTACGTATAGAATTTAGAGTTATTTTCCAAAAATCGCAAATGGTTATGCACATGTGGAGGTTTTCCGTAACTATCAAAAAATTCCCCCCGGGAGTTACTGTCTATGTAAATTGCTACCCAGTGCTTCCCGGGGCTATCTTTGGGGTCTGTATTTACAATCAACGCTGCTGGTAGTTCCACATGTACAGGTAATTCATTAGCTGCGAAAACCCCAACATGATGATTGTCAAAGGCTCTATTTGATATTAACCCGTGAAGCAAATTTAAAGTCGACAGCATTGCTGGACACTAAATAGTAATATTGTGCAACTCACCTTGTTATACAATTAATCCAGATGAATATATCTTTGATTATTAATTTCCATGAGAGCGTCAAATTCAGAGTAGATAACACAAGTCACAGTAGATTCCAAAGCCGATTTGAAGTGGACTTCCAAGCTAACAGCCCCTTGCCGTTGAATACTGCAGTGGGATATGGCACTTGCAGCTGCATCTGGTGTTATATCGAAAACAAGTAATGCATATCCCTGGGGGTATTCCTCACGCGATATATTGTTTCCTTCATCCATATAGTGTATCCCTGTTCCAGAGAATAATGTGTGATATGCTGTTATGTACTTGTTGTTTTCAAAGTCTGGTTGAAGTGGTTTGCCGGGAATTTGGACTCCATCAACATATAAAGTAAAGAAGTTGTAATTGAAATGTTGAAAATTGAATGGGTTTGTAGACAGAGTGCCGTTGAATGCATCGTTGGTAACAAACCCCACAACTAATCGTTTCGGAAGACGTCCAAGTATCACATTGTCAATTGTTTTTGAAACAATATCTTTTGGAATAGTTACAGCTTTAAGTTGTACTCTTGTTAGAGGGTATTTTGCTGTATGTTTTTGCAATATGCGATTGTGACTAAGTTTGATGGATGAACTGACCGATACTTTTCTCACATATAGTGTAGCATCCAGAATTTCCACTTTGCCTTCACTGTCATCTAATCCCATCAAGCAGAAAGTGTTTTTCGAAGGAATCAGTTTTATACGCATTTCCACTCCATTGATCAAAAATGTCTCTTGATTGAAAATATCAGAATGCAAGTAACCAAACATATCAAATGTTTTACTCTGTTTTGTTAGTTGGTTTCGTTTTGTAAAGCCTTTGTTGTCTTCCGAAACGTTATCAAAAGCGCCTGCTGTATCTTTGTACCACAATGCACTTTGGAGATGAGATGATTTTGCAGATATGTCATAGTTCAGTGCTTTTTTCAAAATAAGACCTGTATGGGTGCATGTGAGATGGAAACGAGATGAGTTTGTTATTTAAGTAGATTTGTACTTCGCTGAACATTGCATTGAGAAAATCATTGACAGGTCCAATTGTTTTATCTGTGGGTAGCAATAACTGACCATTCGCTTTTACAATTCTGGCATCTATATTCAACATTGTGTGTGCTAAATCCATATAATCATCACCATGTCCAGGTATTACAAACTCGGTGGGGGCATTATCTGCCAGAGAACTAACAGGTTTGTATCCGATGGTGTGGTGTTCTAAGATGCTTGTCTGAGTAGGTTTTACCGAGAAAATATCCAATTCACTTTTAAAACACTCACATGATTTCTCCCTAATTAGCGCCATATCTAATCAAAAATATCTGATGTTATTTGAATTTTCTTACGGTTGCGTTTGGTTGTTTTCTTGGTGTTTGTATTGGCACTGGATCTCTTCTTTCTCTGAGCGATCCTTCCAGTTCGCTGTCCCGAAGCAGAGTGATTCCTTTTGAAATGTTTACGCCCCTGATAACCTGAACCAATCATTTCCTTTAGCTTTGTTTCAGCTTTTCTTTTAAGATTTGATCTGGCATCCGAAATTCTGGATTGTAGTGACTGTTTTAGGGGTGTTTTGTCTACAACATCACCTAACACATTTACCCCTGTTTTTAACATTTCTTTCCCTACAGCTTTCGCTCCTTTCTTGATAAGAGGCAAAGCTGACCGAAAAAGTCCTCCAAGAAAACTTCCAATGCCATGTCCTTTTTGATAGGCAGCACCGTAATATATGTTACCCACACCAGATCCAGCTTGTTGATGGTAGTATTGAAAATATGGGTCATTCATAATCAGAGCTTTTCACCACAACGTCTAAAATGAAGTTTCAAACACACTAGTCCGAAGGAGAATGGGATGTGTGCACCAGTGCTATCCCTTAAGTCAATTTCTATTTGTTCGAAATTATGTTTCTGCACTGGGATGTAATGTGGTGAATCGAAAATTTGCACACCATCACTTCCAAAAGTATGTTCCATAGGATTAATGTTTATAATACGTAATAGAGGGGCAACAGCATCTCCCACCATATGTGATTCCGCAATATCTGTGTAAATATACATCTGGGAAGGAATTTCTCTCACAACATTTGGAGGCGAGCGTCCAATTTTTACTTCCGATAGATCATCGGTCGGTTTAAAACCTAATATCCGTGCCAGTTGAGGTGACAATCGTACATTTATGTTTCTCTGCTTGGTAGATATGTCAACAGTCACATGTTTGTACGCAGGATGATTTCGGAGACTAAAATTTAATGTTTCAGAATATTTATTGATTTCTGCAACAATGCTGTTTATAGATGCGTAATAGCCTTCGGATATTCGAAGTTCGTTCCATTTGACATCATCCATAGATTTATATTGAATATAGTTGTTAAATCTTGTAATGTTTAGTATTGAATAAGGATAATGCACTTCTACCAATGCCATCTCCCATTTGTTGGTGTCCAACTCCACACGGTTCTGAAGCTTTGTGGTGTAATTAGTTAGAGTATTACTTGGGAAATATTTCATGGAACTGTTACTAGGCAAAGTAAGGTAGAAAGCGTTTGCTTTTCTCATGATGTGTTATGAAGGTTATTTGTACCACTGATGAGAATACCTACAAAAATTTATGCCTCTCTCTCTCTTTTTTTGACTCCAAAAACGATGCGCTAATCCAACTGTCAAATAATCTGGAGTAACCTTTCCAATGAACTATTTACTGGCTCCTTTACCTTTGGTCGCAAGGATTTTATCAATTTCATGCATATCCGGTAAGCGGACCAATTGCAACTCTTCCGTATAAAATGTTCCATCGATTTTATGTCCTTGTAGATCTTTTAATTCATACACTTGAGGATTTCTTTTCAAAATACGTTGCACCACAAATATTTCTCTTGTCCAATTTTCCATGTAACCTTTGTCAAAGCGTTTTTTGGTTTTTGTTATTCTCACTGTATCTCCTATTTTGAATGGCATCTTCAACGACAATAGTGGAGATGAATCAGATTTGAGTTTTTTGTCATACATATTGTGCCATACTTTCAAAACCTTCTCAGGAGTAACATCTGCTGGTGCCATTTTAATACTCGAGTGAATTTTATGATTATAAGCTTTCAAAAGCTTTGGGAGTACATTAACATAACAGCTGGTTCTTTGCTTAATAAAATACTTCCACATGCGTTCCTTTAAAGTTCTGTTGAATCTTTCAACAATACTAGCTTTAATATCAGGATTCTTTGTTGTAAAATAAATTACATTTTGTTTTTTGAGATATTCCTGCACAATACTGTTGGTAAACTCACGGCCTTTGTCAGTTTGTAATTTCAAAGGTTTTCTTTTGCTTTGTTTGAAAATTTGCTGGAAAGCCTTTTTTATACATACACCAGTTTTATTTTTTACAGGGACAGCCCAAGCATGCCTGCTAAAAATATCGATAACTGTGAGTATATATCTGTACCCTTTGTTGTGATTCCGCAAACTCTGCATGTCATTCAAGTCAGCCTGCCATTGGTCATCGATATTATGCACAAAATAAAAGTTTCTCGGAAATCGACGCTTTACAGGTCTATGCAAAGTGTATGCAGTTTGCTTTGTTAACCTTCTAGCGGGCGCGTTCATAATCGTGTCACCAGCGGGCGCGTGACGCATTTTTTACGTCATTTAGTATCATTCATTATGAGCGAGGATTTTTATAATATAAACGTAAATGTTTTGGGGTCTACATTTATTTATATCATATCTGAGGTTAATATAAATGAAACATATTGAAATACAAGTTAGAATGCTGAAAAAAAAAAAGTACGTAACTTATTACATATTTATAGCGCACCACGCTTCTCATCAGCAGGCGCGTGTCATACTTTTTACGACAGATATTCCTGCTGAAAACCTAAATGTTACAAGTCTATGTACAAACACTTTACAATCCAAGTTCAAGAGGGATCGAGTCTAGTAAAATTTCTCTACGTCATATGAAAAATTATGTGCAGTCTATGGCAATATCCTGTGTACTCACTCCCGCTTCCCCCTTCCCTCACCGCGCGCGCGCGCACGCACGCACGCACGCACGCACGCACCCACACACACACACACACACACACACACTCACTCACTCTCTCGCTCTCTCTCTCTCTCTATATATATATATATCTCGTATAAACTAAGTAAAATAAACCAAACAATAAGAACTTACTTTCACATTTTCGGATATGTCTGTCCCCTCAAAACATCCTGGGAACGAGCCTAGCTACCAAAGTAGGTCAAGTCGCGATTAGCCTTTCTGTGCATAAAGCAGACTCAAAAACAAAATTAATCAATCTATTCTATACAATAAACTTGAAGGATACGTTGAATTTCGCTAATGTCTACGTTTTGTCGACTCATTTTCAACAATGACCGGACGAAATAATTACTGAACAGGAGCAGGCGCGCAGCGCAAACTTTCCGACACGGTGATCTGATCTGAAATGAACAACAATTGACAGAGTATAACATATGGATTAGTAACAATGACTGCTAATATGCAACACAAAATACCTATTTGAGGAATACATAAAAAACATAGGTCGACGAAATCAAAGGAAACACAAGAAAATTAAAGAAAATTACTTTTGGCGTAAATTTTGCGCAGGCGCGCCCGCTCGAAGGTTAACCAATGTTTGATTGTTGACAATGGTATGGATTTTTTTACAGCTTTCCATAGTGTTGAAGCTGTAGAATAGGATGCTGGATGAGATGGATTGTACCAGATATTCTCTAATATTTTTTCGCTCATGGTTTGTATCTTGACCAATCTGGAACAGTACGTTTACGTTTGTGCCCTGGAAATGATGATACAAAACAAATTGGTTCCTTTTCTTCTTCTTCTTCTTCTGCTTCTTTTAATTCTTGTGCCTCTTCTTGGTTAGCTCCGGACAGCGGAACATGGCGTCCGGGGTTGCCAAAAACAATCTGTTGAATACACTCCTGTCTCCGGGGGTTTCCAATATATTCTTGAGGAATATTAGATAACGCCAGAGCTCTATTGAATAGTTGCCACCCAACAGGATTGCTTGTTTTTCGTGGTCGAATTATATCCGATACTAGATCGACAATATTTGAGCCTTCAATTTTATTATTGTTTATAAAAACTGCCCCATATTTATCCCAATCAATATTACTATTATGTAAAAGACGTTCATACAACAGTTCGGCTTTTCTACGATACATGCTAGGTGTAGCAGCTAGAATTTCTTCTTTCATATCAGTCAACTTCTCAGTAGATTCTGTAATCGGTAGCGACACAGGTTCTCTTTGTTTTCGAGTAATAGACAGAAATTTTTGGAGCACAATACTGTAACGATTCCATTTTTCATCATCCGAAAGACCTTTAAGATTCAAAATTACTTGCATATCCTGATCCAATTGCGATAAGGATGTAGACGGTGCAGACATAACAGGATGTCTCATGTTATCCATAAATTCTTGAGGTATTATAACCATTTTTTTGACTTGCTCCATGTTCAGATTTTTTTTTTACTTAAATAAACTTGATAACACACCTCCTATTAAAGGGGCTAATAACGCAGGTAGAAATCCTCCGTGTTGCACTAGTATCTGTTTCTTCTGCTTTGTAGAGTGTCCTTTGGCAGAGAGATTACGTATCACCTTCTTGTACCGGCTTAATCTTGTTTTCTGAGGTGTTGAAACAGGAACATTCCCTTTTAGAACATTGTAACAACACTCACAGATTGAATTAACTAAGGAAGAATCAGCAGCTTGTAATATCGCTGTGCGAAGAGCTGGTTTAGCATCCGACAAAACTTGGAGCACTTTAGCGTGTTTCACTCTTGGAGCCATGATGACAGAATAAACGACTAGTGATTATGCTTGCTTTTTTTGTAGGAATATATACATAATTGATATCATCGTCGGGAAATATCCGCGACCGAAAACGTACTTCTTCCGGAGTGTTCTGCTTCAGATCAAACAGCAAATATCCATGGGGTTCAGCGGTAGCATTGTAATATGCATCTTTTATAAAATTTGGATTCTCCGGGTATACTTGTCTAGATAAATAATTAATTTGGGCTCTGTCTCTTGGATTTTTGAAGCATACAATATAATGACTATTTAAAGATATATCCCTATTCCCTTTTCCCTGATGGAATAGATTTTGAGTGTTAAAGAAAAGACTAATATAACGATGATGACACCCTTTTGTAAATAAATCTGTGACTCTTTGATCGCATTCCCTCATCTGATCATCGATAATAATAAGATGAGGTCCAGAATTTGGCACAAATTGGTCAATATTAGGCATTCCTTCCCGAAATTGTACAAAACCAGGGAAATCATTGTATGCAGATTGCCATTCCCCGTAGCACACCAAAATATTGTTGAATTTTACATTTACCATTTGGGGTAAACACTGGAGAAAATGCTTCACAAAATATGTCTTTCCACATCCTGATGGACCAGCCAATATAGCAGAGAACGGGTGTTTCCACAAGCACTCCATTTCTCAAACTGTGAAGAATGTTTTAAATTACATATAATATAAAAGTCGAATGTTATGAATATTTTTCTAGTTGTTAGATTTTACTGATATGTTGTATCTTCAAATTATATATATATATATTATATTGTATTATATATATATATATAAATATATATATATACTTCATCAATAAATATGCGTGTGTGTCTGTATATATATATACACACACACACATACAGACAATTTTCTTATAGTACAAAATTCATTTTACAACAGCACAACAAATGCCAGATAGCATTGTATGCATGCGCGTTTGTAAACCCCGCCTACATATTCCGAGCATCAGCGTTGTGTTAGATAGCTCTCCATTGTTTCAACAACGATAAACAGCTTGGTGGCCCAGATCAAATTGGTTCTGGAATCTACTGTGACGTGTACCGTCTACTTTGAAGTATAAAAAGGTGAGTTGCACAATATTACTATTTAGTGTCCAGCAATGCTGTCGACTTTAAATTTGCTTCACGGGTTAATATCAAATAGAGCCTTTGACAATCATCATGTTGGGGTTTTCGCAGCTAATGAATTACCTGTACATGTGGAACTACCAGCAGCGTTGATTGTAAATACAGACCCCAAAGATAGCCCCGGGAAGCACTGGGTAGCAATTTACATAGACAGTAACTCCCGGGGGGAATTTTTTGATAGTTACGGAAAACCTCCACATGTGCATAACCATTTGCGATTTTTGGAAAATAACTCTAAATTCTATACGTACAACACTCATCAGATACAAAGTTACGGGTCTGTGTACTGTGGGCATTACTGTTTTCTGTATTTATTCCATAGAGCCTCTGGTAAACCCATGCATAAATTTCAAATTTTATTCCCAGTACCGATAAAAAACGACAATATTATAACAACTTATTTGATGACTCGTATATTAAATTTATAATACTCGGTACGTATACTAGAAAATATTGACAGTAAATACTGTTTGAAATTTTATACAAGTTACATATAGTCCTAATAGTATATTAATAATTTTGTAGCGTTACAGTTTACAACAGCTTACTTATAATATTTATCTTGTTTTGTGTCTTTACAGAACAATGACGCAATATCCAGAGATGGGATCTTTCAATGCTAGATTGTCCTCTTTCAGAAACTGGCAATCAAAAGAATTCCCGTTTGTAGAAGCTCTGTCCGAAGCAGGATTATTTTACATTCAAAAAGAGGATAAAACAGTATGCTTCAAATGTGGTGGAGGATTATACCGATGGAAATACAGAAACAATCCAATACTAGAACATCGTCGATATTTTCCATTTTTCCCCCTGTCTATAAACCTAATTTCAGATCGACAATGCGGTTGATGCTTTAATTAAATTAATTAATATTTGTTATCCAATATTTCCTCAATATGACGTTTATGATATTCTGCTGATTTTTCTCTCACCATTGATCTTTGTAATGCCCCGCCCCCTCCACCTTTTTTGTCCAGCACATGCTTGGTTTGCTACGCGCGCATGCGTCTCAAAAAACACACCCACGCATTTCTTCAAATGTATACCTGCACGCTGCGACATGCAGTATCTCGCAGTCCTTAGTCATGGAATCCTCTATTTCGATGCCGCTGAAAAAAAGATTTCAACCGTACACTAATTTTAAGGGTGTTCTTCAGAAAGAGAGCGATCAGCATTTACCTGAAGAACAAAAACAAGTAACAAGTCTTATACGCCAGTCGATATTATTTGATCACGTCTACTATTTGAATGCTTCGAAAACAAAAGTTATCTCAATCGGACTTTCCTCTCATCTGGATTTCCAACCTGTGGTCAGGCTACACAGAAGCGGGGCGGCCGGTGTTGAACTACAGTTGCAGGAGTGGCACGCTCTTCAGGAATTGTTTCCAGTAATCGACAATTACATCGCTATTCCAGGTGAGCAGCCTCGTGTTTCCTACCCACTAAGTGAGCAACATGAATTGCTGATAACCACACTGTACAATCGCCGTCAGATCATTATAAGGAAGAAACCAGCTTACGGTTCCCTGGAGATAGTGTTCATCGCAGAAAGTTCGTGGCGGAACTTTATGAAGATATTTGTGTGCATCGAGCATGCGAAAGTTATGTGTGAAACAGTGTCGCCGTATCTGAAATCATATTTTGGAAACTGTGTGGAATCTTGCATTCTCGACCATCGCGAACAATGTTTCGGTTGCACAGATATTTCCCCTGTCCATGCATGTAATAAGGAGAAGTTTGTGCTTTCCCATCTACATGGATGTACAAAACCTGAGCCTTTGTCTATACAAAACATCGACGGAAAAAGACTTTCCAAAGAAGTGTTTGTTTTTTGCGAGAACATGCTTGTGGAAAAAATAGTGAAACATTTTAATTCAGTGGTTGCAGCAGAAAATGGATATGATAGTGACACAATTCCATATGTGGGTGAGTGAACAAACTTGAAGAATAAAAACTTGTTAAATAACATGCTGATAAACTGGTGACACAATATAAACATTTTACATATGTATGTGTGTGTGTGTGTGTGTGCGGGCGGCTCTTTTGAATTTTGTAAATATTGGTAATAAACAGGGATAAAATATATGTCTTGGCTTTTTTCACTTATCACCCCTTTAAAAATCCTCATGGTTTATATTTTTACTGGTAACAATCGTTAATAACAACATTAATAATTAACTATATAATGAAAAAGTGTGTATTGTGGACTTGTCGAAGAAAAAGCATGAGAGCTTTTCTTCACACTGGTAAAACTCGGTGTTAATAACAACATTAATAATTAACTATATAATGAAAAAGTGTGTATTGTGGATTTGTCGGAGATAAAGCAAGAGAGCTTTTCTTCACACTGGTAAGAATCTGTGTTAATAACAACATTAATAATTAACTATACAATAAAAAAAAATGTGTATTGTGGACTTGTCGGAGATAAAGCATGAGAGCTTTTCTGCACAGCGCTGGACACGCAAAGGCAAGTATCTTTATTTTCATTCTATTTCTAACAATGATTCGCTATTTTTTCTTGTCACTATAAAAAACTAATTCAATTTTTCTTTTATCACATCTGTCGCCATTTTGCTTGTTTTTGTTTAATTCCTCTTTATGCATTGAGGTTAATCGAAACATAACTTTAGACTTTTACATGGAATTGAAACATAGAATCTTGCCTCCTTTGATTGAATCGAACCTGTGACTCCTCTTTGATCACAAAACAATAGTGACGGCCATCTTGCTTATTTTACCTACTCTTTATGCATTTAAGCTAATCGGTACTTGGGCCCCACACGGCAAAACAACAGATTCTAATTTATCTTTATACATTAGCGGTAAAGTCTTTGCGTTGTAATCAAAAAGCATTTTGTTTTGATTTTTAATATCTGTTCCTGCCTAAATACTAATGGGGACTCAACACACTTCTTTTTTTTAAAAAAAAACAACATCATTATCAGCCAATTTGACATTGTGAATCGAACCCGGGACCTTTTCATTACAGCATAAACATCCTATTTCCAATTAGTTCATTTTCTCTTTGTGCACAAAAAGCTAATCGGAACTTTTAAACAAATACAATTGAATATCCAATTTTCACCAACATTGGGAATCGAACCCTCAACCACTTGGTTGAAACATCTCGCGGAATAAAAAACACCCCCGCGCCCGCGCCGCGCCGCGCCGCCCCGCCCCGCTCCGCGCCGCGCCCCCGGTCGCCGCCGCCGCCGCCGCTAAACACAAAACGCGGCCGCCATTTTGATTTTATTGAAATACTATTTATGCACAGATGGACTAATCGGGACCTATAATGGCGGGACAAAACAATTGGCCTCATTTAACTACCTAGAAATTCGAACCCGCGACCTCTTCATTACCAGGCGACAACAATAACCACTAACCCAAGGCCGCCATATTGATTTTATTCAAACACTATTTATGCACAGATGGACTAATCGGGGACCTATAACGGCGGGACTAAACAATTGGCCTAATTTAACTACCTAGAAAATCTAACCCGCGACCTCTTCATTGCCAGATGACAACATTAACCACTAACCCAACTCGATTTTCGAACTCAACCATTTTGTTGCCTTTATTTACACACAGGCTAATCGAGACCATTCAATATTGACATCGTCGCCTTGTAATCAAAGGGTCCCAGGTTCGATACTCGGTGGAGGCACATAGTGGTCCGAATCACCACTTTTCAACTGTAGGTCCACTCCTGATTAGTTTTGCCGTGCATAAAACGGACTTAAAACAAACTAACTCAATCTATCAACCAATCAATATTGACTCTACCAGGAATCAAACCCTCGATGCCTCTTGTTTTACAGAGCAATAACCTTAGCCGCTAAGCACCTTCGGCGCCATCTTTAAATCATTTCTTCATGTCTTTGAATCATAGGCAATGGTTGCGCGCGCATTTCCTCCACACACACACAAACATACGCACGTGTTAGGTTAGCATACATCAAGAAACAACGTGACAAATCCATTGACCCCCCTCCCCCACCGCTTCCGATGTCTTCAAGGTGATCAGACACGTTCTGCTGACTCAACAATAAAATCGCTCGTGGCCCGCTACACCGGATGTAACATAACACCAGGCGCATCAAATTTTTGCTGACGCGTAGGAACATAGTGCTGTCATTCTACTGATTGTGTTAATTATAGGGCTAAGTTCACCGCAATCTTATTGGGAGTTTTAAAAAAAATACAGGTCCACACTGATAATCATAACTATGTATTATAATTTATACACACAACACGAAATCACACTTCCCTGCACTCCTGCCTAGGGAAAACTGTTTACACAAAGTTTGCAGCTGGTGTCACGATAACACGCCACTAAATAAAACATAGCCACGTTAGGCTTACGGTATCCGAAACTTTCCGCGACGGTTTCCAGTTGTTGCCGGAGTAGCTTCTCCGCGCACACTGAAACTGTAGAGTGCAAAGATATGGCAGTAACAAGACACCGCGCTCAGAATGAATTAGCCAATGGGAGTGCAGGTTTCTTATGGCATTTCATATACACAAATAAACAATTGAAGCTATATGCAAATATAAAAATAGAGATAAAGAAAGAAAAACTAGATAAATCTGCAACAAGTGGGTATGCAGTTTTTCCAACCTTTTTTCCCACGGGTTTGAAATTATGCTAATACGTAAATTTTGGGGTTATATAACCATTGACGGATAGCCTCACGAACCATTTACGGTTAGGTTAGGTTAGGTTAGGCAAGTATAGCTAAAATTTGGGGTCGTAGAACCATGCACGGGTAGCCCCACAAACCATTCACGGATAGCCCCACGAACCATTCACGGCAAGCTTAGGTTAGGTTAGGCAAGCATAGCTAAAATTTGGGGTCACGTCATCTTCTTGAAAAAACACGGGGTGGTTGGAAACAGTGACAGGGGGTTACGTCATCAAACGCACGGAACATCCGGTTCTCGTAGAGGAAGTACATGGAAGCAATGGCAATTGCGCTATTTTTATAAATATAAACATGAATTATCGCTAAAAAAGATGAAACGATGACAGAAAATACATTCGGGAACTTCAACAATGCTACAGAAAGTGACTTGCGTAAGTAGTTTCTTCTGTAAAAACGAAGAAATCCGTTTTGACTAGATGAAAGTGTTACAATGTTTTCTTCTGATTATTCCATTTACTTATATAACCCGTGGCATGACAGCCCGTGACGGCCAGTGACCACAATCACTAGGGAATCGTCGTGCTCACTGGCGTATGCAGGGAAGGGGCTGATGGGGCTACAGCCCCACCCGAAATTTTGAGGGAATAAAAAATGTTCAAATGAAATACTCGGGAGAATCCAAGGCGATAACTGAATCAATCAACTTCCAATTAACATTTTTGTCTTTGAACAAAGGGTCAATCCATATGAAGTCATACAACATGGTTGCTTGACCATTTTTAAAAAAGTTTATTTTTTGTGTGGTGTCAGCCTCATAATGTTGAAAGTTCAGAACCACTGTTATTTTATTTTTACTATCACCGATTTGAAGATGGCGGGCATTTTTTTTATCATGGCGCGCGTCATTTTCTCCAGTCTTAAGCATCAGCGGCAACTTTTTTATCTCAGCTCTGGTAAGTCCTACGACAATGAGACAAAATCTGTGATGTCAAGCACATTATAGGCTACAATTATATTTCTGTGTAATTTTCTAAATATTATTCCTTCATAATATATTTTAAGGTTAAAATTGTATATTTTAATCGCTCAAAATGACAATTTCGAACATTTTTTGGGGAGGAAGACAGTTATCTCAAACTCAAAATTTTTACTGAAGTTACTTATCATGGAGTTCTGTATTGTGTACAAATTACAGATTTTTAAACAACTGCCCACCAGAGATATTTAACCCTGAACTTGGAATTTTTTAACAAAAAGTACATATTTATGACCCTGTAGACCAAAAAAATATTAAGGTCTCAAGCTTCAAATAATTTTGACATACTCTATTGGTACACAGGTACTTGCACAAAAAAAATCAAGTGCGAAACAAACTGCCTTCCCCTCCAAAAAATGTCCGAAAGTGTCATTTTGAGCGATTAAAATACACAATTTTGAGCTTAAAATTTATTCTGAAGGAATAATATTTAGAAAATTACACAGAATTATAATTGCAGCCTATAATGTGCTTAACATCGCATATTTTGTCTCATTGTCGTAGGACTTACCAGAGCTGAGATAAAACAGTTGCCGCTGATGCTTAAGACTGGATAAAATGACGCATGACATGATAAAAAATGCCCGCCATCTTCAAATCGGTGTGGTTCTGAACTTTCAACATATGAGGCTCACACCACACAAAAAATAAAGTTTTTTAAAAATGGTCAAGCAACCATGTTGTATGACTTCATATGGATTGACCCCAAAGTATCTGTTGGATTTAGTTTACCGATACAGACCGATATTTTGCGTTATTTTAGTCTTTTGTGGGGTCCGCAAGAAATGCAGCGCAGCACTTTCGTCGAGTCTAATTATCCTGGAAATTATGCAAAATTGAAAGTTACCATTAATTTTGCATATTTGAAAGCAAAACTCTAATATAGTGATGCAAGTAATTAGAATTAGTTACTTACACGCTAATATTAGTCAATATTTTGAACAACTCTTTATCGGCATCGGTGTGGACATCGGCTCAAAGTTGCATCGACTTGGCCATAGTAATTATGAAATACAGGGTGTCCATAAATTAAATATCTATTTTGGGAGCAAATTTACAATAGCGGACCCCTTCCCGATTTTTTTTATTATTTCGCATACTCACTAATTGAGGCCTCCTAGTCACGAATTTGAAGTTAAAATTTGGGGGTCACGTGTAGAAATTGCAAAATAAGCTCAATTGAGTGGTCCGCGATCGGAACAGAAACCCTGGATTTCTCCACGGAAACAATGGTTATTTCAATATTTTACGTTTTAGAACGAAATTTTAACTATGTTTGCCTGACCTTACCTAACCGTACCGTGAATGGTTTATGGGGCTATGCGTGAATGGTTTGTGGGGCACCGTAAAAAAATCTCAGTTTGTAGCACTTGAGCGACAAATTTTTTAACTACACAATCGTGATCAAGTGTCCCAAATTATTGGCTATGCGAAATATGAACTAATGCCCTGTATTATTAATATGTACCCAACTAAAACTTACTAAAAAAACTTACGAAAGAAAGAACTTTATTCCCTACCTTCAAAGTCGCCATCTTCCTCACACACGCAGATTACGGAACAAGTGAAGGCTACGTTGAACAAACATGGTTTCCATGCTTGTATACGGAGAACGATTGCGGTAATTGAAAAGCTTATTTTACAACTTCTACACGTCAATTAACAATTTCAACACGTCACCCCCACATGTTAACCTCAGATACTTCATCGGGACTACGTATTTCGTGAGTATAAGAACTAGGGTAGAAATTACGGAAGGGTCCCGTATTGTAAATTCTTACCGTATTTTGTTGAAATAGTGATTTTTTTCAATGTTTTTCGTGGTATATGTTCGTTACACATTTCTTTCACGACACACTCCCCATCTGTCGGCAGTGGCGCGAAACACGGTCTGGAGAATTGCCGGTGTTATGGTGGCAGCAGCTTATGTGGTTTCGGAGCTAATCCAATGTGCTGATGTTTAAACACACGTCTGCAAGACGGGGCAACATGCTATTATGCCTTAGAGGTACGCACGTTCCTGAATGCTCACTTTCCTAGGAAATGGACTGAGCGCGGGGGGACCCTGCCGGCGCGTTCAACTGACCTGAACCCCATGGATTTATTTCTGTGGGGATTTATCAAAGGACATGTGGTCACCTGACCCATTAACACATAGGTGGAGCTCCGAAACCGTATTACACAAGCTGTATAATGGTCCAGGACATCTTTCTCGCCACTGCCGACAGATGCGTCGTGATGTGGATGGTGAACATGTTGAAAGTAATGTGTAACGAACGTATACCATGGAAAACATTGAGAGTAAAATCACTATTTCGACAAAATAGATACTTAACTTATGGGCACCCTGTATTTAGTTGCGCATCCCTCCCCAAGAATGCAGCTTTGTAATATCTACCCTTACAATTCCAGCACCCTTCCGAAATAACTGCGTACGCCAATGTCACCCCATAACTGGTTGGATGATGACACACCTCTAGTAAGAGTGAGGGCGGCATACGGTAGGTAGGAAAGCTCTGGTCCGTGTTACTTAAAAAAATGGTACCAGTCTGTTATAGGGCGAACACATTTCTCTCGACTATTTCGTCTTTTTTTACATTCATACTTACCTATTATACATTGCAAAACATTATTTAAGGTGGGATTGTGCTTTTTTCACTGAAATAATTGTAATTTTTCACATTATGAGTATTTATTGTTCGTTGCTTTTTCGCTTCTGTTACACGCAATATGGAGGGCAAATATTGACTAGCGTTGTCTATCATCTGTGGGTATGCAGTGTTTCAAACCATCTTAACCGAAAAATTACTACTTTCGTGTTACAGATTTTTTTCCGGGTTCCAAAACCCCACGAACCATGCACGCATTGCCCCACAAACCATTCATAAATAGCCCCACGAACCATTCACGGCAAGGTCAGGTTAGGTTCTGTTAGGTTAGGCAAACATAGTTAAATTGTCATGTTCTGGGAAAACAATGGCGTCGTTGGAAACACTGACCGGGGGTTACATCATAGAATGCACGGAACATTTGGTTCACGTAGTCGAACGTAATGGAGGCAAGAGCGTTTGTGCATCGGAGAGACATTAATGTGGAGAAATACATGATTTACTGGCCGAATAAGTTGAACGAAGGGAGAAAACACTTCCACGATCTTCCAAAAGTCTACAGAAACTTAGTTCCGTAAGTAGTTTCTCCTGTAAATTTGAAGAAATGTGTTTTCCCTATAACAGACTGTTACCAAAAAAATATATATTTGTTTCCGTTATTATCTTGCTCTTAATGTTCTCTTGCATTATGTCTCACCAGTCTTTTATTTTTCTCTCTGTCGCCTCTTCTACTTCTGTTTGAGCCTTTCTCGTTTATTTCTGTCCTTAATATTTTCCGTCACTAAGTTGTCTCATCTCTCTCTCCTTTTCGTTCTCTCACACACACACTCCCTCTCTTTGTATATAACCCTTTCCTAAAAAAAAAAAACCGCCTCCCCGGAGAAAGGCAAATGATAACACTGCAAGGACTCGACCCAGGAACCAACCGAATTTAACCCAATTTGTCTTTTTCGTTTCTTTCTTAAACTGTAATCTTACACCCCCTTCTTTATTCTCGTTACTAAACACTCTGCAAACTTCTCTCACTGATTCTTGACAATTCTCCATATTTCCACTACCGAAGGTACTAAAGTACCCGATACTTCCCAGGAAATCTCCCTACTTCTTTCCTTCCTGATGATGTCCCGGGTACCAACCGTCGTACCGATGTTCATCCCAGTCCGACCAACTCTTGCTGGTCTCCCGCAAGTCTCCTTGCATCAAGCACCACTCGTTCTTTCATATCCCTTCCTAGTATTAATACTTACATCTCAAAGCCAATAATACTCTCACTATCTCAAACATAACATACTAGAACATAGACCCTGCTTAACATTCATAGAATCGTGTTAATGTATATTCCTCATCTCATTCATCAACACTAATGCACACGACACATAATAAAACTTATCCTAAGAAAACATTACCCACCCAATTACACACTTATGTAATTTCGTATCTGTGTTCATAAATAATATTAATGTTAAACACTAACACATATTTACTTCCTACTATTACTAACCTTTATCTTAATCTTCTTACCTTGTAGAATGATGTAAAACCAACTTAGTTCAGGAAAACCGAACATATCTTGTTCTTCACACTGGGGCATTCATGCCAATGTCACAGTGAATTATTGTAATAAAAAATGGAAAATAAAGAATGAATCAAAGAAAAACTGACGCCCTGGGTTAATTTTCAGGTACCAGGGCATAAGCGCATACCTCCGAAAGTAGTTTGACTACTTTTTTTGATCCATCGGTATACATAAAAATAATAATCGTTCTATGTAACCATATCTTGTATACTGTTTAGGAAAATAAATAAATAAAAAATAACCCTTTTCTCTATCCATCTCGGATCGTCTTTTTCCGCTTCCATTTCTTCCGACCTTCCTCTCAATTTGCTTCCCTCTTTTTTCGCTTCTTCTATTTCCGTTTTCCATCCGCTCTCTCGCGAATCATTCTTCTTCTTTATCTCTCAACTATTACACTCCCCCTTTATCTTCCTTAAGGTCTTCAAATACAGTAGCGCCAACTTATATGGTTCGTGGGGCTATGTATGAATGGTTCGTGGGGCTATGCGTCAATGGTTTGTGGGGCTACGTAGGTATTTTTGGGTGGAGTGGGATGGAAACACTGCATGCCGAGTACAGTAGTGAAACTGTGACCGCCATTTTGCGTGTTATCGAAGACAAAATAAAACAAAGAAAAGTTACTCGATATGTCGCAAATAGAGCTTATTTCCGTGAAATAAGCGAAATGCCAACTTCAACAATGTTTCTCAATGCAGAATACTTAAGTACGAATATTGAAATTAAATTAACTAGCAAATTTCAACCGTTGGTCCGATACGAGAAATTAACTACAGTCATTTATGATGACAATAATATTTACTTAATTAATAACATGAACCTTGGAGAGCCTAATTATGCAGGTTAATAGCCATCGTTCCTCAGTATTACGGAAGGGTATTGACAGCCAAATAAAACCTTGACATCATTCTGAGCCAGAAGTAAGTACGAAGGGGCTATAAGTAGCAAAAGTATTTCTTCACGATGTAAAAACTTTAGAAACCCTTTTCGTACTTTTGTTCCAACAGATGAAAATCGAGCAGATGAAGCTGATAGAACATTTGACTCTCTCCACGATATCACCACCTTGACGAAGGCCACGGCCGGGTGAGGGTGCGTGTGAGTTCAAGTGATCCTACAGTATTCTCTACGGAAGAAAAGACAGCTCAAGGATACTTGAGAATCATGGCACAGAACGTGTGATGTTTCTCTTTTGAAATCCTCCAGAATACAATTATACTCCAGAAGTGCAGTTGCAACCACTTGTTAACATCAACATAAAACAAAATAATTTTACCAAATCGCACATAACAAGCCGAGCCCCTTTATGAAAATTTTCACCACTATTTCTTACATTTACACTTTCGTAAGCAAATAGCGGTAAAACTATCATATGCGGGAAATCGCTCTAACTCGTTCATTCTCTACTTTTCTACATTCGTACTTACCTATTCTGCATTGCGAAACATTGTTTAGCAAGGGATTTCGCTTTTTTTTTAAACGAAATTAATATCTATTGTCGACATATCGAGTAATTATTGTTCGTTCTTTTCTAGCTTCCTGAACACGCAAAATGGCAGGCAAATCTTGACTAGCGTTGTGTTTCAAACGGCAAAGCAGTGTTTCAACCTTCTTAACAGAAAAATTCCCGCATAGCACCGAAAACCATTCCCGCATAGCCTCAAAAACCATTCGGGATAGTATGACCATCCACGAATAGCCCCAAAAACCATTCCCGAAAAAACGATTCACGCATAGCCCCAAAAACCATTCACGATAGCCTCACGCCACCACGGTAAGGTTAGGTAAGGTTGCTTTAGGTTGGTCAATATAGTGAAAAAACTGTGCGTTTGGAAACACTTACCGGGGATTACGTCATCAGATGCTCGCAACATCCGGTTCAAGTTCATGGATGGAAATGCAAGCAACAGCTTTCATGCATCGGACGGACATTATTATAGAAAAATACATGATTTAGCGGACAAATACATTGAAAAATGAGAGAAAACACTTCTACGACCTTCCGAAACTACACAGAAACTCAATTCCGGAAGTACTTTCTCCTGTAAATTTGAAGAAATCCATTTCTCGGTTATGACATATGTACCCAAATAGCTTTTACAACATGGGTGGAAGTCCACGTGCATTCGGAACATCTCCAGCTGACTGCGCGTGTCTAGCCAGCGAGCCTACGAGCAGTGTACAGCGTGAGCATTAGAGTTAGCTATAGGCGCAGAGTAGAGATTACGTCAGCGGTTCACTTCTTGATTGGAGACGTCGGGAGTTATGACTCGCTCCCAAGGTGCAAGCGCAGAAAGGCCAGAGCTGTTACGGATATAATCTCACTCTAACTTGGGTTCAACTCCAAGTTTTAATTTCGTAACGTATTCTGAGAACTCGATTTTTCGTTCGGCCTGTAAATGTTCAATAGATATAGGGTTAGTAGCTATTTTGGTACTATTATAGTATAAGGAAAACACCTATAAATCATATTTTTTACATTGCTAACGTACTATTTTCGAATGCGGAACATTTCCTAAGGTGAAATAAAGCATTTGTAACTAAGATAATGTCTATTTCTTACATTTACGAGTACTTACTGTTACTTGTATTTCGATTTTGTAACACATTATGGCGGGCGATAGCGTACTGGTTCATCGCGCGTCGTGCGAGTGTTTTGTCGATTTATGCAGTGTTGCAACCTCGTTTACTGGAAAATACCTACTTTCGTGCCCGGATTTGAAATTATGCTAATACCTCGCAAACCATTGACGTTAGCCTCACAGACCATTGACGTTAGCCCCACAAACAGTTGACGTTAGCCCCAAAAACCAATGACGTTAGCCCCAAAAACCAATGACGTTAGCCTCACAAACCATTCACGTTAGCCCCAAAAACCATTTTCCGTAAGGTTAGGATAGGTTAAGTTAGGTTAGGCAAGCATAGTTAAAAAAAAAATAATAAAACTTATCGACACGTCATGTTTTAGTGAAAACACGGCGAGGCTGAAACACTGACTACGGGGTTTACGTCATCTAACACACGGAACATTGTGCTCTCGTGCAGAAAGCAAATGGCGGCAGCAGAAACAGCGTGTCGGACAGAGATTTTCGCAGAAAACAACATGTATTCGCATTAAAATGGATGAAAATTACATTCATGAACTTCCACAACGCTACAGAAAATGATTTGCGTAAGTACTTTCTCCTGTAAATTTGAAGAAATCCGTTTCCCTTATACTATAATATTACTGCTATTTTCAATCACAAACTTAGGATAATTTTATCATGTATGAAATGTAAAGAATGCTAATTACTCATGTGTTATATTTAGTAGAAGTGTCTCCCAAGAATGTAATTTTTTTGTACTACGTACTATGCAAATTTTTGTTCACGACCTGATCCCCGGTATTACCCATGACACTCTTGAATTGGTCTTTGATGTTCCATGGAAAGCTTTTGTTGTTGTTTTGGCTTTGAAAAGTATAGCCGTGCAAACCTCAACAATCAGTATGATTGCATTGTTTAACTATGACCAAAAAGTGATTGTACACTTAGTAACAATTACTTTATATTTGTTTATGTTTTCTATTGATATATCTAGGATACCAGTTTTATAACCTTTAAGCAAATTGTTATAGTGCATGAAATAAACGGATATAAACTGTTGACACGGCATTCTTGAAGGACTGCAATGTGATGACGACTGTGCAAAATTGGTTGCAGAAAGCAGTGCCGTAAGGCTGAAGTTTTCATAGGGTATGTACGTTAAGTTTCGTGAAACTTAGGGTAGGGACCATGTTTCCAATAACTTTGGATTGTGTTTCAATTAAATATGTGGGTGAAATAATTAATCCTATATATCATGTCATTATGGAGACTGATGCTGATAGTATACACACACTTGGCATAAAAGAGATTTAGCGAAGGTAGTTTTAAAATAAAAAATACGAAAGAAGTAAGTTAATTTGAACATGCATGCTACAGTAGTCGACAGTAGATGTACGAATTTTAGCAGAAAGTATACAGGGTAAGGTTAACCAGAGAGTATACGTATACCCTAGGCTACAGCCCTGTGCAAAAGTATCATCATGCCAATTGTCCACTCTCTTCACTTCTCGGTAACACTTTACTATAGGGGTGCCGGATTTCTTACTTTTTTACAGGAGAAAGTACTTACGCAAATCATTTTCTGTAGCGTTGTGGAAGTTCGTGAATGTAGTTTTGATCCATTTTAATGCGAATGCATGTTGTTTTCTGCGAAAATATCTTTCCGACACGCTGTTTCTGTTGCCGCCATTTGCTTTCTGCACGAGAGCACAATGTTCCGTGTGTTAGATGACGTAAACCCCGTAGTCAGTGTAGCAGTGTCAGTGCCCAGGAAACCGGAAATGTTCGCAAATCAATAAAAAATCTCAGTGTGTCACGAGACCCGGTCACCAATAACAGTGCAGAGGAACTTTCAAACAACGTATGGAAAGATGCCGCCCGATGCCGAGAGCATTAAGTTGTGGTATGACAAGTTCAAGACCACAGAATCTGTTGCTGACTTACCGAGAAGTGGCCGAACAATCAACCTCAGCGATTTCAAACAACGTAAAACGTCAGCCAAAAAGTTACCATTATGATATCTTACACAATATTTATTTTTTCGTGCATACAAAGTGGTTTTGTTGCCTAATGATACCAGGGGACACACTGAGCTTTTTCCTAATTTGTGAACACTACACTACAGCCACGTTACTGAAACCTGGAACAACAAAAACTTAGTTAGTTTTCCATTTTGGCACCACTTTCACATCTCTACCTTACATATAGCGGATATGAATAAAGTTTGTAATCAGGGAAAGACTTCTGGGACACCCAATACTTTTGCTACTTATAGCCCCTTCGTACTTATTGCTGGCTCAGAATTACGTCTCATGGTTTTATTTGGCTGTCAATACCGTTCCGTAACACGGAGAAGCGATGGCTATTAACCTGCATAACTGGGCTCTCCAAGGTTCGTGTTATTAATTCAGTAATTATTATTTTCATCATAAAAGACTGTTTATTAACAATCTTAATTACTTTAAACATTTTGTTTGGTAACACTATAGTATAGGGGTGACGGATTTCTTCAAATTTACAGGAGAAACTACTTACGCAAATCATTTTCTGTAGCGTTGTGGAAGTTCGTGAATGTAGTTTTGATCCATTTTAATGCGAATGCATGTTGTTTTCTGCGAAAATATCTTTCCGACACGCTGTTTCTGTTGCCGCCATTTGCTTTCTGCACGAGAGCACAATGTTCCGTGTGTTAGATGACGTAAACCCCGTAGTCAGTGTTTCAAACTGCCGTGTTTTCACTATAACATGACGTGTCGAGTATTTTTTTTTTAAACTATGCTTGCCTAACATAACCTTATGGAAAATGGTTTGTGGGAGCTAACGTCAATGGTTTGCAAGGTATTAGCATAATTTCAAATTCTTGCTGAAAGTAGGTATTTTCCGGTGAACGAGGTTGCAACACTACATAAATCGACAAAACACTCTCACAACGCGCGATGAACCAGTACGCTATCGCCATAACGTGTGTTAGAGAATCGAAATAACGAGTAACAGTAAGTACTCGTAAATGTAAGAAATAGACATTATTACGTTACGTTAATACGTTAGTACGTTAGTAATGTAAACAAATGCAAAATAAATTATTTATAGGTGTCACCCCTATAGTAAAGTATACCATTTCTCTTACAAATGCTTGTTCATAAGGATTGGAAGTGTGCTTCTGCTGGAATGGGCAACTTTGCATTGCAATATTACTCATTGCACTGTACTTGATGTCTTGCAGAGATCTCGAGTACACATGTACTTAAGTACAGACAGGATAATGAGGAAAGGGACAGACAAGTGGGGTCTAAAACATTGTGCAATGTGCCTCGAGCAGAGACTGAAATTGGTTTCAAGGTGTCACCATCGGAGGTTGAGCTAGTCAACCTTCTTCCTAAAAATCGAGGTGTATAAAAACTCACCCATCGGAAGTTACAGAATGAACAAATGTGTATCGGTTGACTTGAAAACGAAGCGGTAATATAGGTTATTGTCAGTGTACAAAGAAAAGGAAATAGGGAGGGAAGCCTGGTGGGAGCTGGAATGGTTGGGTGGGGATGTAGTGCTACTGCATCCAATAGGAGATGGTGGGGTATGGTGGGAGGGGATGCAGTAAGAGCACTGGATCGCAAAATTTGACAGCCTGTGTGGGAGGTTGAGGGATGCAGGGTACGGGAGGGAGGGCCCTCTTGGGGAATCCTGAGCATGTCCAGTTTTCACTTCAAGAGGTGAGCAGGTTGTTTAGTGTAACGTCCAATTTAAAGCTACGACATAGTTTCTTTAGAATTAGAAGTGGTGGAGCAGGTGGGTTAATTTGAAGCTATGGCTAAATAGACAGTAGTTCAGGGCCAGTAATGTCATGTAGATGTGTGCTATTAACAACAAATAATCCCAAATTCTCCTTCAAACTTCAACTGCTGTTTAGAAGGGGCAAACAACAAATCAATGTTCGTAAATAACTGAAAACACACCTACAGAAGGTTGTTCGCTTTATATCCGACCATGTTTTACGGGTACTCACCTTAAGAGATACCTCGCCGCCACCACCGATCATGTTCTCTTGCACCCCCAGCATTGTGGACTATCGCCAGGCATCACAGTTTCCATTGCAGCAAGCTCCGGTGCAGGACAGGCATGGGAATTCTGTCCCACTCCTCCCTGCAAGCTTTCCATAGACCATCCAGGGTGCGCGGGCGGCGATGTTGAAGACTTCAACAGTCCAAATGCGCAAAAATCCATTGGACTGGCATCTGGGCTTTTCACAAGAATGTCTTCAAACGGAATGACACGAATTCCTAATTCCTCTGCCATTTCCTGATAAAAACGTAGTGATGTTCTGGCGGTATGACTCGAAGCCTTATTCATATGGATCATCACCTGGTTCGCGTCCATTCCATACAATTGTGGGATGTCTCTCCGATAGATAGGTGTCAGAATGGAGTCTTGGAAGTATCTGGCATTCACCTTCACGTTTTTGTCCACCTTGCGTATCATCAACTTACCCTCATATCCCAATCCCGTCACAACCATAAAGCCAAGAGGGAAACTTTCCCTGCACTAACGAACAAAGTTGCTGCGCCCCTTGCCGTCAATGTCACGATATGTGATCGCCCGAATGTGACCATCAGCAGTAAGATGGACATATGATTCATCCACTGTGACAACTTTCTTCCATTTGGAACCCGCCAGGTACTTTTCATACAGTTTCCTGCAGTTCGTCTTACGTTCGGCAATGTGACGCGATAGAAGGTGGTGTACACGGGGCCTTCCGCACACAATTCAACCTGAGGCGCTTGCGAATTGTTTTGTTCACAGTTGACGGTGCGAGGTGAAATCTATTGGCCATATCACGTTGAGTCGGGGGATTTTCTTGGCACGCCAATCGACGGATTCCCCTTCGCAATAGGGGTGACACTTTGCTTGCAGCTCTTCTCCTGGTGGTTTTCGTGGGTGAATGTTTCGCAAGGAGAGCCTGTTGTGTGTAACGGGCCACAATAGCTTTCGCAGTAGTCACCCCGAGTGTTAACCCATTCTCCCGACACTGTTTCACAATGCGTACATATGAAAACTTAGCATGGAAAAGGGCCATTACGTAACCCTCCCAATACCGGTTGATTTTCGGCGCCATTTGATAACATTCACTAGAGTCCAGCGCAGATAATTCTGCCGTGCGATGCGCTAAACAACTAAAGAAGCAGTGTTGCTAATGGAGCAGATAGAAAAATCGCTGCAGTGCGCCGATGCACAGCTGTTACGTACAACAAGAAAATTAGAGAATTCAGATCTATTTAACGTTGAGTTTTAAACGTCATGCATTATACCAGGACTAGGATTAATATGTACTAACAAGTGGCTTTGTATGTAGCTACATACATATGGACTAAAAATTCGCAAAATATGAACTAACACATAAGTAAAATTACCAAAAATGCTGCAAAGAAGACTTCTTCATACGATTCCTTATTTGAGTGATTTCAAACAAAATAAATATATATATATATATATATATATTATTTTTCATTGCATTAATGCACTGGTGGCGTTCTAACTTTTCACTCCCAAAACCCGTATACACTGGTATGGAACTGCAACGGCAGATAATAACATGCCAACGTGTTAAACCGCTACAATTGCACCATAACACTCCTCCTCAAGCAGTATTATTATTTCCTCTCTGAGATCGGCGACAGTCGGTTGCCTTTGTTGTACATTTACAAAGGATGCCGGCTTCCACAACAATAACAAGTACATATACTGCCACTAGACGATAAGCTGCGCGGCTTTTTCTTTTATTATGAACCAGGGCCGGCGCTAGTCATTTTGCCTCCCTGGGAGGTGGCGGCAGATGCCGCTCTATTTCGACCCCCCCCCCCCCGGTCATTACGCAGCAACGGAAAATTGAAAATCAATATATTCCTAACTAAAACATCAAAATATGAAATAAATAATGAGACTTCTTATGCTATTTCAATACTATTCAGCGCAAAAGAATATCTCGCTCGATCACAGTTTTCAATAGGCTTATTTTTTTCTTCTCTTCAAATTTTGCCGCTCTGGGCGATGGCACGGTTCGCCCTCCCCTTCCGCCGGCCCTGCTATGAACTTGGTCACCCATCAAAGCATGGCAATTTTAACACAGAAAACAATATGTATCACATTAAGCAGCAAAAATGACAGCCTCCTCTATGCAATTTCTACAAGAACACGTGCCGGAGCCAGAGTTGAAATGATGTTGGAGCCACATAATTTATTTATTTTGAATAATTCCAAAATTATGAAATATGAACAATTTGTTGCTGCTGTTCGCTGCTCTCTTGCCAAAATGCTTTATTGGGATACTAACACCATGACTGGCTTCCTCCTTCATGAACTCGTGCACGTTGCTTAGAATTTCCCGAGCTTGGCTATGCAAGGTTTTTGATTTCAACTTCGACAGAACTGGAGGCATTATGGAATTTAACGTTCATTAGCAAACACACACTTTTACATACACACACGCAATACACGCACACAACGTCAAACCGGTCAAATACTTAGTATAAAATAAAAATATGGTGCTTCCAATCCAACAAAACTCCCCGCCACTTTACCTGCCTTTCGTGCTTCATTATTACAGTTGGCAACACTAGTTACTAGTTAGCCAATGAACATTCACTGCATAAAAGAAGCAAGCACTACGCCGTGCTATATTGCCACATTAGCGTCCCTACCGAACGGTGGGAACCGCGAGCTGGAGCGCTATTCAATTGTTTTCAATGATGTTTGCGCGAGTGTGTCCAGGAATGGAATGACAATGTGGCAACAATAGCGAAGGTTTTCGAGCAGGGTAGAACACATGATGCTAAGAGAGAGGGAGACGAAACGAAAATTCGTTTCTACGCAACGGCAAATTTACGTGTGTGGCACTCTACCAACACTCACGCACCTACAAGGTCAGACACAACACTGTTCCCACCAGCAGACCCATAGTTCCAGCATGATACGCCAGGTGGCAGCACCGAATCGACAATGGTCGGATATAAACCGAACAACCTCTGCATGTAGTCATGTAGCTATTATTTTCCAAGCATCAACTGCTGTTTAGAGGGGGAAAAACAGCATTCATTAGAAAAAGTACTTTCTTTTTTCATTTATCACGAGAATGTTTCGCACAGAGTGGAACCCCGATTTATCATTCCTGGAAGTTATACTTTTCTCCATTTGACAGTCAATTCTCATGGCATCAGCATTTTCAAGGAGGATTTATACATAGACATAATAGATAATATCTATTGTTTTAAAGGAACAAACGCTGATTCCACTCATGAATTAAGAAAGTAACAGCAGAGAGAGTAATTTGATATTTTGGATTAATGCCACTATTTTTGTTCATTGAGTACTACTCTTAAGTATAAATGGATAATTTTGGAAGTTATTGTCTTAATTTCGGTGACTGTTTACATGTTTCATTATTTTTATTCAAATTAATCATCATACACCTAAAGATTTGGTAAAACTGTCAAAGCCGGAAATCGGATTTCTTCAAATTTACAGGAGAAAGTCCTTACGGAATTGAGTTTCTGTGTAATTTCGGAAGGTCGTAGAAGTGTTTTCTCGCATTTGTCAATGTATTTGGCCGCTCAATCATGTATTTTTCTATAATAATGTCCGTCCGATGCACGAAAGCTGTTGCTTGCATTTCCATCCATGAACTTGAACCGGATGTTGCGAGCATCTGATGACGTAATCCCCGGTAAGTGTTTCCAAACGCACAGTTTTTTCACTATATTGCCCAACCTAACCTAACCTTACCGTGATTGTGTGAGGCTATCGTGAATGGCTTTTGGGGCTATGCGGGAATTATTCTGTTAAGAAGGTTGAAACACTGCTTTGTCGTTTGAAACACAACGCTAGTCAAGATTTGCCCGCAATTTTGCGTGTTCAGGAAGCGAGAAAAGACCGAACAATAATTACTCGATATGTCTACAATAGATACTAATTTCGTTAAAAAAGCGAAATCCCTAGTTAAACAATCTTTCGCAATGCAGAATAGGTAAGTACGAATGTCAACAATTACAGAATAAACGAGTTACAGACATTTCCCGGCTTTGATAGTTTTACCATATTTTTAATTGTCCTCTTCATTACACTCTCTGTGATCACATCGTTATTAGGAAATAGAGGGTAAGGACTTATAACCAGGATGAGGATAGATAGGACAAAAAACCTCTGAAAATAGACAAAGTAAATAACGTCAACAGATCTATCTTAATTTTCTGACTAGGCACTCACAAAGCAGTTATCTTCGAAAGAGGCACATATGACTAAAGTAGGCCAAAACACCCACTAGAAGATCCATGTTTTCCTCTCAAAAATGGCTTGAAACAGATTTTGGTAAATTTCTTATGTCCTGAAAACGGCTGAAATTTGCTACTTAATTTAATTTGAATATTCGTACTTACGTATTCTGCATTGAGAAACATTGCTGAAGGTGGAATGTCGCTTATTTCACGGAAGTAAGCTCGATTTGCGACATATCGAGTAAGTTTTCTTCGTTTCTTTTTGCCTTCGGTAACACGCAAAATGGCGGTCACAGTTTCACTACCGTACTCGGCATGCAGTGTTTCCACCCCACTCCACCCAAAAATACCTACCTAGCCCCACAAACCATTGACGCATAGCCCCAAGAAACATTCATACATAGCCCCACGAATCATTTCCGGTAAGGTTAGGTTAGGTTAGGTTGGGTCACGTATAGGTTAATATAGTTAAAAATTGGTTTAGAAAAATATGCGTAGCCCCACACACCGTTCTCGCATAGCCCCACGAACCATTGACGTGTTTGGAAACACTGACCTGCATTGACCGTGATTACGTCATTACACACAGGCAACATTCGGCTGGAAGGAAATGGATGCAAGAGCTTTCGTGCATCGGTCGCACATTTATATCGAAAAATAGATGATTTACCGGCACAATTGAATGAACGATGCGAGAAAACACTTCTCCGAACTTCCATAACTATAAAGAAACTGCATTCTGTAAGTAATTTCTCCTGTAAATTTGAAGAAATCTGTTTTCCGGATATACGAAATTTACCCAGTTTTTAAACGTACGTCTATATTTGATGGTAAGGAAACGAAAAAGGCTTTTCAGGGCTTTTTTAGTTGCATAAAATTATGAAACAAATCTCCGGGTTCAGCCCACGCAATGTTTCTCACAACTTGGCGCCTCTTTTAAAATACTCTTTTTCTTCTCTGTTCATTTCAGCCTCTAATTCTCTCGCTCTCTCATCCTCTGCTTCGAATTCTCTCTTGCATTCTCTGCCTTGATTATCTTCATTCTCTCTTTTCTTCAATCTCCCATTTCTCTATTTCTCTACCACTCTTTCGCTTATTCTATTTCTTCCATTCGCCCTCCGTTGCTTTCTCTCTCTTCTTACATTTCTCTATTTCATTCTCTTTCTCGTTTCTTCTGTTCCTTTCTCGCGTCTTTTGATCCTGTGGTTCTCCCTCTTACACTTTTTAGTTCACCCTCTTTTTATCAGTAATAATATCATCAAACATGTGAAAGACAGACGCTTAAAATTTGAAGATTATATTAATCACATCATAAATAAAGCAAGAAAGCACCTTTATTATAAAAAAAATGGAGTTGTTCAAATAACTTAACATTTCTAATTTTAATGTTTACAACTTTTGTCAGACCTATAGTGGAATGTAATGTTCCGATTTGGTAACAGTATAGTATAGGGGTGACGGAATTCTTCAAATTTACAGGAGAAAGTACTTACGGAAATCATTTTCTGTAGCGTTGTGGAAGTTCGTGAATGTAATTTTCATCCATTTTAATGCGAATACATGTTGTTTTCTGCGAAAATCTCTGTCCGACACGCTGTTTCTGCTGCCGCCATTTGCTTTCTGCACGAGAGCACAATGTTCTGTGTGTTAAGATAACGCAACCCCATAGTCAGTGTTTTTATTTTTTATTTTATTTTATTTTACCTTAAGTTTCAGATACAGTACTGAATGACCATTTTACACTGAAACAGTAACAGCATGAAAACAACAATAACAACAACAACAAAATAGAGTACAAGATGGCACTGAAAACAAATCAAAATTATGCATACAACGTTAACAATTTTCTAAAACTTTGATCTGGGAAGAATATGTCCACATTTGGAGGCAGGTTATTATATGAGTGAGGAAGCCTGTAGAAAAGAGACCGCTGTAGAAGGGAGAGCCTTGTGGTGGGATTGTGGAAGAGCTTCACGTTGCGGGTTGGCCATGTGGGAACACGTAGATGAAATTTGTTGAGCAGAAATTCGGATTTAATTTTACCATTCATGATTTTGTGCAAGAATTTCATTTCTGATAATTCGCGACGAGTGTGTGGTGGTTGGATATTGAAGACAGACATAATATCTGTTTTCTGAAGGTGCCTCAGAGAAGGTATTCTGTGGCGAGAAATGGCGAGGAAAAAGTTGAGAACAGAATCAATCCAAGAAAGATTTGTTTTTGAAGCCATGGTCCAGATAGGAGAGCAGTATTCAAGAATGGGGGAGATAAGGTATTTGTAAAATATGCTGATTGATGATTGGTTTTGTATTCCAGTGAACCTGTACAGAAGACTCATCGTATTTTCACTAGAACATGACGTCAAGTATTTTTATTATTTTTATTTTAATTATGCTTGCCTAACCTAACTTAACCTAACCTAACCTTACGGAAAATGGTTTTTGGGCTAACGTGAATAGTTTGCGAGGCTAACGTCAATGGTTTGCTAGGCTAACGTCAATGGTTTGCGAGGTATTAGCATTTTTTCAATCTGGGCACGAAAGTAGGTATTTTCCAGTGAACGAGGTTGCAACACTGCATAAATCGACAAAACACTCGCACAACGCGCCCTGAACCAGTACGCTATCGCCCGCCATAATGTGTTACAGAATGGAAATAACAAGTAACAGTAAGTACTCGTAAATGTAAGAAATATACATTATCTTAGTTAGAAATGCATTATTTCACCTTAGGAAATGATAGAAATGATAAACAGAAATTATACAATTGTTCTACAGTTACAGTTTTAAAAATTAAAATAATAATATATGCAGTGTTATATAATTACAAAGTGTAAGACTAACAAGTAAGTGTATTCATTAGAAATCGTGTACCCGCGCACACACACACTACATGTATGTATGTATGTATGTATATTATATATATGTGTATATTAGCAGGTAACAATATGTTATAAACACATTCTTACTTTCCAAAGAAGCGCTCATGTGTGATGGCCGAACGAATCCGGATCCTTGGGATCCGGAAACAACCAGATCCGGATTTCGGATCCGCAAAGATCCGGATCTGGCCATCCCTATCCGAGGCTCTGCGTGCCCGAACAGGGTAAGTTCCATCTTCCTTTGTGCGTCTGCTATTCTCAAACACGACGTGTATGGGTTCATAAACATATTTCATATCGTTTATTTAATCTGGTCAAATGTGTACCTCAAGGCAGTCCTTTTGGGGGACATGAGCAAGCGAGTTCAGAGCCATTAGGGATACGACATGTGGTGGAGATTTGCGGGGTTTTTATCCGTTTCATTTCGAAACGCGATGAAGAATGAGACCTGGCTATACTGACCACTTGTCAGAATTAGTATCACATCCGATTCTTGGGAGATAGTTAAATTCTATCACTGGAAGTGATATTTTGTGTCTGTATTCGAGGCTCAAACGGAATTGAATTCAACCCTTGACAGATGAAGGGAACTGGTGGAGAATGTTGTCATACCGTCCAGTGAAGGAGGGCGCTGTGCTATTTCCACCCCATAGTCAAGCAAGGCTATTGCAACAACAGTGTACGATCAGAGATACCGCAGTGCAAACGACGCAATGTTGCATTTTGTTCCATCATATACAAAAGTACTTTTAGGCACGAATCTTTTGTGTCAAATAAAATGCAATAATTATATTGTTTCTATTCCTAAGACATTGTTGAGTGGAATAATATCAGTCTTACTATTCATGTGAAGAGTACAAAATACACCATAGAAACTAGCCGGCCCCAGTGGAGTGGTTATCACATCGCTCTACGACGCCAGGGGTTTCGGGTTCGAATCCCGGCCGGGGCATGGATGCTTGTGAGTGTCCATTCATCAATGTCATCATATCATCACTCATCCCCATCTTTGCAAATTAGCCAAAAAGTGGCACAAACGGCGAAGTAAAATAAAGCCAGTCAAAACCATAGAAGCTGCACTCATAACATTATCAAGTCGCTGGATGTTCGTATAAATACTACACGTAACACTATTTATATGTAAACAGTGTGACTAACTTGTTGCTAAAATGAGAAAATGAGCCACAGCAAGAAACTACGATAAGATGCGTCTGTTTTTATGAGCAGCCACAACCTTTTTAAAATCCAAAGATTTTGCAAGCTCTTCAAAGGACAGAACAAGAGAACACTCAACCTCTCGTCACCAATTAGATTTCGAAGGTTTGTCGCAAGAAACCGTTGATGGGGATATGAACATTTCAATAACACAAAGCTTATAAAGTTCAAAAAACGGAAATTTTGAATGTTTCAATCATTGCAAGCAGCTGCTGAAGGTCTTTATTTTGGCTTCCATTCTGCCTCATAATGTGCCATGACTCTAAACTGTCCAAATCACAACAGTATGGAGCATATAAAGATTGTAGCTTTTCATGCTTCAGAAAAGTGGCACTAACTTAATAAAGTATGGCATCAAATAAGCAAAAACACCCTTCAATAGAAACTGTATTAGTGACACCATTTTCTCTTCCACGATGAAATATCTTACTTTTCTTGTTCAACGACTGGAATTCAGAACTTAGGAGGGGAGGATGTGAGAAATATCGCCCACTTAGGACGTGCCACTCTCAAGGAACAAAACTATTTTCACTACAAATCCACCTCCACTACGAGACAAATATATTGACATAAAGTCAATGAATGTATGTAGTTGCAACTCTTGCAATGGGCATTTTGGTTAGAGAAGTTACTGCTGAAGATTATAATCTTACTTCAGAATATATTACGCTCTGAATATTGATCAGAATTGGATGAATAGTTTTATGAGATGTGCTTCAAAGATTGATTCTTCTGCACGGAATCAAATTTGGCCACTTCGACTGTACTGCAGAAATTATTTTCTAACATCACAAATAATAATTAATTAGCATGTAGGCCTAGGCCTGCGAAGAATGAAATTTGCGCAAGGGTGCTGATTTTTGCATCGTATGCAAAAATGTTTACTTGATTGGATTTGTATTAAGATCCACTATATACACAGAAGCTAATTGGGACGAGACCTACAGCTTATAGTGGAATCCGAGCCACTTAATGATATGTGCCTCCACCGGGGATCGAACCCGTGACCCCTTAATTTCAAGGCAGCAGAATTGCTGCTAGGTAACCAGGGCGGGGAGGTCCAATATTTACAATTCTTAACATTTAAGAATTAGTTGCTTTGTGTACTCTTTGATTTCTTAACGTCCTATTTCTCCCTCTTGAATATTTGCAACGATAAGGATAGATATAACGATGAAAACAACGAGAGAACATGGATAACACTCATACCAATGTCGGTAGTCGAATGAGGAACTTACAAACAGAAAAGAACATTGACGGCTTTTTAGATGTTGAACGTTGCTCTACTTAAAAAAAAAAATCATTTTACATATCTGTTGGATTTATTCAGAAATATAGCAATATGATTTATGGAGCTTAATAATGTCAAAGTTTAGCTGCATGTGCCAACAATTAAAGAACAATCTCACAGCCACTGAATACGTCGTACACCTAAAAGGCAGGTAGCAGATTTCGTAGCAAGTTTGGTAAGCACTCATGATTGGCCCATTACGTAGTATCAAATTGTATTTCTAGCCACTGCTATCCAGGCATATCTGCATATACCCCCCCCCCCTCCCCTTGATTTTAGAACACATCGTATTAAAAGTAACTTTGCGCGATCTAACTGAACTAGAAAATGTACTTGAACATTGTACTTGTCTCAATGGAATTTTGGAAAATGTAAATTTAATCTTTTTAAGTTTTCGGTCAAAATGCGTACTTTGGGGGCTACGGGGGGGGGGGGGCTAAGGACAGTTTTGGGGGCTTCAGCCACCGGTCACGGTGCGGGAACTGTCCTCGATTTCAAGACTCGAATTGTCACATTGCCGTTACAGTGGTCATGATCCACAATTTTTAACATTTGTAACCGTCATACTTTCCGAGACAGTGACAGCTAAACCAAGAACGAGAGATACGTTTTCAAATTTGTCTATTTTTTTTTCAGCTCGTCACCTTTGACCTTAAAATAGACACAGATTCCTTTAGAGCACAGTATCTCATTACTAGTATCCATCTTTCACAAATCTTCCTCTCCCGTGGCGGTTGCGAAATAATCACGTACGCACTCGAGAAGAAGCTCAGCTGTGTCGTTGGTCAGAAGAGACCTTGGGTTGTTGCTTGTTGTGTCCTGAGCATCGCTGGTTGGTAACGAGATGCGAAGTTATCCTTGTTTTGGCGCCAAGGCCTTCGACTACTGAAGACGCGTCGTTGTATCGTTTGTGAGAAAATAAACATCAAGTCTGTTCCCACGGGAATCTTTTTCATGAATGTTTCTTCGCTGTGGAGTTCACTAGGTCAGATAAAATTAGATTCCAGTATGTCTTTTTAGTGCATCGAACTTTCCTTGTTGCTCTATTAAAGAGTTGGATAGTTAACATGGTTGCGCGGAGTGATACAAGAACTTATGCCCACGCTTAGCAACGAAAAAAATGGTCAAATTGGGAACGATTCATTGAAAGCCATGAAGAAACTTGAAAAAAAATCCTAATTAACGAATAACCACAATAAATACATTTTTACAAGACTCAGGGTGGCGTATTTACAAACCCATCAGTGTTGCAGAACCTCTAGCGATAATTGGCTACTGATTGGCTGTCATTCCGGAAGTTAATACGTTTCATCATCCAGTGTTCCTTCAAGGTAATTGGTGTAAGAGGAAAACGCCAGATGGCAGGGTTCAAATTTACAGTGTAGATTTCAGAGATGGATCCCAACAAGACAAGAAACCCCCTATTAACATATTTTTGTAACTAATGTTTTGAAAGACAGGAAAACAAAACTCTTCGTGAAGTGAATGACTTTACCTATTTAAAATTTCATCAAGGCAAACATTCTAACTACTTATGATAATTTAGAAAATACAAATGCATATCTAGGTTATTGCAAACAATCTCAATTCGAAGTTTTAGTTGATTGTGCAGTCTATCGTAGTGTTTATTACATAATTTATTTCATTTTTTTCAAAGATTCTTGATATTGTTAAACCGGTTCAACAATATTATGCTTCTACTTTCAGATATATTCAAAATTCATATTGATTGTTATCACCAGAAAACGATTGCATTGAATTTTTTACACTTTTTTAAACAAAAATATATATCTTCACATAATTTCGACACTTTTATTACAAACTTTATTACTAAATAATTACGAGTCTGATTTTTTATCCTTTTCTTGTAAACAAACAAGTAAAGATGGACACAGAACATAAACACTTCCGGTGCGTACAGCCAATAAGAAAGCGTTATATCCACTTGGTTTTGCAGCACTCTAGGGTTTGTAAATACGCTCACGGGTGGTGCAGTGGTAACCTTGTCGCTGTCGCTACGTAATCAGCCCGGGGGTTTGATACCCTGGGGTCCAGTCCCCATTAGTATAAATTTCTTAGCCCTAAAAATATGAAAAAGTGAAAAACAAAAAATGCTCTAAATCAAATACAGCAAGAAATATATTTTTCCAAAGACTCCTGGATTCTGTACTGGTAACGTCGTCCCATAATAATAAAAATGTTCCCGGGTTCGTTAGCCCGGACAGGTACGTACATCCCACTTTAAACTGTAAGTCCAGTCCCGATTAGCCCATCTCTGCATAAAGTGGACTTCAAACAAAACAAAACTCAAACTAGAAAATATTTCTCTGAAGATAAATATTTCAAACTCTATTGTTAGAGGCACATATTATTGGTAAATAAAAAAGCAAAATTTCGGTATAAACACTGGGTCAATTTCGGGTTCAAAAGCGGTAAATAAAATAAAATATCGGTGTTATAGCGGTGAAAAATTGGATCAAAAGTGGTATATAAAAATACATTTTGGTTTTAAAATTGTGAATATAATCCTAAATTTGATTTAAAAACTACACTTATTCCACAGAATTAACATTTCACTTCTAATAGCCCATTTATGTAGTTATCCGAGTATTAAGTTTATTTCTGTGTAAAGGAGTCAATTTTTGTTTCTCCAACATTAACAGCAGAATTAATCAATTTTCCGGGAATTGCATAACTCTCAGGATAATTCAGACCTCAGAAGGTGCCGCGTCGGTGAATAAACCCTAAATTTCGTGTTTAAGAGTAAATTTCGCTTTTTGCAGTTCATTTGGCATTATTTCGTAACAAAACATGGTCACAAAATGCATCTCACACCTTTCAAAAACATGAAAAATTACCACTACAATGTGTTTTTTCAAATTTAGTTTTTTCGTCAAAAACGAAATATGCATGCCCCTATCTATTGTGTAATACCGATGGCAGAAAGAAAACAGGAACGAAAATCATCTCCAAAGCTTATGATACTCCTCTTTTAAAAAGGATAACACCCCAACCAGTGGCGTAACAAAATCGTCAAGGGCCCGCCCGCAAGAAACGAATTTGGACCCCCTCCCCCATGTACAGTCAGCCACAAAATTTCTTCCTAAAAATAAAAAAAATATATATTTTGAATAGCTATTTGGGGATACACTTAATTACACAAGTCGAACCTGGAACCTGTGAATTATCATAGATCACAACTGGTACACATTGATACCTCATGCAAAAAAAAGGGCTCCCCTTCCAGTTTTCTGGTCTGCCATTGACGCCATTACTTCACTAACATCAATAGATCTTGCCCTTTAAGATTCAAAATTGAGAATACAGACAGCTAAATTTAACCTGAGTTATACCACTCCGAAGGTAGTTAGAAAGATCGTTCTGCTGTAGCGACAGTTTGGGAGAATTCACACCGAAGAGACACGCGACATGCGACACGAGACACGAGAATTTCACATCGAAGAGCAGGGTTGGCATGTTTGAAACAAAAGTGTTTTCAACAACTTATTTTAAACTTATAAAACACATGGTTTTGTTTTGTTCACAAATGTTTAAAACGTTTGAAACAAAGTGTTTTAAACATGTTTTTTTTTCATACTTGGTGTTTGATAGTTTGTGGTTATGTGCGTGTTTTATAACTATGCCTTTCATACAATGCGTGGTATTCTGATTATTGTGTATAGAAATCTGTTCAGTGCCTGAACGTGTATATTGAATTAACAAAGAAACATATCGTGATGAATACCTGTGGGCCACGCTTAAAACACCTGGCTGTTTTTTTTACAGGTGTTTAAAATAAAGTATTTTAAGAATTAAATAGTACATGAATGAAACCGTTTTGTTCCTCACTTAACACACTGCAAAATATGCACATTGTTGATAATATCAGTCGCATTCACGATAACATAAATTATAAAACAAAACAAAAAAAGACAAGAGTAGCTACCACGTAGATTCAGTGGGTCTGGCAACAGTGGATTAGTTCAAGATTCTCGAACAGCCTACATGCGAGATTAAAGACTAAAATACATGTGTATTTTAAGTAGTTTGTCAAGTATTTATTTCATAATAGGAACACAGTCAATCCTTGGATGATTAACAGATTCTTTATTAATCATTATTCTTAGAAAATAGGTCTTGGTATCATGTTTTAAACGTTTTATTTGTTTAAAACATTTTTTTGTTCTTGAAAAACTAAATATGCTGACCAAGGCAGTAATTTATTTTATTAAAAACATACACTAAACGTAACGTTTCAACCTTCTAGAAAGGTCTTCTTCAGACACTGTATCAGGTACAAATGTAACAAGATACAAAAACAGGGCATTATATATACACAAACATTACTCCCTTCCAGACAATTAGAAAGTTGTTTTGGAACTTTCTAGCAGGTGGCTTTCACTTGCCAACTGTACTTTCACCTAAAAGGCTAAACATATTTACTTCCATATAGAATGTGGTTTTTATCTCACGCTCTTTTTCCTTCATTTTTCTTCCTTCTCATCTCCTCTTTCTCTCTTGTCCTTTCCACTCTTTCTAACACCTTCTTCCATTATTTGTTTATCTATCTTCAGCTCCCCATTCCAGTTCAATGTGTCTTCTTCATCTTTCTTCTCCATTTCCTTGGCCTCCTTCCATTTTCTCACTAGCATTCTCTTCTCCCTTCCTATATGCTTAGCCTCATCCCACTCTATGTCATGTCCTGTTTCTCTCGTGAGTTTAACTATCGCATTTCTCTCTCTCTCTCTTAAGTCGTACATCATCCCTATGTTGTTTCAACCTGTCTTTCAGCCTTTTTTTCGTTTCTCCTATGTACACACTCTGACATTCTTTACATTTCACTTCGTACATAATCCCTTCCTCTTCCTCTTCTCTGTTTTCCTTTTTCTTGTTTGCATTCTTCGCTATTCCTAAACTTACATGAAGGAAGGGAGGGAGAATCATCTTAGGAATAGCGAAGAATGCAAACAAGAAAAAGGAAAACAGAGAAGAGGAAGAGGAAGGGATTATCATGAAGTGAAATGTAAAGAATGTCAGAGTGTGTACATAGGAGAAACGAAAAAGAGGCTGAAAGACAGGTTGAAATAACATAGGGATGATGTACGACTTAAGAGAGAGAGAGAAATGCGATAGTTAAACTCACGAGAGAAACAGGACATGACATAGAGTGGGATGAGGCTAAGCAGATAGGAAGGGAGAAGAGAATGCTAGTGAGAAAATGGAAGGAGACCAAGGGAATAGAGAAGAAAGGTGAAGAAGACACAATGAACTGGAATGGGGTCTGAGGATAAACAAAGAATGGAAGAAGGTGTTAGAAAGAGTGGAAAGGACAAGAGAGAAAGAGGAGAGAAGAAGGAAGAAGAATGAAGGAAAAAGAGCGTGAGCTAAAGAGTCCAACAACATTCTAGATGGAAGTAAATATGTTTAGCCTTTTAGGTGAAAGTATAGTTGACTAGGGAAAGCCACCTGCTAGAAAGTTCCAAAACAACTTTCTAATAGTCTGGAGGGAGTCATGTTTGTGTATATATATCGTCCTGTTTTTGTATCTTGTTACATTTGTACTTGATACAGTGTCTGAAGAAGACCTTACTAGAAGGTTGAAACGTTACTTTTAGTTTATGTTTTTAATAAAATAAATTACTGCCTTGGCCAGCATATTTAGTTTTTCTTAATCATGGAAACAAGGCTTCATGGTGTTATTTTTGATCTTGTTTAAAACACCGTTTAAAACATTTGAAACATGTTCAAACAAAAGAAACTTTTGTTTCTTTAAAAAAACACAAATTTTGCCAACCCTGCCGAAGAGACAAGATGCACTCGACATGCGTCAAGCAACACTTCTTTCTTTGCTCAGTTCGCATGATGATGCCGATATGATTGCATTAATCAGTTTATTAGTCACCCGAAAAAGCGTAACAAGAGACATTGTTACATCTAAATCGGATTGTAAAATTCGTGCAAGTTATTGAAACTCGGGAGAGGCATGTTGTGCATGAGAAAACTGAGATATGATATGCACTAGACTTTCCAGTCTGGATAAAGCGAATACCTAAACACTAGAGAAATGGTTCTCAACCTTCGTGAAACCATGTTCCGGTATTTTTTTAAGTCAATGCCCTTAGCCCAAGAATTTTCCTCGTAAATCTTTACAGTATTGAAGATTTTATGCATGAATTAACATGTATCTATGAAATTAACTATTGATAAATAAGTTCTAGCATAATCATAAAGAGTAATAATAGTTTGATTACGTGTGTAGAATTGTTGACAAATATAAAAATATGAATGACGAAGTGGTAATGTCGTCTTCTTGTAATTAAGTGATTCCGGTTCGATAACCGGTGGAACCACATTGTGGCGTGAGTCCCACTTTAAACTGTAGGTTGAGTCCTGATAAGTATATCTGTACATACAATGGACTTAAAAAACGAAAACTCACAACTCAAATATGATATTGGGATTATGATAGTTGTGAACCTTTTTCAGCAGAACCTTTCGCAGCTCAGTATAGTTGATACGGTATGGGGTCGCGGCCCGGCGGTTGAGAAACAATGCACTATACTACTTCACCATGTTGACTGATCTATTTTCGACTAAAGTGCCTCCATATGCTGACTTTTCAAATAAAAACAGTCGTAAATTGCCAAAGCACTGCCTCTTTACACGATGCTGAAGGCAAATTACAGCCCATAACTGCATCAAAAAAACTTGATAAAGCGAAAAGAACGTTGTGTTTAAATCTTAAAACATTGTACATATCGATACTTTATTATATCAACAAATTTGAGCTTCAAATACGTTGTAAGGCCTCCGGTTGGACTCTCTTCTAGAGTCTGAATATAGCTCGTTGGAGTGAAGCATTCACTGCGCATGCGCGAACAACAAACTGAAGCGTCACGATGCACGGTATTGAGAAGACAGCACAGTCCGAGACACACGTAAGCGACATGCATTTTGCAGTGTTTCCTCGGTTCGAAAGATTGCATTGATTACTGAGAGTTCCGCATGTCGCGTGTCTCTTCGGTGTCAATTCTCCCTTAAGAGAAGAATATGATAAATAGAAGGCGTTGCAGAGATCGGTAAAAATGAAAGCTAGTTGACACGTTCATAGATTCATTTCAAGTATTATTATACTATTAAACGTATTATTATACTGATTAATAATAACTTAATAATACTCAGCGGTGAACGATGAGACTCGGTGAAGTACACAGACTCCTCTCAGGTACAGGGATAATGTTAGGTAAAGACAATATTCACAGCACAGAGAAATAAAACCACATTCCTGCAGTAGATAAGCTAAAAAGTTTTATTCTTTATTTATGGCAATTATAATGCGAATATACTTGAGACGAAGGCGAGGATTTCGCTTTGTCGATGAATGACTCAACTAAAACGCATAAACTCAATGCGTGGCTATCGGTATTGCTACGTCCCTCTGGGTACGTACTAAAATGTTATTACCACGGCTACAGATCTCTTTATCTCAGGGGAATAGGTTCTTTTATTCGAGAATTCCAAATAAAAAAGCGTTTTATAGCCAAGAGGATATAGTAAAATGCTGATCTATATTCTGATAACCATACAAAATACAGAGAAAAATATGTATATATATATATATATATATAATCGAAAAAAGGTATTCTTTTCTTGTATTTATTTCTTCTATAGGAAAAAGGCTTCTTCTTTGATTATCGACAAGGCATCTTCTTCTTTGATCATCAAAAGGCTTCTTCTTTTTTGATTATATAAAAGCTTCTTCTTCTTTTAAAAGGCTTCTTCTTCTTAGATTTCCGCTTTTTTCTTTGGTAAAAGGATAATCTTCTTATTCTTTCTTCTACCTTTTATGACAATCTCTTTCTTCTATTTACCAAAATAGTCATTCCCTTTTATTCATCGCTGTTTCTTATTTCCTCTATTCATATCAATTCTTATTTCTTCTATATTCCGAAGAGATATTCTTGTATTCTCGATAAATTCTTCTATTTATTCTTTCCACAGCAACTTCTTATATTTTCTATTATCCTTTGCCACTGGAAAAAGTCTTATTTCTCTCATTTATCGCAAATATTTCTCTTTATCATATCTCTTCTCTATAATATAGATAAATCATTATGCTGCATTCCTTGTAGAGAATTGAACCCAAGCTATAGAGGATTTTTAGGAGCGTCTAATCTGACAATAGCGCCTCCTCCTAAAACAACAACCAAGGGAAATAACCAGGATCGCTAATAAGAAGCGCTGCCAATGGCCCAGTGCGACTAAAAAGGATCGCAACCGTAAAGTGCTTCGGGGCGTCTAATTTGACAACAGCGCCACCGGGAACTAACAAACAAAACACTGACTATGTTCTCCTCGTCAGAAAGGTAAAAAAAGAGATAGAGTTCTTAAATCGTTTGCTTACTCAATAACTTTCCTAAACGTTTCGTATGCGGCCATATTCTTAATGATCTTAATTTACTATATACAACATTATATTTATTTCTTTTATAGTATTTGAACTCTTCTTTTATATATTTCTCAATTTACTGTAATATATATAATCCCTTTCCTCCGATCTAAGTTTTTTATAATTTCCTTTGCTCCTCTTTATATAGCGTGCTGCCATCTCTCGTCGATTCCGAGAAACCATTCCTCCTTGCAACGTTCATTGTGACATCGACTAGCACGTGACAGTATGCCTATGATCACATAGATCTAGCTTGCGCCCCGAACTACCACGCCAAGAGATATGCAATAATAACCGAGCCCATATTTGCTTTTTAGCCTTCTAGTCCAAATTAATCATTAGGCTAGCTTTATTTCTTAACGAATAATGGTTGCAGTATTGTGCATACCTATGATCGCATAGGCCTAACTTGCGCCCCGAACTACCATACCAAGATGTATGCACAACACCAATGAGTTCTTTTTAAGTTTAAAAGCTTCGTAGATCCGTGGCGAAAGTGTGATATTTCTTACGCTACATCCTCGCTTTTATACTATTTCGAGAACACAGATTCAAGTACAGATGAATCACTCACTATTTACAAAAAAAATCTACCAACAAACTGACATCTATACATGTTTAGAAATACAAATTCGTATAGTGCACTCTCGCAAACATGAAGATACATTAAACTACTCATAATAGAGTATAAAATACAATTAACAAAAGAAATACATTACAAACAAGGTGCATTATTACTAGAGCCCGGAAGTTTGGCAAAATGCCTCTTTTTATCTACTGCATATATTGATAAATTTTTCCGGATATACGTTTCTTATGCTGTTTCGAATGTTTTAGAAGCCTTTTCATTTTGCCTATTTTGCCTATTTGAGACCCCACTGCCTATTTTTAATTATAATGCCTTTTTTTTTTGCCTTTTTCAATTACATTTGACCATTTTTTTTAAAAAAATGTGTATATAAATTATTTTTCTCCCAAAAACCGTTATTGGCATTTATTTTTCTTCCATTTATTATGTGAATAATTTTCGCCTTATTTAAGAAATATTGAACTCATGCATGTTTCAACATTGCTGAAGGAGAAAAGTGTGAGAAAAATGTATTTCATGCTCAGTTAGGATATTGCCTTTCGGTTAACATTTCCTTGTGCATGATTGACTGCTGAAGTGGAGAGGTTGATTTCGAACACAAAGAAGATATTTCTGAAATCTCCCTCTCGAACCCGAAAATTTAAGAAAGTTGCATCTGAGCTTAGTTTACCTCCGCAACCAGTCGTGACCAGATGGGAAACCTGGATATCATCAGCTATATATTATGCTAACAACCTTCAAAAAATCAGTGAGGTGATAGATGCTCTTCCAGAAAATGAAGCGGCTTCAATTCTTGAAGTGGAAAAACTCCTGTGCTATTCAAGTTTATTTTTGCACATTATGGTGCATTGCCAGAGACAATTACAATTATAGCATCCATGAAAATCTACGAGGAATCTATGCAGCATATGATGGAAGTGCCAAGAGAAAAGAGGTCAGCTGTTGCGGAAAAGTGCAAACGGGTAGTGAATGCAAATGAGGACTTGAAACAATTGAAAACAATTTGTGATATTCTAAAAGGTGAAAATGCTGTTACCAAAATGAGTCCAGCTACATTAGCTTGTTTTATGTATGCTCCAATAACTTCTGTCGAAGTAGAAAGATCATTTTCTATTATGAAAAACATTTTCTCTGACAGACGACTATCAATGAATGTTGAGAACTTAAAAAAACGGCTTGTAGTTATGTGCAATCAAGACGGAGAAAATTGAAATGCTCTTCCCAATGTAGATTTTAACATTTTGCCAGAAATTATGGATAAAAGTAAGCGACTTCCAAATGTGCCTTTTTTCGGTTTATTTTGCCTTTTTTTGGTTTATTTTGCCTTTTTTAATTTTTAGTGCCTATTTTTCACATTATAAATGCCTTTTTGCCTGCCTATTTTAACGAAAATAAATGCCTGAACTTCCGGGCTCTAATTATTACATATAATAACAAGGAAATTACGCTTTCTTTCACAAAAATAAATATATTAGTGACATATTTTCTACTGGTGACGTCTCATAAAAATATGGATCATATCATAGTGTCGAATTATCAACCAGAAGAAACTTTCCGATAAAAACTTATGTGAGGTATTTTTTTAAGATCTGCATAAAATTTACAAGACCACCTGGTTGGGCAATGTTTCTTAACTGTGCATGAAGCCAACAGTTCCCATCGTTTCCCACTTTGACTAAAAAATTGGAAAAGTTTCTCTATGGTTTGCAAAACTGTCTTACGTCAGTTATTTCACATAAGTTATTTCAACATAATCCACAAATAGATTTAAATTATGGGCTGTACAGTGGAAGTAATTCGCTCGCTGTTTTCAGTTTTCCCTCATATCTCGTTTTAACCCTATTATAATCCTGTACGTAACGCTATCATAACTAGGGAAAGGGTTTGAAGGTGCAAAATTATGATAGGGAATAGGGGAAAAGGTTCTTGAAAGGTTTTCAAAAATGTGCAAAAAAGTACCGATAAAATGTCTTTATTCAATGGTCTCTTTTTCTGCGCCTTCTGTATATAACGCGCGCGGACCGCAGAGAGAACTGTGATTATGCGCGCGGACCGCAGAGAGAACTGTGGTTGTGCTGAATAGATTTTGTTAAAGTTTGTGTTTTCTCTCGCGGGTTTTGCTACATTATCTTGGGAACTATTGGGGCTGCAATTATACCATCTTATAGCTCTCGTTCTGCTCTACAAGATGAGACTGTAAGATTTTATGTAGCTGCTCAAGGAGAGTGATAATCATTTATTTTTCTGTGAATTGTTTTAACAAAACATGAAAGAAAAAGAGCAAAAAAGGTGCTGAAGCATCAAAGAGGGGTAGATAAGGGATACATGTGCTAACCTCACAATAGGGTGCAACAAAGTGTGTTCATTTTACTTGATTTCATGTCCTAAAATACACATCTCGAACGATCGGTTTGAAAACAGCTATATTTTTGGAAAGGTTCTGCACCTTAAAATCCGTTCCCTAATCATAACTTTAGCCTGGGTATTTAATTAACGAAGAGGAAATGTGTGTGCCTTCCTCGTTAACAGATTAAAATCGGGACAAGACAAGAGGAGAAGGAAAATTCAATAATAAAGTTTTTTTAATTCAAGATTAAGTGGGTAAAACTGCTCAAACAAATTATCGAGAAAATTTGCGAAAATGTTACACATGGAAAATACGAAAATTTGTCCTATTTTTTTTCCCGCCCGCAGGTGTTGTTCTCGACAGAGAAAATAGAGGGTTATGCATCTCTTAGCAATTTAAACACCTGCACATTTGCTGTTGAGTCTGCATCTTCAGTACACCCAGCATTCTCTGAATTCTAGCAGGAATTAGTATAATAAAGGGTGTTCCGTATAGGACGCCGAATTTGAATCGAGTGCTATTGTTTTATTTCGAGGTTGGCAAAAATGTTTTTACCAATGTTGACATCTGTTGTCATGACGATTAATGTAGCCTCAATTGTTTTGACTCGTTTGTTGTGGTTTCCTTCAGAAAATCCTCGAATAATCCAGGAGCGTGAAATCCATCCATCCGCTGAGAACGACTGTGTGGTGTGGGTTTTGGCAGGTGGAGTATGATCTTACACCCTATGATTTCTTCTTATGGGGGTTTGTGAAATCACAGGTGTACGCCAACAAACCACGAACCCTTTTGGAACTGACGGCGGAAATCATACTGGTGATCGGAGGCATCGGGACACTCTGTGAGAGGGTGATCAGTAATTTTGTGGAGCGTATAAATGCATGCAGACTCAGTAGGGGTGGACATATGCCTGACATTGTCTTTCATACGTAAATGGGAGATGTTACTGCTTACATATATGTGAAATATAACTATTTTCATGATATTTTCCCTATTTTTATTTAATGTTCTAATTCTAATACGGAACACCCTATACAAATATCATAACATGGCGAATGAAAAATATCATGAAATTTTTATTTTACTGCAGAAATACTGTATTACAATAACAGTTTAGGTGTTGTGTTTCATTGTAATAATTACTTTGGTATTTCTGACCTTTACAAAGCTGTAATGCCAGCCAGCATTGTTCGGGTTTTATATACGCAGCAGTGACACCAACTTACATGCGTCCGCGGGGCACACAGGTCCATCTAATAACACAGTTCCTACACACATTTTGTTACAGAAATGAAAGTACCCAATCTTTACTAGTCTGAGGAGGCTGAACACGGAAATTACATTAAAAAGGTTCGATTGGCTCTCGTTTTGGCGTAACAGAAGGGGTTGGGGCACATTCAAGGGCAACACTGCTGACGGTGTAGCACGTCGCATTCCAGTATATCACTCCATCCTTTGCTGTTTCAGATCACCTCAACATTGGACAGTTTGTATTCAGTTGTTCAGTGTTTCCAGTGTGTTCTTAGATTTCGTATATGCAGTATATACAGCAGTGTTTAAAGTGGAGGAAACAGAGTTATGCTTTCCCCCAAAAGGTAAAAAGGTAAAGTGCTCCCCTGTGCATAGCACCACGCCATGAAGGCGTATAGGGGGTGTGGAAGAGAATTATCATAAAGCATCACCAGCAGCATAGACGCTTAATCTGTCTTTCACGGCATCCCTCAACTATGTTTTCACGCTATAATTTCAAAATTTGAATTGTATTAATTCTTCCCAGATATCGGCGGGGGCCTCCTTTTGCGGCCGCTCTTAATACATTTATCAAGTGATGCCCACATTGCTTATGATTAATTATTATGTAACGTGAAATATATTTATCTTGAAAATAAGCTCCGATGGGTAACATGAATTATGCCGTCACTTCCAGTTTAGAGCCAATCTTAGAAAATGAAGTGCATATTCGTGTTCAGGAGGTCAATTTCAGTAAGGAACATCTAATTTCCTTTCTGTAACAGAAAAAAGTGAAAATTTGTAGAACAGTGTCATTTGTCGCGTTATTATTATTATAACTAGGCCTCGGAAGTTGAGGAAAAATAATTTCTTTTCTTAGTGTCCGAAGACGAGGCCCAACATAATGTATGTTCATTTTGGGTCATTGTAGGCCACAAAAAGGTGGGTTGTATTTGTCCTTTTTGCCTTTTTCGGCGTTTTTTGGCTTATTGGTTCTTTTTTAGCCTTTTTTTAGGTCTTAACGGCTTTTTTTGCAACTTCATCTTGTTTCGACTACGTTTTTACTGCCCATTCTCAATTCGAATCATCATCATCTCATCACTTATTAAACATCCTTTCTGTAGTAAAGAAATAAATATATTTGGACCCATCCCTGAAACGAGAGGAAAACCTTTTTGGACGACTGAAGCAGGTACGGTACGTACAAGGTCCTTTAACCGTAACTTGTCTGGAAGGTCGCGCTGTAAGCAGGGAGTCGTAACGTACCCAATTTGCGTTACACGGTACGTTCCATTTTGTAGGAGGAAGAGTATGGTTCAACTGCTGGTACCCATGTAACGTAACGAAATGCAATATGTTATAGATTGACGTTACAAGGAACGTAACAAAATGTATTATGGTAGATATTAACGTTATAAAGGAACGTAACGAAATGAGCACATTGGAACATAACGTAATATGCAATATGGTATATACTACCGTTACAAGAAAAGTAGTAACGAAATGCAATATGGTATAAACTAGCGTTACAAAAACGTAACGAAATGCAACATGGTAGTAAATAGCGGTACATAGGAACGTAATGAATGCAATCCTCCGTAACGGAATGAAGTGAAAGGCAATATGGTTAAATAACGTTACATAGGAATGTAGCAAAATGTAAACCACTGTAGCGGAACGGAACAAAATGCAGTTGGGTACATCCCATCTGCATAAAGAACGTAAATAAATTCAGTATGGTAGATGTTAACGTTACAAGGAAAGAACAATTCAGAAATGTTAGCAAGTAACGTTATAGGCGCGTGACGAATATAATCTATTTAACATCAAGGAAGAAAAAGGAATAGCCAAAATCTCTTACCTTTCATTGGAACATTGCGAAAAATAACTCAGTATATCGTATGGGATTAATGTGAAATAGCCGTGAAAAATATGGTTGTTTGTAAAAAAATGAATTTCAATCAGGGTTGTTAAAGGGTCAGGAATTTTAAATCAATTCAATTCCGGTTCAGCAGGGAATATTAGCAAAGCATAAATGGATCTGGACTGTAAAGAGCCTCTTTATGTATTTCAATTCGTTCCAGGGACATTTTACCTGATCAATTGAAATACGGCACAGGGACCTTCTTTCCGGATCAATTTAAAGACGGTCTAAGTTCCATATTGAAATGAAAGAATACGCAACTTCGGACCGAATTTAAACTGTGCGATAAAAAAGTTTCCTGTCTTGTTGCGGAACCCAATAGAACCCACTAGAATTTATGGGTTCGTGGACGTTTAACAACCCTGATTTGATATTAAATTACATTTTTGGCTCGAAATTGAATAAAGCTTCCAACTAGTGTAGAAATGAGTAGCAATAGGCGTGCGCACGGGGTGCAAGGGGGGGGGGCAAATGCCCCCCTCGTCATGGACATCTTTCGATATTTTAGACGCAGGGAAATATGCCATATACAATTGCATATTAACCCGATAATAGTGTTGCCCCCTCAAGAAACACCACTTGAATTCGAAATTATCGCATTCCTGCATCCCCCATTATAATAATTTATGTTAATTACTATGACAAATCAAATTATACGTGTGAAATATATACTTTTAGCTGATATTCGTTTTCTAAAGGGAAGAGGTGGCCATCCTCGGCCCCCTTCCAGATTTCCATGCCTCTATATTATTATACTTTATTCCAGAAATTTAGGGTAGAGGAATCATATCGCCGGTTATTAAACGATATTATGCTCTTGAAGAAAATGAAGTATTTTGAAGCCGATGAAAGTTCACAAAGGAACAACGGCGGAAGAAGGTGCAGTGGCACAACCACAGGAAGCAGGGGAGATTAGCCCTCAAACTTGTACAGAAATCAATTCTAGGAGGTAAGGAAGGCAACCATTGGACTATAGAAAGAAAGGTTGCAGTATCTAAGAGTAGCAAGACAAAAGGATACTCAAGATGGATTTAGTTTTCACGTCTTTCGTGCACTATTTCTTCCAGACGGCCAAGAGCACCTGCAAGGGGGCACAGAGGGGCAATTGCCCCGTCTCGATTTCTATCTTTATACCAATATAAAAAAGTTTTATAAACTTGGACAGTTGCTGCTGATTACGGTGTAAGTTTTGCCCGTGTAAGGTAATAAATAGATTTATTATTAATTTTTGAAGCCGCGCCGTTCATTTATAAACACATTGTATATGAGCCATTGTGAATTCGAGTCAATTTAAACATTTTGCGTTGTTGCGAGATTATCTATTAGGATAAAATTTGGACATAAATAATCTAAGTAGAAAAAGTGCAACTTGTATATCAAAATTGCCATGTCCATCTGATCTCCGAAAGTAGTGTTTAGCACGTCACATTTCAAGTATATGATTGATTGATTTGGTGTTTTCAGTCCACTTTATGCACAGTAAGGCTAATCGGGACTGGACCTTCAGTTTGAAGTGGAATCCGAACCACTTGTGCCTCCACCGGGTATCGAACCCCTTGATTACTAGGCGACGACGCAACCACTGCGCCATCGGGGAGGCCATTTCAAGTATAGTCCATGATTGTATCTAGTATATGAACGAGATTTGTCCCTCCTCTCAAACAATTCGTGGCTTGTCCCCACCGAACGAAGTGTGTCACTTATAAATTAAGTTTCCGAAAGCAGGCATTATGCATGAACAGAACAAAAAATACTCCTGAGAAATTACAAAAATTATAAGCCAGTTTGTGACCGGGAGTTATTGACGGTCCCCCCCCCCAACCTATCCGCTTTAGGTTCCGGGTTCGAGTCCTGGTCTGTAAATTTCTGTTTTAGGTGTCTCTTCATCAATTTCATCTATTTATCATCCATCTTCATAGTTTCGATTAATTATAAAAGTGACATAAAAGCAAAGTAAAATAAGAACAAATAAAAATAATTGCAAAATGACTACAATGTCAGAAGTACATTTGAAAAATAAAATGCGAGCAGAAGATTCATTTTCAAACAGGTATTTGGGTAGAATTGTGTAGACAGACAGCATGCTCCCGAAAGTTGCCAATCCACGTGTAGCATGACCTTCGATACTGGGGTTGCGCTTTTTCAGGAAAGTTTTCTCGACCCTCCTCAGGCGTCTTATCAAGAATGCCTCGGTGTTTGCAGCATTGCCAACTTTTTCCTCCTATTTAATCTGCGGTTGGCTCTACAATACATCATATTAAACAAGATACAACAACTGAATTACGGCGAAGTAGGTTAGAAACCCTGCGTGCTCAAGAGCAGCTTCGATAAGGCACCTGAATTGTTTCGAGCTGAACCAGGAAATGGGCGATCTTTATTCCCGAAGGCCATTCCGTAAAACTAATGCCACAAGAAGTTTTCTGTGTGGATTTGAGAGCATGAAATTGTAGGTTGATGATAGTACTACAAGACGTCAAGTGGATTTTTTTTCTGTTTCGTTATTTTATATAGCTTTGCTACCTATATAGTTTGAATAACTAATCAATCATTTGATGAGCAGACAAACACGAAGAAGCCGATCCCGTGGCAAATTAGTTAGCGTAATACACTGCGAAGTCTAATGTCGGATTAGAAAATATGGATGGGTCATTTGTCTTTATACCACTTCCATCACCTATCACATCCTTTATCATCGCGATTAACCGAAAGTGGTAGACGCGAAATAAAAATAGAACCTTTGCATGAATGTCCGAAAGAGAGGCAAGGGCACGACCCACCTGGAAAAGGAAAGTCAACCAAAAATTATATATATCGCGCAATTGCATTTTAGCTATAATAATATATGTTAATTATTGCATGAACATGATAACTTCAAATTAAAGCAATGGTTTTTGAGGAGACAACACTGTTATGGGGAACATGCACCTTGTTTGCCCCCCTGGAAAAAAAAACTACCTTGCTTGACCCTCCCTGGAAAAAAAAAATTCTGCAGACGTCCATGAACCTTTGGCGACTTCGGAGTATAAAGCTGCAACGAATTTAGGTAAAAATGGCAAAGGAAAAAATGGCAAAGTGAAAATGGCAAGCGGAAAAAATGGCAAAGGGAAGAAATGGCAAAAGGAAAAAATGGCAAAAGGAAAAAATGGAAACGGAAAAAATGGCAACGGTAGAAATGGCAAGAATAGAAATGGGAAATGCAATATATTCTGATTTTATGTGAAAATTGAGAAATTATGTCTAGCGTTGCATCATTTGTAATTAAATATAATATGATTTTGATGTCTTAACACTGTCTTTGAATAGATAAATTGTATTTGATGTTCCCAAAAATTATTATTATGCCGTTTAAATTCTTCATTCTTTAATCTGGTAGAACTTGCGGCTCCTATAAAATTACTATAAAATCACAAGTTAATGAAATACCTTTTTGAATAATTTCAAGCATGTGAAATGAAATTTGGAGGGTAGCATAGCATGTGTTTTAATTTTGACTGAAAACAATTTACGTCTTGCGCGCACCTGCTCATCACACGTGTTTAATACAAGTATGACTTCACCCCAACCCTTATCTACCCCCAGCACTAATTTGTGTCACTCGTTCCGCTCAGGGAGACGAACTTGTTTACTTCTTCGAAATGGAAATTGTTAGATCGCAGGAAGGTGGAGAGAAGCTCTTCTTCCTAGGATATGCATATACAAAACAGTCTGATCTGAAAAATGTTATAAGGTGGAGGTGTGCCGACAGGAACAAATTCAAATGTCGAGGAATTCTAAAAACAAATTCATATAAACAAAAAGCGGTTATTCTGCAGGCTGAGAGAGGACAACTGCCAAAGAAGAAAACCAGGAGAATATATACCGACATGCAACGCAGACTGCGAAATTTGTGCATTGATTACAGTGCTAACAAAAGAACATTGGAGGATTTCTTACGAGGAGTTTCACATAACCTAAAGTTGCAATGCATGTAAAGTGACGAAACCAATGGTGATACGTACATATTGTTAGTTAAATACAGAATTGCAAAGTGACGAAACCTAAGGTGAATATAATATATCTTTGTTAAATACTGCATCAATGTTTTTCTTCTTTCCAATTTACATATGATTTGCTTATAACAATTATTTATAATTCCCTAGTTTTGGAACCCAAACACAACCACTGGATATGTACAATAAATAAGAATTGTGAAGGTGAAGGTCACGTGTACAAAGCTTCAGGATTCAGATTTTCCGATTTTGCATGGTGCTGCTGCTATCAGTTCGGTTCGCCTTCTCAAGGTCGCGCAACAAGCAATTATTTTTCGTCTTCCGATAGAAGAAAGCTTGCCTCTCGCTTAGGTGGACGAACGCGTGGCACGGATGATTTTTTGGCTCGACCATGGTTGGTCCTTTATGTTTCGTCCTTCAGCAACTTAATCTAAGCACGAATCATTCTCATCGCCAAACAACTGTATTTTTTTTAAAAAAAAAAATGATGTAATACATGTAAACAAAGAGAGAGAGAGAGAGAGAGAGAGAGAGAGAGAGAGAGAGAGAGATAGATAGATAGATAGATAGATAGATAGATATAAACGTTTTCCATCAACAAACGTTTGCTTTGCTATCGTATAAAGTGAACGTACATGTTAAAATTCATCTAGCATAAATAATCAAATTAGAACAAATTCACATAAAGCGATTAAGTATGCAGAAAAGAAATATATTTGTGATAAATACATAGTTAATAAGTAAATTCCAATAACCAGAACTTTTGTCACGCCGAATCTTGTTTACGGATGTTTTCAAACGTTTTGTTTTACAATTTAATTTTTTCACTGACATCCAAAACGAAAATACGTATTATAACTTAGTTACTTTCAAGGGGTCAAAGTACTGTAATGTTAGTATGCTGCCGATCATAATTATGAGGCTTCTTCGAAAACGCCTTCGATAACGGTATTTGCTATTCGTAACGGATATGTGTATCACTTTTTCGAAACAGACTTTTGTGGAGGAAAAGAACTGTAACGTTACAAAAGTAACGAGCACAATTATACGAGACACCTATGTTATTCTCTCCGGAACACGGCATCGGACACGGTATTGCACATCGGAACGTCTGTATGATACCAGCTATAAATAACGTTGTTGCTTTGAAAAAAGGAGTGTAACGTTTTTACAGCCGTGACCTCAATTAAGTTACTGGTTAATTGTAACGTTACTATCACTTTCCACACACACTAAAGTTACTAGTCAATACGTGACGAACCTCTTTCTAACCCTGTAACGTTACTGGTTGATGGCAATGGATGTAACGTTAAAGTGTCACGTGAAGACCTACTCCTTTAGAGACCAGTTATGGTTCGGTACCGTTATGCACACGTGTAACGTAATGTTCATATACCCGAGGTAACATTTCTGTTCACGAAAAAAGTTATTCTGTTTCTGGTTGTAACGTAACGGAAACCATAATTGAAAATACCGTTCCATTTCGTTACGTTACGACTCCCTGGCTGTAAGTGGCATCTTTCTCTTGTTTTGAAGCTTTCAGCATGATGTATACGACCAGACAGCACACGCCTTCAAAGATCTCAAGTCAGATAAGGAGGTGCCGCGCAGAGGGAGGGGGTGGGGAGGTTAAAACTGAAGTTATTAATTAATTTGGATCACATTTATACTGTTTTGGGGTCCTTTTTTTATATTTTTAGGTCTTTTTATAGGTCTTTTGTTGGCAATTTATAGGTTATTATTTATTATTATATTTGTTATCGTGACTCTTGAATAGCTCATTGAAATCAATAAATAACACAAAACAGATTTAAAAAATATGTAATAAAGCATTGTTGGGGTACATTTTATTCCGCAAGTCATGTGGCATGTATTCTTAGTTTCCGAGAAGCGATTTAGTCGATTTTCTCAGTAGAGACAGGAGTGAGGTTCACCAAATACAGTATGAAGAAATAATAGATTGAAGTTATAGTTTGGATTTGCGCGAACATTTGTGTAATGTGGTTATGTTTTTCTTTGTGTTATTTATCACGGATGAACTTGTAATCAAGCGATCGAAGGTGAACAATTCTCTCGCACAGTGTTCAGATACTGTGATTTAAATTCGGTTCGGAAAACTGCTATTATTTAACATATACAGCGTTCATTTTACACTCGTGGGGGAAATCTATACCCTGTCCCAGCTATTTGGACGGACGAACAAGAACAAGTCTCTGCGCAAGTAATGACGCGAGACGGCTCCACCAATGAGATGAACGTAATTGCTTAATGGAGGGAGGGAGCGACTGGGGTTCACCGATTTTCCTGCTTCGCATTGGCTTTGCCCACTCAATTTCCCTCCTTGTCTTCTGTCGCTATGCGCGGTCCTGCTCCATAGTTAGCTGAGACAGGGTATAGCATGCAGTGTTTTTCAGAAGTCATGCAATTATAACTTTGATCGCTTCAATTCGAAAGCAGTAAGAAATATACACAGGTTTTTCCCCCTGTGTATCTAAGAGTGCTTTGGTGTCCTATCGAAGAAAGAAGGGGAAAGGGGGACAACATACAGGGAACCCGGTGTTGAAAACAATGTCTTGCTGTCTTTGCATTTATTATTTATTTATTTACTTTTCGCATGGAGCTTTTGTAGCTTTTTCTACCACTACATCGAAATTTCAGTGCCTGATGGTTAAAGTATTTTTACCTGTTAAAAGCTGAGGCTCTAAAGGGGTACTAAGCACATGTAAGGACAAAACACAAGACAACACACACACAGGTCTACAGAGCATTATACTGACCGTAGGTCGAAACGCCAGATCTTCGTTGGCCTGTGAAATTACAGGAAGTGAGGTTGACATTTGGGTACCTCTTACACGCCCAAGAATTCATGGCAGGCGAAACATCTCTGGATTTTTACGATGAAAATATAAAAGTGGTGTAATGTACAGTATGCAAGGAAGCTAATGTTCCGTGTGTTAGATGACGTATCCCCGTAGTCAGTGTTTCAAACTCGCCGTGTTTTCACTAGAACATGACGTGTCGAGTATTTTTAATTTTATTTTTTATTCTTTTAACTATGCTTGCCTAACCTAACTTAACCTAACCTAACCTTACGGAAAATGGTTTGTGGGGCTAACGTGAATGGTTTTTGGGGCTAACGTCAATGGTTTGCGACGTATTAGCATAATTTCAAATCCGGGCACGAAACTAGGTATTTTCCGGTGAAAGAGGTTGCAACACTGCATAAATCGACAAAACACTCGCACAACGCGCCCTGAACCAGTACGCTATCGCCCGCAATAATGTGTTACAGAATCGAAATAACAAGTAACAGTAAGTACTCGTAAATGTAAGAAATAGACATTACCTTAGTTAGAAATGCATTATTTCACCTTAGGAAATGTTCCGCATTCCAAAATAGTACGTTAGCAATGTAACAAATATCATTTATAGGTGTTTCCCTTATACTATAATAGTACCCAAAACTAAAAGCCCAATAAGGAAACTTAAAATTACAAACTTGTTCATCATAACCATAGTAACAATATTCCGTAAGTGGTTTGTTTTTAAAACCCTTATTTTAGCTCTGATATGTATTCAAAGTATTCATCCCATTTTGTTCAAAAAGTGGAATCTTTCCCTTCTTCGTCTCACCGCTTCAATTTCATTTATCGTCACGCATTCTCATCTTCCCGATTAGCCAAATGTTGCAGAAAACGAATTAAAATAAACCAAATCACACAATCACAAAGAATCGTGCTCTAAAGTGGCATCTCTTTTACAAAGTTGCAAGATTCAGCTCCGACTCTGGTATATGTGGAGTAAGGCCGCACATAACGGAATAGAAGGGGAGAAAGCGAGTTGGCGGAGCAAAGAAGTATATTGGTGCAAACCTCCGATAGCTGCACTTACAGCTCAGACGGCATAGTATCCGGCACGGGGCTATCCTTCAGGGCAGTGACCTTCTGTTGCCGCGTTTAACTATACCCTGTCCCGGCTAACTGTAGAGCAGGGCCGCGCATATCGGCAGAGGAGGAGGAGGAGGAAAATCGAGTGGTGAAACAGCAGTGTTGCTAACCGTACATGTACGGACGTAAGGTCCAAACCTTAGTCCGTACGCTGAATGCACGGCTTGTCAAAATTTGCTCTTGCAGTTTTAGCCCTAATATTTCCCTAAGAAATTCATAAACCTAGCGTACGGACCTGGAGACAAAAATACGGTCAGTTTGCCATGTGCGTTCGGTATTATCCTTTTCAAAAGTTTGCAACGCTGACAGAGAGAAGGAGCAAATCGGGTAACTCCCATCGCCCATTACCAGAGGCGTCTCGTGAACGCATGCGGTGCATGCTGCGCATGCGTCAATTGTGGGAAAAAGGACAGCTTGCTCTCCGACGACATTCATGAGCATTTCTACATTCTAATTTCTTCATATAGGAGAAGTATTTATTTTACACGAGAGCGCTCAACTAAGATTATATTACATTTCTTGGATCTGAAGTGAAACAAAGAAATAACTCTTTTCCCACAATTGACGCATGCGTCACTTCAGATCCAAGAAATGTAATATAAGCTTAGTTGAGCGCTCTCGTGTAAAATAAATACTTCTCCTATATGAAGAAATTAGAATGTAGAAATGCTCATGAATGTCGTCGGAGAGCAAGCTGTCCTTTTTCCACAATTGACGCATGCGTTCACGAGACGCCTCTGCCCATTGCACAATCCCGTTTCTCTCACTTTCATTGGTGGAGCCGTCTCGTGTCACTACTTGCGCAGAGACTTGTTCTCGTTCGCCTGGTCTACAGTTAGCTGGTACGGGGCTTGCGGTGAAATAACCAATTTATACCTCTTTGGGCATCAAACGACAACCTCTCCCCGAAGCAGTCAGCAGGAAAACAGGATTTTGTCAAAATAACCCTTCTGCACTGTGAATGGAAGCCGGTTGGTGCGGTGGTCAGGGAATGCTTCCCCTCTCACGAGTACATTGGTCGAGTCCTCTGGAGTCACTACTTGCGTAGAGTCTTGTTTCCAGGGACAGAGTATAGGCAGGATTGTGCTCATCCCCCTCCCCAAGCTACGAAATTTTATATGCGTCCTTCGATATTTTCTTCTCATGGTTTGTGATATTTTACATCCTACAAATTTTGAAATAAGGAAACAAAGAAAAATTTTAAAAAAATAACATACCTTACAATGGATGTCCCAAAAAGAGCGACGGATTTAATATGCTTAAGAAGATACTGTATATTTACAAAATGACAAAAATGTTTACATCATTGCAACGGATAAATGTTCCGATTTAGGAATGCCAAGTTTGATTTTCGCAACATGTCTTGTGGTTGGGTTGGTAACACTGTTCTTACAAGTTCGTTTATAAGTGATTGTTGCAGCTTAGTTGACACGGAGCGTTAAACAAAGGAATAACGAGTTTTGATGGAGAAAAATCAGTACAACAATGGCGAGTGTTATGCAGTGTGTGTTAGGAAGCTTCGTGCAATCCTTGGACGTGGAAGTGAGAGAGTACATTTCGCAAGTTGATCAAAAAATTTGAGGAAACATATGCCGGATGTCATCTTTCATTCTTAAATTGGAATATTTACCCGTTGTAATGATGTAAAAAAAATTGTTTTTTAAATATACAGTACAGTAAGCATATTAAATCCGTCGCTCTTATTGGGACACCCTTTATTTAGAGATTCGTAAATTGCACATCTGACTTTTTTAAAAAAGTTTTTCATATTTAAGACTATTTCAGTATTTTCTCCTCTTCCAAGTGTAATTTCCGTCGAATATTCTTTGCAGTTCTCTAAGATGAAAACACTGAGTGGTGACTTCTATCCATAGCGCCCTAGGGCCCGGCCCCCCTAGCCGCCCCTCGCTACGGACCTGCAGGCGAATAATGCACTTATCGTCTTTGAAACCTACTGTCCCTTAAAATCCGGAACGCATCCTTAAGCATTTAAGGCACAATTAAAACGTATCGTACCCAAGGTATTGGGTAAGAAGGTACAAGTCTTATGTTATTCTTAACATAGCAGGAAGCAGAGAAAGGAATGACTTGAGAGACGGCTGGGTTGGAATCGTGAGGGAGCGAGGGTAGTTGGCGAGAATACGATAGAGAGAGAAGGGAAATGGGAACCGATTATTGGACAATGATGCGTGAACAGATTGAATTCTGACAGGAAGGTCAGACAAGTGACAATTCAGAGGACAAATGTGGGAATAACCTTCATATGTTTGTGAGGCAAGTATTATCCTCTTCTTACAAATATCCATATCGGTTCAGTCATGGAGAGTACAGAAATGCAATTATTGCACATGTGAATTCTTTGCCATTCAATTGAATGTAATCTCTCGCATACATCATACTTAAGGCTAAGCGAGTGACAACCATCTGAAAGATGAATGATGAATAACTACACCACCCAATACAATCTAAAGGTTCTTGGTTCGATCTCAACGCAGTAGTAACATTGCGTTACGAAAACGTTGTTTACTGGGCACGAATAGCTAGCACATGCAACGCCCTTTGGTGGTACGTACTTATATATTATTTACCACGGCTACAGAAATATCTTAATCTCAGGGGATAGGTTCTTTATTCGAGAATTCCAAATAAGAAAGCGTTTTATAGCCAAGAGGATATAGTTAAATGCGGATCTATATTATGAAAAACTATACACAATACAGAGAAAACATATAGCGAAGCTTGTATATACATTGAAAATATATATATATATGCTAATTCCAAATTTACGTCGGTTATATTCTTCTTAAAAGGAAATCTTCTTGTTCTTTCTTCTCGTAATTTCTGGAAAAGGCTTCTTCTTCCTTCCTATCTTTCATTTGGGAAAAGGCTTCTTCTTCTTTTCTTTCTTCTACTTTTGGAAAATACTTCTTCTTTTCTTCTTTCTACTTTTGGAAAAATACTTCTTCTTCTTTCTATGTTTGGAAAAGACTTGTTCTTTTCTTCTTTCTATTTTTTGAAGAAGGCTTATTCTTCCTTTTCTTCTCTTTGAAAGCGTAATCTTATTTATTACTTATATGCGCTCGCTTTCCCCGTTTCTTTGGCAAACGATACAAGCTATACTTATAGAAAGAGTAGGGTCGACTAAACTGACAATAGCGCCACCTCCTATGTAACGACCAAAAGGGGAACAGCCCAGGATCGCTAACAGCAAGCGATGCCTGTGGCCCAGTGCGTCTATTAAAAAGCGCAACCGTAAGTGCTTCGGGGCGTCTAATTTGGACACAGCGCCACCGAGGGACGGACAAATACAAAAGCTGACGATATTCTCCTCGTCAGAGGTATTAAATCCAATTCTGATCACTAAGATCAGAATGGAGAGACACATTTCTGAATTCATTTGCTCACTTATTAACTTTCCTGATTGTTTCATATACGAGCATATTCTTATTTATCTTAATTTACTATATACAACATTTTCTTCACTACTCCTATAATTTTTATACTCTTCTTTTATATATTTTGCATTTACTATAATAAATATAATCGCTCTTCTCCGCTCCAAGTTTCTACAATGAACTCTGCTCTTCTTTATATGGCGTGCTGCCATCTGTCGTCGCTCTCGGGAAACATTTTTTCCTAGCATTTTTCATTGTGTCGTCGGAAGTGGCACGTGACACACATTAGTGCAAGCTTATATCCTAAGGAGCCGGCCCCAGTGGCGGAGTGATCCCGGGTTCGAATCATGATCACTCATCCCGATCTTCGCAAATTAGCCAAAAGTAGCACAAAAAGCGAGGTAAAGTAAAATCAATCAATTATATGCTAGGGTCAAATTGAATACAATTAAGTGCAGAAAAACACGGAAACCCCTTATTCAAATTAACATTCTCTATTCCAGATTAGTCATGAATATGTAAGCATATGTGTGTGTGTGTGTGTTTTGTTGTATTCCCGTGAGTATAGGTTAGAGTTTTACTCCTATCTGTATTTTTCTTTGTAGTTTTACATTTTTCTTTATTTCTTTTCAATATTTTGCATTTCTACGGAATGTACAGTGATCCAATATGGCAAGAGAATCGCCAAAAATAGAAATTTTTACTTTTCGGTAAGGGGTTAAAGATGAACACTTCTGTAAACAACTAAATGGGCAAGAAACTGCCACAGAAAGTTTTTTCCAAATCGATTATTTGTTCCTGTTTTCGGGCCTCAAAATGGCGGTTCGTGAAAGTAGAATTTTCGAACTATATTTTGTATTTCTTTTTAAGGCTTGTTGAAGCAATTATTTTTTGCCGGACAATATAATTGTGCTATGTAGACTCACAACTTCTCAGTAATGCACAGAAAAATAACACATACTTGAATTACAATAAAATATAATGTTTTCACTTTTGACTTGAAAATACAAAAGTTATCTTGAGTTAACATAGCTTTCGCCGCTATTTCCCACAACGATTTCTAAAGCAAAGGATACGTTAAAGTATTGTAAAAACGGTACGGGAGAAAAGTTTTGCTACTTTTTCTATTTTTGACAAATTTAGCTTATTTGAAACGTGTGCTCCGTTTTTAATGGGTCAGCTGGCAACCCTAAATCAAACGTGGTCGGTCACGTGTGCTCGCACTGGGGGAATAGGGGTCTCCGATTTCGCTTTCAGCTGATGCTTAATACAGATAGAAGTAGTGCAGTTTAACAGCAATTTATTCAAACGTCCCCAACAACCCCTAACACCCACCCAAAACGTTCATCAAAGACTCGCCTGTGTATCAAGAAATAAATTCGAATTTTAATTACATTAAAGCATTTGATTAACAATACCTTCATTGGTTAAACGAATTGTATTAATTTTGAACATCTTTATTGTATTTCACAATTGATAAAAATAAGAGAAAAGAGCATGTTTAAATAAAAAAGTAAAGTGCTCCCCTGTGCATAGCACCACGCCATGAAGGCGTATAGGGTGTGTGGGGATAACGCCCCAAACATTCTTGATCCGGTCATGAGTGGGGGTGATGTGATCAGCATCACGCCCCTGACCGCCTTTACCCTCCAGGGTAACCCCCAGGTACCCATGTTATTCGCGGCTGGGTGGGCGCCGGGCCCGCTTCCAACGTTAGAAAAGTTCCCGGATTTGAAGCGGACTGGGATCGAACCCGGGACCTTTAGTATGGTAGTCAGACGCGTTACCGACTGAGCCACCGCGGCTGTTTAAATACCAAGCTGAAACGCAGGAGCAATGTTTCTATGGCCTTGTGAGGAAAACTAAAGAAGCCTCATAGCTGATTCAAGGCCATGATATTCGATAGTGTTTACTGGAAAGGTACTGAGGCTTGGTAAAGATGAAAAAAATATTTCAAAATCGTTTGGGTCACTCTTACCCATTCACGTGTTCTTACGGGTTAATTGTGGTGTGTCATAGAAATTATTATTTATTTATCATTTAAAATAAATGTATATTTATAAAAATTAAAATTAAAAATTTATAAACATATTATTATTATTTATGTTTCCTTAATTTGCCTTTCCATTGGTAAATTAAGAGTGATCAGTTCATACCAGAGATTAGGCTGGCAGTTCTAGATACAAATACTCAAAATCTTGAATATGAATATATGTGTAATTTTTGTCTTAAAATATTACTTTCGATTTTAGAAGAAGTATATTGTGATACTTAGTGCACATTTTTCAGTCACTTGTATGCATACTGCGTGATATAATTCGCATCATGCACCCAAGTGGTTGCTGAAAGTGTGCTTCAACAACATATCTTAGAAGCTAAAGGAATTTCTCCAAAAACAGAAGGAAGATCCTTGGTAGATATCAACAACCCTTGGGTAAATATAGTCTCTTGTTTCCACACTTCAAATATTCAATAAATTGATGATGAATATAAAAGTAATTCCTGTCTTCATATACTACTTTCTCTTCTAGAAAAGATGCATTGGGATCGTTAGTGCCCTTTTTTCAGTCACTTGTCTGCATACTGCGTGATATAATTCGTATTATGCACCCAAGTGGCTGCTGAACGTGTGCTTCAACAACATATCTTAGAAGCTAAAGGGATTTCTCCCAGAACACATGGAAGACCCTTGGTAGATATCAACAACCCTTGGGTATGTATAGACTCTTGTTTCCACACTTCAAATATTCAAAAATTGATGATGAATATATATGTAATTCCTGTCTTATTATACTACTTTCTCTTCTAGAAAAGATGCATTGGGATCGTTAATGCCCTTTTTTCAGTCACTTGTCTGCATACTGCGTGATATAATTCGTATTATGCACCCAAGTGGCTGCTGAACGTGTGCTTCAACAACATATCTTAGAAACTAAAGGGATTTCTCCCAGAACAGATGGAAGATCCTTGGTTGATATCAACAACCCTTGGGAAAGTATAGTCTCTTGTTTCCACACTTCAAATATTCATTAAATTGATGATGAATATATATGTAATTCCTGCCTTCATATACTACTTTCTCTTCTAGAAAAGATGCATTGGGATCGTTAGTGCACGTTTTTCAATCACTTGTCTGCATACTGCGTGATATAATTCGTATTATGCACCCAAGTGGCTGCTGAACTTGTGCTTCAACAACATATCTTAGAAGCTAAAGGGATTTCTCCCAGATCAGATGGAAGATCCTTGGTAGATATCAACAACCCTTGGGTAAATATAGTCTCTTGTTTCCACACTTCAAATATTCAATAAATTGATGATGAATATATATGTAATTCCTGTCTTCATATACTACTTTCTCTTCTAGAAAAGATGCATTGGGATCGTTAGTGCCCTTTTTTCAGTCACTTGTCTGAATACTGCGTGATGTAATTCGTATTATGCACCCAAGTGGCTGCTGAACGTGTGCTTCAACAAGATATCTTAGAAGCTAAAGGGATTTCACCCATAACACATGGAAGGTCCTTGGTAAATATCAACAACCCTTGGGTATGTATAGTCTCTTGTTTCCACACTTCAATATTCATTAAATTGATGATGAATATATATGTAATTCCTGTCTTAATATACTACTTTCTTTTATAGAAATGGTGCATTGGGATCCTCATTGCACGTTTTTCAGTCACTTGTCTGCATACTGCGTGATATAATTCGTATTATGCACCCAAGTGGCTGCTGAACGTGTGCTTTAATAACATATCTTAGAAGCTAAACGGATTTTTCCCAGAACAAATGGAAGTTCCTTGGTAGATATCAACAACCCTTGGTTATGTATAGTCTCTTTTTTCCACAATTTCAAATATTCAATAAATTGATGATGAATATATATGTAATTCCTGTATTAATATGCTACATTCTCTTCTAGAAAAGATTCATTGGGATCCTCGGTGCACGTTTTTCAGTCATTTGTATGCACACTGCATGATATAATTCGTATTATGCACCCAAGTGGTTGCTGAACGTGTGCTTCAACAACATATCTTAGAAGTTAAAGAGATTTCTCTCAGAACGCATGGAAGATCCTTGGTAGATATCAACAATCCTTGGGTATGTAAAGTCTCTTGTTTCCACATTTCAATATTCATTAAATTGATGATGAATATATATGTAATTCCTGTACTAATATGCAACATTCTCTTCTAGAAAAGATGCATTGGGATACTCAGTGCACGTTTTTCAATCACTTGTCTGTATACTGAGTGATATAATTCGTATTATATACCCAAGTGGCTGCTGAACGAGTGATTCAACAACATATCTTACAATTTGGATGAATATTGTCCACAAGACATAGAAGATGATTAGTAGATATCAACAACCCTTCGGAATGTATAGCCTCTCATATCCACACTTTTGCCTTCACATTAAAAAATATATAAATTTCGCAAATTTGTTTACAGTATGACATAAGAAGACATTGATCGTTGTTATTATTTTTAAGAAACAAGGAAAATCCTTTATAATTCTCTTCAATGGTTTTGATATTTCAACAAGGGTTTATAATTATAACCTGCTTGTACAACCATCGAACATCACATGAAAACTTTCCAACATATTGAAAGCCAGGGTAACAAATTATTGTGTCATGTTACTAACACAGATTATTTCCTAAATTTACATAAAACGCATGTCTTTGATAGAATATGACGTCCTCGTGACACCATGAAGTTTAAAATAGCACAAATTAGAATTAAACCAATGTTCTGAATTTAGATTACCTAATTTATAGATATGAAAAGTTACATTGTATGATTGAATTCAGTGATGGTCTTTCACAATTAAAGTGTATGGTTTAATGTTACTATTTTCTAGATTAACTTTTCATCAATTGGATATGCAGAAAAATTTAACATAATATTAGTTTGTACATTCCAAAAATGTAATATATGGGACTTCGTGTGAATACATTCTTAAAAATGTATGTCATAATGTAAGGCATTCAAAGTTAAAAACTTGAAAAACTATAAATTTAAACGTGTCCCGTATTATTTTTCCAATTATACTGTTTATGATTTAGAGAATGTAACAGTCAATCAATAAAAAAACAAACAAAGGGACAAAAACTTAGTTTCTTTAAATTCGGACCTGTTTTGTTACAACAATATTTCTAGAAGCAACTTCTTAATAATAACTTATTTTCCTGTTCTTATTTCTGCTTCCTTACTTTACATTTCTATTGGTTAATTAAGAGAGATCAGTTCATATCAAAGTTTAGGCTGGCAGTTCCATTTACATATACTCAATATTTTGAAAACGAATTTATGTGTAATTTTAATCTTAATATATTGCTTTCGTTTGTACAACTGGTGAATTGTTATACTTAGTACACGTTTTTCAGTCACTTGTCTGCATACTGCGTGATATAATTCGTATTATGCACCCAAGTGGCTGCTGAACGTGTGCTTCAACAACATATCTTAGAAGCTAAAGGGATATCTCCCAGAACACATGGAGGATCCTTGGTAGATATCAACAACCCTTGGGTATGTATAGTCTCTTGTCTCCACACTTCAAATATTCAATAAATTGATGATGAATATATATGTAATTCCTGTCTTAATATACTACATTCTATTATAGAAATGATGCATTGGGATCCTTATTGCACGTTTTTTAGTCACTTGTCTGCATACTGCGTGATATAATTCGTATTATGCACCCAAGTGGCTGCTGAACCTGTGCTTCAACAACATATCTTAGAAGCTAAAGGGATTTCTCCCAGAACACATGGAGGATCCTTGGTAGATATCAACAACCCTTGGGTAAGTATAGTCTCTTTTTCCACAATTTCAAATATTCAATAAATTAATGATGAATATATATGTAATTCCTGTATTAATATGCTACATTCTCTTCTAGAAAAAAATCATTGGGATCTTCGGTGCACGTTTTTCAGTCACTTGTCTGCATACTGCGTGATATAATTCGTATTATGCACCCAAGTGGCTGCTGAACGTGTGCTTCAACATCATATCTTAGAAGCTAAAGGGATTTCACCCATAACACATGGAAGGTCCTTGGTAAATATCAACAACCCTTGGGTATGTATAGTCTCTTGTTTCCACACTTCAATATTCATTAAATTGATGATGAATATATATGTAATTCCAGTCTTAATATACTACTTTATTTTATAGAAATGATGCATTGGGATCCTTATTGCACGTTTTTCAGTCACTTGTCTGCATACTGCGTGATATAATTCGTATTATGCACCCAAGTGGCTGCTGAACGTGTGCTTCAACAACATATTTTAGAAGCTAAAGTGATTTCACCCATAACACATGGAAGATCCTTGGTAGATATCAACAACCCTTGGGTATGTATAGTCTCTTGTCTCCACACTTCAAATATTCAATAAATTGATGATGAATATATATGTAACTCCTGTCTTAATATACTACTTTCTATTCTAGAAAAGATGCATTGGGATCGTTAGTGCACGTTTTTCAGTCACTTGTCTGCATACTGCGTGATATAATTCGTATTATGCACCCAAGTGGCTGCTGAACGTGTGCTTCAACAACTTATCTTAGAAGCTAAAGGGATTTCTCCCAGAACACATGGAAGATCCTTGGTAGATAACAACCACCCTTGGGTATGTATAGTCTCTTTTTTCCACAATTTCAAATATTCAATAAATTGATGATGAATATATATGTAATTCCTGTACTAATATGCTACATTCTCTTCTAGAAAAGATGCATTGGGATACTCAGTGCACGTTTTTCAGTCACTTGTCTGTATACTGAGTGATATAATTCGTATTATGCACCCAAGTGGCTGCTGAACGAGTGATTCAACAACATATCTTACAATTTGGATGAATATTGTCCACAAGACATAGAAGATGATTGGTAGATATCAACAACCCTTCGGAATGTATAGCCTCTCATATCCACACTTTTGCCTTCACATTAAAAAATATATAAATTTCGCAAATTTGTTTAGAGTATGACATAAGAAGACATTGATCGTTGTTATTATTTTTAAGAAACAAGGAAAATCCTTTATAATTCTCTTCAATGGTTGATATAATTCGTATTATGCACCCAAGTGGCTGCTGAACATGTGCTTCAACAACTTATCTTAGAAGCTAAAGGGATTTCTCCCATAACACATGGAAGATCCTTGGTAGATATCACCAACCCTTGGGTATGTATAGTCTCTTGTCTCCACACTTCAAATATTCAATAAATTGATGATGAATATATATGTAATTTCTGTCTTATTATACTACTTTCTATTCTAGAAAAGATGAATTGGGATCGTTAATGCCCTTTTTTCAGTCACTTGTCTGCATACTGCGTGATATAATTCGTATTATGCACCCAACTGGCTGCTGAACGTGTGTTTCAACAACATATCTTAGAAGCTAAAGAGATTTCTCTCAGAACGCATGGAAGATCCTTGGTAGATATCAACAACCCTCGGGTATGTATAGTCTCTTGTCTCCACACTTCAAATAATCAATAAATTGATGATGAATATATATGTAATTCCTGTGTTAATATACTACTTTCTATTCTAGAAAAGATGCATTGGGATCGTTAGTGCACGTTTTTCAGTCACTTGTCTGCATACTGCGTGATATAATTCGTATTATGCACCCAAGTGGCTGCTGAACGTGTGCTTCAACAACTTATCTTAGAAGCTAAAGGGATTTCTCCCAGAACAGATGGAAGATCCTTGGTAGATATCAACAACCCTTGGGTAAGTATAGACTCTTGTTTCCACACTTCAAATATTCAAAAATTGATGATGAATATATATGTAATTCCTGTCTTATTATACTACTTTCTATTCTAGAAAAGAAGCATTGCGATCGTTAGTGCACGTTTTTCAGTCACTTGTCTGCATACTGCGTGATATAATTCGTATTATGCACCCAAGTGGCTGCTGAACGTGTGCTTCAACAACATATCCTAGAAGCTAAAGAGATTTCTCTCAGAACGCATGGAAGATCCTTGGTAGATATGAACAACCCTTGGGTATGTATAGTCTCTTGTTTCCACACTTCAATATTCATTAAATTGATGATGAATATATATGAAATTCCTGTCTTAATATACTACTTTCTTTTTTAGAAATGATGCATGGGGGTCCTTAGTGCACGTTTTTCAGTCACTTGTCTGCATAGTGCGTGATATAATTCGTATTATGCACCCAAGTGGCTGCTGAACGTGTGCTTTAATAACATATCTTAGAAGCTAAACGGATTTTTCCCAGAACACATGGAAGTTCCTTGGTAGATATCAACAACCCTTGGGTATGTATAGTCCCTTTTTCCACAATTTCAAATATTCAATAAATTGATGATGAATATATATGTAATTCCTGTACTAATATGCTACATTCTCTTCTAGAAAAGATGCATTGGGATACTCAGTGCACGTTTTTCAGTCACTTGTCTGTATACTGAGTGATATAATTCGTATTATGCACCCAAGTGGCTGCTGAACGAGTGATTCAACAACATATCTTACAATTTGGATGAATATTGTCCACAAGACATAGAAGATGATTGGTAGATATCAACAACCCTTCGGAATGTATAGCCTCTCATATCCACACTTTTGCCTTCACATTAAAAAATATATAAATTTCGCAAATTTGTTTACAGTATGACATAAGAAGACATTGATCGTTGTTATTATTTTTAAGAAACAAGGAAAATCCTTTATAATTCTCTTCAATGGTTTTGATATTTCAACAAGGGTTTATAATTATAACCTGCTTGTACAAACATCGAACATCACATGAAAACTTTCCAACATATTGAAAGCCAGGGTAACAAATTATTGTTTCATGTTACTAACACAGATTATTTCCTAAATTTACATAAAACGCATGTCTTTGATAGAATATGACGTCCTCGTGACACCATGAAGTTTAAAATAGCACAAATTAGAATTAAGCCAATGTTCTGAATTTAGATTATCTAATTTATAGATATGAAAAGTTACATTGTATGATTTAATTTAGTGATGGTCTTTCACAATTAAAGTGTATGGTTTAATGTTACTATTTTCTAGATTAACTTTTCATCAATTGGATATGCAGAAAAATTTAACATAATATTAGTTTGTACATTCCAAAAATGTAATATATGGGACTTCGTGTGAATACATTCTTAAAAATGTATGTCATAATGTAAGGCATTCAAAGTTAAAAACTTGAAAAACTATAAATTTTGACGTGTCCCGTATTATTTTTCCAATTATACTGTTTATGATTTAGAGAATGTAACAGTCAATCAATCAAAAAACAAATAAAGGGACAAAAACTTAGTTTCTTTAAATTCGGACCTGTTTTGTTACAACAATATTTCTAGAAGGAACTCCTTAATAATAACTTATTTTCCTGTTCTTATTTCTGCTTCATTACTTTATATTTCTATAGTTTAATTAAGAGAGATCAGTTCATATCAAAGTTTAGGCTGGCAGTTCCATTTACATATACTCAATATTTTGAAAACGAATTTATGTGTAATTTTAATCTTAATATATTACTTTCGTTTGTACAACTGGTGAATTGTTATACTTAGTACACGTTTTTCAGTCACTTGTCTGCATACTGCGTGATATAATTCGTATTATGCACCCAAGTGGCTGCTGAACGTGTGCTTCAACAACATATCTTAGAAGCTAAAGGGATTTCACCCATAACACATGGAAGGTCCTTGGTAAATATCAACAACCCTTGGGTATGTATAGTCTCTTGTTTCCACACTTCAATATTCATTAAATTGATGATGAATATATATGTAATTCCTGTCTTAATATACTACTTTCTATTCTAGAAAAGATGCATTGGGATAGTTAGTGCACGTTTTTCAGTCACTTGTCTGCATACTGCGTGATATAATTCGTATTATGCACCCAAGTCGCTGCTGAACGTGTGCTTCAACAACATATCTTAGAAGCTAAAGGGATTTCACCCATAACACATCGAAGATCCTTGGTAGATATCAACAACCCTTGGGTATGTATAGTCTCTTGTCTCCACACTTCAAATATTCAATAAATTGATGATGAATATATATGTAATTCCTGTCTTATTATACTACTTTCTATTCTAGAAAAGATGCATTGGGATCGTTAGTGCACGTTTTTCAGTCACTTGTCTGCATACTGCGTGATATAATTCGTATTATGCAAACAAGTGGCTGCTGAACGTGTGCTTCAACAACTTATCTTAGAAGCTAAAGGGATTTCTCCCAGAACACATGGAAGATCCTTGGTAGATAACAACAACCCTTGGGTATGTATAGTCTCTTGTCTCCACACTTCAAATATTCAATAAATTGATGATGAATATATATGTAATTCCTGTCTTAATATACTACTTTCTATTCTAGAAAAGATGCATTGGGATCGTTAGTGCACGTTTTTCAGTCACTTGTCTGCATACTGCGTGATATAATTCGTATTATGCACCCAAGTGGCTGCTGAACATGTGCTTCAACAACTTATCTTAGAAGCTAAAGGGATTTCTCCCATAACACATGGAAGATCCTTGGTAGATATCAACAACCCTTGGGTATGTATAGTCTCTTGTCTCCACACTTCAAATATTCAATAAATTGATGATGAATATATATGTAATTTCTGTCTTATTATACTACTTTCTATTCTAGAAAAGATGAATTGGGATCGTTAATGCCCTTTTTTCAGTCACTTGTCTGCATACTGCGTGATATAATTCGTATTATGCACCCAAGTGGCTGCTGAACGTGTGTTTCAACAACATATCTTAGAAGCTAAAGAGATTTCTCTCAGAACGCATGGAAGATCCTTGGTAGATATCAACAACCCTCGGGTATGTATAGTCTCTTGTTTCCACACTTCAATATTCATTAAATTGATGATGAATATATATGAAATTCCTGTCTAAATATACTACTTTCTTTTTTTGAAATGATGCATTGGGGTCCTTAATGCACGTTTTTCAGTCACTTGTCTGCATACTGCGTGATATAATTCGTATTATGCACCCAACTGGCTGCTGAACGTGTGCTTCAACAACATATCTTAGATGCTAAAGGGATTTCACCCATAACACATCGAAGATCCTTGGTAGATATCAACAACCCTTGGGTATGTATAGTCTCTTGTCTCCACACTTCAAATAATCAATAAATTGATGATGAATATATATGTAATTCCTGTGTTAATATACTACTTTCTATTCTAGAAAAGATGCATTGGGATCGTTAGTGCACGTTTTTCAGTCACTTGTCTGCATACTGCGTGATATAATTCGTATTATGCACCCAAGTGGCTGCTGAACGTGTGCTTCAACAACTTATCTTAGAAGCTAAAGGGATTTCTCCCAGAACAGATGGAAGATCCTTGGTAGATATCAACAACCCTTGGGTAAGTATAGACTCTTGTTTCCACACTTCAAATATTCAAAAATTGATGATGAATATATATGTAATTCCTGTCTTATTATACTACTTTCTATTCTAGAAAAGAAGCATTGCGATCGTTAGTGCACGTTTTTCAGTCACTTGTCTGCATACTGCGTGATATAATTCGTATTATGCACCCAAGTGGCTGCTGAACGTGTGCTTCAACAACATATCCTAGAAGCTAAAGAGATTTCTCTCAGAACGCATGGAAGATCCTTGGTAGATATGAACAACCCTTGGGTATGTATAGTCTCTTGTTTCCACACTTCAATATTCATTAAATTGATGATGAATATATATGAAATTCCTGTCTTAATATACTACTTTCTTTTTTAGAAATGATGCATGGGGGTCCTTAGTGCACGTTTTTCAGTCACTTGTCTGCATAGTGCGTGATATAATTCGTATTATGCACCCAAGTGGCTGCTGAACGTGTGCTTTAATAACATATCTTAGAAGCTAAACGGATTTTTCCCAGAACACATGGAAGTTCCTTGGTAGATATCAACAACCCTTGGGTATGTATAGTCCCTTTTTCCACAATTTCAAATATTCAATAAATTGATGATGAATATATATGTAATTCCTGTACTAATATGCTACATTCTATTCTAGAAAAGATGCATTGGGATCCTCAGTGCACGTTTTTCAGTCACTTGTCTGTATACGGAGTGATATAATTCGTATTATGCACCCAAGTGGCTGCTGAACGAGTGATTCAACAACATATCTTACAATTTGGATGAATATTGTCCACAAGACATAGAAGATGATTGGTAGATATCAACAACCCTTCGGAATGTATAGCCTCTCATATCCACACTTTTGCATTCACATTAAAAAATATATAAATTTCGCATATTTGTTTACAGTATGACATATGAAGACATTGATCGTTGTTATTATTTTTAAGAAACAAGGAAAATCCTTCATAATTCTCTTCGATGGTTTTGATATTTCAACAAGGGTTTATAATTATAACCTGCTTGTACAAACATCGAACATCACATGAAAACTTTCCAACATATTGAAAGCCAGGGTAACAAATTATTGTTTCATGTTACTAACACAGATTATTTCCAAAATTTACATAAAACGCATGTCTTTGATAGAATATGACGTCCTCGTGACACCATGAAGTTTAAAATAGCACAAATTAGAATGAAGCCAATGTTCTGGATTTAGATTACCTAATTTATAGATATGAAAAGTTACATTGTATGATTGAATTCAGTGATGGTCTTTCACAATTAAAGTGTATGGTTTAATGTTACTATTTTCTAGATTAACTTTTCATCAATTGGATATGCAGAAAAATTTAACATAATATTAGTTTGTACATTCCAAAAATGTAATATATGGGACTTCGTGTGAATACATTCTTAAAAATGTATGTCATAATGTAAGGCATTCAAAGTTAAAAACTTGAAAAACTATAAATTTTAACGTGTCCCGTATTATTTTTCCAATTATACTGTTTATGATTTAGAGAATGTAACAGTCAATCAATAAAAAAACAAACAAAGGGACAAAAACTTAGTTTCTTTAAATTCGGACCTGTTTTGTTACAACAATATTTCTAGAAGCAACTTCTTAATAATAACTTATTTTCCTGTTCTTATTTCTGCTTCCTTACTTTATATTTCTATTGGTTAATTAAGAGAGATCAGTTCATATCAAAGTTTAGGCTGGCAGTTCCATTTACATATACTCAATATTTTGAAAACGAATTTATGTGTAATTTTAATCTTAATATATTACTTTCGTTTGTACAACTGGTGAATTGTTATACTTAGTACACGTTTTTCAGTCACTTGTCTGCATACTGCGTGATATAATTCGTATTATGCACCCAAGTGGCTGCTGAACGTGTGCTTCAACAACATATCTTAGAAGCTAAAGGGATATCTCCCAGAACACATGGAGGATCCTTGGTAGATATCAACAACCCTTGGGTATGTATAGTCTCTTGTCTCCACACTTCAAATATTCAATAAATTGATGATGAATATATATGTAATTCCTGTCTTAATATACTACATTCTATTATAGAAATGATGCATTGGGATCCTTATTGCACGTTTTTCAGTCACTTGTCTGCATACTGCGTGATATAATTCGTATTATGCACCCAAGTGGCTGCTGAACCTGTGCTTCAACAACATATCTTAGAAGCTAAAGGGATTTCTCCCAGAACACATGGAGGATCCTTGGTAGATATCAACAACCCTTGGGTATGTATAGTCTCTTTTTCCACAATTTCAAATATTCAATAAATTAATGATGAATATATATGTAATTCCTGTATTAATATGCTACATTCTGTTCTAGAAAAAAATCATTGGGATCTTCGGTGCACGTTTTTCAGTCACTTGTCTGCATACTGCGTGATATAATTCGTATTATGCACCCAAGTGGCTGCTGAACGTGTGCTTCAACATCATATCTTAGAAGCTAAAGGGATTTCACCCATAACACATGGAAGGTCCTTGGTAAATATCAACAACCCTTGGGTATGTATAGTCTCTTGTTTCCACACTTCAATATTCATTAAATTGATGATGAATATATATGTAATTCCAGTCTTAATATACTACTTTATTTTATAGAAATGATGCATTGGGATCCTTATTGCACGTTTTTCAGTCACTTGTCTGCATACTGCGTGATATAATTCGTATTATGCACCCAAGTGGCTGCTGAACGTGTGCTTCAACAACATATCTTAGAAGCTAAAGTGATTTCACCCATAACACATGGAAGATCCTTGGTAGATATCAACAACCCTTGGGTATGTATAGTCTCTTGTCTCCACACTTCAAATATTCAATAAATTGATGATGAATATATATGTAATTCCTGTCTTAATATACTACTTTCTATTCTAGAAAAGAAGCATTGGGATCGTTAGTGCACGTTTTTCAGTCACTTGTCTGCATACTGCGTGATATAATTCGTATTATGCACCCAAGTGGCTGCTGAACGTGTGCTTCAACAACTTATCTTAGAAGCTAAAGGGATTTCTACCAGAACACATGGAAGATCCTTGGTAGATAACAACAACCCTTGGGTATGTATAGTCTCTTTTTTCCACAATTTCAAATATTCAATAAATTGATGATGAATATATATGTAATTCCTGTACTAATATGCTACATTCTCTTCTAGAAAAGATGCATTGGGATATTCAGTGCACGTTTTTCAGTCACGTGTCTGTATACTGAGTGATATAATTCGTATTATGCACCCAAGTGGCTGCTGAACGAGTGATTCAACAACATATCTTACAATTTGGATGAATATTGTCCACAAGACATAGAAGTTGATTGGTAGATATCAACAACCCTTCGGAATGTATAGCCTGTCATATCCACACTTTTGCCTTCACATTAAAAAATATATAAATTTCGCAAATTTGTTTACAGTATGACATAAGAAGACATTGATCGTTGTTATTATTTTTAAGAAACAAGGGAAATCCTTTATAATTCTCTTCAATGGTTTTGATATTTCAACAAGGGTTTATAATTATAACCTGCTTGTACAAACATCGAACATCACATGAAAACTTTCCAACATATTGAAAGCCAGGGTAACAAATTATTGTTTCATGTTACTAACACAGATTATTTCCAAAATTTACATAAAACGCATGTCTTTGATAGAATATGACGTCCTCGTGACACCATGAAGTTTAAAATAGCACAAATTAGAATGAAGCCAATGTTCTGGATTTAGATTACCTAATTTATAGATATGAAAAGTTACATTGTATGATTGAACTCAGTGATGGTCTTTCACAATTAAAGTGTATGGTTTAATGTTACTATTTTCTAGATTAACTTTTCATCAATTGGATATGCAGAAAAATTTAACATAATATTAGTTTGTACATTCCAAAAATGTAATATATGGGACTTCGTGTGAATACATTCTTAAAAATGTATGTCATAATGTAAGGCATTCAAAGTTAAAAACTTGAAAAACTATAAATTTTAACGTGTCCCGTATTATTTTTCCAATTATACTGTTTATGATTTAGGGAATGTAACAGTCAATCAATCAAAAAACAAACAAAGGGACAAAAACTTAGTTTCTTTAAATTCGGACCTGTTTTGTTACAACAATATTTCTAGAAGCAACTTCTTAATAATAACTTATTTTCCTGTTCTTATTTCTGCTTCCTTACTTTATATTTCTATTGGTTAATTAAGAGAGATCAGTTCATATCAAAGTTTAGGCTGGCAGTTTACATATACTCAATATTTTGAAAACGAATTTTTTTTTTAATTTTAATCTTAATATATTACTTTCGTTTGTACAACTGGTGAATTGTTATACTTAGTACACGTCTTTCAGTCACTTGTCTGCATACTGCGTGATATAATTCGTATTATGCACCCAAGTGGCTGCTGAACGTGAGCTTCAACAACATATCTTAGAAGCTAAAGGGATTTCACCAATAACACATGGAAGGTCCTTGGTAAATATCAACAACCCTTGGGTATGTATAGTCTCTTGTTTCCACACTTCAATATTCATTAAATTGATGATGAATATATATGTAATTCCTGTCTTAATATACTACTTTCTTTTATAGAAATGATGCATTGGGATCCTTATTGCACGTTTTTCAGTCACTTGTCTGCATACTGCGTGATATAATTCGTATTATGCACCCAACTGGCTGCTGAACGTGTGCTTCAACAACATATCTTAGATGCTAAAGGGATTTTACCCATAACACATGGAAGATCCTTGGTAGATATCAACAACCCTTGGGTATGTATAGTCTCTTGTCTCCACACTTCAAATATTCAATAAATTGATGATGAATATATATGTAATTCCTGTCTTAATATACTACTTTCTATTCTAGAAAAGATGCATTGGGATCGTTAGTGCACGTTTTTCAGTCACTTGTCTGCATACTGCGTGATATAATTCGTATTATGCACCCAAGTGGCTGCTGAACGTGTGCTTCAACAACTTATCTTAGAAGCTAAAGGGATTTCTCCCAGAACACATGGAAGATCCTTGGTAGATAACAACAACCCTTGGGTATGTATAGTCTCTTTTTTCCACAATTTCAAATATTCAATAAATTGATGATGAATATATATGTAATTCCTGTACTAATATGCTACATTCTCTTCTAGAAAAGATGCATTGGGATACTCAGTGCACGTTTTTCAGTCACTTGTCTGTATACGGAGTGATATAATTCGTATTATGCACCCATGTGGCTGCTGAACGAGTGATTCAACAACTTATCTTAGAAGCTAAAGGGATTTCTCCCAGAACAGATGGAAGATCCTTGGTAGATATCAACAACCCTTGGGTATGTATAGTCTCTTTTTTCCACAATTTCAAATATTCAATAAATTGATGATGAATATATATGTAATTCCTGTATTAATATGATACATTCTCTTCTAGAAAAAATTCATTGGGATCCTCGGTGCACGTTTTTCAGTCACTTGTCTGCATAGTGCGTGATATAATTCGTATTATGCACCCAAGTGGCTGCTGAACGTGTGCTTTAATAACATATCTTAGAAGCTAAAGGGATTTCACCCATAACACATGGAAGGTCCTTGGTAAATATCAACAACCCTTGGGTATGTATAGTCTCTTGTTTCCACACTTCAATATTCATTAAATTGATGATGAATATATATGTAATTCCTGTCTTAATATACTACTTTCTTTTATAGAAATGATGCATTGGGATCCTTATTGCACGTTTTTCAGTCACTTGTCTGCATACTGCGTGATATAATTCGTATTATGCACCCAAGTGGCTGCTGAACGTGTGCTTAAACAACTTATCTTAGAAGCTAAAGGGATTCCTCCCAGAACAGATATAAGATCCTTGGTAGATATCAACAACCCTTGGGTAAGTATAGACTCTTGTTTCCACACTTCAAATATTCAAAAATTGATGATGAATATATATGTAATTCCTGTCTTATTATACTACTTTCTATTCTAGAAAAGAAGCATTGCGATCGTTAGTGCACGTTTTTCAGTCACTTGTCTGCATACTGCGTGATATAATTCGTATTATGCACCCAAGTGGCTGCTGAACATGTGCTTCAACAACTTATCTTAGAAGCTAAAGGGATTTCTCCCAGAACAGATGGAAGATCCTTGGTAGATATCAACAACCCTTGGGTATGTATAGACTCTTTTTTCCACAATTTCAAATATTCAATAAATTGATGATGAATATATATGTAATTCCTGTATTAATATGCTACATTCTCTTCTAGAAAAAAATCATTGGGATCCTCGGTGCACGTTTTTCAGTCACTTGTCTGCATAGTGCGTGATATAATTCGTATTATGCACCCAAGTGGCTGCTGAACGTGTGCTTTAATAACATATCTTAGAAGCTAAACGGATTTTTCCCAGAACACATGGAAGTTCCTTGGTAGATATCAACAACCCTTGGGTATGTATAGTCCCTTTTTCCACAATTTCAAATATTCAATAAATTGATGATGAATATATATGTAATTCTTGTACTAATATGCTACATTCTATTCTAGAAAAGATGGATTGGGATCCCCAGTGCACGTTTTTCAGTCACTTGTCTGTATACGGAGTGATATAATTCGTATTATGCACCCAAGTGGCTGCTGAACGAGTGATTCAACAACATATCTTACAATTTGGATGAATATTGTCCACAAGACATAGAAGATGATTGGTAGATATCAACAACCCTTCGGAATGTATAGCCTCTCATATCCACACTTTTGCCTTCACATTAAAAAATATATAAATTTCGCAAATTTGTTTACAGTATGACATAAGAAGACATTGATCGTTGTTATTATTTTTAAGAAACAAGGAAAATCCTTTATAATTCTCTTCAATGGTTTTGATATTTCTACAAGGGTTTATAATTATAACCTGCTTGTACAACCATCGAACATCACATGAAAACTTTCCAACATATTGAAAGCCAGGGTAACAAATTATTGTGTCATGTTACTAACACAGATTATTTCCAAAATTTACATAAAACGCATGTCTTTGATAGAATATGACGTCCTCGTGACACCATGAAGTTTAAAATAGCACAAATTAGAATTAAGCCAATGTTCTGAATTTAGATTACCTAATTTATAGATATGAAAAGTTACATTGTATGATTGAATTCAGTGATGGTCTTTCACAATTAAAGTGTATGGTTTAATGTTACTATTTTCTACATTAACTTTTCATCAATTGGATATGCAGAAAAATTTAACATAATATTAGTTTGTACATTCCAAAAATGTAATATATGGGACTTCGTGTGAATACATTCTTAAAAATGTATGTCATAATGTAAGGCATTCAAAGTTAAAAACTTGAAAAACTATAAATTTTGACGTGTCCCGTATTATTTTTCCAATTATACTGTTTATGATTTAGAGAATGTAACAGTCAATCAATCAAAAAACAAACAAAGGGACAAAAACTTAGTTTCTTTAAATTCGGACCTGTTTTGTTACAACAATATTTCTAGAAGTAACTTCTTATAATAACTTATTTTTCTGTTCTTATTTCTGCTTCCTTACTTTATATTTCTATTGGTTAATTAAGAGAGATCAGTTCATATCAAAGTTTAGGCTGGCAGTTCCATTTACATATACTCAATATTTTGAAAACGAATTTATGTGTAATTTTAATCTTAATATATTACTTTCGTTTTTACAACTGGTGAATTGTTATACTTACTACACGTTTTTCAGTCACTTGTCTGCATACTGCGTGATATAATTCGTATTATGCACCCAAGTGGCTGCTGAACGTGTGCTTCAACAACATATCTTAGAAGCTAAAGAGATTTCACCCATAACACATGGAAGGTCCTTGGTAAATATCAACAACCCTTGGGTATGTATAGTCTCTTGTTTCCACACTTCAATATTCATTAAATTGATGATGAATATATATGTAATTCCTGTCTTAATATACTACTTTCTTTTATAGAAATGATGCATTGGGATCCTTATTGCACGTTTTTCAGTCACTTGTCTGCATACTGCGTGATATAATTCGTATTATGCACCCAACTGGCTGCTGAACGTGTGCTTCAACAACATATCTTAGATGCTAAAGGGATTTTACCCATAACACATGGAAGATCCTTGGTAGATATCAACAACCCTTGGGTATGTATAGTCTCTTGTCTCCACACTTCAAATATTCAATAAATTGATGATGAATATATATGTAATTCCTGTCTTAATATACTACTTTCTATTCTAGAAAAGATGCATTGGGATCGTTAGTGCACGTTTTTCAGTCACTTGTCTGCATACTGCATGATATAATTCGTATTATGCACCCAAGTGGCTGCTGAACGTGTGCTTCAACAACATATCTTAGAAGCTAAAGGGATTTCACCCATAACACATCCAAGATCCTTGGTAGATATCAACAACCCTTGGGTATGTATAGTCTCTTGTCTCCACACTTCAAATATTCAATAAATTGATGATGAATATATATGTAACTCCTGTCTTAATATACTATTTCTATTCTAGAAAAGATGCATTGGGATCGTTAGTGCACATTTTTCAGTCACTTGTCTGCATACTGCGTGATATAATTCGTATTATGCACCCAAGTGGCTGCTGAACGTGTGCTTCAACAACTTATCTTAGAAGCTAAAGGGATTTCTCCCAGAACACATGGAAGATCCTTGGTAGATAACAACCACCCTTGGGTATGTATAGTCTCTTTTTTCCACAATTTCAAATATTCAATAAATTGATGATGAATATATATGTAATTCCTGTACTAATATGCTACATTCTCTTCTAGAAAAGATGCATTGGGATACTCAGTGCACGTTTTTCAGTCACTTGTCTGTATACTGAGTGATATAATTCGTATTATGCACCCAAGTGGCTGCTGAACGAGTGATTCAACAACATATCTTACAATTTGGATGAATATTGTCCACAAGACATAGAAGATGATTGGTAGATATCAACAACCCTTCGGAATGTATAGCCTCTCATATCCACACTTTTGCCTTCACATTAAAAAATATATAAATTTCGCAAATTTGTTTAGAGTATGACATAAGAAGACATTGATCGTTGTTATTATTTTTAAGAAACAAGGAAAATCCTTTATAATTCTCTTCAATGGTTTTGATATTTCAACAAGGGTTTATAATTATAACCTGCTTGTACAAACATCGAACATCACATGAAAACTTTCCAACATATTGAAAGCCAGGGTAACAAATTATTGTTTCATGTTACTAACACAGATTATTTCCTAAATTTACATAAAACGCATGTCTTTGATAGAATATGACGTCCTCGTGACACCATGAAGTTTAAAATAGCACAAATTAGAATTAAGCCAATGTTCTGAATTTAGATTATCTAATTTATAGATATGAAAAGTTACATTGTATGATTTAATTTAGTGATGGTCTTTCACAATTAAAGTGTATGGTTTAATGTTACTATTTTCTAGATTAACTTTTCATCAATTGGATATGCAGAAAAATTTAACATAATATTAGTTTGTACATTCCAAAAATGTAATATATGGGACTTCGTGTGAATACATTCTTAAAAATGTATGTCATAATGTAAGGCATTCAAAGTTAAAAACTTGAAAAACTATAAATTTTGACGTGTCCCGTATTATTTTTCCAATTATACTGTTTATGATTTAGAGAATGTAACAGTCAATCAATCAAAAAACAAATAAAGGGACAAAAACTTAGTTTCTTTAAATTCGGACCTGTTTTGTTACAACAATATTTCTAGAAGGAACTCCTTAATAATAACTTATTTTCCTGTTCTTATTTCTGCTTCATTACTTTATATTTCTATAGTTTAATTAAGAGAGATCAGTTCATATCAAAGTTTAGGCTGGCAGTTCCATTTACATATACTCAATATTTTGAAAACGAATTTATGTGTAATTTTAATCTTAATATATTACTTTCGTTTGTACAACTGGTGAATTGTTATACTTAGTACACGTTTTTCAGTCACTTGTCTGCATACTGCGTGATATAATTCGTATTATGCACCCAAGTGGCTGCTGAACGTGTGCTTCAACAACATATCTTAGAAGCTAAAGGGATTTCACCAATAACACATGGAAGGTCCTTGGTAAATATCAACAACCCTTGGGTATGTATAGTCTCTTGTTTCCACACTTCAATATTCATTAAATTGATGATGAATATATATGTAATTCCTGTCTTAATATACTACTTTCTATTCTAGAAAAGATGCATTGGGATCGTTAGTGCACGTTTTTCAGTCACTTGTCTGCATACTGCGTGATATAATTCGTATTATGCACCCAAGTCGCTGCTGAACGTGTGCTTCAACAACATATCTTAGAAGCTAAAGGGATTTCACCCATAACACATCCAAGATCCTTGGTAGATATCAACAACCCTTGGGTATGTATAGTCTCTTGTCTCCACACTTCAAATATTCAATAAATTGATGATGAATATATATGTAATTCCTGTCTTATTATACTACTTTCTATTCTAGAAAAGATGCATTGGGATCGTTAGTGCACGTTTTTCAGTAACTTGTCTGCATACTGCGTGATATAATTCGTATTATGCAAACAAGTGGCTGCTGAACGTGTGCTTCAACAACTTATCTTAGAAGCTAAAGGGATTTCTCCCAGAACACATGGAAGATCCTTGGTAGATAACAACAACCCTTGGGTATGTATAGTCTCTTGTCTCCACACTTCAAATATTCAATAAATTGATGATGAATATATACGTAATTCCTGTCTTAATATACTACTTTCTATTCTAGAAAAGATGCATTGGGATCGTTAGTGCACGTTTTTCAGTCACTTGTCTGCATACTGCGTGATATAATTCGTATTATGCACCCAAGTGGCTGCTGAACATGTGCTTCAACAACTTATCTTAGAAGCTAAAGGGATTTCTCCCATAACACATGGAAGATCCTTGGTAGATATCAACAACCCTTGGGTATGTATAGTCTCTTGTCTCCACACTTCAAATATTCAATAAATTGATGATGAATATATATGTAATTTCTGTCTTATTATACTACTTTCTATTCTAGAAAAGATGCATTGGGATCTTTAGTGCACGTTTTTCAGTCACTTGTCTGCATACTGCGTGATATAATTCGTATTATGCAACCAAGTGGCTGCTGAACGTGTGCTTCAACAACTTATCTTAGAAGCTAAAGGGATTTCTCCCAGAACACATGGAAGATCCTTGGTAGATAACAACAACCCTTGGGTATGTATAGTCTCTTTTTTCCACAATTTCAAATATTCAATAAATTGATGATGAATATATATGTAATTCCTGTACTAATATGCTACATTCTCTTCTAGAAAAGATGCATTGGGATACTCAGTGCACGTTTTTCAGTCATTTGTCTGCATACTGAGTGATATAATTCGTATTATGCACCCAAGTGGCTGCTGAACGAGTGATTCAACAACATATCTTACAATTTGGATGAATATTGTCCACAAGACATAGAAGATGATTGGTAGATATCAACAACCCTTCGGAATGTATAGCCTCTCATATCCACACTTTTGCCTTCACATTAAAAAATATATAAATTTCGCAAATTTTTTTACAGTATGACATAAGAAGACATTGATCGTTGTTATTATTTTTACGAAACAAGGAAAATCCTTTATAATTCTCTTCAATGGTTTTGATATTTCAACAAGGGTTTATAATTATAACCTGCTTGTACAAATATCGAACATCACATGAAAACTTTCCAACATATTGAAAGCCAGGGTAACAAATTATTGTTTCATGTTACTAACACAGATTATCTCCTAAATTTACATAAAACGCATGTCTTTGATAGAATATGACGTCCTCGTGACACCATGAAGTTTAAAATAGCACAAATTAGAATTAAGCCAATGTTCTGAATTTAGATTATCTAATTTATAGATATGAAAAGTTACATTGTATGATTTAATTTAGTGATGGTCTTTCACAATTAAAGTGTATGGTTTAATGTTACTATTTTCTAGATTAACTTTTCATCAATTGGATATGCAGAAAAATTTAACATAATATTAGTTTGTACATTCCAAAAATGTAATATATGGGACTTCGTGTGAATACATTCTTAAAAATGTATGTCATAATGTAAGGCATTCAAAGTTAAAAACTTGAAAAACTATACATTTTGACGTGTCCCGTATTATTTTTCCAATTATACTGTTTATGATTTAGAGAATGTAACAGTCAATCAATCAAAAAACAAACAAAGGGACAAAAACTTAGTTTCTTTAAATTCGGACCTGTTTTGTTACAACAATATTTCTAGAAGGAACTTCTTAATAATAACTTATTTTCCTGTTCTTATTTCTGCATCCTTACTTTATATATCTATTGGTTAATTAAGAGAGATCAGTTCATATCAAAGTTTAGGCTGGCACTTCCATTTACATATACTCAATATTTTGAAAACGAATTTATGTGTAATTTTAATCTTAATATATTACTTTCGTTTGTACAACTGGTGAATTGTTATACTTAGTACACGTTTTTCAGTCACTTGTCTGCATACTGCGTGATATAATTCGTATTATGCACCCAAGTGGCTGCTGAACGTGTGCTTCAACAACATATCTTAGAAGCTAAAGGGATTTCACCCATAACACATGGAAGGTCCTTGGTAAATATCAACAACCCTTGTCTATGTATAGTCTCTTGTTTCCACACTTCAATATTCATTAAATTGATGATGAATATATATGTAATTCCTGTCTTAATATACTACTTTCTATTCTAGAAATGATGCATTGGGATCCTTATTGCACGTTTTTCAGTCACTTGTCTGCATACTGCGTGATATAATTCGTATTATGCACCCAAGTGGCTGCTGAACGTGTGCTTCAACAACATATCTTAGATGCTAAAGGGATTTTACCCATAACACATGGAAGATCCTTGGTAGATATCAACAACCCTTGGGTATGTATAGTCTCTTGTCTCCACACTTCAAATATTCAATAAATTGATGATGAATATATATGTAATTCCTGTCTTAATATACTACTTTCTATTCTAGAAAAGATGCATTGGGATCGTTAGTGCACGTTTTTCAGTCACTTGTCTGCATACTGCGTGATATAATTCGTATTATGCACCCAACTGGCTGCTGAACGTGTGCTTCAACAACATATCTTAGAAGCTAAAGGGGTTTCACCCATAACACATCGAAGATCCTTGATAGATATCAACAACCCTTGGGTATGTATAGTCTCTTGTTTCCACACTTCAATATTCATTAAATTGATGATGAATATATATGTAATTCCTGTCTTAATATACTACTTTCTATTCTAGAAATGATGCATTGGGATCCTTATTGCACGTTTTTCAGTCACTTGTCTGCATACTGCGTGATATAATTCGTATTATGCACCCAAGTGGCTGCTGAACGTGTGCTTCAACAACATATCTTAGATGCTAAAGGGATTTTACCCATAACACATGGAAGATCCTTGGTAGATATCAACAACCCTTGGGTATGTATAGTCTCTTGTCTCCACACTTCAAATATTCAATAAATTGATGATGAATATATATGTAATTCCTGTCTTAATATACTACTTTCTATTCTAGAAAAGATGCATTGGGATCGTTAGTGCACGTTTTTCAGTCACTTGTCTGCATACTGCGTGATATAATTCGTATTATGCACCCAAGTGGCTGCTGAACGTGTGCTTCAACAACATATCTTAGAAGCTAAAGGGATTTCACCCATAACACATCGAAGATCCTTGGTAGATATCAACAACCCTTGGGTATGTATAGTCTCTTGTCTCCACACTTCAAATAATCAATAAATTGATGATGAATATATATGTAATTCCTGTCTTAATATACTACCTTTTATTCTAGAAAAGATGCATTGGGATCGTTAGTGCACGTTTTTCAGCCACTTGTCTGCATACTGCGTGATATAATTCGTATTATGCACCCAAGTGGCTGCTGAACTTGTGCTTCAACAACTTATCTTAGAAGCTAAAGGGATTTCTCCCAGAACAGATGGAAGATCCTTGGTAGATATCAACAACCCTTGGGTAAGTATAGACTCTTGTTTCCACACTTCAAATATTCAAAAATTGATGATGAATATATATGTAATTCCTGTCTTATTATACTACTATCTATTCTAGAAAAGAAGCATTGCGATCGTTAGTGCACGTTTTTCAGTCACTTGTCTGCATACTGCGTGATATAATTCGTATTAAGCACCCAAGTGGCTTCTGAACGTGAGCTTCAACAACATATCTTAGAAGCTAAAGGGATTTCACCAATAACACATGGAAGGTCCTTGGTAAATATCAACAACCCTTGGGTATGTATAGTCTCTTGTTTCCACACTTCAATATTCATTAAATTGATGATGAATATATATGTAATTCCTGTCTTAATATACTACTTTCTCTTATAGAAATGATGCATTGGGATCCTTATTGCACGTTTTTCAGTCACTTGTCTGCATACTGCGTGATATAATTCGTATTATGCACCCAACTGGCTGCTGAACGTGTGCTTCAACAACATATCTTAGATGCTAAAGGGATTTTACCCATAACACATGGAAGATCCTTGGTAGATATCAACAACCCTTGGGTATGTATAGTCTCTTGTCTCCACACTTCAAATATTCAATAAATTGATGATGAATATATATGTAATTCCTGTCTTAATATACTACTTTCTATTCTAGAAAAGATGCATTGGGATCGTTAGTGCACGTTTTTCAGTCACTTGTCTGCATACTGCGTGATATAATTCGTATTATGCACCCAAGTGGCTGCTGAACGTGTGCTTCAACAACTTATCTTAGAAGCTAAAGTGATTTCTCCCAGAACACATGGAAGATCCTTGGTAGATAACAACAACCCTTGGGTATGTATAGTCTCTTTTTTCCACAATTTCAAATATTCAATAAATTGATGATGAATATATATGTAATTCCTGTACTAATATGCTACATTCTCTTCTAGAAAAGATGCATTGGGATACTCAGTGCACGTTTTTCAGTCACTTGTCTGTATACGGAGTGATATAATTCGTATTATGCACCCATGTGGCTGCTGAACGAGTGATTCAACAACTTATCTTAGAAGCTAAAGGGATTTCTCCCAGAACAGATGGAAGATCCTTGGTAGATATCAACAACCCTTGGGTATGTATAGTCTCTTTTTTCCACAATTTCAAATATTCAATAAATTGATGATGAATATATATGTAATTCCTGTATTAATATGATACATTCTCTTCTAGAAAAAATTCATTGGGATCCTCGGTGCACGTTTTTCAGTCACTTGTCTGCATAGTGCGTGATATAATTCGTATTATGCACCCAAGTGGCTGCTGAACGTGTGCTTTAATAACATATCTTAGAAGCTAAAGGGATTTCACCCATAACACATGGAAGGTCCTTGGTAAATATCAACAACCCTTGGGTATGTATAGTCTCTTGTTTCCACACTTCAATATTCATTAAATTGATGATGAATATATATGTAATTCCTGTCTTAATATACTACTTTCTTTTATAGAAATGATGCATTGGGATCCTTATTGCACGTTTTTCAGTCACTTGTCTGCATACTGCGTGATATAATTCGTATTATGCACCCAAGTGGCTGCTGAACGTGTGCTTAAACAACTTATCTTAGAAGCTAAAGGGATTCCTCCCAGAACAGATATAAGATCCTTGGTAGATATCAACAACCCTTGGGTAAGTATAGACTCTTGTTTCCACACTTCAAATATTCAAAAATTGATGATGAATATATATGTAATTCCTGTCTTATTATACTACTTTCTATTCTAGAAAAGAAGCATTGCGATCGTTAGTGCACGTTTTTCAGTCACTTGTCTGCATACTGCGTGATATAATTCGTATTATGCACCCAAGTGGCTGCTGAACATGTGCTTCAACAACTTATCTTAGAAGCTAAAGGGATTTCTCCCAGAACAGATGGAAGATCCTTGGTAGATATCAACAACCCTTGGGTATGTATAGACTCTTTTTTCCACAATTTCAAATATTCAATAAATTGATGATGAATATATATGTAATTCCTGTATTAATATGCTACATTCTCTTCTAGAAAAAAATCATTGGGATCCTCGGTGCACGTTTTTCAGTCACTTGTCTGCATAGTGCGTGATATAATTCGTATTATGCACCCAAGTGGCTGCTGAACGTGTGCTTTAATAACATATCTTAGAAGCTAAACGGATTTTTCCCAGAACACATGGAAGTTCCTTGGTAGATATCAACAACCCTTGGGTATGTATAGTCCCTTTTTCCACAATTTCAAATATTCAATAAATTGATGATGAATATATATGTAATTCTTGTACTAATATGCTACATTCTATTCTAGAAAAGATGGATTGGGATCCCCAGTGCACGTTTTTCAGTCACTTGTCTGTATACGGAGTGATATAATTCGTATTATGCACCCAAGTGGCTGCTGAACGAGTGATTCAACAACATATCTTACAATTTGGATGAATATTGTCCACAAGACATAGAAGATGATTGGTAGATATCAACAACCCTTCGGAATGTATAGCCTCTCATATCCACACTTTTGCCTTCACATTAAAAAATATATAAATTTCGCAAATTTGTTTACAGTATGACATAAGAAGACATTGATCGTTGTTATTATTTTTAAGAAACAAGGAAAATCCTTTATAATTCTCTTCAATGGTTTTGATATTTCTACAAGGGTTTATAATTATAACCTGCTTGTACAACCATCGAACATCACATGAAAACTTTCCAACATATTGAAAGCCAGGGTAACAAATTATTGTGTCATGTTACTAACACAGATTATTTCCAAAATTTACATAAAACGCATGTCTTTGATAGAATATGACGTCCTCGTGACACCATGAAGTTTAAAATAGCACAAATTAGAATTAAGCCAATGTTCTGAATTTAGATTACCTAATTTATAGATATGAAAAGTTACATTGTATGATTGAATTCAGTGATGGTCTTTCACAATTAAAGTGTATGGTTTAATGTTATTATTTTCTACATTAACTTTTCATCAATTGGATATGCAGAAAAATTTAACATAATATTAGTTTGTACATTCCAAAAATGTAATATATGGGACTTCGTGTGAATACATTCTTAAAAATGTATGTCATAATGTAAGGCATTCAAAGTTAAAAACTTGAAAAACTATAAATTTTGACGTGTCCCGTATTATTTTTCCAATTATACTGTTTATGATTTAGAGAATGTAACAGTCAATCAATCAAAAAACAAACAAAGGGACAAAAACTTAGTTTCTTTAAATTCGGACCTGTTTTGTTACAACAATATTTCTAGAAGTAACTTCTTATAATAACTTATTTTTCTGTTCTTATTTCTGCTTCCTTACTTTATATTTCTATTGGTTAATTAAGAGAGATCAGTTCATATCAAAGTTTAGGCTGGCAGTTCCATTTACATATACTCAATATTTTGAAAACGAATTTATGTGTAATTTTAATCTTAATATATTACTTTCGTTTTTACAACTGGTGAATTGTTATACTTAGTACACGTTTTTCAGTCACTTGTCTGCATACTGCGTGATATAATTCGTATTATGCACCCAAGTGGCTGCTGAACGTGTGCTTCAACAACATATCTTAGAAGCTAAAGAGATTTCACCCATAACACATGGAAGGTCCTTGGTAAATATCAACAACCCTTGGGTATGTATAGTCTCTTGTTTCCACACTTCAATATTCATTAAATTGATGATGAATATATATGTAATTCCTGTCTTAATATACTACTTTCTTTTATAGAAATGATGCATTGGGATCCTTATTGCACGTTTTTCAGTCACTTGTCTGCATACTGCGTGATATAATTCGTATTATGCACCCAACTGGCTGCTGAACGTGTGCTTCAACAACATATCTTAGATGCTAAAGGGATTTTACCCATAACACATGGAAGATCCTTGGTAGATATCAACAACCCTTGGGTATGTATAGTCTCTTGTCTCCACACTTCAAATATTCAATAAATTGATGATGAATATATATGTAATTCCTGTCTTAATATACTACTTTCTATTCTAGAAAAGATGCATTGGGATCGTTAGTGCACGTTTTTCAGTCACTTGTCTGCATACTGCATGATATAATTCGTATTATGCACCCAAGTGGCTGCTGAACGTGTGCTTCAACAACATATCTTAGAAGCTAAAGGGATTTCACCCATAACACATCCAAGATCCTTGGTAGATATCAACAACCCTTGGGTATGTATAGTCTCTTGTCTCCACACTTCAAATATTCAATAAATTGATGATGAATATATATGTAACTCCTGTCTTAATATACTACTTTCTATTCTAGAAAAGATGCATTGGGATCGTTAGTGCACGTTTTTCAGTCACTTGTCTGCATACTGCGTGATATAATTCGTATTATGCACCCAACTGGCTGCTGAACGTGTGCTTCAACAACATATCTTAGATGCTAAAGGGATTTTACCCATAACACATGGAAGATCCTTGGTAGATATCAACAACCCTTGGGTATGTATAGTCTCTTGTCTCCACACTTCAAATATTCAATAAATTGATGATGAATATATATGTAATTCCTGTCTTAATATACTACTTTCTATTCTAGAAAAGATGCATTGGGATCGTTAGTGCACGTTTTTCAGTCACTTGTCTGCATACTGCATGATATAATTCGTATTATGCACCCAAGTGGCTGCTGAACGTGTGCTTCAACAACATATCTTAGAAGCTAAAGGGATTTCACCCATAACACATCCAAGATCCTTGGTAGATATCAACAACCCTTGGGTATGTATAGTCTCTTGTCTCCACACTTCAAATATTCAATAAATTGATGATGAATATATATGTAACTCCTGTCTTAATATACTACTTTCTCTTCTAGAAAAGATGCATTGGGATACTCAGTGCACGTTTTTCAGTCACTTGTCTGTATACTGAGTGATATAATTCGTATTATGCACCCAAGTGGCTGCTGAACGAGTGATTCAACAACATATCTTACAATTTGGATGAATATTGTCCACAAGACATAGAAGATGATTGGTAGATATCAACAACCCTTCGGAATGTATAGCCTCTCATATCCACACTTTTGCCTTCACATTAAAAAATATATAAATTTCGCAAATTTGTTTAGAGTATGACATAAGAAGACATTGATCGTTGTTATTATTTTTAAGAAACAAGGAAAATCCTTTATAATTCTCTTCAATGGTTTTGATATTTCAACAAGGGTTTATAATTATAACCTGCTTGTACAAACATCGAACATCACATGAAAACTTTCCAACATATTGAAAGCCAGGGTAACAAATTATTGTTTCATGTTACTAACACAGATTATTTCCTAAATTTACATAAAACGCATGTCTTTGATAGAATATGACGTCCTCGTGACACCATGAAGTTTAAAATAGCACAAATTAGAATTAAGCCAATGTTCTGAATTTAGATTATCTAATTTATAGATATGAAAAGTTACATTGTATGATTTAATTTAGTGATGGTCTTTCACAATTAAAGTGTATGGTTTAATGTTACTATTTTCTAGATTAACTTTTCATCAATTGGATATGCAGAAAAATTTAACATAATATTAGTTTGTACATTCCAAAAATGTAATATATGGGACTTCGTGTGAATACATTCTTAAAAATGTATGTCATAATGTAAGGCATTCAAAGTTAAAAACTTGAAAAACTATAAATTTTGACGTGTCCCGTATTATTTTTCCAATTATACTGTTTATGATTTAGAGAATGTAACAGTCAATCAATCAAAAAACAAATAAAGGGACAAAAACTTAGTTTCTTTAAATTCGGACCTGTTTTGTTACAACAATATTTCTAGAAGGAACTCCTTAATAATAACTTATTTTCCTGTTCTTATTTCTGCTTCATTACTTTATATTTCTATAGTTTAATTAAGAGAGATCAGTTCATATCAAAGTTTAGGCTGGCAGTTCCATTTACATATACTCAATATTTTGAAAACGAATTTATGTGTAATTTTAATCTTAATATATTACTTTCGTTTGTACAACTGGTGAATTGTTATACTTAGTACACGTTTTTCAGTCACTTGTCTGCATACTGCGTGATATAATTCGTATTATGCACCCAAGTGGCTGCTGAACGTGTGCTTCAACAACATATCTTAGAAGCTAAAGGGATTTCACCCATAACACATGGAAGGTCCTTGGTAAATATCAACAACCCTTGGGTATGTATAGTCTCTTGTTTCCACACTTCAATATTCATTAAATTGATGATGAATATATATGTAATTCCTGTCTTAATATACTACTTTCTATTCTAGAAAAGATGCATTGGGATCGTTAGTGCACGTTTTTCAGTCACTTGTCTGCATACTGCGTGATATAATTCGTATTATGCACCCAAGTCGCTGCTGAACGTGTGCTTCAACAACATATCTTAGAAGCTAAAGGGATTTCACCCATAACACATCCAAGATCCTTGGTAGATATCAACAACCCTTGGGTATGTATAGTCTCTTGTCTCCACACTTCAAATATTCAATAAATTGATGATGAATATATATGTAATTCCTGTCTTATTATACTACTTTCTATTCTAGAAAAGATGCATTGGGATCGTTAGTGCACGTTTTTCAGTAACTTGTCTGCATACTGCGTGATATAATTCGTATTATGCAAACAAGTGGCTGCTGAACGTGTGCTTCAACAACTTATCTTAGAAGCTAAAGGGATTTCTCCCAGAACACATGGAAGATCCTTGGTAGATAACAACAACCCTTGGGTATGTATAGTCTCTTGTCTCCACACTTCAAATATTCAATAAATTGATGATGAATATATACGTAATTCCTGTCTTAATATACTACTTTCTATTCTAGAAAAGATGCATTGGGATCGTTAGTGCACGTTTTTCAGTCACTTGTCTGCATACTGCGTGATATAATTCGTATTATGCACCCAAGTGGCTGCTGAACATGTGCTTCAACAACTTATCTTAGAAGCTAAAGGGATTTCTCCCATAACACATGGAAGATCCTTGGTAGATATCAACAACCCTTGGGTATGTATAGTCTCTTGTCTCCACACTTCAAATATTCAATAAATTGATGATGAATATATATGTAATTTCTGTCTTATTATACTACTTTCTATTCTAGAAAAGATGCATTGGGATCTTTAGTGCACGTTTTTCAGTCACTTGTCTGCATACTGCGTGATATAATTCGTATTATGCAACCAAGTGGCTGCTGAACGTGTGCTTCAACAACTTATCTTAGAAGCTAAAGGGATTTCTCCCAGAACACATGGAAGATCCTTGGTAGATAACAACAACCCTTGGGTATGTATAGTCTCTTTTTTCCACAATTTCAAATATTCAATAAATTGATGATGAATATATATGTAATTCCTGTACTAATATGCTACATTCTCTTCTAGAAAAGATGCATTGGGATACTCAGTGCACGTTTTTCAGTCATTTGTCTGCATACTGAGTGATATAATTCGTATTATGCACCCAAGTGGCTGCTGAACGAGTGATTCAACAACATATCTTACAATTTGGATGAATATTGTCCACAAGACATAGAAGATGATTGGTAGATATCAACAACCCTTCGGAATGTATAGCCTCTCATATCCACACTTTTGCCTTCACATTAAAAAATATATAAATTTCGCAAATTTTTTTACAGTATGACATAAGAAGACATTGATCGTTGTTATTATTTTTAAGAAACAAGGAAAATCCTTTATAATTCTCTTCAATGGTTTTGATATTTCAACAAGGGTTTATAATTATAACCTGCTTGTACAAATATCGAACATCACATGAAAACTTTCCAACATATTGAAAGCCAGGGTAACAAATTATTGTTTCATGTTACTAACACAGATTATCTCCTAAATTTACATAAAACGCATGTCTTTGATAGAATATGACGTCCTCGTGACACCATGAAGTTTAAAATAGCACAAATTAGAATTAAGCCAATGTTCTGAATTTAGATTATCTAATTTATAGATATGAAAAGTTACATTGTATGATTTAATTTAGTGATGGTCTTTCACAATTAAAGTGTATGGTTTAATGTTACTATTTTCTAGATTAACTTTTCATCAATTGGATATGCAGAAAAATTTAACATAATATTAGTTTGTACATTCCAAAAATGTAATATATGGGACTTCGTGTGAATACATTCTTAAAAATGTATGTCATAATGTAAGGCATTCAAAGTTAAAAACTTGAAAAACTATACATTTTGACGTGTCCCGTATTATTTTTCCAATTATACTGTTTATGATTTAGAGAATGTAACAGTCAATCAATCAAAAAACAAACAAAGGGACAAAAACTTAGTTTCTTTAAATTCGGACCTGTTTTGTTACAACAATATTTCTAGAAGGAACTTCTTAATAATAACTTATTTTCCTGTTCTTATTTCTGCATCCTTACTTTATATATCTATTGGTTAATTAAGAGAGATCAGTTCATATCAAAGTTTAGGCTGGCAGTTCCATTTACATATACTCAATATTTTGAAAACGAATTTATGTGTAATTTTAATCTTAATATATTACTTTCGTTTGTACAACTGGTGAATTGTTATACTTAGTACACGTTTTTCAGTCACTTGTCTGCATACTGCGTGATATAATTCGTATTATGCACCCAAGTGACTGCTGAACGTGTGCTTCAACAACATATCTTAGAAGCTAAAGGGATTTCACCCATAACACATGGAAGGTCCTTGGTAAATATCAACAACCCTTGTCTATGTATAGTCTCTTGTTTCCACACTTCAATATTCATTAAATTGATGATGAATATATATGTAATTCCTGTCTTAATATACTACTTTCTATTCTAGAAATGATGCATTGGGATCCTTATTGCACGTTTTTCAGTCACTTGTCTGCATACTGCGTGATATAATTCGTATTATGCACCCAAGTGGCTGCTGAACGTGTGCTTCAACAACATATCTTAGATGCTAAAGGGATTTTACCCATAACACATGGAAGATCCTTGGTAGATATCAACAACCCTTGGGTATGTATAGTCTCTGTCTCCACACTTCAAATATTCAATAAATTGATGATGAATATATATGTAATTCCTGTCTTAATATACTACTTTCTATTCTAGAAAAGATGCATTGGGATCGTTAGTGCACGTTTTTCAGTCACTTGTCTGCATACTGCGTGATATAATTCGTATTATGCACCCAAGTGGCTGTTGAACGTGTGCTTCAACAACATATCTTAGAAGCTAAAGGGATTTCACCCATAACACATGGAAGATCCTTGGTAGATATCAACAACCCTTTGGTATGTATAGTCTCTTGTCTCCACACTTCAAATATTCAATAAATTGATGATGAATATATATGTAATTCCTGTCTTAATATACTACTTTCTATTCTAGAAAAGATGCATTGGGATCGTTAGTGCACGTTTTTCAGTCACTTGTCTGCATACTGCGTGATATAATTCGTATTATGCACCCAACTGGCTGCTGAACGTGTGCTTCAACAACATATCTTAGAAGCTAAAGGGGTTTCCCCCATAACACATCGAAGATCCTTGATAGATATCAACAACACTTGGGTATGTATAGTCTCTTGTCTCCACACTTCAAATATTCAATAAATTGATGATGAATATATATGTAATTCCTGTCTTAATATACTACTTTCTATTCTAGAAAAGATGCATTGGGATCGTTAGTGCACGTTTTTCAGTCACTTGTCTGCATACTGCGTGATATAATTCGTATTATGCACCCAAGTGGCTGCTGAACGTGTGCTTCAACAACATATCTTAGAAGCTAAAGAGATTTCTCTCAGAACGCATGGAAGATCCTTGGTAGATATCAACAACGCTTGGGTATGTATAGTCTCTTGTTTCCACACTTCAATATTCATTAAATTGATGATGAATATATATGAAATTCCTGTCTAAATATACTACTTTCTTTTTTTGAAATGATGCATTGGGGTCCTTAGTGCACGTTTTTCAGTCACTTGTCTGCATACTGCGTGATATAATTCGTATTATGCACCCAACTGGCTGCTGAACGTGTGCTTCAACAACATATCTTAGAAGCTAAAGGGATTTCACCCATAACACATCGAAGATCCTTGGTAGATATCAACAACCCTTGGGTATGTATAGTCTCTTGTCTCCACACTTCAAATAATCAATAAATTGATGATGAATATATATGTAATTCCTGTCTTAATATACTACCTTTTATTCTAGAAAAGATGCATTGGGATCGTTAGTGCACGTTTTTCAGTCACTTGTCTGCATACTGCGTGATATAATTCGTATTATGCACCCAAGTGGCTGCTGAACTTGTGCTTCAACAACTTATCTTAGAAGCTAAAGGGATTTCTCCCAGAACAGATGGAAGGTCCTTGGTAGATATCAACAACCCTTGGGTAAGTATAGACTCTTGTTTCCACACTTCAAATATTCAAAAATTGATGATGAATATATATGTAATTCCTGTCTTATTATACTACTATCTATTCTAGAAAAGAAGCATTGCGATCGTTAGTGCACGTTTTTCAGTCACTTGTCTGCATACTGCGTGATATAATTCGTATTAAGCACCCAAGTGGCTTCTGAACGTGAGCTTCAACAACATATCTTAGAAGCTAAAGGGATTTCACCAATAACACATGGAAGGTCCTTGGTAAATATCAACAACCCTTGGGTATGTATAGTCTCTTGTTTCCACACTTCAATATTCATTAAATTGATGATGAATATATATGTAATTCCTGTCTTAATATACTACTTTCTTTTATAGAAATGATGCATTGGGATCCTTATTGCACGTTTTTCAGTCACTTGTCTGCATACTGCGTGATATAATTCGTATTATGCACCCAACTGGCTGCTGAACGTGTGCTTCAACAACATATCTTAGATGCTAAAGGGATTTTACCCATAACACATGGAAGATCCTTGGTAGATATCAACAACCCTTGGGTATGTATAGTCTCTTGTCTCCACACTTCAAATATTCAATAAATTGATGATGAATATATATGTAATTCCTGTCTTAATATACTACTTTCTATTCTAGAAAAGATGCATTGGGATCGTTAGTGCACGTTTTTCAGTCACTTGTCTGCATACTGCGTGATATAATTCGTATTATGCACCCAAGTGGCTGCTGAACGTGTGCTTCAACAACTTATCTTAGAAGCTAAAGGGATTTCTCCCAGAACACATGGAAGATCCTTGGTAGATAACAACAACCCTTGGGTATGTATAGTCTCTTTTTTCCACAATTTCAAATATTCAATAAATTGATGATGAATATATATGTAATTCCTGTACTAATATGCTACATTCTCTTCTAGAAAAGATGCATTGGGATACTCAGTGCACGTTTTTCAGTCACTTGTCTGTATACGGAGTGATATAATTCGTATTATGCACCCATGTGGCTGCTGAACGAGTGATTCAACAACTTATCTTAGAAGCTAAAGGGATTTCTCCCAGAACAGATGGAAGATCCTTGGTAGATATCAACAACCCTTGGGTATGTATAGTCTCTTTTTTCCACAATTTCAAATATTCAATAAATTGATGATGAATATATATGTAATTCCTGTATTAATATGATACATTCTCTTCTAGAAAAAATTCATTGGGATCCTCGGTGCACGTTTTTCAGTCACTTGTCTGCATAGTGCGTGATATAATTCGTATTATGCACCCAAGTGGCTGCTGAACGTGTGCTTTAATAACATATCTTAGAAGCTAAAGGGATTTCACCCATAACACATGGAAGGTCCTTGGTAAATATCAACAACCCTTGGGTATGTATAGTCTCTTGTTTCCACACTTCAATATTCATTAAATAGATGATGAATATATATGTAATTCCTGTCTTAATATACTACTTTCTTTTATAGAAATGATGCATTGGGATCCTTATTGCACGTTTTTCAGTCACTTGTCTGCATACTGCGTGATATAATTCGTATTATGCACCCAAGTGGCTGCTGAACGTGTGCTTAAACAACTTATCTTAGAAGCTAAAGGGATTCCTCCCAGAACAGATATAAGATCCTTGGTAGATATCAACAACCCTTGGGTAAGTATAGACTCTTGTTTCCACACTTCAAATATTCAAAAATTGATGATGAATATATATGTAATTCCTGTCTTATTATACTACTTTCTATTCTAGAAAAGAAGCATTGCGATCGTTAGTGCACGTTTTTCAGTCACTTGTCTGCATACTGCGTGATATAATTCGTATTATGCACCCAAGTGGCTGCTGAACATGTGCTTCAACAACTTATCTTAGAAGCTAAAGGGATTTCTCCCAGAACAGATGGAAGATCCTTGGTAGATATCAACAACCCTTGGGTATGTATAGACTCTTTTTTCCACAATTTCAAATATTCAATAAATTGATGATGAATATATATGTAATTCCTGTATTAATATGCTACATTCTCTTCTAGAAAAAAATCATTGGGATCCTCGGTGCACGTTTTTCAGTCACTTGTCTGCATAGTGCGTGATATAATTCGTATTATGCACCCAAGTGGCTGCTGAACGTGTGCTTTAATAACATATCTTAGAAGCTAAACGGATTTTTCCCAGAACACATGGAAGTTCCTTGGTAGATATCAACAACCCTTGGGTATGTATAGTCTCTTTTTCCACAATTTCAAATATTCAATAAATTGATGATGAATATATATGTAATTCTTGTACTAATATGCTACATTCTATTCTAGAAAAGATGGATTGGGATCCCCAGTGCACGTTTTTCAGTCACTTGTCTGTATACGGAGTGATATAATTCGTATTATGCACCCAAGTGGCTGCTGAACGAGTGATTCAACAACATATCTTACAATTTGGATGAATATTGTCCACAAGACATAGAAGATGATTGGTAGATATCAACAACCCTTCGGAATGTATAGCCTCTCATATCCACACTTTTGCCTTCACATTAAAAAATATATAAATTTCGCAAATTTGTTTACAGTATGACATAAGAAGACATTGATCGTTGTTATTATTTTTAAGAAACAAGGAAAATCCTTTATAATTCTCTTCAATGGTTTTGATATTTCTACAAGGGTTTATAATTATAACCTGCTTGTACAACCATCGAACATCACATGAAAACTTTCCAACATATTGAAAGCCAGGGTAACAAATTATTGTGTCATGTTACTAACACAGATTATTTCCAAAATTTACATAAAACGCATGTCTTTGATAGAATATGACGTCCTCGTGACACCATGAAGTTTAAAATAGCACAAATTAGAATTAAGCCAATGTTCTGAATTTAGATTACCTAATTTATAGATATGAAAAGTTACATTGTATGATTGAATTCAGTGATGGTCTTTCACAATTAAAGTGTATGGTTTAATGTTATTATTTTCTACATTAACTTTTCATCAATTGGATATGCAGAAAAATTTAACATAATATTAGTTTTTTCATTCCAAAAATGTAATATATGGGACTTCGTGTGAATACATTCTTAAAAATGTATGTCATAATGTAAGGCATTCAAAGTTAAAAACTTGAAAAACTATAAATTTTGACGTGTCCCGTATTATTTTTCCAATTATACTGTTTATGATTTAGAGAATGTAACAGTCAATCAATCAAAAAACAAACAAAGGGACAAAAACTTAGTTTCTTTAAATTCGGACCTGTTTTGTTACAACAATATTTCTAGAAGCAACTTCTTAATAATAACTTATTTTCCTGTTCTTATTTCTGCTTCCTTACTTTATATATCTATTGGTTAATTAAGAGAGATCAGTTCATATCAAAGTTTAGGCTGGCAGTTCCATTTACATATACTCAATATTTTGAAAACGAATTTATGTGTAATTTTAATCTTAATATATTACTTTCGTTTGTACAACTGGTGAATTGTTATACTTAGTACACGTTTTTCAGTCACTTGTCTGCATACTGCGTGATATAATTCGTATTATGCACCCAAGTGGCTGCTGAACGTGTGCTTCAACAACATATCTTAGAAGCTAAAGGGATATCTCCCAGAACACATGGAGGATCCTTGGTAGATATCAACAACCCTTGGGTATGTATAGTCCCTTGTCTCCACACTTCAAATATTCAATAAATTGATGATGAATATATATGTAATTCCTGTCTTAATATACTACATTCTATTATAGAAATGATGCATTGGGATCCTTATTGCACGTTTTTTAGTCACTTGTCTGCATACTGCGTGATATAATTCGTATTATGCACCCAAGTGGCTGCTGAACCTGTGCTTCAACAACTTATCTTAGAAGCTAAAGGGATTTCTCCCAGAACAGATGGAAGATCCTTGGTAGATATCAACAACCCTTGGGTAAGTATAGACTCTTGTTTCCACACTTCAAATATTCAAAAATTGATGATGAATATATATGTAATTCCTGTCTTATTATACTACTATCTATTCTAGAAAAGAAGCATTGCGATCGTTAGTGCACGTTTTTCAGTCACTTGTCTGCATACTGCGTGATATAATTCGTATTATGCACCCAAGTGGCTGCTGAACGTGTGCTTCAACAACATATCTTAGAAGCTAAAGAGATTTCTCTCAGAACGCATGGAAGATCCTTGGTAGATATCAACAACGCTTGGGTATGTATAGTCTCTTGTTTCCACACTTCAATATTCATTAAATTGATGATGAATATATATGAAATTCCTGTCTAAATATACTACTTTCTTTTTTTGAAATGATGCATTGGGGTCCTTAGTGCACGTTTTTCAGTCACTTGTCTGCATACTGCGTGATATAATTCGTATTATGCACCCAACTGGCTGCTGAACGTGTGCTTCAACAACATATCTTAGAAGCTAAAGGGATTTCACCCATAACACATCGAAGATCCTTGGTAGATATCAACAACCCTTGGGTATGTATAGTCTCTTGTCTCCACACTTCAAATAATCAATAAATTGATGATGAATATATATGTAATTCCTGTCTTAATATACTACCTTTTATTCTAGAAAAGATGCATTGGGATCGTTAGTGCACGTTTTTCAGTCACTTGTCTGCATACTGCGTGATATAATTCGTATTATGCACCCAAGTGGCTGCTGAACTTGTGCTTCAACAACATATCTTAGAAGCTAAAGGGATTTCTCCCAGAACAGATGGAAGATCCTTGGTAGATATCAACAACCCTTGGGTAAGTATAGACTCTTGTTTCCACACTTCAAATATTCAAAAATTGATGATGAATATATATGTAATTCCTGTCTTATTATACTACTATCTATTCTAGAAAAGAAGCATTGCGATCGTTAGTGCACGTTTTTCAGTCACTTGTCTGCATACTGCGTGATATAATTCGTATTAAGCACCCAAGTGGCTTCTGAACGTGAGCTTCAACAACATATCTTAGAAGCTAAAGGGATTTCACCAATAACACATGGAAGGTCCTTGGTAAATATCAACAACCCTTGGGTATGTATAGTCTCTTGTTTCCACACTTCAATATTCATTAAATTGATGATGAATATATATGTAATTCCTGTCTTAATATACTACTTTCTTTTATAGAAATGATGCATTGGGATCCTTATTGCACGTTTTTCAGTCACTTGTCTGCATACTGCGTGATATAATTCGTATTATGCACCCAACTGGCTGCTGAACGTGTGCTTCAACAACATATCTTAGATGCTAAAGGGATTTTACCCATAACACATGGAAGATCCTTGGTAGATATCAACAACCCTTGGGTATGTATAGTCTCTTGTCTCCACACTTCAAATATTCAATAAATTGATGATGAATATATATGTAATTCCTGTCTTAATATACTACTTTCTATTCTAGAAAAGATGCATTGGGATCGTTAGTGCACGTTTTTCAGTCACTTGTCTGCATACTGCGTGATATAATTCGTATTATGCACCCAAGTGGCTGCTGAACGTGTGCTTCAACAACTTATCTTAGAAGCTAAAGGGATTTCTCCCAGAACACATGGAAGATCCTTGGTAGATAACAACAACCCTTGGGTATGTATAGTCTCTTTTTTCCACAATTTCAAATATTCAATAAATTGATGATGAATATATATGTAATTCCTGTACTAATATGCTACATTCTCTTCTAGAAAAGATGCATTGGGATACTCAGTGCACGTTTTTCAGTCACTTGTCTGTATACGGAGTGATATAATTCGTATTATGCACCCATGTGGCTGCTGAACGAGTGATTCAACAACTTATCTTAGAAGCTAAAGGGATTTCTCCCAGAACAGATGGAAGATCCTTGGTAGATATCAACAACCCTTGGGTATGTATAGTCTCTTTTTTCCACAATTTCAAATATTCAATAAATTGATGATGAATATATATGTAATTCCTGTATTAATATGATACATTCTCTTCTAGAAAAAATTCATTGGGATCCTCGGTGCACGTTTTTCAGTCACTTGTCTGCATAGTGCGTGATATAATTCGTATTATGCACCCAAGTGGCTGCTGAACGTGTGCTTTAATAACATATCTTAGAAGCTAAAGGGATTTCACCCATAACACATGGAAGGTCCTTGGTAAATATCAACAACCCTTGGGTATGTATAGTCTCTTGTTTCCACACTTCAATATTCATTAAATAGATGATGAATATATATGTAATTCCTGTCTTAATATACTACTTTCTTTTATAGAAATGATGCATTGGGATCCTTATTGCACGTTTTTTAGTCACTTGTCTGCATACTGCGTGATATAATTCGTATTATGCACCCAAGTGGCTGCTGAACGTGTGCTTAAACAACTTATCTTAGAAGCTAAAGGGATTCCTCCCAGAACAGATATAAGATCCTTGGTAGATATCAACAACCCTTGGGTAAGTATAGACTCTTGTTTCCACACTTCAAATATTCAAAAATTGATGATGAATATATATGTAATTCCTGTCTTATTATACTACTTTCTATTCTAGAAAAGAAGCATTGCGATCGTTAGTGCACGTTTTTCAGTCACTTGTCTGCATACTGCGTGATATAATTCGTATTATGCACCCAAGTGGCTGCTGAACATGTGCTTCAACAACTTATCTTAGAAGCTAAAGGGATTTCTCCCAGAACAGATGGAAGATCCTTGGTAGATATCAACAACCCTTGGGTATGTATAGACTCTTTTTTCCACAATTTCAAATATTCAATAAATTGATGATGAATATATATGTAATTCCTGTATTAATATGCTACATTCTCTTCTAGAAAAAAATCATTGGGATCCTCGGTGCACGTTTTTCAGTCACTTGTCTGCATAGTGCGTGATATAATTCGTATTATGCACCCAAGTGGCTGCTGAACGTGTGCTTTAATAACATATCTTAGAAGCTAAACGGATTTTTCCCAGAACACATGGAAGTTCCTTGGTAGATATCAACAACCCTTGGGTATGTATACTCTCTTTTTCCACAATTTCAAATATTCAATAAATTGATGATGAATATATATGTAATTCTTGTACTAATATGCTACATTCTATTCTAGAAAAGATGGATTGGGATCCCCAGTGCACGTTTTTCAGTCACTTGTCTGTATACGGAGTGATATAATTCGTATTATGCACCCAAGTGGCTGCTGAACGAGTGATTCAACAACATATCTTACAATTTGGATGAATATTGTCCACAAGACATAGAAGATGATTGGTAGATATCAACAACCCTTCGGAATGTATAGCCTCTCATATCCACACTTTTGCCTTCACATTAAAAAATATATAAATTTCGCAAATTTGTTTACAGTATGACATAAGAAGACATTGATCGTTGTTATTATTTTTAAGAAACAAGGAAAATCCTTTATAATTCTCTTCAATGGTTTTGATATTTCTACAAGGGTTTATAATTATAACCTGCTTGTACAACCATCGAACATCACATGAAAACTTTCCAACATATTGAAAGCCAGGGTAACAAATTATTGTGTCATGTTACTAACACAGATTATTTCCAAAATTTACATAAAACGCATGTCTTTGATAGAATATGACGTCCTCGTGACACCATGAAGTTTAAAATAGCACAAATTAGAATTAAGCCAATGTTCTGAATTTAGATTACCTAATTTATAGATATGAAAAGTTACATTGTATGATTGAATTCAGTGATGGTCTTTCACAATTAAAGTGTATGGTTTAATGTTATTATTTTCTACATTAACTTTTCATCAATTGGATATGCAGAAAAATTTAACATAATATTAGTTTGTACATTCCAAAAATGTAATATATGGGACTTCGTGTGAATACATTCTTAAAAATGTATGTCATAATGTAAGGCATTCAAAGTTAAAAACTTGAAAAACTATAAATTTTGACGTGTCCCGTATTATTTTTCCAATTATACTGTTTATGATTAGAGAATGTAACAGTCAATCAATCAAAAAACAAACAAAGGGACAAAAACTTAGTTTCTTTAAATTCGGACCTGTTTTGTTACAACAATATTTCTAGAAGCAACTTCTTAATAATAACTTATTTTCCTGTTCTTATTTCTGCTTCCTTACTTTATATTTCTATTGGTTAATTAAGAGAGATCAGTTCATATCAAAGTTTAGGCTGGCAGTTCCATTTACATATACTCAATATTTTGAAAACGAATTTATGTGTAATTTTAATCTTAATATATTACTTTCGTTTGTACAACTGGTGAATTGTTATACTTAGTACACGTTTTTCAGTCACTTGTCTGCATACTGCGTGATATAATTCGTATTATGCACCCAAGTGGCTGCTGAACGTGTGCTTCAACAACATATCTTAGAAGCTAAAGGGATATCTCCCAGAACACATGGAGGATCCTTGGTAGATATCAACAACCCTTGGGTATGTATAGTCTCTTGTCTCCACACTTCAAATATTCAATAAATTGATGATGAATATATATGTAATTCCTGTCTTAATATACTACATTCTATTATAGAAATGATGCATTGGGATCCTTATTGCACGTTTTTTAGTCACTTGTCTGCATACTGCGTGATATAATTCGTATTATGCACCCAAGTGGCTGCTGAACCTGTGCTTCAACAACTTATCTTAGAAGCTAAAGGGATTTCTCCCAGAACAGATGGAAGATCCTTGGTAGATATCAACAACCCTTGGGTAAGTATAGACTCTTGTTTCCACACTTCAAATATTCAATAAATTGATGATGAATATATATGTAATTCCTGTCTTAATATACTACATTCTATTATAGAAATGATGCATTGGGATCCTTATTGCACGTTTTTTAGTCACTTGTCTGCATACTGCGTGATATAATTCGTATTATGCACCCAAGTGGCTGCTGAACGTGTGCTTCAACAACATATCCTAGAAGCTAAAGAGATTTCTCTCAGAACGCATGGAAGATCCTTGGTAGATATCAACAACCCTTGGGCATGTATAGTCTCTTGTTTCCACACTTCAATATTCATTAAATTGATGATGAATATATATGAAATTCCTGTCTTAATATACTACTTTCTTTTTTAGAAATTATGCATGGGGGTCCTTAGTGCACGTTTTTCAGTCACTTGTCTGCATAGTGCGTGATATAATTCGTATTATGCACCCAAGTGGCTGCTGAACGTGTGCTTTAATAACATATCTTAGAAGCTAAACGAATTTTTCCCAGAACACATGGAATTTCCTTGGTAGATATCAACAACCCTTGGGTATGTATAGTCCCTTTTTCCACAATTTCAAATATTCAATAAATTGATGATGAATATATATGTAATTCCTGTACTAATATGCTACATTCTATTCTAGAAAAGATGCATTGGGATCCTCAGTGCACGTTTTTCAGTCACTTGTCTGTATACGGAGTGATATAATTCGTATTATGCACCCAAGTGGCTGCTGAACGAGTGATTCAACAACATATCTTACAATTTGGATGAATATTGTCCACAAGACATAGAAGATGATTGGTAGATATCAACAACCCTTCGGAATGTATAGCCTCTCATATGCACACTTTTGCCTTCACATTAAAAAATATATAAATTTCGCAAATTTTTTTACAGTATGACATAAGAAGACATTGATCGTTGTTATTATTTTTAAGAAACAAGGAAAATCCTTTATAATTCTCTTCAATGGTTTTGATATTTCAACAAGGGTTTATAATTATAACCTGCTTGTACAACCATCGAACATCATATGAAAACTTTCCAACATATTGAAAGCCAGGGTAACAAATTATTGTGTCATGTTACTAACACAGATTATTTCCAAAATTTACATAAAACGCATGTCTTTGATAGAATATGACGTCCTCGTGACACTATGAAATTTAAAATAGCACAAATTAGAATTAAGCCAATGTTCTGAATTTAGATTACCTAATTTATAGATATGAAAAGTTACATTGTATGATTGAATACAGTGATGGTCTTTCACAATTAAAGTGTATGGCTTAATGTTACTATTTTCTAGATTAACTTTTCATCAATTGGATATGCAGAAAAATTTAACATAATATTAGTTTGTACATTCCAAAAATGTAATATATGGGACTTCGTGTGAATACATTCTTAAAAATGTATGTCATAATGTAAGGCATTCAAAGTTAAAAACTTGAAAAACTATAAATTTTGACGTGTCATGTATTATTTTTCCAATTATACTGTTTATGATTTAGAGAATGTAACAGTCAATCAATAAAAAAACAAACAAAGGGACAAAAACTTAGTTTCTTTAAATTCGGACCTGTTTTGTTACAACAATATTTCTAGAAGCAACTTCTTAATAATAACTTATTTTCCTGTTCTTATTTCTGCTTCCTTACTTTATATTTCTATTGGTTAATTAAGAGAGATCAGTTCATATCAAAGTTTAGGCTGGCAGTTCCATTTACATATACTCAATATTTTGAAAACGAATTTATGTGTAATTTTAATCTTAATATATTACTTTCGTTTGTACAACTGGTGAATTGTTATACTTAGTACACGTTTTTCAGTCACTTGTCTGCATACTGCGTGATATAATTCGTATTATGCACCCAAGTGGCTGCTGAACGTGTGCTTCAACAACATATCTTAGAAGCTAAAGGGATATCTCCCAGAACACATGGAGGATCCTTGGTAGATATCAACAACCCTTGGGTATGTATAGTCTCTTGTCTCCACACTTCAAATATTCAATAAATTGATGATGAATATATATGTAATTCCTGTCTTAATATACTACATTCTATTATAGAAATGATGCATTGGGATCCTTATTGCACGTTTTTTAGTCACTTGTCTGCATACTGCGTGATATAATTCGTATTATGCACCCAAGTGGCTGCTGAACCTGTGCTTCAACAACATATCTTAGAAGCTAAAGGGATTTCTCCCAGAACACATGGAGGATCCTTGGTAGATATCAACAACCCTTGGGTATGTATAGTCTCTTTTTCCACAATTTCAAATATTCAATAAATTAATGATGAATATATATGTAATTCCTGTATTAATATGCTACATTCTCTTCTAGAAAAAAATCATTGGGATCTTCGGTGCACGTTTTTCAGTCACTTGTCTGCATACTGCGTGATATAATTCTTATTATGCACCCAAGTGGCTGCTGAACGTGTGCTTCAACATCATATCTTAGAAGCTAAAGGGATTTCACCCATAACACATGGAAGGTCCTTGGTAAATATCAACAACCCTTGGGTATGTATAGTCTCTTGTTTCCACACTTCAATATTCATTAAATTGATGATGAATATATATGTAATTCCAGTCTTAATATACTACTTTATTTTATAGAAATGATGCATTGGGATCCTTATTGCACGTTTTTCAGTCACTTGTCTGCATACTGCGTGATATAATTCGTATTATGCACCCAAGTGGCTGCTGAACGTGTGCTTCAACAACATATCTTAGAAGCTAAAGTGATTTCACCCATAACACATGGAAGATCCTTGGTAGATATCAACAACCCTTGGGTATGTATAGTCTCTTGTCTCCACACTTCAAATATTCAATAAATTGATGATGAATATATATGTAACTCCTGTCTTAATATACTACTTTCTATTCTAGAAAAGATGCATTGGGATCGTTAGTGCACGTTTTTCAGTCACTTGTCTGCATACTGCGTGATATAATTCGTATTATGCACCCAAGTGGCTGCTGAACGTGTGCTTCAACAACTTATCTTAGAAGCTAAAGGGATTTCTCCCAGAACACATGGAAGATCCTTGGTAGATAACAACCACCCTTGGGTATGTATAGTCTCTTTTTTCCACAATTTCAAATATTCAATAAATTGATGATGAATATATATGTAATTCCTGTACTAATATGCTACATTCTCTTCTAGAAAAGATGCATTGGGATACTCAGTGCACGTTTTTCAGTCACTTGTCTGTATACTGAGTGATATAATTCGTATTATGCACCCAAGTGGCTGCTGAACGAGTGATTCAACAACATATCTTATAATTTGGATGAATATTGTCCACAAGACATAGAAGATGATTGGTAGATATCAACAACCCTTCGGAATGTATAGCCTCTCATATCCACACTTTTGCCTTCACATTAAAAAATATATAAATTTCGCAAATTTGTTTAGAGTATGACATAAGAAGACATTGATCGTTGTTATTATTTTTAAGAAACAAGGAAAATCCTTTATAATTCTCTTCAATGGTTTTGATATTTCAACAAGGGTTTATAATTATAACCTGCTTGTACAAACATCGAACATCACATGAAAACTTTCCAACATATTGAAAGCCAGGGTAACAAATTATTGTTTCATGTTACTAACACAGATTATTTCCTAAATTTACATAAAACGCATGTCTTTGATAGAATATGACGTCCTCGTGACACCATGAAGTTTAAAATAGCACAAATTAGAATTAAGCCAATGTTCTGAATTTAGAATATCTAATTTATAGATATGAAAAGTTACATTGTATGATTTAATTTAGTGATGGTCTTTCACAATTAAAGTGTATGGTTTAATGTTACTATTTTCTAGATTAACTTTTCATCAATTGGATATGCAGAAAAATTTAACATAATATTAGTTTGTACATTCCAAAAATGTAATATATGGGACTTCGTGTGAATACATTCTTAAAAATGTATGTCATAATGTAAGGCATTCAAAGTTAAAAACTTGAAAAACTATAAATTTTGACGTGTCCCGTATTATTTTTCCAATTATACTGTTTATGATTTAGAGAATGTAACAGTCAATCAATCAAAAAACAAATAAAGGGACAAAAACTTAGTTTCTTTAAATTCGGACCTGTTTTGTTACAACAATATTTCTAGAAGGAACTCCTTAATAATAACTTATTTTCCTGTTCTTATTTCTGCTTCATTACTTTATATTTCTATAGTTTAATTAAGAGAGATCAGTTCATATCAAAGTTTAGGCTGGCAGTTCCATTTACATATACTCAATATTTTGAAAACGAATTTATGTGTAATTTTAATCTTAATATATTACTTTCGTTTGTACAACTGGTGAATTGTTATACTTAGTACACGTTTTTCAGTCACTTGTCTGCATACTGCGTGATATAATTCGTATTATGCACCCAAGTGGCTGCTGAACGTGTGCTTCAACAACATATCTTAGAAGCTAAAGGGATTTCACCCATAACACATGGAAGGTCCTTGGTAAATATCAACAACCCTTGGGTATGTATAGTCTCTTGTTTCCACACTTCAATATTCATAAAATTGATGATGAATATATATGTAATTCCTGTCTTAATATACTACTTTCTATTCTAGAAAAGATGCATTGGGATCGTTAGTGCACGTTTTTCAGTCACTTGTCTGCATACTGCGTGATATAATTCGTATTATGCACCCAAGTCGCTGCTGAACGTGTGCTTCAACAACATATCTTAGAAGCTAAAGGGATTTCACCCATAACACATCGAAGATCCTTGGTAGATATCAACAACCCTTGGGTATGTATAGTCTCTTGTCTCCACACTTCAAATATTCAATAAATTGATGATGAATATATATGTAATTCCTGTCTTAATATACTACTTTCTATTCTAGAAAAGATGCATTGGGATCGATAGTGCACGTTTTTCAGTCACTTGTCTGCATACTGCGTGATATAATTCGTATTATGCACCCAAGTGGCTGCTGAACATGTGCTTCAACAACTTATCTTAGAAGCTAAAGGGATTTCTCCCATAACACATGGAAGATCCTTGGTAGATATCAGCAACCCTTGGGTATGTATAGTCTCTTGTCTCCACACTTCAAATATTCAATAAATTGATGATGAATATATATGTAACTCCTGTCTTAATATACTACTTTCTATTCTAGAAAAGATGCATTGGGATCGTTAGTGCACGTTTTTCAGTCACTTGTCTGCATACTGCGTGATATAATACGTATTATGCACCCAAGTGGCTGCTGAACGTGTGCTTCAACAACTTATCTTAGAAGCTAAAGGGATTTCTCTCAGAACACATGGAAGATCCTTGGTAGATAACAACCACCCTTGGGTATGTATAGTCTCTTTTTTCCACAATTACAAATATTCAATAAATTGATGATGAATATATATGTAATTCCTGTACTAATATGCTACATTCTCTTCTAGAAAAGATGCATTGGGATACTCAGTGCACGTTTTTCAGTCACTTGTCTGTATACTGAGTGATATAATTCGTATTATGCACCCAAGTGGCTGCTGAACGAGTGATTCAACAACATATCTTAGAAGCTAAAGTGATTTCACCCATAACACATGGAAGATCCTTGGTAGATATCAGCAACCCTTGGGTATGTATAGTCTCTTGTCTCCACACTTCAAATATTCAATAAATTGATGATGAATATATATGTAACTCCTGTCTTAATATACTACTTTCTATTCTAGAAAAGATGCATTGGGATCGTTAGTGCACGTTTTTCAGTCACTTGTCTGCATACTGCGTGATATAATACGTATTATGCACCCAAGTGGCTGCTGAACGTGTGCTTCAACAACTTATCTTAGAAGCTAAAGGGATTTCTCCCAGAACACATGGAAGATCCTTGGTAGATAACAACCACCCTTGGGTATGTATAGTCTCTTTTTTCCACAATTTCAAATATTCAATAAATTGATGATGAATATATATGTAATTCCTGTACTAATATGCTACATTCTCTTCTAGAAAAGATGCATTGGGATACTCAGTGCACGTTTTTCAGTCACTTGTCTGTATACTGAGTGATATAATTCGTATTATGCACCCAAGTGGCTGCTGAACGAGTGATTCAACAACATATCTTACAATTTGGATGAATATTGTCCACAAGACATAGAAGATGATTGGTAGATATCAACAACCCTTCGGAATGTATAGCCTCTCATATCCACACTTTTGCCTTCACATTAAAAAATATATAAATTTCGCAAATTTGTTTAGAGTATGACATAAGAAGACATTGATCGTTGTTATTATTTTTAAGAAACAAGGAAAATCCTTTATAATTCTCTTCAATGGTTTTGATATTTCAACAAGGGTTTATAATTATAACCTGCTTGTACAAACATCGAACATCACATGAAAACTTTCCAACATATTGAAAGCCAGGGTAACAAATTATTGTTTCATGTTACTAACACAGATTATTTCCTAAATTTACATAAAACGCATGTCTTTGATAGAATATGACGTCCTCGTGACACCATGAAGTTTAAAATAGCACAAATTAGAATTAAGCCAATGTTCTGAATTTAGATTATCTAATTTATAGATATGAAAAGTTACATTGTATGTTTAATTTAGTGATGGTCTTTCACAATTAAAGTGTATGGTTTAATGTTACTATTTTCTAGATTAACTTTTCATCAATTGGATATGCAGAAAAATTTAACATAATATTAGTTTGTACATTCCAAAAATGTAATATATGGGACTTCGTGTGAATACATTCTTAAAAATGTATGTCATAATGTAAGGCATTCAAAGTTAAAAACTTGAAAAACTATAAATTTTGACGTGTCCCGTATTATTTTTCCAATTATACTGTTTATGATTTAGAGAATGTAACAGTCAATCAATCAAAAAACAAATAAAGGGACAAAAACTTAGTTTCTTTAAATTCGGACCTGTTTTGTTACAACAATATTTCTAGAAGGAACTCCTTAATAATAACTTATTTTCCTGTTCTTATTTCTGCTTCATTACTTTATATTTCTATAGTTTAATTAAGAGAGATCAGTTCATATCAAAGTTTAGGCTGGCAGTTCCATTTACATATACTCAATATTTTGAAAACGAATTTATGTGTAATTTTAATCTTAATATATTACTTTCGTTTGTACAACTGGTGAATTGTTATACTTAGTACACGTTTTTCAGTCACTTGTCTGCATACTGCGTGATATAATTCGTATTATGCACCCAAGTGGCTGCTGAACGTGTGCTTCAACAACATATCTTAGAAGCTAAAGGGATTTCACCCATAACACATGGAAGGTCCTTGGTAAATATCAACAACCCTTGGGTATGTATAGTCTCTTGTTTCCACACTTCAATATTCATTAAATTGATGATGAATATATATGTAATTCCTGTCTTAATATACTACTTTCTATTCTAGAAAAGATGCATTGGGATAGTTAGTGCACGTTTTTCAGTCACTTGTCTGCATACTGCGTGATATAATTCGTATTATGCACCCAAGTCGCTGCTGAACGTGTGCTTCAACAACATATCTTAGAAGCTAAAGGGATTTCACCCATAACACATCGAAGATCCTTGGTAGATATCAACAACCCTTGGGTATGTATAGTCTCTTGTCTCCACACTTCAAATATTCAATAAATTGATGATGAATATATATGTAATTCCTGTCTTAATATACTACTTTCTATTCTAGAAAAGATGCATTGGGATCGTTAGTGCACGTTTTTCAGTCACTTGTCTGCATACTGCGTGATATAATTCGTATTATGCACCCAAGTGGCTGCTGAACATGTGCTTCAACAACTTATCTTAGAAGCTAAAGGGATTTCTCCCATAACACATGGAAGATCCTTGGTAGATATCAACAACCCTTGGGTATGTATAGTCTCTTGTCTCCACACTTCAAATATTCAATAAATTGATGATGAATATATATGTAATTTCTGTCTTATTATACTACTTTCTATTCTAGAAAAGATGAATTGGGATCGTTAATGCCCTTTTTTCAGTCACTTGTCTGCATACTGCGTGATATAATTCGTATTATGCACCCAAGTGGCTGCTGAACGTGTGTTTCAACAACATATCTTAGAAGCTAAAGAGATTTCTCTCAGAACGCATGGAAGATCCTTGGTAGATATCAACAACCCTCGGGTATGTATAGTCTCTTGTCTCCACACTTCAAATAATCAATAAATTGATGATGAATATATATGTAATTCCTGTGTTAATATACTACTTTCTATTCTAGAAAAGATGCATTGGGATCGTTAGTGCACGTTTTTCAGTCACTTGTCTGCATACTGCGTGATATAATTCGTATTATGCACCCAAGTGGCTGCTGAACGTGTGCTTCAACAACTTATCTTAGAAGCTAAAGGGATTTCTCCCAGAACAGATGGAAGATCCTTGGTAGATATCAACAACCCTTGGGTAAGTATAGACTCTTGTTTCCACACTTCAAATATTCAAAAATTGATGATGAATATATATGTAATTCCTGTCTTATTATACTACTTTCTATTCTAGAAAAGAAGCATTGCGATCGTTAGTGCACGTTTTTCAGTCACTTGTCTGCATACTGCGTGATATAATTCGTATTATGCACCCAAGTGGCTGCTGAACGTGTGCTTCAACAACATATCCTAGAAGCTAAAGAGATTTCTCTCAGAACGCATGGAAGATCCTTGGTAGATATGAACAACCCTTGGGTATGTATAGTCTCTTGTTTCCACACTTCAATATTCATTAAATTGATGATGAATATATATGAAATTCCTGTCTTAATATACTACTTTCTTTTTTAGAAATGATGCATGGGGGTCCTTAGTGCACGTTTTTCAGTCACTTGTCTGCATAGTGCGTGATATAATTCGTATTATGCACCCAAGTGGCTGCTGAACGTGTGCTTTAATAACATATCTTAGAAGCTAAACGGATTTTTCCCAGAACACATGGAAGTTCCTTGGTAGATATCAACAACCCTTGGGTATGTATAGTCCCTTTTTCCACAATTTCAAATATTCAATAAATTGATGATGAATATATATGTAATTCCTGTACTAATATGCTACATTCTCTTCTAGAAAAGATGCATTGGGATACTCAGTGCACGTTTTTCAGTCACTTGTCTGTATACTGAGTGATATAATTCGTATTATGCACCCAAGTGGCTGCTGAACGAGTGATTCAACAACATATCTTACAATTTGGATGAATATTGTCCACAAGACATAGAAGATGATTGGTAGATATCAACAACCCTTCGGAATGTATAGCCTCTCATATCCACACTTTTGCCTTCACATTAAAAAATATATAAATTTCGCAAATTTGTTTAGAGTATGACATAAGAAGACATTGATCGTTGTTATTATTTTTAAGAAACAAGGAAAATCCTTTATAATTCTCTTCAATGGTTTTGATATTTCAACAAGGGTTTATAATTATAACCTGCTTGTACAAACATCGAACATCACATGAAAACTTTCCAACATATTGAAAGCCAGGGTAACAAATTATTGTTTCATGTTACTAACACAGATTATTTCCTAAATTTACATAAAACGCATGTCTTTGATAGAATATGACGTCCTCGTGACACCATGAAGTTTAAAATAGCACAAATTAGAATTAAGCCAATGTTCTGAATTTAGATTATCTAATTTATAGATATGAAAAGTTACATTGTATGATTTAATTTAGTGATGGTCTTTCACAATTAAAGTGTATGGTTTAATGTTACTATTTTCTAGATTAACTTTTCATCAATTGGATATGCAGAAAAATTTAACATAATATTAGTTTGTACATTCCAAAAATGTAATATATGGGACTTCGTGTGAATACATTCTTAAAAATGTATGTCATAATGTAAGGCATTCAAAGTTAAAAACTTGAAAAACTATAAATTTTGACGTGTCCCGTATTATTTTTCCAATTATACTGTTTATGATTTAGAGAATGTAACAGTCAATCAATCAAAAAACAAATAAAGGGACAAAAACTTAGTTTCTTTAAATTCGGACCTGTTTTGTTACAACAATATTTCTAGAAGGAACTCCTTAATAATAACTTATTTTCCTGTTCTTATTTCTGCTTCATTACTTTATATTTCTATAGTTTAATTAAGAGAGATCAGTTCATATCAAAGTTTAGGCTGGCAGTTCCATTTACATATACTCAATATTTTGAAAACGAATTTATGTGTAATTTTAATCTTAATATATTACTTTCGTTTGTACAACTGGTGAATTGTTATACTTAGTACACGTTTTTCAGTCACTTGTCTGCATACTGCGTGATATAATTCGTATTATGCACCCAAGTGGCTGCTGAACGTGTGCTTCAACAACATATCTTAGAAGCTAAAGGGATTTCACCCATAACACATGGAAGGTCCTTGGTAAATATCAACAACCCTTGGGTATGTATAGTCTCTTGTTTCCACACTTCAATATTCATTAAATTGATGATGAATATATATGTAATTCCTGTCTTAATATACTACTTTCTATTCTAGAAAAGATGCATTGGGATCGTTAGTGCACGTTTTTCAGTCACTTGTCTGCATACTGCGTGATATAATTCGTATTATGCACCCAAGTCGCTGCTGAACGTGTGCTTCAACAACATATCTTAGAAGCTAAAGGGATTTCACCCATAACACATCGAAGATCCTTGGTAGATATCAACAACCCTTGGGTATGTATAGTCTCTTGTCTCCACACTTCAAATATTCAATAAATTGATGATGAATATATATGTAATTCCTGTCTTATTATACTACTTTCTATTCTAGAAAAGATGCATTGGGATCGTTAGTGCACGTTTTTCAGTCACTTGTCTGCATACTGCGTGATATAATTCGTATTATGCAAACAAGTGGCTGCTGAACGTGTGCTTCAACAACTTATCTTAGAAGCTAAAGGGATTTCTCCCAGAACACATGGAAGATCCTTGGTAGATAACAACAACCCTTGGGTATGTATAGTCTCTTGTCTCCACACTTCAAATATTCAATAAATTGATGATGAATATATATGTAATTCCTGTCTTAATATACTACTTCCTATTCTAGAAAAGATGCATTGGGATCGTTAGTGCACGTTTTTCAGGCACTTGTCTGCATACTGCGTGATATAATTCGTATTATGCACCCAAGTGGCTGCTGAACATGTGCTTCAACAACTTATCTTAGAAGCTAAAGGGATTTCTCCCATAACACATGGAAGATCCTTGGTAGATATCAACAACGCTTGGGTATGTATAGTCTCTTGTCTCCACACTTCAAATATTCAATAAATTGATGATGAATATATATGTAATTTCTGTCTTATTATACTACTTTCTATTCTAGAAAAGATGAATTGGGATCGTTAATGCCCTTTTTTCAGTCACTTGTCTGCATACTGCATGATATAATTCGTATTATGCACCCAAGTGGCTGCTGAACGTGTGTTTCAACAACATATCTTAGAAGCTAAAGAGATTTCTCTCAGAACGCATGGAAGATCCTTGGTAGATATCAACAACCCTCGGGTATGTATAGTCTCTTGTTTCCACACTTCAATATTCATTAAATTGATGATGAATATATATGAAATTCCTGTCTAAATATACTACTTTCTTTTTTTGAAATGATGCATTGGGGTCCTTAGTGCACGTTTTTCAGTCACTTGTCTGCATACTGCGTGATATAATTCGTATTATGCACCCAACTGGCTGCTGAACGTGTGCTTCAACAACATATCTTAGATGCTAAAGGGATTTCACCCATAACACATCGAAGATCCTTGGTAGATATCAACAACCCTTGGGTATGTATAGTCTCTTGTCTCCACACTTCAAATAATCAATAAATTGATGATGAATATATATGTAATTCCTGTGTTAATATACTACTTTCTATTCTAGAAAAGATGCATTGGGATCGTTAGTGCACGTTTTTCAGTCACTTGTCTGCATACTGCGTGATATAATTCGTATTATGCACCCAAGTGGCTGCTGAACGTGTGCTTCAACAACTTATCTTAGAAGCTAAAGGGATTTCTCCCAGAACAGATGGAAGATCCTTGGTAGATATCAACAACCCTTGGGTAAGTATAGACTCTTGTTTCCACACTTCAAATATTCAAAAATTGATGATGAATATATATGTAATTCCTGTCTTATTATACTACTTTCTATTCTAGAAAAGAAGCATTGCGATCGTTAGTGCACGTTTTTCAGTCACTTGTCTGCATACTGCGTGATATAATTCGTATTATGCACCCAAGTGGCTGCTGAACGTGTGCTTCAACAACATATCCTAGAAGCTAAAGAGATTTCTCTCAGAACGCATGGAAGATCCTTGGTAGATATGAACAACCCTTGTGTATGTATAGTCTCTTGTTTCCACACTTCAATATTCATTAAATTGATGATGAATATATATGAAATTCCTGTCTTAATATACTACTTTCTTTTTTAGAAATGATGCATGGGGGTCCTAAGTGCACGTTTTTCAGTCACTTGTCTGCATAGTGCGTGATATAATTCGTATTATGCACCCAAGTGGCTGCTGAACGTGTGCTTTAATAACATATCTTAGAAGCTAAACGGATTTTTCCCAGAACACATGGAAGTTCCTTGGTAGATATCAACAACCCTTGGGTATGTATAGTCCCTTTTTCCACAATTTCAAATATTCAATAAATTGATGATGAATATATATGTAATTCCTGTACTAATATGCTACATTCTATTCTAGAAAAGATGCATTGGGATCCTCAGTGCACGTTTTTCAATCACTTGTCTGTATACGGAGTGATATAATTCGTATTATGCACCCAAGTGGCTGCTGAACGAGTGATTCAACAACATATCTTACAATTTGGATGAATATTGTCCACAAGACATAGAAGATGATTGGTAGATATCAACAACCCTTCGGAATGTATAGCCTCTCATATCCACACTTTTGCCTTCACATTTAAAAATATATAAATTTCGCATATTTGTTTACAGTATGACATATGAAGATTTGATCGTTGTTATTATTTTTAAGAAACAAGGAAAATCCTTCATAATTCTCTTCGATGGTTTTGATATTTCAACAAGGGTTTATAATTATAACCTGCTTGTACAAACATCGAACATCACATGAAAACTTTCCAACATATTGAAAGCCAGGGTAACAAATTATTGTTTCATGTTACTAACACAGATTATTTCCAAAATTTACATAAAACGCATGTCTTTGATAGAATATGACGTCCTCGTGACACCATGAAGTTTAAAATAGCACAAATTAGAATGAAGCCAATGTTCTGGATTTAGATTACCTAATTTATAGATATGAAAAGTTACATTGTATGATTGAATTCAGTGATGGTCTTTCACAATTAAAGTGTATGGTTTAATGTTACTATTTTCTAGATTAACTTTTCATCAATTGGATATGCAGAAAAATTTAACATAATATTAGTTTGTACATTCCAAAAATGTAATATATGGGACTTCGTGTGAATACATTCTTAAAAATGTATGTCATAATGTAAGGCATTCAAAGTTAAAAACTTGAAAAACTATAAATTTTAACGTGTCCCGTATTATTTTTCCAATTATACTGTTTATGATTTAGAGAATGTAACAGTCAATCAATAAAAAAACAAACAAAGGGACAAAAACTTAGTTTCTTTAAATTCGGACCTGTTTTATTACAACAATATTTCTAGAAGCAACTTCTTAATAATAACTTATTTTCCTGTTCTTATTTCTGCTTCCTTACTTTATATTTCTATTGGTTAATTAAGAGAGATCAGTTCATATCAAAGTTTAGGCTGGCAGTTCCATTTACATATACTCAATATTTTGAAAACGAATTTATGTGTAATTTTAATCTTAATATATTACTTTCGTTTGTACAACTGGTGAATTGTTATACTTAGTACACGTTTTTCAGTCACTTGTCTGCATACTGCGTGATATAATTCGTATTATGCACCCAAGTGGCTGCTGAACGTGTGCTTCAACAACATATCTTAGAAGCTAAAGGGATATCTCCCAGAACACATGGAGGATCCTTGGTAGATATCAACAACCCTTGGGTATGTATAGTCTCTTGTCTCCACACTTCAAATATTCAATAAATTGATGATGAATATATATGTAATTCCTGTCTTAATATACTACATTCTATTATAGAAATGATGCATTGGGATCCTTATTGCACGTTTTTTAGTCACTTGTCTGCATACTGCGTGATATAATTCGTATTATGCACCCAAGTGGCTGCTGTACCTGTGCTTCAACAACATATCTTAGAAGCTAAAGGGATTTCTCCCAGAACACATGGAGGATCCTTGGTAGATATCAACAACCCTTGGGTATGTATAGTCTCTTTTTCCACAATTTCAAATATTCAATAAATTAATGATGAATATATATGTAATTCCTGTATTAATATGCTACATTCTGTTCTAGAAAAAAATCATTGGGATCTTCGGTGCACGTTTTTCAGTCACTTGTCTGCATACTGCGTGATATAATTCGTATTATGCACCCAAGTGGCTGCTGAACGTGTGCTTCAACATCATATCTTAGAAGCTAAAGGGATTTCACCCACAACACATGGAAGGTCCTTGGTAAATATCAACAACCCTTGGGTATGTATAGTCTCTTGTTTCCACACTTCAATATTCATTAAATTGATGATGAATATATATGTAATTCCAGTCTTAATATACTACTTTATTTTATAGAAATGATGCATTGGGATCCTTATTGCACGTTTTTCAGTCACTTGTCTGCATACTGCGTGATATAATTCGTATTATGCACCCAAGTGGCTGCTGAACGTGTGCTTCAACAACATATCTTAGAAGCTAAAGTGATTTCACCCATAACACATGGAAGATCCTTGGTAGATATCAACAACCCTTGGGTATGTATAGTCTCTTGTCTCCACACTTCAAATATTCAATAAATTGATGATGAATATATATGTAATTCCTGTCTTAATATACTACTTTCTATTCTAGAAAAGAAGCATTGGGATCGTTAGTGCACGTTTTTCAGTCACTTGTCTGCATACTGCGTGATATAATTCGTATTATGCACCCAAGTGGCTGCTGAACGTGTGCTTCAACAACTTATCTTAGAAGCTAAAGGGATTTCTACCAGAACACATGGAAGATCCTTGGTAGATAACAACAACCCTTGGGTATGTATAGTCTCTTTTTTCCACAATTTCAAATATTCAATAAATTGATGATGAATATATATGTAATTCCTGTACTAATATGCTACATTCTCTTCTAGAAAAGATGCATTGGGATACTCAGTGCACGTTTTTCAGTCACGTGTCTGTATACTGAGTGATATAATTCGTATTATGCACCCAAGTGGCTGCTGAACGAGTGTTTCAACAACATATCTTACAATTTGGATGAATATTGTCCACAAGACATAGAAGTTGATTGGTAGATATCAACAACCCTTCGGAATGTATAGCCTGTCATATCCACACTTTTGCCTTCACATTAAAAAATATATAAATTTCGCAAATTTGTTTACAGTATGACATAAGAAGACATTGATCGTTGTTATTATTTTTAAGAAACAAGGGAAATCCTTTATAATTCTCTTCAATGGTTTTGATATTTCAACAAGGGTTTATAATTATAACCTGCTTGTACAAACATCGAACATCACATGAAAACTTTCCAACATATTGAAAGCCAGGGTAACAAATTATTGTTTCATGTTACTAACACAGATTATTTCCTAAATTTACATAAAACGCATGTCTTTGATAGAATATGACGTCCTCGTGACACCATGAAGTTTAAAATAGCACAAATTAGAATTAAGCCAATGTTCTGAATTTAGATTATTTAATTTATAGATATGAAAAGTTACATTGTATGATTTAATTTAGTGATGGTCTTTCACAATTAAAGTGTATGGTTTAATGTTACTATTTTCTAGATTAACTTTTCATCAATTGGATATGCAGAAAAATTTAACATAATATTAGTTTGTACATTCCAAAAATGTAATATATGGGACTTCGTGTGAATACATTCTTAAAAATGTATGTCATAATGTAAGGCATTCAAAGTTAAAAACTTGAAAAACTATAAATTTTGACGTGTCCCGTATTATTTATCCAATTATACTGTTTATGATTTAGAGAATGTAACAGTCAATCAATCAAAAAACAAATAAAGGGACAAAAACTTAGTTTCTTTAAATTCGGACCTGTTTTGTTACAACAATATTTCTAGAAGGAACTCCTTAATAATAACTTATTTTCCTGTTCTTATTTCTGCTTCATTACTTTATATTTCTATAGTTTAATTAAGAGAGATCAGTTAATATCAAAGTTTAGGCTGGCAGTTCCATTTACATATACTCAATATTTTGAAAACGAATTTATGTGTAATTTTAATCTTAATATATTACTTTCGTTTGTACAACTGGTGAATTGTTATACTTAGTACACGTTTTTCAGTCACTTGTCTGCATACTGCGTGATATAATTCGTATTATGCACCCAAGTGGCTGCTGAACGTGTGCTTCAACAACATATCTTAGAAGCTAAAGGGATTTCACCCATAACACATGGAAGGTCCTTGGTAATTATCAACAACCCTTGGGTATGTATAGTCTCTTGTTTCCACACTTCAATATTCATTAAATTGATGATGAATATATATGTAATTCCTGTCTTAATATACTACTTTCTATTCTAGAAAAGATGCATTGGGATCGTTAGTGCACGTTTTTCAGTCACTTGTCTGCATACTGCGTGATATAATTCGTATTATGCACCCAAGTCGCTGCTGAACGTGTGCTTCAACAACATATCTTAGAAGCTAAAGGGATTTCACCCATAACACATCGAAGATCCTTGGTAGATATCAACAACCCTTGGGTATGTATAGTCTCTTGTCTCCACACTTCAAATATTCAATAAATTGATGATGAATATATATGTAATTCCTGTCTTATTATACTACTTTCTATTCTAGAAAAGATGCATTGGGATCGTTAGTGCACGTTTTTCAGTCACTTGTCTGCATACTGCGTGATATAATTCGTATTATGCAAACAAGTGGCTGCTGAACGTGTGCTTCAACAACTTATCTTAGAAGCTAAAGGGATTTCTCCCAGAACACATGGAAGATCCTTGGTAGATAACAACAACCCTTGGGTATGTATAGTCTCTTGTCTCCACACTTCAAATATTCAATAAATTGATGATGAATATATATGTAATTCCTGTCTTAATATACTACTTTCTATTCTAGAAAAGATGCATTGGGATCGTTAGTGCACGTTTTTCAGTCACTTGTCTGCATACTGCGTGATATAATTCGTATTATGCACCCAAGTGGCTGCTGAACATGTGCTTCAACAACTTATCTTAGAAGCTAAAGGGATTTCTCCCATAACACATGGAAGATCCTTGGTAGATATCAACAACCCTTGGGTATGTATAGTCTCTTGTCTCCACACTTCAAATATTCAATAAATTGATGATGAATATATATGTAATTTCTGTCTTATTATACTACTTTCTATTCTAGAAAAGATGCATTGGGATCTTTAGTGCACGTTTTTCAGTCACTTGTCTGCATACTGCGTGATATAATTCGTATTATGCAACCAAGTGGCTGCTGAACGTGTGCTTCAACAACTTATCTTAGAAGCTAAAGGGATTTCTCCCAGAACACATGGAAGATCCTTGGTAGATAACAACAACCCTTGGGTATGTATAGTCTCTTTTTTCCACAATTTCAAATATTCAATAAGGATGATGAATATATATGTAATTCCTGTACTAATATGCTACATTCTCTTCTAGAAAAGATGCATTGGGATACTCAGTGCACGTTTTTCAGTCATTTGTCTGCATACTGAGTGATATAATTCGTATTATGCACCCAAGTGGCTGCTGAACGAGTGATTCAACAACATATCTTACAATTTGGATGAATATTGTCCACAAGACATAGAAGATGATTGGTAGATATCAACAACCCTTCGGAATGTATAGCCTCTCATATCCACACTTTTGCCTTCACATTAAAAAATATATAAATTTCGCAAATTTTTTTACAGTATGACATAAGAAGACATTGATCGTTGTTATTATTTTTAAGAAACAAGGAAAATCCTTTATAATTCTCTTCAATGGTTTTGATATTTCAACAAGGGTTTATAATTATAACCTGCTTGTACAAATATCGAATATCACATGAAAACTTTCCAACATATTGAAAGCCAGGGTAACAAATTATTGTTTCATGTTACTAACACAGATTATTTCCTAAATTTACATAAAACGCATGTCTTTGATAGAATATGACGTCCTCGTGACACCATGAAGTTTAAAATAGCACAAATTAGAATTAAGCCAATGTTCTGAATTTAGATTATCTAATTTATAGATATGAAAAGTTACATTGTATGATTTAATTTAGTGATGGTCTTTCACAATTAAAGTGTATGGTTTAATGTTACTATTTTCTAGATTAACTTTTCATCAATTGGATATGCAGAAAAATTTAACATAATATTAGTTTGTACATTCCAAAAATGTAATATATGGGACTTCGTGTGAATACATTCTTAAAAATGTATGTCATAATGTAAGGCATTCAAAGTTAAAAACTTGAAAAACTATAAATTTTGACGTGTCCCGTATTATTTTTCCAATTATACTGTTTATGATTTAGAGAATGTAACAGTCAATCAATCAAAAAACAAACAAAGGGACAAAAACTTAGTTTCTTTAAATTCGGACCTGTTTTGTTACAACAGAAGTTCTAGAAGGAACTTCTTAATAATAACTTATTTTCCTGTTCTTATTTCTGCATCCTTACTTTATATATCTATTGGTTAATTAAGAGAGATCAGTTCATATCAAAGTTTAGGCTGGCAGTTCCATTTACATATACTCAATATTTTGAAAACGAATTTATGTGTAATTTTAATCTTAATATATTACTTTCGTTTGTACAACTGGTGAATTGTTATACTTAGTACACGTTTTTCAGTCACTTGTCTGCATACTGCGTGATATAATTCGTATTATGCACCCAAGTGGCTGCTGAACGTGTGCTTCAACAACATATCTTAGATGCTAAAGGGATTTTACCCATAACACATGGAAGATCCTTGGTAGATATCAACAACCCTTGGGTATGTATAGTCTCTTGTCTCCACACTTCAAATATTCAATAAATTGATGATGAATATATATGTAATTCCTGTCTTAATATACTACTTTCTATTCTAGAAAAGATGCATTGGGATCGTTAGTGCACGTTTTTCAGTCACTTGTCTGCATACTGCGTGATATAATTCGTATTATGCACCCAAGTGGCTGTTGAACGTGTGCTTCAACAACATATCTTAGAAGCTAAAGGGATTTCAACCATAACACATGGAAGGTCCTTTGGTAAATATCAACAACCCTTGGGTATGTATAGTCTCTTGTTTCCACACTTCAATATTCATTAAATTGATGATGAATATATATGTAATTCCTGTCTTAATATGCTACTTTCTTTTATAGAAATGATGCATTGGGATCCTTATTGCACGTTTTTCAGTCACTTGTCTGCATACTGCGTGATATAATTCGTATTATGCACCCAACTGGCTGCTGAACGTGTGCTTCAACAACATATCTTAGATGCTAAAGGGATTTTACCCATAACACATGGAAGATCCTTGGTAGATATCAACAACCCTTTGGTATGTATAGTCTCTTGTCTCCACACTTCAAATATTCAATAAATTGATGATGAATATATATGTAATTCCTGTCTTAATATACTACTTTCTATTCTAGAAAAGATGCATTGGGATCGTTAGTGCACGTTTTTCAGTCACTTGTCTGCATACTGCGTGATATAATTCGTATTATGCACCCAACTGGCTGCTGAACGTGTGCTTCAACAACATATCTTAGAAGCTAAAGGGGTTTCACCCATAACACATCGAAGATCCTTGATAGATATCAACAACCCTTGGGTATGTATAGTCTCTTGTCTCCACACTTCAAATATTCAATAAATTGATGATGAATATATATGTAATTCCTGTCTTAATATACTACTTTCTATTCTAGAAAAGATGCATTGGGATCGTTAGTGCACGTTTTTCAGTCACTTGTCTGCATACTGCGTGATATAATTCGTATTATGCACCCAAGTGGCTGCTGAACGTGTGCTTCAACAACATATCTTAGAAGCTAAAGAGATTTCTCTCAGAACGCATGGAAGATCCTTGGTAGATATCAACAACGCTTGGGTATGTATAGTCTCTTGTTTCCACACTTCAATATTCATTAAATTGATGATGAATATATATGAAATTCCTGTCTAAATATACTACTTTCTTTTTTTGAAATGATGCATTGGGGTCCTTAGTGCACGTTTTTCAGTCACTTGTCTGCATACTGCGTGATATAATTCGTATTATGCACCCAACTGGCTGCTGAACGTGTGCTTCAACAACATATCTTAGAAGCTAAAGGGATTTCACCCATAACACATCGAAGATCCTTGGTAGATATCAACAACCCTTGGGTATGTATAGTCTCTTGTCTCCACACTTCAAATAATCAATAAATTGATGATGAATATATATGTAATTCCTGTCTTAATATACTACCTTTTATTCTAGAAAAGATGCATTGGGATCGTTAGTGCACGTTTTTCAGTCACTTGTCTGCATACTGCGTGATATAATTCGTATTATGCACCCAAGTGGCTGCTGAACGTGGGCTTCAACAACTTATCTTAGAAGCTAAAGGGATTTCACCCATAACACATCGAAGATCCTTGGTAGATATCAACAACCCTTGGGTATGTATAGTCTCTTGTCTCCACACTTCAAATATTCAATAAATTGATGATGAATATATATGTAATTCCTGTCTTATTATACTACTTTCTATTCTAGAAAAGATGCATTGGGATCGTTAGTGCACGTTTTTCAGTCACTTGTCTGCATACTGCGTGATATAATTCGTATTATGCAAACAAGTGGCTGCTGAACGTGTGCTTCAACAACTTATCTTAGAAGCTAAAGGGATTTCTCCCAGAACACATGGAAGATCCTTGGTAGATAACAACAACCCTTGGGTATGTATAGTCTCTTGTCTCCACACTTCAAATATTCAATAAATTGATGATGAATATATATGTAATTTCTGTCTTATTATACTACTTTCTATTCTAGAAAAGATGCATTGGGATCTTTAGTGCACGTTTTTCAGTCACTTGTCTGCATACTGCGTGATATAATTCGTATTATGCAACCAAGTGGCTGCTGAACGTGTGCTTCAACAACTTATCTTAGAAGCTAAAGGGATTTCTCCCAGAACACATGGAAGATCCTTGGTAGATAACAACAACCCTTGGGTATGTATAGTCTCTTTTTTCCACAATTTCAAATATTCAATAAGGATGATGAATATATATGTAATTCCTGTACTAATATGCTACATTCTCTTCTAGAAAAGATGCATTGGGATACTCAGTGCACGTTTTTCAGTCATTTGTCTGCATACTGAGTGATATAATTCGTATTATGCACCCAAGTGGCTGCTGAACGAGTGATTCAACAACATATCTTACAATTTGGATGAATATTGTCCACAAGACATAGAAGATGATTGGTAGATATCAACAACCCTTCGGAATGTATAGCCTCTCATATCCACACTTTTGCCTTCACATTAAAAAATATATAAATTTCGCAAATTTTTTTACAGTATGACATAAGAAGACATTGATCGTTGTTATTATTTTTAAGAAACAAGGAAAATCCTTTATAATTCTCTTCAATGGTTTTGATATTTCAACAAGGGTTTATAATTATAACCTGCTTGTACAAATATCGAATATCACATGAAAACTTTCCAACATATTGAAAGCCAGGGTAACAAATTATTGTTTCATGTTACTAACACAGATTATTTCCTAAATTTACATAAAACGCATGTCTTTGATAGAATATGACGTCCTCGTGACACCATGAAGTTTAAAATAGCACAAATTAGAATTAAGCCAATGTTCTGAATTTAGATTATCTAATTTATAGATATGAAAAGTTACATTGTATGATTTAATTTAGTGATGGTCTTTCACAATTAAAGTGTATGGTTTAATGTTACTATTTTCTAGATTAACTTTTCATCAATTGGATATGCAGAAAAATTTAACATAATATTAGTTTGTACATTCCAAAAATGTAATATATGGGACTTCGTGTGAATACATTCTTAAAAATGTATGTCATAATGTAAGGCATTCAAAGTTAAAAACTTGAAAAACTATAAATTTTGACGTGTCCCGTATTATTTATCCAATTATACTGTTTATGATTTAGAGAATGTAACAGTCAATCAATCAAAAAACAAACAAAGGGACAAAAACTTAGTTTCTTTAAATTCGGACCTGTTTTGTTACAACAGAAGTTCTAGAAGGAACTTCTTAATAATAACTTATTTTCCTGTTCTTATTTCTGCATCCTTACTTTATATATCTATTGGTTAATTAAGAGAGATCAGTTCATATCAAAGTTTAGGCTGGCAGTTCCATTTACATATACTCAATATTTTGAAAACGAATTTATGTGTAATTTTAATCTTAATATATTACTTTCGTTTGTACAACTGGTGAATTGTTATACTTAGTACACGTTTTTCAGTCACTTGTCTGCATACTGCGTGATATAATTCGTATTATGCACCCAAGTGGCTGCTGAACGTGTGCTTCAACAACATATCTTAGATGCTAAAGGGATTTTACCCATAACACATGGAAGATCCTTGGTAGATATCAACAACCCTTGGGTATGTATAGTCTCTTGTCTCCACACTTCAAATATTCAATAAATTGATGATGAATATATATGTAATTCCTGTCTTAATATACTACTTTCTATTCTAGAAAAGATGCATTGGGATCGTTAGTGCACGTTTTTCAGTCACTTGTCTGCATACTGCGTGATATAATTCGTATTATGCACCCAAGTGGCTGTTGAACGTGTGCTTCAACAACATATCTTAGAAGCTAAAGGGATTTCAACCATAACACATGGAAGGTCCTTTGGTAAATATCAACAACCCTTGGGTATGTATAGTCTCTTGTTTCCACACTTCAATATTCATTAAATTGATGATGAATATATATGTAATTCCTGTCTTAATATGCTACTTTCTTTTATAGAAATGATGCATTGGGATCCTTATTGCACGTTTTTCAGTCTCTTGCCTGCATACTGCGTGATATAATTCGTATTATGCACCCAACTGGCTGCTGAACGTGTGCTTCAACAACATATCTTAGATGCTAAAGGGATTTTACCCATAACACATGGAAGATCCTTGGTAGATATCAACAACCCTTTGGTATGTATAGTCTCTTGTCTCCACACTTCAAATATTCAATAAATTGATGATGAATATATATGTAATTCCTGTCTTAATATACTACTTTCTATTCTAGAAAAGATGCATTGGGATCGTTAGTGCACGTTTTTCAGTCACTTGTCTGCATACTGCGTGATATAATTCGTATTATGCACCCAACTGGCTGCTGAACGTGTGCTTCAACAACATATCTTAGAAGCTAAAGGGGTTTCACCCATAACACATCGAAGATCCTTGATAGATATCAACAACCCTTGGGTATGTATAGTCTCTTGTCTCCACACTTCAAATATTCAATAAATTGATGATGAATATATATGTAATTCCTGTCTTAATATACTACTTTCTATTCTAGAAAAGATGCATTGGGATCGTTAGTGCACGTTTTTCAGTCACTTGTCTGCATACTGCGTGATATAATTCGTATTATGCACCCAAGTGGCTGCTGAACGTGTGCTTCAACAACATATCTTAGAAGCTAAAGAGATTTCTCTCAGAACGCATGGAAGATCCTTGGTAGATATCAACAACGCTTGGGTATGTATAGTCTCTTGTTTCCACACTTCAATATTCATTAAATTGATGATGAATATATATGAAATTCCTGTCTAAATATACTACTTTCTTTTTTTGAAATGATGCATTGGGGTCCTTAGTGCACGTTTTTCAGTCACTTGTCTGCATACTGCGTGATATAATTCGTATTATGCACCCAACTGGCTGCTGAACGTGTGCTTCAACAACATATCTTAGAAGCTAAAGGGATTTCACCCATAACACATCGAAGATCCTTGGTAGATATCAACAACCCTTGGGTATGTATAGTCTCTTGTCTCCACACTTCAAATAATCAATAAATTGATGATGAATATATATGTAATTCCTGTCTTAATATACTACCTTTTATTCTAGAAAAGATGCATTGGGATCGTTAGTGCACGTTTTTCAGTCACTTGTCTGCATACTGCGTGATATAATTCGTATTATGCACCCAAGTGGCTGCTGAACGTGGGCTTCAACAACTTATCTTAGAAGCTAAAGGGATTTCTCCCAGAACAGATGGAAGATCCTTGGTAGATATCAACAACCCTTGGGTAAGTATAGACTCTTGGTTCCACACTTCAAATATTCAAAAATTGATGATGAATATATATGTAATTCCTGTCTTATTATACTACTTTCTATTCTAGAAAAGAAGCATTGCGATCGTTAGTGCACGTTTTTCAGTCACTTGTCTGCATACTGCGTGATATAATTCGTATTATGCACCCAAGTGGCTGCTGAACGTGTGCTTCAACAACATATCCTAGAAGCTAAAGAGATTTCAATCAGAACGCATGGAAGATCCTTGGTAGATATCAACAACCCTTGGGCATGTATAGTCTCTTGTTTCCACACTTCAATATTCATTAAATTGATGATGAATATATATGAAATTCCTGTCTTAATATACTACTTTCTTTTTTAGAAATTATGCATGGGGGTCCTTAGTGCACGTTTTTCAGTCACTTGTCTGCATAGTGCGTGATATAATTCGTATTATGCACCCAAGTGGCTGCTGAACGTGTGCTTTAATAACATATCTTAGAAGCTAAACGAATTTTTCCCAGAACACATGGAATTTCCTTGGTAGATATCAACAACCCTTGGGTATGTATAGTCCCTTTTTCCACAATTTCAAATATTCAATAAATTGATGATGAATATATATGTAATTCCTGTACTAATATGCTACATTCTATTCTAGAAAAGATGAATTGGGATCCTCAGTGCACGTTTTTCAGTCACTTGTCTGTATACGGAGTGATATAATTCGTATTATGCACCCAAGTGGCTGGTGAACGAGTGATTCAACAACATATCTTACAATTTGGATGAATATTGTCCACAAGACATAGAAGATGATTGGTAGATATCAACAACCCTTCGGAATGTATAGCCTCTCATATCCACACTTTTGCCTTCACATTAAAAAATATATAAATTTCGCAAATTTTTTTACAGTATGACATAAGAAGACATTGATCGTTGTTATTATTTTTAAGAAACAAGGAAAATCCTTTATAATTCTCTTGAATGGTTTTGATATTTCAACAAGGGTTTATAATTATAACCTGCTTGTACAACCATCGAACATCATATGAAAACTTTCCAACATATTGAAAGCCAGGGTAACAAATTATTGTGTCATGTTACTAACACAGATTATTTCCAAAATTTACATAAAACGCATGTCTTTGATAGAATATGACGTCCTCGTGACACTATGAAATTTAAAATAGCACAAATTAGAATTAAGCCAATGTTCTGAATTTAGATTACCTAATTTATAGATATGAAAAGTTACATTGTATGATTGAATACAGTGATGGTCTTTCACAATTAAAGTGTATGGCTTAATGTTACTATTTTCTAGATTAACTTTTCATCAATTGGATATGCAGAAAAATTTAACATAATATTAGTTTGTACATTCCAAAAATGTAATATATGGGACTTCGTGTGAATACATTCTTAAAAATGTATGTCATAATGTAAGGCATTCAAAGTTAAAAACTTGAAAAACTATAAATTTTGACGTGTCATGTATTATTTTTCCAATTATACTGTTTATGATTTAGAGAATGTAACAGTCAATCAATCAAAAAACAAACAAAGGGACAAAAACTTAGTTTCTTTAAATTCAGACCTGTTTTGTTACAACAATATTTCTAGAAGTAACTTCTTAATAATAACTTATTTTTCTGTTCTTATTTCTGCTTCCTTACTTTATATTTCTATTGGTTAATTAAGAGAGATCAGTTCATATTAAAGTTTAGGCTGGCAGTTCTATTTACATATACTCAATATTTTGAAAACGAATTTATGTGTAATTTTTATCTTAATATATTACTTTCGTTTGTACAACAGGTGAATTGTTATACTTAGTACACGTTTTTCAGTAACTTGTCTGCATACTGCGTGATATAATTCGTATTATGCACCCAAGTGGCTGCTGAACGTGTGCTTCAACAACATATCTTAGAAGCTAAAGAGATTTCTCTCAGAACGCATGGAAGATCCTTGGTAGATATCAACAACCCTTGGGTATGTATAGTCTCTTGTTTCCACACTTCAATATTCATTAAATTGATGATGAATATATATGTAATTCCTGTCTTAATATGCTACTTTCTTTTATAGAAATGATGCATTGGGATCCTTATTGCACGTTTTTCAGTCACTTGTCTGCATACTGCGTGATATAATTCGTATTATGCACCCAACTGGATGCTGAACGTGTGCTTCAACAACATATCTTAGATGCTAAAGGGATTTTACCCATAACACATGGAAGATCCTTGGTAGATATCAACAACCCGTGGGTATGTATAGTCTCTTGTCTCCACACTTCAAATATTCAATAAATTGATGATGAATATATATGTAATTCCTGTCTTAATATACTACTTTCTATTCTAGAAAAGATGCATTGGGATCGTTAGTGCACGTTTTTCAGTCACTTGTCTGCATACTGCGTGATATAATTCGTATTATGCACCCAAGTGGCTGCTGAACGTGTGCTTCAACAACATATCTTAGAAGCTAAAGGGATTTCACCCATAACACATGGAAGGTCCTTTGGTAAATATCAACAACCCTTGGGTATGTATAGTCTCTTGTTTCCACACTTCAATATTCATTAAATTGATGATGAATATATATGTAATTCCTGTCTTAATATGCTACGTTCTTTTATAGAAATGATGCATTGGGATCCTTATTGCACGTTTTTCAGTCACTTGTCTGCATACTGCTTGATATAATTCGTATTATGCACCCAACTGGCTGCTGAACGTGTGCTTCAACAACATATCTTAGATGCTAAAGGGATTTTACCCATAACACATGGAAGATCCTTGGTAGATATCAACAACCCTTGGGTATGTATAGTCTCTTGTCTCCACACTTCAAATATTCAATAAATTGATGATGAATATATATGTAATTCCTGTCTTAATATACTACTTTCTATTCTAGAAAAGATGCATTGGGATCGTTAGTGCACGTTTTTCAGTCACTTGTCTGCATACTGCGTGATATAACTCGTATTATGCACCCAAGTGGCTGCTGAACGTGTGCTTCAACAACATATCTTAGAAGCTAAAGGGGTTTCACCCATAACACATCGAAGATCCTTGATAGATATCAACAACCCTTGGGTATGTATAGTCTCTTGTCTCCACACTTCAAATATTCAATAAATTGATGATGAATATATATGTAATTCCTGTCTTAATATACTACTTTCTATTCTAGAAAAGATGCATTGGGATCGTTAGTGCACGTTTTTCAGTCACTTGTCTGCATACTGCGTGATATAATTCGTATTATGCACCCAAGTGGCTGCTGAACGTGTGCTTCAACAACATATCTTAGAAGCTAAAGAGATTTCTCTCAGAACGCATGGAAGATCCTTGGTAGATATCAACAACCCTTGGGTATGTATAGTCTCTTGTTTCCACACTTCAATATTCATTAAATTGATGATGAATATATATGAAATTCCTGTCTAAATATACTACTTTCTTTTTTTGAAATGATGCATTGGGGTCCTTAGTGCACGTTTTTCAGTCACTTGTCTGCATACTGCGTGATATAATTCGTATTATGCACCCAACTGGCTGCTGAACGTGTGCTTCAACAACATATCTTAGAAGCTAAAGGGATTTCACCCATAACACATCGAAGATCCTTGGAAGATATCAACAACCCTTGGGTACGTATAGTCTCTTGTCTCCACACTTCAAATAATCAATAAATTGATGATGAATATATATGTAATTCCTGTCTTAATATACTACCTTTTACTCTAGAAAAGATGCATTGGGATCGTTAGTGCACGTTTTTCAGTCACTTGTCTGCATACTGCGTGATATAATTCGTATTATGCACCCAAGTGGCTGCTGAACGTGTGCTTCAACAACATATCTTAGAAGCTAAAGGGGTTTCACCCATAACACATCGAAGATCCTTGATAGATATCAACAACCCTTGGGTATGTATAGTCTCTTGTCTCCACACTTCAAATATTCAATAAATTGATGATGAATATATATGTAATTCCTGTCTTAATATACTACTTTCTATTCTAGAAAAGATGCATTGGGATCGTTAGTGCACGTTTTTCAGTCACTTGTCTGCATACTGCGTGATATAATTCGTATTATGCACCCAAGTGGCTGCTGAACGTGTGCTTCAACAACATATCTTAGAAGCTAAAGAGATTTCTCTCAGAACGCATGGAAGATCCTTGGTAGATATCAACAACCCTTGGGTATGTATAGTCTCTTGTTTCCACACTTCAATAATCATTAAATTGATGATGAATATATATGAAATTCCTGTCTAAATATACTACTTTCTTTTTTTGAAATGATGCATTGGGGTCCTTAGTGCACGTTTTTCAGTCACTTGTCTGCATACTGCGTGATATAATTCGTATTATGCACCCAACTGGCTGCTGAACGTGTGCTTCAACAACATATCTTAGAAGCTAAAGGGATTTCACCCATAACACATCGAAGATCCTTGGTAGATATCAACAACCCTTGGGTATGTATAGTCTCTTGTCTCCACACTTCAAATAATCAATAAATTGATGATGAATATATATGTAATTCCTGTCTTAATATACTACCTTTTATTCTAGAAAAGATGCATTGGGATCGTTAGTGCACGTTTTTCAGTCACTTGTCTGCATACTGCGTGATATAATTCGTATTATGCACCCAAGTGGCTGCTGAACGTGTGCTTCAACAACTTATCTTAGAAGCTAAAGGGATTTCTCCCAGAACAGATGGAAGATCCTTTTTAGATATCAACAACCCTTGGGTAAGTATAGACTCTTGTTTCCACACTTCAAATATTCAAAAATTGATCATGAATATATATGTAATTCCTGTCTTATTATACTACTTTCTATTCTAGAAAAGAAGCATTGCGATCGTTAGTGCACGTTTTTCAGTCACTTGTCTGCATACTGCGTGATATAATTCGTATTATGCACCCAAGTGGCTGCTGAACGTGTGCTTCAACAACATATCCTAGAAGCTAAAGAGATTTCTCTCAGAACGCATGGAAGATCCTTGGTAGATATCAACAACCCTTGGGCATGTATAGTCTCTTGTTTCCACACTTCAATATTCATTAAATTGATGATGAATATATATGAAATTCCTGTCTTAATATACTACTTTCTTTTTTAGAAATTATGCATGGGGGTCCTTAGTGCACGTTTTTCAGTCACTTGTCTGCATAGTGCGTGATATAATTCGTATTATGCACCCAAGTGGCTGCTGAACGTGTGCTTTAATAACATATCTTAGAAGCTAAACGAATTTTTCCCAGAACACATGGAATTTCCTTGGTAGATATCAACAACCCTTGGGTATGTATAGTCCCTTTTTCCACAATTTCAAATATTCAATAAATTGATGATGAATATATATGTAATTCCTGTACTAATATGCTACATTCTATTCTAGAAAAGATGAATTGGGATCCTCAGTGCACGTTTTTCAGTCACTTGTCTGTATACGGAGTGATATAATTCGTATTATGCACCCAAGTGGCTGCTGAACGAGTGATTCAACAACATATCTTACAATTTGGATGAATATTGTCCACAAGACATAGAAGATGATTGGTAGATATCAACAACCCTTCGGAATGTATAGCCTCTCATATCCACACTTTTGCCTTCACATTAAAAAATATATAAATTTCGCAAATTTTTTTACAGTATGACATAAGAAGACATTGATCGTTGTTATTATTTTTAAGAAACAAGGAAAATCCTTTATAATTCTCTTCAATGGTTTTGATATTTCAACAAGGGTTTATAATTATAACCTGCTTGTACAACCATCGAACATCACATGAAAACTTTCCAACATATTGAAAGCCAGGGTAACAAATTATTGTGTCATGTTACTAACACAGATTATTTCCAAAATTTACATAAAACGCATGTCTTTGATAGAATATGACGTCCTCGTGACACTATGAAATTTAAAATAGCACAAATTAGAATTAAGCCAATGTTCTGAATTTAGATTACCTAATTTATAGATATGAAAAGTTACATTGTATGATTGAATACAGTGATGGTCTTTCACAATTAAAGTGTATGGCTTAATGTTACTATTTTCTAGATTAACTTTTCATCAATTGGATATGCAGAAAAATTTAACATAATATTAGTTTGTACATTCCAAAAATGTAATATATGGGACTTCGTGTGAATACATTCTTAAAAATGTATGTCATAATGTAAGGCATTCAAAGTTAAAAACTTGAAAAACTATAAATTTTGACGTGTCATGTATTATTTTTCCAATTATACTGTTTATGATTTAGAGAATGTAACAGTCAATCAATCAAAAAACAAACAAAGGGACAAAAACTTAGTTTCTTTAAATTCGGACCTGTTTTGTTACAACAATATTTCTAGAAGTAACTTCTTAATAATAACTTATTTTTCTGTTCTTATTTCTGCTTCCTTACTTTATATTTCTATTGGTTAATTAAGAGAGATCAGTTCATATTAAAGTTTAGACTGGCAGTTCTATTTACATATACTCAATATTTTAAAAACGAATTTATGTGTAATTTTTATCTTAATATATTACTTTCGTTTGTACAACAGGTGAATTGTTATACTTAGTACACGTTTTTCAGTCACTTGTCTGCATACTGCGTGATATAATTCGTATTATGCACCCAAGTGGCTGCTGAACGTGTGCTTCAACAACATATCTTAGAAGCTAAAGGGATATCACCCATAACACATGGAAGGTCCTTGGTAAATATCAACAACCCTTGGGTATGTATAGTCTCCTGTTTCCACACTTCAAAATTCATTAAATTGATGATGAATATATATGTAATTCCAGTCTTAATATACTACTTTCTTTTATAGAAATGATGCATTGGGATCCTTATTGCACGTTTTTCAGTCACTTGTCTGCATACTGCGTGATATAATTCGTATTATGCACCCAAGTGGCTGCTGAACGTGTGCTTCAACAACATATCTTAGAAGCTAAAGGGATTTCTCCCAGAACACATGGAGGATCCTTGGTAGATATCAACAACCCTTGGGTATGTATAGTCTCTTTTTTCCACAATTTCAAATATTCAATAAATTATTGATGAATATATATGTAATTCCTGTATTAATATGCTACATTCTCTTCTAGAAAAAAATCATTGGGATCTTCGGTGCACGTTTTTCAGTCACTTGTCTGCATACTGCGTGATATAATTCGTATTATGCACCCAAGTGGCTGCTGAACGTGTGCCTCAACAACTTATTTTAGAAGCTAAAGAGATTTCTCTCAGAACGCAAGGAAGATCCTTGGTAGATATCAACAACCCTTGGGTATGTATAGTCTCTTGTTTCCACACTTCAATATTTATTAAATTGATGATGAATATATATGTAATTCCAGTCTTAATATACTACTTTCTATTTTAGAAATGATGCATTGGGATCGTTAGTGCACGTTTTTCAGTCACTTGTCTGCATACTGCGTGATATAATTCGTATTATGCACCCAAGTGGCTGCTGAACGTGTGATTCAACAACATATCTTACAATTTGGATGAATATTGTCCACAAGACATAGAAGATAGCAAATTTTTTTACACTATGACATAAGAAGACATTGATCGTTGTTATTATTTTTAAGAAACAAGGAAAATCCTTTATAATTCTCTTCAATGGTTTTGATATTTCAACAAGGGTTTATAATTATAACCTGCTTGTACAACCATCGAACATCACATGAAAACTTTCCAACATATTGAAAGCCAGGGTAACAAATTATTGTGTCATGTTACTAACACAGATTATTTCCAAAATTTACATAAAACGCATGTTTTTGATAGAATATGACGTCCTCGTGACACTATGAAATTTAAAATAGCACAAATTAGAATTAAGCCAATGTTCTGAATTTAGATTACCTAATTTATAGATATGAAAAGTTACATTGTATGATTGAATACAGTGATGGTCTTTCACAATTAAAGTGTATGGCTTAATGTTACTATTTTCTAGATTAACTTTTCATCAATTGGATATGCAGAAAAATTTAACATAATATTAGTTTGTACATTCCAAAAATGTAATATATGGGACTTCGTGTGAATACATTCTTAAAAATGTATGTCATAATGTAAGGCATTCAAAGTTAAAAACTTGAAAAACTATAAATTTTGACGTGTCATGTATTATTTTTCCAATTATACTGTTTATGATTTAGAGAATGTAACAGACAATCAATCAAAAAACAAACAAAGGGACAAAAACTTAGTTTCTTTAAATTCGGACCTGTTTTGTTACAACAATATTTCTAGAAGTAACTTCTTAATAATATCTTATTTTCCTGTTCTTATTTCTGCTTCCTTACTTTATATTTCTATTGGTTAATTAAGAGAGATCAGTTCATATTAAAGTTTGGGCTGGCAGTTCTATTTACATATACTCAATATTTTGAAAACGAATTTATGTGTAATTTTAATCCTAATATATTACTTTCGTTTGTACAACTGGTGAATTGTTATACTTAGTACACGTTTTTCAGTCACTTGTCTGCATACTGCGTGATATAATTCGTATTATGCACCCAAGTGGCTGCTGAACGTGTGCTTCAACAACATATCTTAGAAGCTAAAGGGATTTCACCCATAACACATGGAAGGTCCTTGGTAAATATCAACAACCCATGGGTATGTATAGTCTCTTGTTTCCACACTTCAATATTCATTAAATTGATGATGAATATATATGTAATTCCTGTCTTAATATACTACTTTCTTTTATAGAAATGATGCATTGGGATCCTTATTGCACGTTTTTCAGTCACTTGTCTGCATACTGCGTGATATAATTCGTATTATGCACCCAACTGGCTGCTGAACGTGTGCTTCAACAACATATCTTAGATGCTAAAGGGATTTTACCCATAACACATGGAAGATCCTCGGTAGATATCAACAACCCTTGGGTATGTATAGTCTCTTGTCTCCACACTTCAAATATTCAATAAATTGATGATGAATATATATGTAATTCCTGTCTTAATATACTACTTTCTATTCTAGAAAAGATGCATTGGGATCGTTAGTGCACGTTTTTCAGTCACTTGTCTGCATACTGCGTGATATACTTCGTATTATGCACCCAAGTGGCTGCTGAACGTGTGCTTCAACAACATATCTTAGAAGCTAAAGGGATTTCACCCATAACACATCGAAGATCCTTGGTAGATATCAACAACCCTTGGGTATGTATAGTCTCTTGTCTCCACACTTCAAATATTCAATAAATTGATGATGAATATATATGTAATTCCTGTCTTAATATACTACTTTCTATTCTAGAAAAGAAGCATTGGGATCGTTAGTGCACGTTTTTCAGTCACTTGTCTGCATACTGCGTGATACAATTCGTATTATGCACCCAAGTGGCTGCTGAACGTGTGCTTCAACAACTTATCTTAGAAGCTAAAGGGATTTCTACCAGAACACATGGAAGATCCTTGGTAGATAACAACAACCCTTGGGTATGTATAGTCTCTTTTTTCCACAATTTCAAATATTCAATAAATTGATGATGAATATATATGTAATTCCTGTACTAATATGCTACATTCTCTTCTAGAAAAGATGCATTGGGATACTCAGTGCACGTTTTTCAGTCACGTGTCTGTATACTGAGTGATATAATTCGTATTATGCACCCAAGTGGCTGCTGAACGAGTGATTCAACAACATATCTTACAATTTGGATGAATATTGTCCACAAGACATAGAAGTTGATTGGTAGATATCAACAACCCTTCGGAATGTATAGCCTGTCATATCCACACTTTTGCCTTCACATTAAAAAATATATAAATTTCGCAAATTTGTTTACAGTATGACATAAGAAGACATTGATCGTTGTTATTATTTTTAAGAAACAAGGGAAATCCTTTATAATTCTCTTCAATGGTTTTGATATTTCAACAAGGGTTTATAATTATAACCTGCTTGTACAAACATCGAACATCACATGAAAACTTTCCAACATATTGAAAGCCAGGGTAACAAATTATTGTTTCATGTTACTAACACAGATTATTTCCAAAATTTACATAAAACGCATGTCTTTGATAGAATATGACGTCCTCGTGACACCATGAAGTTTAAAATAGCACAAATTAGAATGAAGCCAATGTTCTGGATTTAGATTACCTAATTTATAGATATGAAAAGTTACATTGTATGATTGAATTCAGTGATGGTCTTTCACAATTAAAGTGTATGGTTTAATGTTACTATTTTCTAGATTAACTTTTCATCAATTGGATATGCAGAAAAATTTAACATAATATTAGTTTGTACATTCCAAAAATGTAATATATGGGACTTCGTGAAATACATTCTTAAAAATGTATGTCATAATGTAAGGCATTCAAAGTTAAAAACTTGAAAAACTATAAATTTTGACGTGTCCCGTATTATTTTTCCAATTATACTGTTTATGATTTAGAGAATGTAACAGTCAATCAATCAAAAAACAAACAAAGGGACAAAAACTTAGTTTCTTTAAATTCGGACCTGTTTTGTTACAACAATATTTCTAGAAGGAACTTCTTAATAATAACTTATTTTCCTGTTCTTATTTCTGCTTCCTTACTTTATATTTCTATTGGTTAATTAAGAGAGATCAGTTCATATCAAAGTTTAGGCTGGCAGTTCCATTTACATATACCCAATATTTTGAAAACGAATTTATGTGTAATTTTTATCTTAATATATTACTTTCGTTTGTACAACTGATGAATTGTTATACTTAGTACACGTTTTTCAGTCACTTGTCTGCATACTGCGTGATATAATTCGTATTATGCACCCAAGTGGCTGCTGAACGTGTGCTTCAACAACATATCTTAGAAGCTAAAGGGATTTCACCCATAACACATGGAAGGTCCTTGGTAAATATCAACAACCCTTGGGTATGTATAGTCTCTTGTTTCCACACTTCAATATTCATTAAATTGATGATGAATATATATGTAATTCCTGTCTTAATATACTACTTTCTTTTATAGAAATGATGCATTGGGATCCTTATTGCACGTTTTTCAGTCACTTGTCTGCATACTGCGTGATATAATTCGTATTATGCACCCAAGTGGCTGCTGAACGTGTGCTTCAACAACTTATCTTAGAAGCTAAAGGGATTTCTCCCAGAACACATGGAAGATCCTTGGTAGATAACAACAACCCTTGGGTATGTATAGTCTCTTTTTTCCACAATTTCAAATATTCAATAAATTGATGATGAATATATATGTAATTCCTGTACTAATATGCTACATTCTCTTCTAGAAAAGATGCATTGGGATACTCAGTGCACGTTTTTCAGTCACTTGTCTGTATACGGAGTGATATAATTCGTATTATGCACCCAAGTGGCTGCTGAACGAGTGATTCAACAACTTATCTTAGAAGCTAAAGGGATTTCTCCCAGAACAGATGGAAGATCCTTGGTAGATATCAACAACCCTTGGGTATGTATAGTCTCTTTTTTCCACAATTTCAAATATTCAATAAATTGATGATGAATATATATGTAATTCCTGTATTAATATGCTACATTCTCTTCTAGAAAAAATTCATTGGGATCCTCGGTGCACGTTTTTCAGTCACTTGTCTGCATAGTGCGTGATATAATTCGTATTATGCACCCAAGTGGCTGCTGAACGTGTGCTTTAATAACATATCTTAGAAGCTAAAGGGATTTCACCCATAACACATGGAAGGTCCTTGGTAAATATCAACAACCCTTGGGTATGTATAGTCTCTTGTTTCCACACTTCAATATTCATTAAATTGATGATGAATATATATGTAATTCCTGTCTTAATATACTACTTTCTTTTATAGAAATGATGCATTGGGATCCTTATTGCACGTTTTTCAGTCACTTGTCTCCATACTGCGTGATATAATTCGTATTATGCACCCAAGTGGCTGCTGAACGTGTGCTTCAACAACATATCTTAGAAGCTAAAGTGATTTCACCCATAACACATGGAAGATCCTTGGTAGATATCAACAACTCTTGGGTATGTATAGTCTCTTGTCTCCACACTTCAAATATTCAATAAATTGATGATGAATATATATGTAATTCCTCTCTTAATATACTACTTTCTTTTATAGAAATGATGCATTGGGATCCTTATTGCACGTTTTTCAGTCACTTGTCAGCATACTGCGTGATATAATTCGTATTATGCACCCAAGTGGCTGCTGAACGTGTGCTTCAACAACTTATCTTAGAAGATAAAGGGATTTCTCCCAGAACAGATGCAAGATCCTAGGTAGATTTCAACAACCCTTGGGTAAGTATAGTCTCTTGTTTCCACACTTCAAATATTCAAAAATTGATGATGAATATATATGTAATTCCTGTCTTATTATACTACATTCTATTCTAGAAAAGATGGATTGGGATCCTCAGTGCACGTTTTTCAGTCACTTGTCTGTATACGGAGTGATATAATTCGTATTATGCACCCAAGTGGCTGCTGAACGTGTGATTCAACAACATATCTTACAATTTGGATGAATATTGTCCACAAGACATAGAAGATAGCAAATTTTTTTACAGTATGACATAAGAAGACATTGATCGTTGTTATTATTTTTAAGAAACAAGGAAAATCCTTTATAATTCTCTTCAATGGTTTTGATATTTCAACAAGGGTTTATAATTATAACCTGCTTGTACAAACATCGAACATCACATGAAAACTTTCCAACATATTGAAAGCCAGGGCAACAAATTATTGTGTCATGTTACTAACACAGATTATTTCCTAAATTTACATAAAACGCATGTCTTTGATAGAATATGACGTCCTCGTGACACCATGAAGTTTAAAATAGCACAAATTAGAATTAAGCCAATGTTCTGGATTTAGATTACCTCATTTATAGATATGAAAAGTTACATTGTATGATTGAATTCAGTGATGGTCTTTCACAATTAAAGTGTATGGTTTAATGTTACTATTTTCTAGATTAACTTTTCATCAATTGGATATGCAGAAAAATTTAACATAATATTAGTTTGTACATTCCAAAAATGTAATATATGGGACTTCGTGTGAATACATTCTTAAAAATGTATGTCATAATGTAAGGCATTCAAAGTTAAAAACTTGAAAAACTATAAATTTTGACGTGTCCCGTATTATTTTTCCAATTATACTGTTTATGATTTAGAGAATGTAACAGTCAATCAATCAAAAAACAAACAAAGGGACAAAAACTTACTTTCTTTAAATTCGGACCTGTTTTGTTACAACAATATTTCTAGAAGGAACTTCTTAATAATAACTTATTTTCCTGTTCTTATTTCTGCTTCCTTATTTTATATTTCTATTGGTTAATTAAGAGAGATCAGTTCATATCAAAGTTTAGGCTGGCAGTTCCATTTACATATACTCAATATTTTGAAAACGAATTTATGTGTAATTTTAATCTTAATATATTACTTTCGTTTGTACAACTGGTGAATTGTTATACTTAGTACACGTTTTTCAGTCACTTGTCTGCATACTGCGTGATATAATTCGTATTATGCACCCAAGTGGCTGCTGAACGTGTGCTTCAACAACATATCTTAGAAGCTAAAGGGATTTCACCCATAACACATGGAAGGTCCTTGGTAAATATCAACAACCCTTGGGTATGTATAGTCTCTTGTCTCCACACTTCAAATATTCAATAAATTGATGATGAATATATATGTAATTCCTGTCTTAATATACTACTTTCTATTCTAGAAAAGATGCATTGGGATCGTTAGTGCACGTTTTTCAGTCACTTGTCTGCATACTGCGTGATATAATTCGTATTATGCACCCAAGTGGCTGCTGAACGTGTGCTTCAACAACATATCTTAGAAGCTAAAGGGATATCACCCATAACACATGGAAGGTCCTTGGTAAATATCAACAACCCTTGGGTATGTATAGTCTCTTGTTTCCACACTTCAAAATTCATTAAATTGATGATGAATATATATGTAATTCCAGTCTTAATATACTACTTTCTTTTATAGAAATGATGCATTGGGATCCTTATTGCACGTTTTTCAGTCACTTGTCTGCATACTGCGTGATATAATTCGTATTATGCACCCAAGTGGCTGCTGAACGTGTGCTTCAACAACATATCTTAGAAGCTAAAGTGATTTCACCCATAACACATGGAAGATCCTTGGTAGATATCAACAACCCTTGGATATGTATAGTCTCTTGTCTCCACACTTCAAATATTCAATAAATTGATGATGAATATATATGTAATTCCTGTCTTAATATACTACTTTCTTTTATAGAAATGATGCATTGGGATCCTTATTGCACGTTTTTCAGTCACTTGTCTGCATACTGCGTGATATAATTCGTATTATGCACCCAAGTGGCTGCTGAACCTGTGCTTCAACAACATATCTTAGAAGCTAAAGGGATTTCTCCCAGAACACATGGAGGATCCTTGGTAGATATCAACAACCCTTGGGTATGTATAGTCTCTTTTTTCCACAATTTCAAATATTCAATAAATTAATGATGAATATATATGTAATTCCTGTACTAATATGCTACATTCTCTTCTAGAAAAGATGCATTGGGATACTCAGTGCACGTTTTTCAGTCACGTGTCTGTATACTGAGTGATATAAATCGTATTATGCACCCAAGTGGCTGCTGAACGAGTGATTCAACAACATATCTTACAATTTGGATGAATATTGTCCACAAGACATAGAAGTTGATTGGTAGATATCAACAACCCTTCGGAATGTATAGCCTGTCATATCCACACTTTTGCCTTCACATTAAAAAATATATAAATTTCGCAAATTTGTTTACAGTATGACATAAGAAGACATTGATCGTTGTTATTATTTTTAAGAAACAAGGGAAATCCTTTATAATTCTCTTCAATGGTTTTGATATTTCAACAAGGGTTTATAATTATAACCTGCTTGTACAAACATCGAACATCACATGAAAACTTTCCAACATATTGAAAGCCAGGGTAACAAATTATTGTTTCATGTTACTAACACAGATTATTTCCAAAATTTACATAAAACGCATGTCTTTGATAGAATATGACGTCCTCGTGACACCATGAAGTTTAAAATAGCACAAATTAGAATGAAGCCAATGTTCTGGATTTAGATTACCTAATTTATAGATATGAAAAGTTACATTGTATGATTGAATTCAGTGATGGTCTTTCACAATTAAAGTGTATGGTTTAATGTTACTATTTTCTAGATTAACTTTTCATCAATTGGATATGCAGAAAAATTTAACATAATATTAGTTTGTACATTCCAAAAATGTAATATATGGGACTTCGTGTGAATACATTCTTAAAAATGTATGTCATAATGTAAGGCATTCAAAGTTAAAAACTTGAAAAACTATAAATTTTGACGTGTCCCGTATTATTTATCCAATTATACTGTTTATGATTTAGAGAATGTAACAGTCAATCAATCAAAAAACAAACAAAGGGACAAAAACTTAGTTTCTTTAAATTCGGACCTGTTTTGTTACAACAATATTTCTAGAAGGAACTTCTTAATAATAACTTATTTTCCTGTTCTTATTTCTGCTTCCTTACTTTATATTTCTATTGGTTAATTAAGAGAGATCAGTTCATATCAAAGTTTAGGCTGGCAGTTCCATTTACATATACCCAATATTTTGAAAACGAATTTATGTGTAATTTTTATCTTAATATATTACTTTCGTTTGTACAACTGATGAATTGTTATACTTAGTACACGTTTTTCAGTCACTTGTCTGCATACTGCGTGATATAATTCGTATTATGCACCCAAGTGGCTGCTGAACGTGTGCTTCAACAACATATCTTAGAAGCTAAAGGGATTTCACCCATAACACATGGAAGGTCCTTGGTAAATATCAACAACCCTTGGGTATGTATAGTCTCTTGTTTCCACACTTCAATATTCATTAAATTGATGATGAATATATATGTAATTCCTGTCTTAATATACTACTTTCTTTTATAGAAATGATGCATTGGGATCCTTATTGCACGTTTTTCAGTCACTTGTCTGCATACTGCGTGATATAATTCGTATTATGCACCCAAGTGGCTGCTGAACGTGTGCTTCAACAACATATCTTAGATGCTAAAGGGATTTTACCCATAACACATGGAAGATCCTTGGTAGATATCAACAACCCTTGGGTATGTATAGTCTCTTGTCTCCACACTTCAAATATTCAATAAATTGATGATGAATATATATGTAATTCCTGTCTTAATATACTACTTTCTATTCTAGAAAAGATGCATTGGGATCGTTAGTGCACGTTTTTCAGTCACTTGTCTGCATACTGCGTGATATAATTCGTATTATGCACCCAAGTGGCTGCTGAACGTGTGCTTCAACAACTTATCTTAGAAGCTAAAGGGATTTCTCCCAGAACACATGGAAGATCCTTGGTAGATAACAACAACCCTTGGGTATGTATAGTCTCTTTTTTCCACAATTTCAAATATTCAATAAATTGATGATGAATATATATGTAATTCCTGTACTAATATGCTACATTCTCTTCTAGAAAAGATGCATTGGGATACTCAGTGCACGTTTTTCAGTCACTTGTCTGTATACGGAGTGATATAATTCGTATTATGCACCCAAGTGGCTGCTGAACGAGTGATTCAACAACTTATCTTAGAAGCTAAAGGGATTTCTCCCAGAACAGATGGAAGATCCTTGGTAGATATCAACAACCCTTGGGTATGTATAGTCTCTTTTTTCCACAATTTCAAATATTCAATAAATTGATGATGAATATATATGTAATTCCTGTATTAATATGCTACATTCTCTTCTAGAAAAAATTCATTGGGATCCTCGGTGCACGTTTTTCAGTCACTTGTCTGCATAGTGCGTGATATAATTCGTATTATGCACCCAAGTGGCTGCTGAACGTGTGCTTTAATAACATATCTTAGAAGCTAAAGGGATTTCACCCATAACACATGGAAGGTCCTTGGTAAATATCAACAACCCTTGGGTATGTATAGTCTCTTGTTTCCACACTTCAATATTCATTAAATTGATGATGAATATATATGTAATTCCTGTCTTAATATACTACTTTCTTTTATAGAAATGATGCATTGGGATCCTTATTGCACGTTTTTCAGTCACTTGTCTCCATACTGCGTGATATAATTCGTATTATGCACCCAAGTGGCTGCTGAACGTGTGCTTCAACAACATATCTTAGAAGCTAAAGTGATTTCACCCATAACACATGGAAGATCCTTGGTAGATATCAACAACTCTTGGGTATGTATAGTCTCTTGTCTCCACACTTCAAATATTCAATAAATTGATGATGAATATATATGTAATTCCTCTCTTAATATACTACTTTCTTTTATAGAAATGATGCATTGGGATCCTTATTGCACGTTTTTCAGTCACTTGTCAGCATACTGCGTGATATAATTCGTATTATGCACCCAAGTGGCTGCTGAACGTGTGCTTCAACAACTTATCTTAGAAGATAAAGGGATTTCTCCCAGAACAGATGCAAGATCCTAGGTAGATTTCAACAACCCTTGGGTAAGTATAGTCTCTTGTTTCCACACTTCAAATATTCAAAAATTGATGATGAATATATATGTAATTCCTGTCTTATTATACTACATTCTATTCTAGAAAAGATGGATTGGGATCCTCAGTGCACGTTTTTCAGTCACTTGTCTGTATACGGAGTGATATAATTCGTATTATGCACCCAAGTGGCTGCTGAACGTGTGCTTCAACAACATATCTTAGAAGCTAAAGGGATTTCTCCCAGAACACATGGAGGATCCTTGGTAGATATCAACAACCCTTGGGTATGTATAGTCTCTTTTTTCCACAATTTCAAATATTCAATAAATTAATGATGAATATATATGTAATTCCTGTATTAATATGCTACATTCTCTTCTAGAAAAAAATCATTGGGATCTTCGGTGCACGTTTTTCAGTCACTTGTCTGCATACTGCGTGATATAATTCGTATTATGCAGCCAAGTGGCTGCTGAACGTGTGCTTCAACAACTTATCTTAGAAGCTAAAGAGATTTCTCTCAGAACGCAAGGAAGATCCTTGGTAGATATCAAGAACCCTTGGGTATGTATAGTCTCTTGTTTCCACACTTCAATATTTATTAAATTGATGATGAATATATATGTAATTCCTGTCTTAATATACTACTTTCTATTTTAGAAATGATGCATTGGGATCGTTAGTGCACGTTTTTCAGTCACTTGTCTGCATACTGCGTGATATAATTCGTATTATGCACCCAAGTGGCTGCTGAACGTGTGATTCAACAACATATCTTACAATTTGGATGAATATTGTCCACAAGACATAGAAGATAGCAAATTTTTTTACAGTATGACATAAGAAGACATTGATCGTTGTTATTATTTTTAAGAAACAAGGAAAATCCTTTATAATTCTCTTCAATGGTTTTGATATTTCAACAAGGGTTTATAATTATAACCTGCTTGTACAAACATCGAACATCACATGAAAACTTTCCAACATATTGAAAGCCAGGGCAACAAATTATTGTGTCATGTTACTAACACAGATTATTTCCTAAATTTACATAAAACGCATGTCTTTGATAGAATATGACGTCCTCGTGACACCATGAAGTTTAAAATAGCACAAATTAGAATTAAGCCAATGTTCTGGATTTAGATTACCTCATTTATAGATATGAAAAGTTACATTGTATGATTGAATTCAGTGATGGTCTTTCACAATTAAAGTGTATGGTTTAATGTTACTATTTTCTAGATTAACTTTTCATCAATTGGATATGCAGAAAAATTTAACATAATATTAGTTTGTACATTCCAAAAATGTAATATATGGGACTTCGTGTGAATACATTCTTAAAAATGTATGTCATAATGTAAGGCATTCAAAGTTAAAAACTTGAAAAACTATAAATTTTGACGTGTCCCGTATTATTTTTCCAATTATACTGTTTATGATTTAGAGAATGTAACAGTCAATCAATCAAAAAACAAACAAAGGGACAAAAACTTACTTTCTTTAAATTCGGACCTGTTTTGTTACAACAATATTTCTAGAAGGAACTTCTTAATAATAACTTATTTTCCTGTTCTTATTTCTGCTTCCTTATTTTATATTTCTATTGGTTAATTAAGAGAGATCAGTTCATATCAAAGTTTAGGCTGGCAGTTCCATTTACATATACTCAATATTTTGAAAACGAATTTATGTGTAATTTTAATCTTAATATATTACTTTCGTTTGTACAACTGGTGAATTGTTATACTTAGTACACGTTTTTCAGTCACTTGTCTGCATACTGCGTGATATAATTCGTATTATGCACCCAAGTGGCTGCTGAACGTGTGCTTCAACAACATATCTTAGAAGCTAAAGGGATTTCACCCATAACACATGGAAGGTCCTTGGTAAATATCAACAACCCTTGGGTATGTATAGTCTCTTGTTTCCACACTTCAATATTCATTAAATTGATGATGAATATATATGTAATTCCTGTCTTAATATACTACTTTCTTTTATAGAAATGATGCATTGGGATCCTTATTGCACGTTTTTCAGTCACTTGTCTGCATACTGCTTGATATAATTCGTATTATGCACCCAACTGGCTGCTGAACGTGTGCTTCAACAACATATCTTAGATGCTAAAGGGATTTTACCCATAACACATGGAAGATCCTCGGTAGATATCAACAACCCTTGGGTATGTATAGTCTCTTGTCTCCACACTTCAAATATTCAATAAATTGATGATGAATATATATGTAATTCCTGTCTTAATATACTACTTTCTATTCTAGAAAAGATGCATTGGGATGGTTAGTGCACGTTTTTCAGTCACTTGTCTGCATACTGCGTGATATAATTCGTATTATGCACCCAAGTGGCTGCTGAACGTGTGCTTCAACAACATATCTTAGAAGCTAAAGGGATGTCACCCATAACACATGGAAGGTCCTTGGTAAATATCAACAACCCTTGGGTATGTATAGTCTCTTGTTTCCACACTTCAAAATTCATTAAATTGATGATGAATATATATGTAATTCCAGTCTTAATATACTACTTTCTTTTATAGAAATGATGCATTGGGATCCTTATTGCACGTTTTTCAGTCACTTGTCTGCATACTGCGTGATATAATTCGTATTATGCACCCAAGTGGCTGCTGAACGTGTGCTTCAACAACATATCTTAGAAGCTAAAGTGATTTCACCCATAACACATGGAAGATCCTTGGTAGATATCAACAACCCTTGGGTATGTATAGTCTCTTGTCTCCACACTTCAAATATTCAATAAATTGATGATGAATATATATGTAATTCCTGTCTTAATATACTACTTTCTTTTATAGAAATGATGCATTGGGATCCTTATTGCACGTTTTTCAGTCACTTGTCTGCATACTGCGTGATATAATTCGTATTATGCACCCAAGTGGCTGCTGAACCTGTGCTTCAACAACATATCTTAGAAGCTAAAGGGATTTCTCCCAGAACACATGGAGGATCCTTGGTAGATATCAACAACCCTTGGGTATGTATAGTCTCTTTTTTCCACAATTTCAAATATTCAATAAATTAATGATGAATATATATGTAATTCCTGTATTAATATGCTACATTCTCTTCTAGAAAAAAATCATTGGGATCTTCGGTGCACGTTTTTCAGTCACTTGTCTGCATACTGCGTGATATAATTCGTATTATGCACCCAAGTGGCTGCTGAACGTGTGCTTCAACAACTTATTTTAGAAGCTAAAGAGATTTCTCTCAGAATGCAAGGAAGATCCTTGGTAGATATCAACAACCCTTGGGTATGTATAGTCTCTTGTTTCCACACTTCAATATTTATTAAATTGATGATGAATATATATGTAATTCCAGTCTTAATATACTACTTTCTATTTTAGAAATGATGCATTGGGATCGTTAGTGCACGTTTTTCAGTCACTTGTCCGCATAGTGCGTGATATAATTCGTATTATGCACCCAAGTGGCTGCAGAACGTGTGATTCAACAACATATCTTACAATTTGGATGAATATTGTCCACAAGACATAGAAGATAGCAAATTTTTTTACAGTATGACATAAGAAGACATTGATCGTTGTTATTATTTTTAAGAAACAAGGAAAATCCTTTATAATTCTCTTCAATGGTTTTGATATTTCAACAAGGGTTTATAATTATAACCTGCTTGTACAACCATCGAACATCACATGAAAACTTTCTAACATATTGAAAGCCAGGGTAACAAATTATTGTGTCATGTTACTAACACAGATTATTTCCTAAATTTACATAAAACGCATGTCTTTGATAGAATATGACGTCCTCGTGACACCATGAAGTTTAAAATAGCACAAATTAGAATTAAGCCAATGTTCTGGATTTAGATTACCTAATTTATAGATATGAAAAGTTACATTGTATGATTGAATTTAGTGATGGTCTTTCACAATTAAAGTGTATGGTTTAATGTTACTATTTTCTACATTAACTTTTCATCAATTGGATATGCAGAAAAATTTAACATAATATTAGTTTGTACATTCCAAAAATGTAATATATGGGACTTCGTGTGAATACATTCTTAAAAATGTATGTCATAATGTAAGGCATTCAAAGTTAAAAACTTGAAAAACTATAAATTTTGACGTGTCCCGTATTATTTTTCCAATTATACTGTTTATGATTTAGAGAATGTAACAGTCAATCAATCAAAAAACAAACAAAGGGACAAAAACTTAGTTTCTTTAAATTCGGACCTGTTTTGTTACAACAATATTTCTAGAAGGAACTTCTTAATAATAACTTATTTTCCTGTTCTTATTTCTGCTTCCTTACTTTATATTTCTATTGGTTAATTAAGAGAGATCAGTTCATATCAAAGTTTAGGCTGGCAGTTCCATTTACATATACTCAATATTTTGAAAACGAATTTATGTGTAATTTTAATCTTAATATATTACTTTCGTTTGTACAACTGGTGAATTGTTATACTTATTACACGTTTTTCAGTCACTTGTCTGCATACTGCGTGATATAATTCGTATTATGCACCCAAGTGGCTGCTGAACGTGTGCTTCAACAACATATCTTAGAAGCTAAAGGGATTTCACCCATAACACATGGAAGGTCCTTGGTAAATATCAACAACCCTTGGGTATGTATAGTCTCTTGTTTCCACACTTCAATATTCATTAAATTGATGATGAATATATATGTAATTCCTGTCTTAATATACTACTTTCTTTTATAGAAATGATGCATTGGGATCCTTATTGCACGTTTTTCAGTCACTTGTCTGCATACTGCTTGATATAATTCGTATTATGCACCCAACTGGCTGCTGAACGTGTGCTTCAACAACATATCTTAGATGCTAAAGGGATTTTACCCATAACACATGGAAGATCCTCGGTAGATATCAACAACCCTTGGGTATGTATAGTCTCTTGTCTCCACACTTCAAATATTCAATAAATTGATGATGAATATATATGTAATTCCTGTCTTAATATACTACTTTCTATTCTAGAAAAGATGCATTGGGATCGTTAGTGCACGTTTTTCAGTCACTTGTCTGCATACTGCGTGATATAATTCGTATTATGCACCCAAGTGGCTGCTGAACGTGTGCTTCAACAACATATCTTAGAAGCTAAAGGGATTTCACCCATAACGCATCGAAGATCCTTGGTAGATATCAACAACCCTTGGGTATATATAGTCTCTTGTCTCCACACTTCAAATATTCAATAAATTGATGATGAATATATATGTAATTTCTGTCTTAATATACTACTTTCTATTCTAGAAAGATGCATTGGGATCGTTAGTGCACGTTTTTCAGTCACTTGTCTGCATACTGCGTGATATAATTCGTATTATGCACCCAAGTGGCTGCTGAACGTGTGCTTCAACAACATATCTTAGAAGCTAAAGAGATTTCTCTCAGAACGCATGGAAGATCCTTGGTAGATATCAACAACCCTTGGGTATGTATAGTCTCTTGTTTCCACACTTCAATAATCATTAAATTGATGATGAATATATATGAAATTCCTGTCTAAATATACTACTTTCTTTTTTTGAAATGATGCATTGGGGTCCTTAGTGCACGTTTTTCTGTCACTTGTCTGCATACTGCGTGATATAATTCGTATTATGCACCCAACTGGCTGCTGAACGTGTGCTTCAACAACATATCTTAGAAGCTAAAGGGATTTCACCCATAACACATCGAAGATCCTTGGTAGATATCAACAACCCTTGGGTATGTATAGTCTCTTGTCTCCACACTTCAAATAATCAATAAATTGATGATGAATATATATGTAATTCCTGTCTTAATATACTACCTTTTATTCTAGAAAAGATGCATTGGGATCGTTAGTGCACGTTTTTCAGTCACTTGTCTGCATACTGCGTGATATAATTCGTATTATGCACCCAAGTGGCTGCTGAACGTGTGCTTCAACAACTTATCTTAGAAGCTAAAGGGATTTCTCCCAGAACAGATATAAGATCCTTGGTAGATATCAACAGCCCTTGGGTAAGTATAGACTCTTGTTTCCACACTTCAAATATTCAAAAATTTATGATGAATATATATGTAATTCCTGTCTTATTATACTACTTTCTATTCTAGAAAAGAAGCATTGCGATCGTTAGTGCACGTTTTTCAGTCACTTGTCTGCATACTGCGTGATATAATTCGTATTATGCACCCAAGTGGCTGCTGAACATGTGCTTCAACAACTTATCATAGAAGCTAAAGGGATTTCTCCCAGAACAGATGGAAGATCCTTGGTAGATATCAACAACCCTTGGGTGTGTATAGTCTCTTTTTTCTACAATTTCAAATATTCAATAAATTGATGATGAATATATATGTAATTCCTGTATTAATATGCTACATTCTCTTCTAGAAAAAAAATCATTGGGATCCTCGGTGCACGTTTTTCAGTCACTTGTCTGCATAGTGCGTGATATAATTCGTATTATGCACCCAAGTGGCTGCTGAACGTGTGCTTTAATAACATATCTTAGAAGCTAAACGGATTTTTCCCAGAACACATGGAAGTTCCTTGGTAGATATCAACAACCCTTGGGTATGTATAGTCCCTTTTTCCACAATTTCAAATATTCAATAAATTGATGATGAATATATATGTAATTCTTGTACTAATATGCTACATTCTATTCTAGAAAAGATGGATTGGGATCCTCAGTGCACGTTTTTCAGTCACTTGTCTGTATACGGAGTGATATAATTCGTATTATGCACCCAAGTGGCTGCTGAAAGAGTAATTCAACAACATATCTTACAATTTGGATGAATATTGTCCACAAGACATAGAAGATGATTGGTAGATATCAACAACCCTTCGGAATGTATAGCCTCTCATATCCACACTTTTGCCTTCACATTAAAAAATATATAAATTTCGCAATTTTTTTTACGGTATGACATAAGAAGACATTGATCGTTGTTATTATTTTTAAGAAACAAGGAAAATCCTTTATAATTCTCTTCAATGGTTTTGATATTTCTACAAGGGTTTATAATTATAACCTGCTTGTACAACCATCGAACATCACATGAAAACTTTCCAACATATTGAAAGCCAGGGTAACAAATTATTGTGTCATGTTACTAACACAGATTATTTCCAAAATTTACATAAAACGCATGTCTTTGATAGAATATGACGTCCTCGTGACACCATGAAGTTTAAAATAGCACAAATTAGAATTAAGCCAATGTTCTGAATTTAGATTACCTAATTTATAGATATGAAAAGTTACATTGTATGATTGAATTCAGTGATGGTCTTTCACAATTAAAGTGTATGGTTTAATGTTACTATTTTCTACATTAACTTTTCATCAATTGGATATGCAGAAAAATTTAAAATAATATTAGTTTGTACATTCCAAAAATGTAATATATGGGACTTCGTGTGAATACATTCTTAAAAATGTATGTCATAATGTAAGGCATTCAAAGTTAAAAACTTGAAAAACTATAAATTTTGACGTGTCCCGTATTATTTTTCCAATTATACTGTTTATGATTTAGAGAATGTAACAGTCAATCAATCAAAAAACAAACAAAGGGACAAAAACTTACTTTCTTTAAATTCGGACCTGTTTTGTTACAACAATATTTCTAGAAGTAACTTCTTAATAATAACTTATTTTTCTGTTCTTATTTCTGCTTCCTTACTTTATATTTCTATTGGTTAATTAAGAGAGATCAGTTCATATTAAAGTTTAGGCTGGCAGTTCTATTTACATATACTCAATATTTTGAAAACGAATTTATGTGTAATTTTTATCTTAATATATTACTTTCGTTTGTACAACTGGTGAATTGTTATACTTAGTACACGTTTTTCAGTCACTTGTCTGCATACTGCGTGATATAATTCGTATTATGCACCCAACTGGCTGCTGAACGTGTGCTTCAACAACATATCTTAGAAGCTAAAGGGATTTCACCCATAACACATGGAAGGTCCTTGGTAAATATCAACAACCCTTGGGTATGTATAGTCTCTTGTTTCCACACTTCAATATTCATTAAATTGATGATGAATATATATGTAATTCCAGTCTTAATATACTACTTTCCTTTATAGAAATGATGCATTGGGATCCTTATTGCACGTTTTTCAGTCACTTGTCTGCATACTGCGTGATATAATTCGTATTATGCACCCAAGTGGCTGCTGAACGTGTGCTTCAACAACATATCTTAGAAGCTAAAGTGATTTCACCCATAACACATGGAAGATCCTTGGTAGATATCAACAACCCTTGGGTATGTATAGTCTCTTGTCTCCACACTTCAAATATTCAATAAATTGATGATGAATATATATGTAATTCCTGTCTTAATATACTACTTTCTTTTATAGAAATGATGCATTGGGATCCTTATTGCACGTTTTTCAGTCACTTGTCAGCATACTGCGTGATATAATTCGTATTATGCACCCAAGTGGCTGCTGAACGTGTGCTTCAACAACTTATCTTAGAAGATAAAGGGATTTCTCCCAGAACAGATGCAAGATCCTTGGTAGATATCAACAACCCTTGGGTAAGTATAGTCTCTTGTTTCCACACTTCAAATATTCAAAAATTGATGATGAATATATATGTAATTCCTGTCTTATTATACTACTTTCTTTTCTAGAAAAGATGCATTGGGATCGTTAATGCCCTTTTTTCAGTCACTTGTCTGCATACTGCGTGATATAATTCGTATTATGCACCCAAGTGGCTGCTGAACGTGTGCTTCAACAACATATCTTAGAAGCTAAAGGGATTTCTCCCAGAACACATGGAGGATCCTTGGTAGATATCAACAACCCTTGGGTATGTATAGTCTCTTTTTTCCACAATTTCAAATATTCAATAAATTAATGATGAATATATATGTAATTCCTGTATTAATATGCTACATTCTCTTCTAGAAAAAAATCATTGGGATCTTCGGTGCACGTTTTTCAGTCACTTGTCTGCATACTGCGTGATATAATTCGTATTATGCACCCAAGTGGCTGCTGAACGTGTGCTTCAACAACTTATCTTAGAAGCTAAAGAGATTTCTCTCAGAACGCAAGGAAGATCCTTGGTAGATATCAAGAACCCTTGGGTATGTATAGTCTCTTGTTTCCACACTTCAATATTTAATAAATTGATGATGAATATATATGTAATTCCTGTCTTAATATACTACTTTCTATTTTAGAAATGATGCATTGGGATCGTTAGTGCACGTTTTTCAGTCACTTGTCTGCATACTGCGTGATATAATTCGTATTATGCACCCAAGTGGCTGCTGAACGTGTGATTCAACAACATATCTTACAATTTGGATGAATATTGTCCACAAGACATAGAAGATAGCAAATTTTTTTACAGTATGACATAAGAAGACATTGATCGTTGTTATTATTTTTAAGAAACAAGGAAAATCCTTTATAATTCTCTTCAATGGTTTTGATATTTCAACAAGGGTTTATAATTATAACCTGCTTGTACAAACATCGAACATCACATGAAAACTTTCCAACATATTGAAAGCCAGGGCAACAAATTATTGTGTCATGTTACTAACACAGATTATTTCCTAAATTTACATAAAACGCATGTCTTTGATAGAATATGACGTCCTCGTGACACCATGAAGTTTAAAATAGCACAAATTAGAATTAAGCCAATGTTCTGGATTTAGATTACCTCATTTATAGATATGAAAAGTTACATTGTATGATTGAATTCAGTGATGGTCTTTCACAATTAAAGTGTATGGTTTAATGTTACTATTTTCTAGATTAACTTTTCATCAATTGGATATGCAGAAAAATTTAACATAATATTAGTTTGTACATTCCAAAAATGTAATATATGGGACTTCGTGTGAATACATTCTTAAAAATGTATGTCATAATGTAAGGCATTCAAAGTTAAAAACTTGAAAAACTATAAATTTTGACGTGTCCCGTATTATTTTTCCAATTAAACTGTTTATGATTTAGAGAATGTAACAGTCAATCAATCAAAAAACAAACAAAGGGACAAAAACTTAGTTTCTTTAAATTCGGACCTGTTTTGTTACAACAATATTTCTAGAAGGAACTCCTTAATAATAACTTATTTTCCTGTTCTTATTTCTGCTTCCTTACTTTATATTTCTATTGGTTAATTAAGAGAGATCAGTTCATACCAAAGTTTAGGCTGGCAGTTCCATTTACATATACTCAATATTTTGAAAACGAATTTATGTGTAATTTTAATCTCAATATATTACTTTCGTTTGTACAACTGGTGAATTGTTATACTTAGTACACGTTTTTCAGTCACTTGTCTGCACACTGCGTGATATAATTCGTATTATGCACCCAAGTGGCTGCTGAACGTGTGCTTCAACAACATATCTTAGAAGCTAAAGGGATTTCACCCATAACACATGGAAGGTCCTTGGTAAATAACAACAACCCTTGGGTATGTATAGTCTCTTGTTTCCACACTTCAATATTCATTAAATTGATGATGAATATATATGTAATTCCTGTCTTAATATACTACTTTCTTTTATAGAAATGATGCATTGGGATCCTTATTGCACGTTTTTCAGTCACTTGTCTGCATACTGCGTGATATAATTCGTATTATGCACCCAACTGGCTGCTGAACGTGTGCTTCAACAACATATCTTAGATGCTAAAGGGATTTCACACATAACACATGGAAGATCCTTGGTAGATATCAACAACCCTTGGGTATGTATAGTCTCTTGTCTCCACACTTCAAATATTCAATAAATTGATGATGAATATATATGTAATTCCTGTCTTAATATACTACTTTCTTTTATAGAAATGATGCATTGGGATCCTTATTGCACGTTTTTCAGTCACTTGTCAGCATACTGCGTGATATAATTCGTATTATGCACCCAAGTGGCTGCTGAACGTGTGCTTCAACAACTTATCTTAGAAGATAAAGGGATTTCTCCCAGAACAGATGCAAGATCCTTGGTAGATATCAACAACCCTTGGGTAAGTATAGTCTCTTGTTTCCACACTTCAAATATTCAAAAATTGATGGTGAATATATATGTAATTCCTGTCTTATTATACTACATTCTTTTCTAGAAAAGATGCATTGGGATCGTTAATGCCCTTTTTTCAGTCACTTGTCTGCATACTGCGTGATATAATTCGTATTATGCACCCAAGTGGCTGCTGAACCTGTGCTTCAACAACATATCTTAGAAGCTAAAGGGATTTCTCCCAGAACACATGGAGGATCCTTGGTAGATATCAACAACCCTTGGGTATGTATAGTCTCTTTTTTCCACAATTTCAAATATTCAATAAATTAATGATGAATATATATGTAATTCCTGTATTAATATGCTACATTCTCTTCTAGAAAAAATCGTTGGGATCTTCGGTGCACGTTTTTCAGTCACTTGTCAACATACTGCGTGATATAATTCGTATTATGCACCCAAGTGGCTGCTGAACGTGTGCTTCAACAACTTATCTTAGAAGCTAAAGAGATTTCTCTCAGAACGCAAGGAAGATCCTTGGTAGATATCAAGAACCCTTGGGTATGTATAGTCTCTTGTTTCCACACTTCAGTATTTATTAAATTGATGATGAATATATATGTAATTCCTGTCTTAATATACTACTTTCAATTTTAGAAATGATGCATTGGGATCGTTAGTGCACGTTTTTCAGTCACTTGTCTGCATACCGCGTGATATAATTCGTATTATGCACCCAAGTGGCTGCTGAACGTGTGATTCAACAACATATCTTACAATTTGGATGAATATTGTCCACAAGACATAGAAGATAGCAAATTTTTTTACAGTATGACATAAGAAGACATTGATCGTTGTTATTATTTTTAAGAAACAAGGAAAATCCTTTATAATTCTCTTCAATGGTTTTGATATTTCAACAAGGGTTTATAATTATAACCTGCTTGTACAAACATCGAACATCACATGAAAACTTTCCAACATATTGAAAGCCAGGGTAACAAATTATTGTGTCATGTTACTAACACAGATTATTTCCTAAATTTACATAAAACGCATGTCTTTGATAGAATATGACGTCCTCGTGACACCATGAAGTTTAAAATAGCACAAATTAGAATTAAGCCAATGTTCTGGATTTAGATTACCTAATTTATAGATATGAAAAGTTACATTGTATGATTGAGTTCAGTGATGGTCTTTCACAATTAAAGTGTATGGTTTAATGTTACTATTTTCTAGATTAACTTTTCATCAATTGGATATGCAGAAAAATTTAACATAATATTAGTTTGTACATTCCAAAAATGTAATATATGGGACTTCGTGTGAATACATTATTAAAAATGTATGTCATAATGTAAGGCATTCAAAGTTAAAAACTTGAAAAACTATAAATTTTGACGTGTCGCGTTTTATTTTTCCAATTATACTGTTTATGATTTAGAGAATGTAACAGTCAATCAATCAAAAAACAAACAAAGGGACAAAAACTTAGTTTCTTTAAATTCGGACCTGTTTTGTTACAACAATATTTCTAGAAGGAACTCCTTAATAATAACTTATTTTCCTGTTCTTATTTCTGCTTCCTTACTTTATATTTCTATTGGTTAATTAAGAGAGATCAGTTCATACCAAAGTTTAGGCTGGCAGTTCCATTTACATATACTCAATATTTTGAAAACGAATTTATGTGTAATTTTAATCTTAATATATTACTTTCGTTTGTACAACTGGTGAATTGTTATACTTAGTACACGTTTTTCAGTCACTTGTCTGCATACTGCGTGATATAATTCGTATTATGCACCCAAGTGGCTGCTGAACGTGTGCTTCAACAACATATCTTAGAAGCTAAAGGGATTTCACCCATAACACATGGAAGGTCCTTGGTAAATATCAACAACCCTTGGGTATGTATAGTCTCTTGTTTCCACACTTCAATATTCATTAAATTGATGATGAATATATATGTAATTCCTGTCTTAATATACTACTTTCTTTTATAGAAATGATGCATTGGGATCCTTATTGCACGTTTTTCAGTCACTGGTCTGCATACTGCTTGATATAATTCGTATTATGCACCCAACTGGCTGCTGAACGTGTGCTTCATCAACTTATCTTAGAAGCTAAAGGGATTTCTCCCAGAACAGATGGAAGATCCTTGGTAGATATCAACAACCCTTGGGTAAGTATAGTCTCTTTTTTCCACAATTTCAAATATTCAATAAATTGATGATGAATATATATGTAATTCATGTATTAATATGCTACATTCTCATCTAGAAAAAATTCATTGGGATCCTCGGTGCACGTTTTTCAGTCACTTGTCTGCATAGTGCGTGATATAATTCGTATTATGCACCCAAGTGGCTGCTGAACGTGTGCTTTAATAACATATCTTAGAAGCTAAACGGATTTTTCCCAGAACACATGGAAGTTCCTTGGTAGATATCAACAACCCTTGGGTATGTATAGTCCCTTTTTCCACAATTTCAAATATTCAATAAATTGATGATGAATATATATGTAATTCCTTTACTAATATGCTACATTCTATTCTAGAAAAGATGGATTGGGATCCTCAGTGCACGTTTTTCAGTCACTTGTCTGTATACGGAGTGATATAATTCGTATTATGCACCCAAGTGGCTGCTGAACGAGTGATTCAACAACATATCTTACAATTTGGATGAATATTGTCCACAAGACATAGAAGATGATTGGTAGATATCAACAACCCTTCGGAATGTATAGCCTCTCATATCCACACTTTTGCCTTCACATTAAAAAATATATAAAAATCGCAAATTTTTTTACAATATGACATAAGAAGACATTGATCGTTGTTATTATTTTTAAGTAACAAGGAAAATCCTTTATAATTCTCTTCAATGGTTTTGATATTTCAACAAGGGTTTATAATTATAACCTGCTTGTACAACCATCGAACATCACATGAAAACTTTCCAACATATTGAAAGCCAGGGTAACAAATTATTGTGTCATGTTACTAACACAGATTATTTCCAAAATTTACATAAAACGCATGTCTTTGATAGAATATGACGTCCTCGTGACACCATGAAGTTTAAAATAGCACAAATTAGAATTAAGCCAATGTTCTGAATTTAGATTACCTAATTT